>NC_132868.1:36378000-37016000 GCF_048164855.1 Canis lupus baileyi | reverse complement strand
TAACTAATTAGTTAAAAGCATAGAGTCTCAGTCTAAATCATTATTGTATAAGTTACTGGCTGTGAGACCTTAAACTAGTCTAGCTATCTATAAAATAGGGACACTGATGGTGCTGTCATGAGAAGTGTCCATTACCCAGTCTCCAGAATGTGTAAATGTTACCTTAAATGGCAAAAAGGACTTTACAAATGTCATTAAGGTTATGGACCTTGAGATAGGAAGATTTACCTGGATTATCTATCATTATCCAGATAGGCCAAATCTAATCCCATAAATTCTTCAAAGGGAAGAACTTTTCCACCAGCTGTAGTCAGGATCAGTGAAATGCAACATGGGGACGTTACTGGCCCATTTCTGGCTATGAAGATAGAGGAAGGGCACAACTAACCAATGACTGTGGAGGCCTCTAGAGCTGGAAATGGCCCTCGCTTTACAGCCAGCACAAAAACACAGATCCTGGTCCTACAGCCATGAGGAACAGAATTCTACCAGCAACCCAAATTTTCCCCGACAGCCTCCAAAAAAAAGGAACACAGCCTGCCAACATCTTAATTTTAGTTTGGTGAGACTCATACCAGACTTCTGACCTATAAGAACTGTAGAATAACAAATATGTGTTGTTATAGCTGCAAGAGAAAACCAATATAGTTAAAAGAGATAATCACCTATATCGATGAATAGGCATGCAGTAGGCAGAAATATTCAGTATTAGGCCTTGAAGTTGTGTTTGCATTGCGCCTATTATCAGATTGTCTAGATTGTAGTGATGGAGACTTTCAGGGAAGTGGGTGGAAGCCTTGTCAAGGTGGCCCCTGGCCCCCTCACTGCTGATGATGGTTACTTCCTACAAATAAAAGGAAAGGATAAAATTCCCTGTCCTTGGAAACAGCTGAAGAGGAAAAAGGATTTGAGGAGAAACTATCAACCAAGTAAATGGAACTCATTTTAGTTTGGTTGCCTGAGACACTAGGTATTAGGTATCTAGTTACATATTAAAGGATAATTCAAAATCTCTGGTAATCCCATACACAATGTAGCATATTGTGTGTGTGTATGTGCATACACAGTTACAGTTAATATACTTTGAATTTATTTGTAATTATTGTATTATATATAGGCATATATGATTTATATCTCAATATAATGTATATTTTATATATATGTATGCTTCCCTCAGGATATATATGGATATAGGATATATATGCTTCTTTCAAGATAATATATTATCATACCTTTGGGGATAGTTTTAAGTCCTTTTGGAGAAGAAAGGTGCTGGGAAGAAAAGCCTACAGAAGTGCCACCTGAAATTCATTCTGAATTAGTGGAAAGAGAGTACAAACCTACAGATTCCAATTCTCATCACAGACATTCCAACCCAATAGTACACCAGGAAGCTACACCAGTAACAAGCTCTCCAATGGGGGTCTAGTTTTAGAACCTCTACATTATAGAACTCAAGGGCTCTCAGGCTGGTTCTGTGATAATACTTCATTGATGATGACACTGAGATTTCTGACCTCTAACTTCATTAAGGAACGAGGAGATTTAGCTAATAAACTATTCATGATGGAGTAGAGATTTACAATCATCCTGTTGCTTAGAGAAAATTTGAAGATCCTATAGGAAAAGTGGTTTGGGTCATAATACTCCCTAAATATCAAATGGGAGCTGGAATCCATGTTGATATGACTCATTCATTTGTTCAATGAAGTTTCTACAATATCCCATGCAATTTATTTAAACATTTAAATTATATATTATACATGAAATGATTTCCTTATAAAATGTCTTATAATAAAAATTAAAGAAAAAAATACTGTTTTGTTTCCCTTCTCTAGTAGCACATTCCTCAATGGTCATCCTTTTGTTATTTGTTCTTCAAGAAAATATTATGTGACTTACATATAACATGCACAAATCATGGAATACTCAGGTTTAAGCCTCCAAAAAATTAATGAGATTACACACCTTCCTTTGTCACTTAACAATAAGTTAGTACATAATGATCACATTACCCTTTTTAACTGCAGCATGACATGTTGTATGTATCATGATGTTTTTGAACCTATCTGGCCATTTTCCATTGAATGACATTTTGGTTCTTTCTACAATTTTTGCCATCTTGCTCTCTCTCTCTCTCTCTCTCTCACACACACACACACACACACACACACAGAGTGCTGAATCAAATATCCTGATATATGATTCTACATGTATGATGGGATTTCTCTAAGAAGGTTAGACATGTATTTATGAGTTGAAGGGAGTGAATGCTCTGTCCCTTTCTACACTGAGTTTTGTAGCTACATGGAGTTGGAAAGAAAATAACATCCTTCAGTCCATAATTCTAGGTTCAATTAGTTACAAATCTTGAAGATTATCCTTACTTGGATATTGATGCGGTCATGATAAAGCCTGAGTGATGCCTCTTGTATGAGTTTTGAGGTGTTTTTGTACTGTAGCAATGCCCAGACCTCCCTATCTCTGTTACTAGTGCCTTTTTGGCTTCTCCCAATGATATAAATTGGCTGTTTTTATCATGGCAGTGTCCTTTGGTCAGTAGCAATTCTAGTCCTCAGTCTTGATTTTGAATCTTAAAAATACATATATATTTTATAAAATATATTTTATTTTATATAAAATATATTTATAAATATAAATTTATAAATAAAATATAAATATATTTTTATAAAATATATATATATATATATATATATATATATATATATATATATATATGGAAAAGGAGGTTTGGTTCCTTCCTGTCTCGGAAGAAATTGTCCCAAACTTTTCTCAGCTTTAGCAATGTGGAGGACTTGATGGATGGCTCTTGCATTCCTGAATGAAAGACCTCTGCTGGGAGCATAGGGCACACTGTGTACAAGGAGCAAGGAGCAAGAACCAGCCTGTGGAGCCTATCAGAAGTCCAAGCTACAGACTGCCAGGAGGGTAGGTAACTGAAACTGCCTAGTGTTTCCCAGCCCTGTGTTTCATTACCCACAGATCACCGGGACCTTGGTTCTCACTGTCTTCACCGCTACACTCAGCTCCTTCCAGTTTGGATATGACATTGGCGTGATCAATGCACCTCAAGAGGCAAGTGAAACACATACAATTCAAATCTCTTTTTGACGATTTCTGTCAGTGACTGAACGATCTGTGTTCCTCATACACAGAGATAAAGTGTACCCACGTGGGGAACATGGGGTAATCCCAGTGTTCCGTCAGGCACTGTGTGCATGGCTTCAAAGCTGATAACTTGGCCTTGACTACTCAATAACCCTCACAAAGAAAGAAAAGGTAATAAACAATTCTTGATCTCTGACTCTGCTGTTCGCTGAGCTCACTGAAAACTCAAGCCAGAATACCACGTGCCTACAGATGTTGTTTTAAAAAACTTAAGAGTGTATTTAGAGCTCTGAGCCATAAGTGAGTAAAAAAAAAAAAAAAAAAAAGGAATAAAAATGCTGGGAAATAAGCGAGACGAATAAAAGGAATGACTCATTTTATGCACAAACTTTCACTGGGCACCAACTCACTGTGCATTGGGTACTTTAACATATGTTGTCCCAGTCTAACCTCCAGAAACCTTATTATGCCCAATTCTAGGCCAGATGAAAAAGTTTAGGAGACCTAACACTAAAAAGGTCCCATCTTCCCCACCTAATTCTGTCTCCCCTAGATAATTCAAAATAAGATAATATAAAACTGGGCAGCCCGGGTGGCTCAGTGGTTTAGCACTGCATTTGGCCCAGGGTATGATCCTGGAGTCCCAGGATGGAGTCCCAGGTCAGCTCCCTGCATGGAGCCTGCTTATCCTCTGCCTGTGTCTCTACTTCTCTCTCTCTCTCTCTCTCTCTCTCTCTCTGTCTCTCATGAATAAATAAAATCTTTTATTTTTTATTTTTTAATAAAATCTTTAAAAAAAAAGATAATATAAAACTGCTAAATCATAGTCAAGAAGTCCAACAAAATTTTCACCATGATAACTATCCGGATGGGGGTTTTTAAAGATCTTGAATAATTCCTATCATTTGCCTCATTTATTTTGTGCATCCCTACTCTGGTATCCAATGAATAAATAGGAGAGGGATGTCATTTTTCTTCACTCCCACAGCCTGTAAGTGGGGGAACCAGGACTTCATTCCCTTTGCTCTAATTGAGGCATTTAGGGAAGGATCAACGTCTTTTTCTTCCTCCTGTAACCAATGTCAAACACAATGATTGGCATAAAGAAGGTGTTCAATGAACTGTTTGGTGAGTAAAGAGAGAAAGAGGAGAGAAGCTGGTGGGGCAGTGGGGGAGAAGAGGCATAAGATTAAAGGCACAAGCATTTGTTGGGTGCTTTCTATGAATACATCATATTTCATCTGCTTCCCTTACAATGTTGGATTCCAAAAAAAAAAAAAAAATGTGTACTGGCTCTAGTCTGTCACCTGAAAAGTGTTGCTCCTTGGGCCAGAAGATATGCTTTGGTTGTATGCACCATATTATCATGAGATTGAAAGATTTAGATAACAATGCTGGGGGCCACAGCTTTTTTCTGTGAGTGATGACAACACGTGCCAACTTAGCAGCCTTCTTAAAATTTGGTTCAACATCAGCATAATTTGGAATCAGAAGAGCCTCTTTTTGTGTAAGACCTTTTCATTTCCTACTTAAATCATCCTCTCCAGGGAAGGAGAGGGAAAATTAAAGTTCCCCCTCCTTCAATACAAGTCCTAGAGCGAGACTTTAAAACATGGATCCCCCACTGGCATCAGGCTTGGTGACCACTCTAGAGCCCCTCTTTCTGTGTTTAACAAGCCACTTAAACACCATTAAAGAATAGTCATCCAGCGTCATTTGTTAGTGGAATGACACGTGGCATTATTTTAGGGTATTTTAAATTTATAAATTTTAAAATTTATACTTTTTTATGATTTTAAAATTATACTTTTTTATGATTATAAAAACTACACATACCTGTTACAGAAAGTATTCACAACAAATCACCTATACTTACTCTACCACATAGAGCAAACAGCTGAGAACATTTTGAATATTACCTTCCAGCCTTTTTTTCTATGCATTATTATCCATGTAGAATGGTCTACTAATGAGGCAAATGTCTTGGTCAAAGTTCTTTTATAACAAGAGGATATCAATTCTGTCCCTCACTAAGCAGATTTCGTCACATAGGGCTTTGCCCATGACTGGCAGCCTAGAGCAGCTCATGCCAGGCCCTTGTCAGAGGTCCTCCCAGGCCGCTGAAGAGTGACCCAATCAGCCCTGAGAGGAAGGACAAGAAAGGAAGCCCAAAGGCTGCGCCTTTACTCAATTACACATTGGTAGGATCTTTGCCTCTATTGAAACACATCATAAACTATGGCTCGATGAAATTTAGTTTTGAATGCTGCTCATTCTATTACATACAGAAATCTATGAGGACACAGAGGGGAAAAGTCCTTCAGGTCTTAATCCCTTCTCAGGGGGCACTCAGCTATTTTTATCTTTGAAATTCATCAAATTCATCAACATGATTGGTTTCCTCTCTGCGCTGGCTGCTAGGAAGTTTATTGTTAAATTTATAGCATACTTCTAGCAAGGATATAGCACCTAGTGTTTAGATTTTGTATACTAACTTTATTGTTGGCTTCATCTTTCCCAATCTTTTTTTCTTATAGTTATTTTTATGCTTCTATTTGAATAGTTGCATCAATCTATTTAAACCCTACTGTGCACAGGTAACACTGGTGTGAAAAGTGTTATCTTTTTAGCCTGCAGAATATTTTCAATTTTAATAGCTTCCTGCATTTAAAACTTGAAGAATTTTACATAAAACCCAGATTTCTGGCTTCTTTTTAAAACTTACATGTTATGGAACACTAGTGTCACATTTGCAGCTTCCTTCTTTAGGTGGGACAAATGCCTTCCAGTGCTATAATCTTGCCCACTTGCTATTATATTCTCAATAATAGAGATAGTACTTGAGTCCTTTGGTTATCAGGGTTCTCCTTCACTTAATTTGTTCCTGCCTAGTTCCTGTGGGCACTGGAATTTGCAACCTCTGTTTTACAGGATATAGTCAACTATAAGGAAATCTATCCATGATTGTATGTATATAATACCATAATCGGGATGACCCTTTTAAACACCTGACAAACATTCCAAAGGAAAAATAAACAAAAAGTGTATAGATTACTTGAACTATTGGAGCTACTTTTCTTTATTTTATTTCTTCAGATAATAATATCCCATTATGCATACGTTTTGGGTATTCCATTGGATGACCGAAAAGCTATCAACAACTATACTATCAACAGTACAAAGGAACTGCCCACAACCCCATGCCTAATGGATTCAATACCAACCCCTTTGGCAGAGGAAGAGACTACAGCATCTTCGAACCTTGTCACCATGCTCTGGTCCTTGTCTGTGTCTAGCTTTGCAATTGGTGGAATGATTGCATCATTTTTTGGTGGATGGCTAGGGGATCGGATTGGAAGGTAGGCAAGTTTCATAAATAAGCATAAACATGGAAACTTTAGTATTGGGGGTTTCTAAGACTTTGTTAGAAAGAAATCGTCCTTATTTTTGTGGAATAGTTCTAGAGTTGCTTCTCAATTCATGACTCTATGAATTAGGTTGGTTTTAGAACAAATAATGTAGAAAGCTGTTGCCCTAGTTTGCTTAATCATGGAAGCATTTATAGCAAAAATGAGTTTTGTGTGTATTTCCACAGAAATGATTTGATTCTCTAAATTTGTTAGTTTTAAAACACATCAAGGCGCCTGGGTGGCTCAGTCGGTTGTGTGTCTGACTTTTGATTTTGGCTCAGGTCATGATCTCAGGGTCCTGAGATCCAGCCCGAGTCAGGCTCCACACTCATTTGGGAGTCTGTTGGGAGATACTCTCCTTTGCCTCCCTCTGCTCATGCTCCCCCTACCTCAAATAAATAAATTAAATCTTTAAAAAAAAAGAACATATTAAGAAACCACTATACAAATGGTTAACTCAGGAACCCAATGGCAGAACCAAGAGTAAAATTTTTAACCAGGGAATCCATGGTTTGCTTCACCAAATCACTCCATTTCTCATTTCTCGGACATCCACTTTTTCATTTTCAAGTTAGAATTTGTCATTTGGATCAGTCAAGTCCTAAGGTCAGTCAATATCCCCAACTCCCATTTGTCCCATATACTTGGCATGGGTTTCTAGCTGTTGCTTCTGCTATCTCAAAGTCCCAACTAGAAACGAAGCAAATAGTGTTTCCACTTCTTTACTCTGATTTTAATCACGTGTCTTGGATTAAAAATGTCACTGAAAAAAAAAATCACTGAAACTCCTTTACACTTAAATTTCATTCACTTAGTCATGTGACATACTAAATTGAGATTCCATAGCCACACATAGAGAGGAAATAAAATCAGAAAATCAAATGTTTGTTGTTTTATATTCATCTTCTGTTTTGAGGCCACATTTTATTAATTATCTTTTCCCTGATAATAAGAATAAATATGCAAGTATGGAATATTTAGAAAATGCAAAAACCTTTTAAGATGTAAGTGATATAGATAACTATTTTAGTAATTCTGGATTACAATTCATTTAGTTTTTAAAATTCCTATTTTAAGTTATAATTTTATCTCTCTTGTTATTAAAATTCTGATAATTTCCTCCTCTAGCACTGGAGATTTTATATAATAAGACTACAAGAAGTTTTCTTAAATAATGAATACCAATAATACCATAAAATAGTCAGTTTCTCACGTTTTTATCAATTTACTGGTATTTAGCTGAACTTAAAATCAGAATCTGCAAATTACAGGGTTCATAAACTGACTTTAATTGTTTAAAAAATTTAAAAATCATTTTAATTTGAACCAAACTGGTTTAAGCAGTCATTGAAATTTTTTCTATATTAACTATTTCTAAAATAAACAAAATTAAGCAAAGTTAAATTTTAAAATATGAGCAAACCAATTCTTTTGGCAGCTATTGATATTTTATACTTCTTCACACCCCTACTGGCTTAGTTGGTGGAGCCTGACTCTTGATCTCAGGATCATGAGCTCAAGTCCCAAGTTGGGCATAGAGGAAAGAAAGAAAGAAAGAAAGAAAGAAAGAAAGAAAGAAAGAAAGAAAGAAAGAAAGAAAGAAAGAAAGAAAGAGCCAGCCCTTGTTCTCATCTCATTTAGAAATGAAATTTTTGGCAGGTCCAGTGATGTACTCAAACATTCAATTCATGTCCTCATGATGGAAACAGGACGCATACCCTCTCAAGTCTTAGAATGTAGCATCAACAATGGTCATACTCCAAATCAATGTCAAATTATCATGTATCGAATGACTTACGGTAAACTAAAAGTGAAGCTTCTTCCAAGTCTCAGGAGAAGAATGATTCTCTATGATTAACAGCCACAAAACTGATAACTTTAATGTCAAAATTTACGACAAAAGAGTTCAGCCTCCTATTAAACAATTTTACTAGGAAGATTCACTGAGAAATGATTTTCCTTACTAAGTCAGTGCTCTGTTAAAAATAAGTAAATAAAAATGTATTTTTCCATTACTGCTTTAAAAAAAAGTCTTTCCTTGTAATTGTGTAATAGGCAATAAATGTCTGTGGCCACTGTTTTATAGATTTGGCTTCTCAGGGTCACTTTTTCCAGAAGCTGTACACTTAAAATTTAACTATAATGATATAGTGGAGGAGACCATGGTCTGTGCAATCCACACTACTGTTAAGTGTAGGAAGGTATACATAGCCTTCCTTTGAATGGGTTCTTTCTTTTGTATAAAAAAAAACAGAACTCACTAAAACCAAGCATTAACCTTTGTTTTCACACAGATCAAACTCTAGCTTGTCACTTAGCTGTGTGAAAATGAGTGAGTTACTTAAGTTCTCTAACATGTTTCCCCATCCATCTACACTGAGGGAAAAAATAATAATACCTAACTCGTGGCATTATTGTGAAAATTACAAGAGCGCAGATAGAGGACTTACCACAATGCCTAGCACAGAGTAAGCAGGTACTGAATATAGCCTTAGTTTGATGACAATGATGTGAAGATGATGATGACAGTGTTAAAACCTATGCTAACAGGAGTATTTGGAGCAAAATTTAAAGAAATATACTTAGAAATATATTTCTTTCTCCATGATTCAATAATTCCATGTATTTTTGGGTTATTCTTGGCTATTGCCTAAGCAGAAGTTAAAAATCCTTTAAGTAGTGCAAAGTGCTCTAGCATCCATTGATGGTAAGGAAGACAGACTTTAGAGCAATTTGGCATCAAATATACTTTCAGACTATCTCTTTTAAGAGTTTTTCCTCCCTAACAGAATATACTTCCTAACAGAATATATACTACTAGCCAGCTAATAACAATTTCTCAAGGTAAAATTTTAAATTTGTTTGCCCTCCGTCCTTATGTAGAGAAAGGGCACTTCACAGAGAAATAGCCCTGTCTTTTTCTGCTCTGCAGCTCTGAAACAGGCCAGCTCTAAATCACTGTTTCCCCTCCCTTTGAGTAGTTGACATTTTTCATATGTTGGCTTTCTATTACTGCTCTTATGAGTTACCGTAAACAGTGGTTGAAAACAACACAAGTTTATTTTCTTACAGTTTTGGAGGTCAGAGGCTCAAATTCAGCTTCACTTGGTTTTAAAGCCAAGGTGTCAGCAGGCCTGGTTCCTTCTGGAGCTTCTGGGGGAAGAACTCATTTCCTTGACCTTTTCCACCTTCCAGGGGTCACCTATATTGCTTGGCTTGTGGCCCCTTATTCAATCTTCAAAGCACATTATTCCAATCTTACTTCTGCCATTATATAATCTTCTCCTCTGCCACTCTCTTATAAGGATACTTGTGATTCCATCAGTGGGCCCACTAGGATAATCTGAGATAATCTCTTTATCTCGATATCCTTGATTTAATCACATCTGCAAAATCTCTTTTACCATATAAGGTAATACATTCCCAGAGTCTGAGAGATTAGGATGTGAACTCTTAGGGGATATTACTAAGCCTATCACATACTTGTTGGGCAATCATTGTAGTATAAGGCCACATAGTTTTACTCTCCGGAAAAAAAAGTCTGGTATTAAAGAAAGTTGCTTAAGAAAAGCTCACCTATTCAACACAGAACATAACAAGATGCTTACATCTCTTTGTGGCACAGTATTTCCACACCTTGTCCATTCAGATTCTTTTATTGGTTGCCTTATCATCTATTGAACTTTATTGAACTCTGAAGGTTTTTGTGCCCCACCTTCCCATTTAATAGGAAAAAAAGTATCAGACATCATAAATATTGTTAATTTTCATATGGTTAATTTTGAAAATAATGTTTTGTTGCTATTGTCAGCTTTATTACATATTTTACATTGGTAAACATTAATTCATAGGTTCTAAAAATATCATTACATACAATGTTAAAATATGAGTAATTATAATTCTCTGTGATAAGGCTAAAGTAAAAATATCTTTTAATTTACTTCCAAATAATTCTTATCAAAACAAATTTAACTTTGAAAGTTCCTTACATCATCTATGTCAACTAAAAACCTGCACCATTAAGAAAGAAAAAGAAAGAAAGAAAGAAAGAAAGAAAGAAAGAAAGAAAGAAAAGAAAGAAAGAAAGAAAGAAGAAAGAAAGAAAGAAAAAGGAAGGAAGGAAGGAAGGAAGGAAGGAAGGAAGGAAGGAAGGAAGGAAGGAAGGAAGGAAGGAAGAAAGAAAGAAAGAAAGAAAGAAAGAAAGAAAGAAAGAAAGAAAGAAAGAAAGAAAGAAAGAAAGAAGAAAAATGGAAGGGAGGGAAGAGCAGGGCAGGAGAGGAGAGGGAAGGGAATGGAAGGGAATGGAAGGAAAGGTTAAGGGAAGAGAAGGGAAGGAAAGGAAAGGAAGAGGGAGGAAGGAAGAAAGAGGGGAAAGAAAGAGGATGTAATAGGTTATAATTACAGTGTTGAATGTAGCTATCACCACACAGTTGTTACTTAAAAAAATCAATTTGTAGAAAACTTAATTAGGTAACTGAAAAATTTGAGAAGTGTTATCTTAAATCAAACTAGTCATTGCCACAATTGAATCATCTCTATTAAAATGTGGACATCACATGCATGAACATCAGATTTTCTCATTATAAACATTATTGTTAATGCTTTAGTCCACCGATAAACTAGCAATCATGGTTTAAATTTCCCCAACTAACTTTTTCAGCAAAAATTACAATAACTGCTCTTAGGTAAATAGCATACTCTGAAAGCAAATAATTTTATCAAGTTTTGATGCTGAATTTGTAATCCTTGCTTTTTAAAATTTCAGAGTCAAAGCCATGTTGGTAGCCAACATTCTCTCATTAGCTGGAGCTCTCCTGATGGGGTTTTCAAAACTGGGACCATCTCACATTCTTATAATTTCAGGAAGAAGCTTATCAGGACTCTACTGTGGTAAGTCATGCATGTGCATGTACACACACACACACACACACACACACACACTTACTTGTCCAAAAATTATTCTAAAGGCAGATATGGTAACATGTAGGGAAGTTTTTGAGCCAGAGGTGGCATCACAAAAGTGAAAGGCAATAGCATAAAGTTGAAGTCCTGAGTCAGGGAGGTTTGGGACCAGTAAGTGGGAGTTGCAAAGCTTCTTCTTGCTCATGGCAATTTCTAGTGGTATAATCTCAGATAAATTATTTAACTCATAGTTTCCTTATCTGTTAAATGAAGGAGATAATATCCACCATGTAGGGCACTTATGAGAATACATGTGAAATGTTCAGCATAGAATCTGCCTGTACTAAGCTGCCAAGAAAAGCTAGCTGCTGTTATTGCTCCTGTTGTACAGTAGACAGTGGCACATCGCTACGCCCAGAACCCCCGACTCAGCTCTTACGGCTTACTTGGCCACTTGAGTCTCTGTCTCTCCTTCCTAGAAAGCCCTTGACACCCAAGCCCATCTCTCAGACCACATTCCCTTAACAACTGGATTCCAGATGTGGCTGAATGAAGCATTACAGTGGCTGTGACCACAGGTAGAGGTAGTTAGGCAGGAGGAGCTGGTAGGGGAGTTCATAATGGATGAAGGATGCTCCCCTTGAAAACCTCATATCTGAATATCTGGAACCACTAGTTCTTGAAACAGCTTTTCAAACTTTTGGAAGTTTCAAACTTTCAGAAGCAAGTTTAATCAGCAGAGGTCTGAACAAAGGGAGGATCACTTAATCTCTAAAATAGCCAAATCTTTAGCTTCTCAATGCCGAAGAATCCCTGATTCTGATGGTTTGGAGCCAAGGTTTTAATCCATTGTCCCAAATCATAAAGTTGTCTTTCAAAGCACTAATATTCACTGGGGCTGGGAGAGGAGGTGCAAGAGCACAAAACGACCTATAAAATGTTTATAGCTTTTACTTGCAAAAAGACTTATAGCTCCATGTGTCTTCAGTGATCCCTTGAAACAAAAGTCTAAATTACCCACAAGTTAATAACTTAATTAAAAGTCTCTTTTCATTACTTTAAATGATAATACAAGTAGCTGAAAGTTAGAGTAGTTTTATCAAGGTGAAGAGTCAACCCACATATGGAGAGATTTAAATTCAGAATGAATTAATTCTGGCACTGTTTCTGTCTGGCCTTAGATATATTAAGTAGATCTTTTGTGAAATGCAAGTAATAACACTATCAAGGAGGTCCAAATCATCATGATTCTTCCTTCTTCTCTCTCCATTTTTTTAAAATACATTATGAAAAAAAATCACAAATATTTTTGGGAAAATTGAAAAGAAATGCTATAAAACGATGTGGAGCAACCTATCATTAGCATTGCCAAGTAATTTGTACTCCTACCTACCTTTTAAAATGATGCCTCATCCTGCTCTGAGCATTAAAACTGCTAAAAATTATAGGAAATACATTTTGACTTTAAAATTATGTGAACTCAGACCCGTGAACTTATCTGCATTATTATGTTCTGGAGAGACAATAGGAAGCATTACAGAGACAGTATAGCTTGGAATAGGGCCAAATAAATAGGCTTTTTCTTATTTAAGATCAACAGACCACGCATTAGAGTTATATGTAAATGTCAGCCAAAATTCAGATGCCATATCAATCATGCAACTGTTCGCGTGAGATATTAAGAACAATTTAAAGCATTAAAAATATACTGAAATGGTTCCCAGATTCATTCTTTACACAAAAACCATACATTTCCATTTTTGTAGAGAAACTCTCTAAGAGGAAGACTCTGACAAGTCTTATTTTTAAATTCTTAAGGAAATGCTAAACATTACTTTCAGCCTTGCTTATTGATAACGTCTGACCTTTTTATGCACTCAGCAAACGGCTGGATGCTCCACCATCTCCAACCTGACTGATTACATCTGTATTTAAGAAAGCTATAGAAGGCTGGATTGCCTAGTGCTTTTCTTTTCTTTTTTCTTTTCTTTTCTTTTCTTCTTTTCTTTTCTTTTTTCTTTTCTTTCTTTTCTTTCTTTTCCTCTTTCTTTCTTTCTTTCTTTCTTTCTTTCTTTCTTTCTTTCTTTCTTTCTTTCTTTCTTTCTTTCTTTCTTTCTTTCTTTCTTTCTTTCTTTTTTTTTTTTTTATTCCTTTAAGCACCAGAATCTTTTCCAAAGCCTGTTATTGGAAGATCATGCTCTGGTGGGAGTAACTGGGGGAAGAGCCCTTGAATTCCTTAACCTCTTCCACCTGTCCGTACTTCCCTCACCACTCAAACAGTAATCTTGAGGTACTTCCGCATTGTGGAGACTCAGGGCTTGCAGTTCTGGTGTTAAAGCTCTGTGATCTTGGATAAACTGTTTCTCATCTCTATCAAGTAAAGAGATTGGCCTATGTTCTAATTTCCTGTGATACCATGAGTTTAGATTAAGAATATTATTAGAGCATTCTTTAGTCTCTTTTCTGAAGACAATTTAAGGCATTATGATGTAAAATCAATTTTAACATCTTTTCACTAAATAAGGCCACGCTATGAGTGATTGGTAAATCCATGACTAACCATTTCTTTCTATTCCTATATCCAACTACAACCTCATTCAAGTCTTATCAACAAATATTCTTTGCATAAACTTGTCTATGACTGGGGACAAGGGGTCTTCCTTCCAACAGACTCAGAAAGGGACTTTCAGTTAAGATATTGATTATACTTAAACCAAGTTATTGTTATTGAGATAGTCCTGGCTGCACTTTCACATTTATGTTCATGTTTTATGCAGGACTAATTTCAGGCTTGGTTCCAATGTACATTGGTGAAATTGCTCCAACCACACTCAGAGGTGCTCTTGGTACCCTTCATCAGCTGGCCATTGTCACAGGCATTCTTATTAGTCAGGTAAAAACTCCCATCCCCTACTGCACCCATCCTCTGTTTTATCCAACTTTTCCCTCCTTAACAGTCCACTCTCATGGTAGACCAACATAGAGGAAAAAAACTAGTTCCACTATTGGGAGTGGGGATGCTATACAAACTTAGGCTCTTTAGCTCAAAGCTAAATTATTAGTACTCCATTCCTCACTTCTCCCCTTGGATATGTGGTAGGGTTGGCACTAAAGATGACCCAACATGCCAGGTCTTGAACTTCTGGAGCTAGTCTAGAATTAAATTATTCTGTGCAGATTTCAAACAATAGAAAATTTCACATTTTTGATTGCTTGGGTTTCCTTTGTTTGAGCATCTTACCTAGAAAATTAACATATATATGATTACCATAGCAGTTTTTTGTTCAGCTGGCTCTATGCTTCCCTTCTATCCCATGGACTCAGAGACCTAGAATCCCTAGCTTAAGATTATCAGAGGGTAAACCCCTGCATTAAGGATGACAAAGCTGGTTTTTATTACAATAATTGTTCTATGTAATCCCATTTTATTTAAGTTCTAGGTAATCTAAGAAGAAATTTTTTAAGGTCCAAAGTTACACATGATTTTTGGTGTTGCTTTAGATGTCAAATGTGTTCTTAAAAGTTTAGTTGTTTCCCATCCTAAATGGCCCACATAAGTTAATGAAAACAAACCTAAGTGAACTTTTCATAAAACAGTCTCAAACTTAGTTAAGGTAAGACATGCTACTAATAGTTTCTACTTTGGCCATACCTGAATCAAAGTTATCAGGGATTACTATTAAATAACCAATGTACTTTTTTCAACAAATGGTTACAGAAGGCAGACCCAAAGTGTTGTGCAGTTGCCATGGTTCCTCCCTGCCTTTTCAGATTGTTGGCCTCAACTTTATCCTGGGCAATCATGAGCAGTGGCATATCCTACTTGGTTTGTCTGGTGTGCCAGCCATCATCCAGTCTTTGCTGCTCCTATTCTGTCCAGAAAGCCCCAGATACCTTTACATTAAGTTGGACGAAGAAGTCAGAGCAAAGAAAAGTAAGTCTGTTTTTTTTTTCTTCCTAGTGTTTTGGAATTATTAGCCAATGAAAAGCAGTGTACATGAATGTTTACTGGTTAAGCTGGTATGAGGGTTTTCCAGATGAAGTCAATGACTACATGTAAGAAGAATGTGAAAGACCACTTCAATATGATTCATGCATGCCATTTCAAACCCTTAAACACTTGGAGCCCAAATAGGAAACCCCACGTGCAGGGTATTGGACTCAACCAGAGGCTTCTAAAAGCTTTTTACTTGCATTATGCTTCTATGATAATAAAGATCAGGGATTTGTTTGGTCATTATATAAAACCAATTTTTTTTAATTTAAAAGCAGGATTTAACTTAACAAAAAGGATTGCCAACACTTATGCTGTAAAGCAATAGAAAGGGCTATGTGGAACTATAATTTACTCTGTTTTGACCTGAGTTGTGCCAACCTGATCATTTTGGGGGACAGGCTTGAAAAGACTCAGAGGAGATGCTGATATTACCAAAGACATCGCTGAGATGAGAAAAGAAAAGGAAGAAGCATCAAGTGAACAAGTAGTCTCCATAATTCAACTCTTCACCAATTCCTGCTACAGACAGCCTATTCTAGTGGCACTGATGCTGCACTTGGCTCAGCAATTTTCTGGAATCAATGGGGTAAGTTTAAGAATACTCTCTAAATTAAAAGCAAAGTGAATTAAAATAGAGAAAGAAAGGGGTATGAATTTAAATAACAAAAAGGCATTTTAAAATGTTGACATCACATTTTACTATAATAAACAGATATTGAGTAAGCATTAATTTTCTTTGTTTTGCCTTATCCACTTCCTAAAATTGGCTTAGAGTTTTTTGAAATGTCAATAATCAGTGGTACTGTGTATCTATTAAGATGGAAGGCAAAAATCATAATTAACACAAAAGAGGGAAAAAGAGAGTAATTATTTTTTAAAACGCCCTAAATTACAAGGGGCTTCTGGAGTTGCGTAGCAAATTTAGGATTTCTGATAGCCTAGGCAAAATGAATTCATGGTTCCCTTTATCTATGTATTTTTATTGTTTTTTTAAAGATTTTATTTATTTAAAAGAGAGAGAGCATGAGTGGGGGCAGGGAGAGGGACAAGCAGGCTCCTTGTTGAGCAGACACCCCACGTGGGGTTCAATCCCAGGACTCTGGGATCATGACCTGAGCAGAAGGCAGATGCTTATCCACAGAGCCACCCAGGCATCCTCCTCCCACCAACCCCCCACCTCCAATATCTGTTTAACCCAATTATACCAGGGGCACCTAGGTGGCTTAGTTGATTGAGCATCATGGGACTGTTAATCTTGATCTTGGGACTGTGGGTTCAGACCCTACATTGGGCTCTGCACTGGATGTGAAGCCTACTTTAAATAAATAGATGATAGAAGATAGATAGATAGATAGATAGATAGATAGATAGATAGAACGAACCAAATAGCTAGGTGCACAAAAGTTTCCTGCCATGCAAGAAACTTTCACTCTATTTGAGGAGACAGCAAACAAAATAAATAGTAGCGTGAACTGGCATGAAACTGGTGACTGAGGATAGTAGACCAGACATGACTGGAAAACATACTGAATATTAAACTAGCTAGCTTTTACGTTTTGAACTGAAATCATTGTATTACACAGACTAAAATTGTTGTACTGGCAACAATTAGCTACTAAAAGAAGAAAAGTAAGCATTTGCTAAAAAAACTAGATTTAAAAAAATCACTTATCCCCTTATACTGCTGTTAAAAATGTGCTTTGGGCTTCCTCTATAATGAGCCAATCACAGATCCACAAGGGGGTGGCTTGTGGATGGGCAGAGCCTTGGGAGAGGTAAAGAAAGTAATTTACATCAGTTGAAGCAAAAGGAGACCTGAACCTCACTCAACACACTGAATACTACTCTTTTGTCATCTCTGTCCTCCTTTAAGGGGTCCTAGATGTTCATTTCAATCTAACATTTTACAGAACTTCAGCATTTGGAGACCAAATTAGTTCAGCCTGTATATCCAAAGGAACAATATTTAATCTTTCTGAACCTCCCTGCTTTAGCTATTGTCCCAGTGCCTGACTTACAGGCATCCAGGAAATGTTGAACTGAGGCTGTTGGGCAGCCTAAAAATGTGGGATAGTGTGCAATGTGCTGTAAGATACTCCTCAGTGAGCATAATCTGCACAGTCCTTCTCCATTAGCCCTATCTGTACAAGAAGAGGTGCCAGGAACAGGATTTGTTAAGTAGAGAAAGAATGAAAGATGACAGAATGACAGAAAGGCCTACAAAACATGTAAAAACATAATTATTAATAAACACTATTAGAGAGATTTTGAAGATTTCTCCACGTTCACTGAGATTAGTGAAAAATTTTGGATTGAAAACAATAGCAACCAGAATTCTTATGCACACTGGTAAGAGTGTCAATTGATACAACTTTTCTGGAAAATCATTTGCCAGTATCTATTAAAGCTGAGCATATGCATGCACTATAGTCTAGTAATTCTATTCCTAGATGTAAATGTGTACGTATTTCATCAAAAGGATTGTACTAAAATGTTCATAGCAGCACCATTCATATTCGCCCAAATGACAACTAGCTAAATATCCATCAGTAGTGGATTGGGTAATAAATAGTGGTATATTAATACTAAAAAAACTAATCAATGATAATGAACAGTGTACAAATACACACAACTATATAGATGGTTCTCACAAAGATAATGTTGAAGCCTGATACCAAATAATTCACTTTGTGTGGTTCCATTTATAGTAAGTACAAAAGTAGGTAAAATTTATCATGATATTAGAAGTTGAAGAGTTTCCTTGGAAAAATAGGGGGATGTTCTGGGGGCTTCTGGAGGATTGGAAATAAATTACTCTTGATCTGCGCACTGGTTACACAGGTGTATTCAGTTTGTGAAAATTAATCTGTATACTTACATTGGGTGTACTTTTTTGTATATACTTTAGAACTTAACAAAAAACTTAAAAATTAAAAAAGTATATGTCAGGATAATGCAGATTCAGAGCTTTCAGCTGAATTTAAGGAGAATTTTAAGCAATCAGAAGTTTTAAATACTAAAGATTGATAGTGGTTTCTCATTGGCTGTAAGGAGAGGAGAGATAAAACCTTTAGGGTGTCCTAGGGATCATGGCTCAGTAGAAACAACTAAAAATAAACAACCTAAAATATTTCTTCCTTTCAAGCTATCAGTGCTAGAATTCTTTATTAAGGCTAAATTGCTTACTTTACAGATCTTTTACTATTCAACCAGCATTTTCCAGACAGCTGGAATCAGCGAACCTGTTTATGCAACCATTGGAGTTGGTACCATCAACACGATTTTCACTGCTGTGTCTGTGAGTTAACACCCTAGATAAATATGCTGCTTGTTCCTCAGTTCAGAAGTGGGGGGAAGAGGGTACCTTGTGAGCTAGAAGCAACTAGTGATTTATTGTTTACATATATTGGGTGTATAATAAATCAGTAAGCAGAGCTGAACAGGTGGATCACTGGCTGTCTCCATTTGCTGGGATGCCATGTAGTCACACATTTGTAGATTAATAACTCACTTGGGGCAAAGAAGACTTCTTTGTGTAAATACCTGGATTCCTTCTCCTTTGCTCTGTACTTGAATCTGTTGGGATCAGGTGACAGTTGTCATTTCTATCAATATTGGGTCTTCTACCTAGGTTCCTCTCCTTCCATGGTTGAAATTCTTTTTTTATCCTGATGTCTTGGCAAAAATACTTTTTTAAAAAAAGGTCTTCTGTAACAGATATCTATGCCTATAACAGAGTTAAACAGACTCAGCAAATTCTTATGATATTAGGCTAATTGGCAGAGCTTCCAGATAGCTCACGAGGATATAACTTCTAGTGATACAAAACAAGTGTATGTGATATTATAAGAGATGGAATAGAAGTGATATAACTTGAAATGTTGTTAGTTTTGAAATGTTATTTTTTTTTCTGACAAGGGGGAAAGGTCATGTAGTCTTCTCAAGACTGAATACCTTATATAAGGAATAAGCATCTTGACAATAATATTTAACATAAACACTCTAAGAATTAAAGTAAACAAACAACAACAAAAAAAAACCCCTAAAACTTCCCAACTCATGTCATTCATTCTAAAATGAGGATAATTGGGTTTATTTTCATATTTGAATGCAGGATATTCAAAAAGCTTGTGCCTTTCAATGCTGGCCACCATGTTATATTCACTATACTCTAGTCACTTGTTTTTCTGCTCTGCACATGGACTTTTAACTATTACCTTAGGGTGGTCAATAAATTACAGGCTGGCTACCTAGATCAAAAAGTAGATTTGTCCAGACTACACTAAACAGTGCTGGACCTTGGAAAGAGGAGGGAGAACAGATAACAAGGGAGCACCAGCCATTCTGTAGACATGCCTTTAGAGATAATGCCTGTTCAAGCCAAAAGGCCACTTGAAATCGATGAAGGCCTGTTACTGGGATGTAATCCAAAGGCTACTCATATTCTTTTGTCTCCTGAGGTATATTTTTTACAAATCCTACGTCAACATATTTTCCTAATATAGAGATCATGCTTAAAACATTTTATATGTAACAGGATTTGCCATGTAAGGCATCAGGTTGTCAAAATCGGGTAATCCAAACTGTAAATGCCTTAAAAGGAAACTACTACCCCCCCTCCCCATCAACCCAGCTAGAGTTTTGAGTTTCTTGATTATTTTGAATATGACCTTTTAGAGTCTATCCCTTTATTCTGTGAAAGTTTTTAAGCAGATAAGTGACACTTTAAAAATCATCTCTAATCATCTAATTAACCCTCCAGGACTACATACAACATTTAAAATTTTTAATTATACTTATTTTTGAAAAGTTGTTTTAAGGTTCAAAACGTACAAAAAGTATAGTCCTTCAGTCACCCCATTTCTCTCCCCTAAATTGAATTCTGTGTATCCTTTCACATAAAGATATGCAAATGGAATATGCATTGATAAGATATTAATATTTCACCAACTTGGAAGGGACATAATCAATTTTTTCCTGAATATTTGGGAAAAGAAAGACTTTCTGATTTCCATGATGAATTATGTTTCCACATTCCATATTTTCTTCCACACTAGTGGGCCAGTAGAAGAGGGCCTGTAAACCTGAGAGAAAACAAAACAGGAAGAAATGTGGAAGGAACGGGGACACAGAAGGGTTGAGAGGAGAAGCAGTAGCTACTAAACTCTAAGGAGACATCCAGGATCTGCATGACACACATGGTCTTGAGCAAAGACAAGGGTTCTGGTCAGGCAGACATCTCCATCCTTAAGGAGTGAGTTTAGAATTTATTATCCTATTAATAATAATTGTTCAGAAACAGAAGAAACATAGTAAAAGCCCTCATTCCTGAAGAAATGTTTCTATCTTCTTGACAGCTTGACATGGTGTCATCAAGCCAATTTTGAAAGTCATATTTACAGAGTCTAATTAAATAGAGAAATGGTGTGAACTTGGACAAGACTTGTTTTTCCGACTACCTTCTCAACACTAAGTGTGGGCTCTTTGCTCATCATCCTGAAGTGATTTGAAACTCAAATGTGAAACACCTCTGAAGTGAAAGGGGCTTTCACTATAGGTGAACACAAATGTTTCTTAGATATCTTCAGAGCCATAGCTCAAGGGTACTGGATTGCTATTGATTTACTAATAGATCTATGAGCCAAGCCAATTTACTCATTGAAGTGAGAAATTATGACAGATAATATTTAGATGTGATTCACCAACCTTGGCAGTATTCTAAGGATCAAGCAGGAAGAGTCTATTTAACAAACATTGGTCTTGACTAATTGGTAAATGTTAACCATTAACACAAAGGTCCACAGACCCAAAGGTATCAATGATATATCTCCTGAGTTAGGATAAGAAAGCACTTAAAGTTTTTGCTTTAAAGTCTTTTCAAATGGATAATTCACTTCCAGCACCAAATATATTTAGGCACACCAGAAAAATGCAGATCTATTTGGTAAAGTGATCAAATTCTGTAAGTTGCCAGATGAGTGGTCATAATTTGACTTTACTAGCAGTGAGAAAGTTGGATGAGAATGGCTGACAACCCAACAGTTATACTATTACAGGTGTCTGCAGTTCATGAAACCTTGTACTTACAACAGGATAATTACCAAAAGATAAGTTAATGTCCTTTTTTTATGTAGAGCCATTTTAAATGTTCAACAAACCTACTGGAAGAGATCTGAGATATATATACAGCCTCTTAATATTGTACTCAGGTGATAACTGCAGAGTGATGGTAAGGTTGTGGCTCGTTCTCCAGAATGGCCTGTTCAAATCAATGTGATTAAATGAAGCAGGTATCTATGATTACCTCTGCTCACCGAGACCAAGTTCAGCCACCTGAGGCAAAAGTCACTTCCCCACTCAGTTCCACATCTGTAAAATGGGATTATAGAACTGCCTCCTTCCAGCTGTATGAATTAAAGTGACTCTTTGGCAGTAAAAACTATTTAAGTCAGTAACATTTTAAAACTTTCCTAGGTATTCCTTGTGGAGAAGGCAGGGCGACGCTCTCTGTTTCTCATAGGAATGAGTGGGATGTTTGTGTGTGCCATCTTCATGTCCTTGGGACTTGTACTACTGGTAAGTGTAGTTTTGCACTGAGATTTTTGGTTATATGATAGCACTTCTGTGCTCCAGGTTAAAGTGCTTCTTATGTCGAAATATTTGAGATTGACTTATGAAATAAAGCTAGAGGAACAGCATATAATACAAAGGAGAAATGTAAAGAGAAAGGGGATTTGCTTTTTGGGTTTAAAGACTTAAAATTCACAAGTAAATCACACTTGTTACCAACGGAGGCAGTGTTGCAAAATGGTCAGAGCATAGTTTCTGGGGTCAGCCTGTTTCAGGTTCTAAAACTGGCTCTGCCACTGGGCTACCTGTGTGACCTAGCACAAGCACCAGATTCTCTCCAACCAGCACCCTTGTCCACTACTTCATGGAGGGTAATGCATCCTGTCTAGCAATCTCGGTATGCTCAGAGTGACTGAGAGTCCTATAAAATCCTAATCCAGAGGATTTCCTATATCAAAGTTCAAAAGACTTAAGCATGACTCAGACTGCAATAAACATGTCTCAAACCAGGATAATTTATAATTATTTGCACATAAATACGTCTGGAAGAGGGCTATGTCACCTCGGAACTCAGTGAGAGCCTGCTTAGCTAAGGGAAGCAGCAGCCAATGATCCCAACTCCACTTTTGCTTTTGTTTTGTTTTTTCCCTCAGAATAAATTGGCTTGGATGAGTTATGTGAGCATGGTAGCCATCTTCCTCTTTGTCAGTTTCTTTGAGATTGGGCCTGGTCCCATCCCCTGGTTCATGGTGGCAGAGTTCTTCAGCCAAGGGCCACGGACTGCTGCTTTAGCAATAGCTGCATTCAGCAACTGGGCCTGCAATTTCATCATCGCTCTGTGTTTCCAGTACATTGCGGTAAGCAGCCTCATATTGTGCAAACTTGCTGAACAGAGATGGAGGAGAGCAGCCGCTAATTGGAATTCTATTTGTTCTCTATGCAGAAGTTCTGTGGCCCTTATGTGTTTTTCCTCTTTGCTGGAGTGATCCTGGCCTTCACTTTGTTTACATTTTTCAAAGTCCCAGAAACCAAAGGAAAATCCTTTGAGGAAATCGCAGCAGAGTTCCAAAAGAAGCGTGGCTTGGCCCAAAAGCCAAAAGCTGCTGTGGAAATGGAATTCCTTGGAGCTACAGAGACTGTGTAAAGATAACCTGTTTTTGTTTTTTGTTTTGTTTTGTTTGTTTGTTTTTACAAGAACAGAAACTGGAAGAAAGTTGTGTTTTTAATGGACGATTCTCTGAGAATTTTATATCTACGTCTTGAAAGTATTATTCTTTAGAGAGCTTTTATGGGCTCTTCTCAGAAATGTCATCAAATATTTCCAAAGAAAGTTTTGTTTTTTTTTTTAAGTTAGAGCATCTATTTTTGATAGTAAGACTCTGTAATTAAGTAAACTAAAAAGTTTCGCTCATTTTACTACACCAAAGGGCAACTACATTGTAATGTTCCTAGCTCTATCCTTTATAACAAGGTTCTCGTGAAGCGGAAGCAGTTTCAATGTATCATGTTATTGCTTCATTAAGCATGTGATTGGAAACCTGAAGCTGCAACTCATTTACATTTGAACTCATTACATTTGAATATGATTATGTTGGCATTTTCGTACCCACAGACCTCATATTAAAGATTTGGCTAGTGGCAATAAGGCTTATGTTAAAATTGGTAACTTTTCTATTTCTCCCACTCACCATTTTTCTTCTGTATTAGAATTTGTATTTTGTTTAAAATTTTATTTTTCTGTATTTTCATGTGGAATAGTTTATTGAGTGTATTATTAAGATATGTTCATAAAGAAAAACTTTTTTTGGTATGTTTACCAAATATTTTGGTACTCGGAAAAAAAAAACAATTAATTCCTTTGTTTGATGACCAAATGATTTTTATAAGATTAAAGACTGAAAAGATTTTACCAGTCATATAGCCTGGGTTGTCAGTTAATATTAATATCTATTATAAACCTATGTTAATTCCTGGCTATTCAATCCTTTGAGCTCTATTTTGGCTTGCTTTTAAATTGAGCACAGCATGGTTGTCTCAACTGCATTTTTGTAAAATACATTCAAACAGTGATTAAGTTGGGCATTTTTATATCTCCTCAAACCCTAAATAGGTTAGAGCAGTTCAAGGGAAATTTGAAATAAAGGATTGTTCTGTTTGTTAAAAAAATACTTTCTGAATTATGTTTCAAGACAAGTTGAAAGAGTGGGTTGCAGGATTCCTAAAGGTGGGGTCCTGAAACTTCATGAATGCTCAATTTCAGACTTGATCAAAATCGCTATTTACTTTCCTGGTTAGACAGTCATCCGCTTTGATGTTCCTTCTTTGTCACGGCAGTATATGGATGCTATCTAAGCCGTTCTAATCTTATTGCTAACATTTGCTGTATATTATCTATGTGCCAGGTGCTGTTCTAAGGGGTTTTACCTATGTAGGCAAACTGGAAACACACAGATGATTAAATAGACTTTTACTTACAGTCAATTTTACAACTATGGAAACAAAATTCTGATGGATACCAAAGGCTTAGAAGGGAGGTAAAGTATCTCCAGACTGTTTTCCCCACAAAGTGGACCATTGAGTCCATCCTTTTTATGTTTGTTTCACTGTACACAAAACAGAGTACTTTTTTTAAAAAGTACTTTTTGTAAGTGGAGGGGGGAAAAATGCTAAACACTTATTGTTTTTGTTTTTTCCCAGAATTGTTTACCTTTATATAATTTGGCAATCCAAACAACATAAAATTATTTCTTTTCACTTTGCATTTTATTCCCTTTGGACCAATTTGGAATACATTATTTTTACTTAGGATTTCAGGACACAGTTAAGATGAGCTTAAGTAGTTTACTTTTGTGCTAGCTTGTGAACTCTAGAAAAAAAAATGTGGAGACTCTGAATTGGGCAGGAGCAGGATAATGGCTCCTATGTGGCTCTTGTCCTCTTCTTTTTTTTTTTTAATTTATTTTTTATTGGTGTTCAATTTACTAACATACAGAATAACCCCCAGTGCCCGTCACTCATTCACTCCCACCCCCCGCCCTTCTCCCCTTCCACCACCCCTAGTTCGTTTCCCAGAGTTAGCAGTCTTTACGTTCTGTCTCCCTTTAGGATGCTGGTGGTCTTTGAGAAGCCTGAAGTTACAATGATAAAGAAGTTTAACATTTTCACAAGTGATGAATGTGATTTAATCAAATTGCCATTCCTGATCTCATTTACTATGAAAAAATAAAGTAGTAGAAGTTTAGGGACCCCTGGGTGGCTCCGTGGTTGAGCATTTGCCTTCAGCTCAGCACATGATCCTGCAGTCCCCTCATTGAGTCCTGCATTGGGCTCCCCACAGGGAGCCTTGCTTCTCCCTCTGCCTATGTCTCTGGGTCTCTCTCTAAGTCTCTCATGAATAAATAAATAAAATCTTAAAACTAGTAGAAGTTTAAATAAAGAACCCAAAACACCACTTTTAAGATCTAATCACTTACTTCCACTGATGCATAAACACCAGAAATTCATGCCTGGAGTTTTCTGCCTCAGAGAAATTGAACTACTTTACGTTGTTTCCCTTTCATATTTTTTTCTTTGCAGAAATACAAATGAGTTGAAAAGAAAACTTAAGGTGAAGTAAGAAGCTGTTAAAGCTTTATAGGAGGGCAAAGGAACAAGCTTAGAAACTAGCTTAACGTAATAGAAACTCCTAGATCTTCAATTGCATACATCATAATAAATAATAAAATTGGCATTGATTAATTAGATGTAATTATAGGGAAATCAGATCTGAGTTTGGCCATTTAATTTTCATAGTACTCTATCATTTTTGTGGAATTTGTTTCATATTTAATGTTCTAACAAATGTGATTTTTCTCTTAGCTTTATTTGAAGCATGATTATAATTCTTTGTCTGGCTACTCACCTGCTACACCTAGCTACTGCCCAGTCATGACACCAGTGAAAGGGTCTTCTCTAACTTTCTCCTCTATGCAAACAGCACTGTGATACACTGTGATAAACTAAGACTCCCCCTTCCACCTCAAAGAGCTCAAGGTCTAATAAGCAGTTCGGGAAGACCATGGTATGAATGTCCCCACTTGTGCCTTTTGCCATCCATGAAACTTGATTTGGAGACCTCTCTTGTAAAATGGGCAGAGTAATACTACCTACCTCAGAGAGTGGTGAGGATTAAATGTAAAGTGCTAAGCAGAGTTCCTGGTACAAAGGAGGTGCTCAATAAATGTTACCTAGAATTAGTGTTTACAAAGATACTTCTAAAATATAAGTTTGTAACCTATAAGATAGTTCCATTTTTTTTCTTTTTTAAAGTTTTTCCAAATTTCTTTTGAATAAACAAGAAATTATATAAATTCAAGATAATATTTTCCTACTTGAAGCAACAATTTCACAATGACAAAGGAATGGTAAAAATTAAGGGAGATATTAGGCTATCTAATTCCTAAATTCAAACTTGGTATTTCTAAGTTGGTTATGAGTTTTTATTGTATTTTTAAGGTTTGCTTTTGCCTAAGTTATGTTGTTTTTTTAAAAGGTTGCTATGTAATACTACTTCTTGGATAATACTAGGTACAGAGTAAAATGCTATATATTTAAATGCAATTCAACAAGATTATGATCACAGGACAAGACCAAACCTTCTTGATAATCCTCCAAAACTTAGTCAATTTTACAACTATGGAAATAAAATTCTGATGGATACCAAAGGCTTAGAAGGGAGGTGAAGTATCTCCAGACTGTTTTCCCCACAAAGTGGAGCACTGAGTTAATCCTTTTTATGTTACCTGTATATACGTGTAAACCAGTGTGCATGCATAAGCTACTTCTTGATAGCTTATTATAGTATATGCAGCAACTAAGGCAATGCTTGGCAATATCTTGTGCTTATGGTGTCCTAAGCAGATGTGCTGAGTAAAGTGTAATAGAATATATAATTTTTCATTACAATTCTATCAGTGACCTGAGGAGAAAAGGCGTGTTGTCAACGACACTGAGCCATCTGCTGGTGTTTTTACTGCTTTCTAATTTGGTGCACATTAGGAAGAATCATCATGAAAAGAGACTGGTTTTAGTTAGGGGTATATATACGCTATAGTTTTATGTCAATAAATACATTTCTGAATGCTTAAGTGTTGCTTTATTTTATATAAAAAATAACCCCATTTAAGAAAATAAATATTGTTTTACTATATATCCTCACTTTCTTCTTATAGTATTATACCTATTCTCATTTTAAAGATAATATGTGAGTTACTTTTCAAATTCAAATTTTATTTCCATCAGGCAATTGTTTTGATCATCAATGAATAGGAAAAACTAACCTGAAGTCTAGGTAAAAACAACTGACTCCCTTTGATAAAATAAAATATTTCATTCAGTAAATATTTAGTTGAGCTCCCACTATGAATAAGACACTTTGTTAAAATTTTGTGAAAGACACAAAATTTAGAAAATGTGGTCCATATCCTCAACCACTTACATTCTCATAAAAGGGATAAAAGTTGAAAACAAATAGTTACAGCACAAAGAACAAAATAGAAAAAAAAAAACTATAGTGGTTTTTAGTCAACATCTAAAATTTTTTTAAATAGCTGCAAAGAATGTGATTTTTAAATATAGTATGTATTGATATTTAAAATTTGCTATGCTCTATATACTTAATGGAATTTAAATACCTAGTAATTTGTTACTCAACACAACCATTAAAATACATATAAATACATATATATTAGTAATTGGAAATTTTACTGCACTCTTCTCTTTTCTCAGATTTCCTTTTCATTTCCCCCAAAGAATTTTATCCCAAATAACAAATTTATATGCTTTTAAACAACTTTTTGATGATTCTATTATGATTCTCTGTAACAAAAATACCTGTAATTTGAATTTTCATGTTTAAAAACATCCCACATCAAAAAGGTCAAAATGTTTAACATTTTTTTTCTGTATTGAGTTAGCTTTTATGATTATTAATAGTACACAAAAGACGAAAAAATCTGTATTGCAGGTTTTGATCATATTATTCATTTTTAAAGTCATTATTTTACATTTGATGTCAATGAGAAGCACAAGTTATTTATTTTTCAATCAAATAAATATTAATGGGTAGCTATTTCTTACTGCTAAAATTAAAGAGTGTTTAGCATAAATTCTATTATCATACTATGTTATTATAGATGTATTAAAAAATCTTGTTTTCATAAATAATAGTATAGGGATGGAATAGTCATTCCATAAACTATTTCCAAATCATAGCCAAAAAGCACATAAGAATTAATCATACATATATATTTTATTTGTTTTGTTTTTTAATAAAAATAAACTTTAATAACCTATCAGTTAACTACTCATTTGGACGCTTCTTGAATTTTGTTGAAATCAAAGAACTTATATTGTGGAAGGATTTGTTATCCAGTTGTTATAATCATTCCTCACTTGGTTTCTAAGCAGTATACCAAAAAGGTTTTATCAAGGCTTACTAAAAGACTATCAATTATATTGCTGATTCTTTCACATAAAGGTAACTTGGTTAATCTGATACACTGAGAAGGGGATGGAAGAATTGAAATACTAATCTTACACATTTTCACATATATAATAAAATTCTTCTATTTTATCACATGCCTTATTTAGATCAAATCATTAAAACTTGGATTTAGATTCTTAGTTTGTTCAATTCATGAAAAATATCTATCATAAATAACCTCATGGGAAAGTTCAGTCCTCACTAACTAATTTTCCAAATCAGACTTACTTTCTATCCAACTTAATTTTTCACTTCCAATAAGTACCTTAATACTTATTTTTTTATTTTTATTTATTTATGATAGTCACAGAGAGAGAGAGAGAGAGAGAGAGAGAGAGAGAGAGAGGCAGAGACACAGGCAGAGGGAGACGCAGGCTCCATGCACTGGAAGCCCGAGGTGGGATTCGATCCTGGGTCTCCAGGATCGCGCCCTGGGCCAAAGGCAGGCGCCAAACCACTGCGCCACCCAGGGATCCCCTTAATACTTATTTCTGTGATAGCTATCTCATGTCTGAATTCCAGTAATTCCACATCGATACTTGCCATAAGTCTGCCTCCTGCATTTCTAATAGATGCTTTACTTTCTTTACTTTTATGTATGGTCTTTCCCTCAGGAGCAATACATGTTGAAAATAAGTGGGTAAGGTCTGCTAAACAGAAGTGGTCATTATCCCGTTCTACAAAGCCTGAATTCAAAATATTCTAACTTGGGCCAAAATATACTGTTTCTTATGCCACCTTAATTAAGGTAGGCTTCACAGGTAACATTATTTCCAAGTATTCCTTTGTTTGGTATGTCTAAAAGTTTAACATTCTGAGGCAACACACCATGGTAAGAGGCAGGATCCATCGAGAAGGACGATTATGGAAAAAGTGGAAAAAAGAATGGTCTAATGTACATTAGGTACATATTGGATATGAAAGTGCATGTTTTTGACCATAATAAGAGATAATACGTCCAAATTTGAAAACAGTTATTACAAGTTATTCACAAACTAAAAGCTGGGTTGGGGCAGGGTACAGAATAAAACATAGAGAATCAGAAGATACAGCATCATCCAAACAATAGGAGTTCAAAAGGGAGGAAAAAAACAAAACAGAGGGAAAAAAATTCTTAAAAACACATTATATTGGAATTTGGCTGAGCTGAGCTGAAGAACAAGATGAGACTGAAAGTTTATCGTGTGTCAAACACAATAAACAAAGCCCCAAATTTCACAATGAAATTTCAGAACACCAGAGGTTAAGAAAGGAAAGACAGGTCACATACAAAGGAACAAGAGTCATAGAAGCAAGTAATATGTAAACAGCAACTGTGGAAGCTAAAACATTGTGGAGCAATGACTATAAAATTCTGAAGGACAATGATTTTCAACCTAGAATTCTATCCCCAGACATACTATCAATTGAGTATGAAAGTAACATAAAGATATTTCCAGACATGCATGACTCAAAATTTTACTTCTTTTCTTATGAAACAAATACATGGTTTATTCTACCAAAACAAAGAAAACCACATAAAGACATGGAATTCAGCAAAAGGGAAAAAAGAAAGATAAATCTGAAGATGCAAGTCATGGGTGGATAGTTAGCATTAGGGCCAAGAAAGCAACTGATTCAAACTGAACCAAGGAAAAGAATGTTCCAGGGGAAAATAGAACTGAAAGATACTCTAATGTGTTTGGCCCTATGAAGAATAACTTGTGACATTTAGGGAAAAAAAATAGTGACGAACACATAAAAAATAAACAAATGAAGATTGGGGCAATTACGAATTTTTGGAGAGAGAGTAAGGTAGGGAGCGGTATAAAAAGGAAACATTGTAGTACTACTTGGCTTGGCAGTGAATATTTACATAAGTGTGGAAAACACTAGATATTGTATAATTTTTGTTTCCAAATGAAATTTATAAAGTACTACATTATGAGGTCTATGGAAAGAAACGGTGAGAAAGTGTGAGAAAAAGAGCTCAATTATTACCGTAGTAAGTTGTCAACATATAAATCCATAAAGCAAAAAATATTAGTATAGGCCTATATGCTGGTAATTTTCCCTGTGCTCTTGCGGATTTATAGTAACCCTTTCTAACCTGTTCTGTGCCTCAGAAGGCTCGCCTCTTCAGACTATCATCTGGGTTCCTGGTCTTCAGCTTCTAGTGGGTTTGCTTAATGGGATGTATTAGCGGGAAATGGGAGGACAGGAAGAGGTAGAAAGCAGGCTATTGATTCTTGCAGCTTCCACCCTCCCACCCTTGGCTGGGCAGTGTACGCATTCCTCCATCTATGGTCACAGCTCTGCAAGGTGGGCCTTCTCCTCCACCTACTGTTCTTACTGTATTCTGGTAATTGCTCCTCTGACCTTAACCCTCTTAGTCCTAGAGTTGGTAATGGCATCCTACTATTATTAGTTACACTAATACAAGTCTCAGGTGCCTTATTATCCCTTTCTGTTTCTTTAACTTGGCTTTCTCCTTTGTAAATCAACTCTTCATTAAACTTCTTTAATCATCTCTTTTTCTGCTGTGACCCTGAGCAATACAGCATATGAATTATACTATGAAAATTTAAGTTTTAAGGGATAGTTAAACACTTTTCAAGTGTTCATCTATAAGGAGATACATGGGTGGAGAGGGATGGGGTAAGAAACTATTCTGTGTGGTTTTTAAAATATGTTTAATATAAGCCTTGTATTATTACTGACCTTTAAGTTACAGACTTGCATTATTTTATAAAAATAAAAATATTTCAATAACATTTTAATTTAAAATATTAAATCAACCTTTAAAAAGCTATATAGCACAAAAGTGGATGAGATTATATATACACAATAGATTTTAGGTAGATGAGAGAGCCTGAGAACGTAAAACAAGAGGTAGAAAGAGAGGGAGATAGGTGAGGAGAGAGAGAGCGTAGGAGAGAGAGAGAGAAAAATGTTAACTGAAGTTATTGGCTATCCATAGGTGGCAGGATTTCAGATAGTGTGTGTGTAAGTGTGTGGTCTAAGTTGTCTTCATTGTGCATGAATATTATGTTTGTAATGGGATAAAAATAAATGTAGGAGAAATTAATCTTCTTTTAGAAATAGATGGTGAGAAAATGAAGAGAAATGGGTATACAATTTGAAAAACAATATGAAGTTTTATTACAATGGGAAGCATGTGAATGTGTAGACTAAAGGAAAAGAAAAATAGAGAAAGAATTTTAGATGAGAGGAGGATAAGCAAATCATGGGAAAGATTGTTACAAAAAAATTACAGGTAGTGATATTAAGGAGGAGACAGAAAGTTGAGAGAAAAGTGAAAAATGAATAAAGATTTGGAGACATTTTGGGACAAAAAGTAGAAAAACTGAGGTTGCTTATATCAGATTAACTGTCCCTTGTCAGCAGAAAATACTAGATGAGCCCATACCCACAGCAAAAATCCTAGAGATAATTGATTCCTGGACTAACCCAAATAAATCAATTGCACCCCAATGTTCAGCCTTGATTATGAAGTTATCAGCTGAGTCATTTGGGATAGGTTACATAGCCTTTTAAAGTGTCAATCGTTTGCTCTTAGGTAAAATGAAAATGAAGATGGCACAAATTCTGCTTAAATTATAAGATTTTTTGAAACACAAATAATTGTTTTAAAATTTTTTACCTGAAATGTGCAATGTAAGATGCAAATAGTTTAGTCAGCAAATGGTCTATTAATCTGCTCAGGCCACCATAACAAAATACCATAGACTCAAAAAAAGAAATTTACTTTTTACAGTTCTAGAGGCTAAGACATCCAAGATCAAGTTTCCAGTTGCTTTGCTTCCTTGGTGAAAGCTCTCTGCCAGGTTTGGAGATGGGTCACTGACTCACTGTGTCTTCACATAGCAGAGAAAGGGCTTTACTCTAACAGATTAGGGTCTCACCCTATGACCTATCACCTTTATCACTTCCTCACAAGCCCTATCTCCAAGTTACCCTGTGAGTTAGGGCTTCAACAGATGAGTGGAAGGGGTGAGGAGCAGGAAGACAGAAACATTTAGTCCATGACAATGGTAAAGTACTCTTATCTTTAGGATAAAAGAGAAGGGTGGAGTGGGGAAAAGGACCAACTAGCCTTGGAGAAATTAACATGTTGTAACATTTGTCTGTTTTGAAGAATGAAAATGTACCCCATTTTTGTTTTCTTTGGTGTTGTAGTCATTAATCACACTTAAATACTTCCCCAAAGAACCTATCCACCAATTTTTAAAGGACTGTGCTAAAAAAAATAATAATAATAGAGAACAAAAAAAACTTTGTAAAGAGGAAAAGATTGAAGGCAACCTGTATGGCTAGACACCGGAATTTAGGGTTGCCAGATAAAATACAGGACACTCAGTTAAATTTGAATTTCAGAATCTCATGCAATATTTGGAACATACATTTACTAAAAATATTATTCATCACTTATCTGAAATTCAAATTTTACTGGGTGTTCTGTAATCTCATTTGCTAAATCTGGCAATACTAAAAAATTATAATTATAAAAGTATAGCACAGTACAAATACATAGGCTGGCATAAAATAACCAAAAACCCAGAACCAGTTACAGCTCTATGAAAGTAATTAATACTTACTAAAGTATTGTTCAGCCAATAAAGTGTGTAACTCTTGATATCAGAGTTGTGAGTTCAAGCCCCACATTGCTTATAGAACTTACTTTAAAAACAAAACTGAACAACTTTGTATTTACTCAAAGGATACAAAAACACTCATTCAAAAACATGCACCTCTATGTTTATAGCAGTATTTTTTTACAATTGCCAGGATAATAGAAGAGCCCAAATATCCATTGATTGATGAATAAATAAGGAAGAGGTGGCATGTATGCCCAATGAAATATCATTCAGCCATAAAAAAGAATGAAATCTTGATATTTCCAATGACATGGATGGAGCTAGAGAGCGTAATGCTAAGCAAAATAAGTCAGTCAAAGAAAGATCAATACCATATGACCACTCACATATGGAATTTAAGAAACAAAAAAATCAATGAGAAAAAATAAGAAAGATATAAAGAAACAGAACCTTGATTATAAAGAACAATCTGAAAAAAAAAAAAAAAAAAAAGAACAATCTGATAGTTACCAAAGGCAAAGGCAAAGGGGGTAAGGGGATAAGTTGAAATAGGTGATGGGGATTAAGGAGCACACTTGCCTTGATGAGCACTGGATGATGTATGGAAGTGCCGAATCATTATATTGTACACTTGAAACTAATATTACACTGTATATTAACTAACTGGAGTTTAAATAAAAACTTAAATTAAAAAATGCTTAACACAGTAGCTATTTCAAACAAGGGGATGGTATATGTAACTTGATAAATGTTACTGAACAGGGATCCCTGGGTGGCGCAGCGGTTTGGCGCCTGCCTTTGGCCCAGGGCGCGATCCTGGAGGCCTGGGATCGAATCCCACGTCGGGCTCCCGGTGCATGGAGCCTGCTTCTCCCTCTGCCTGTGTCTCTGCCTCTCTCTCTCTCTCTCTCTGTGACTATCATGAATAAATAAATAAAATCTTTAAAAAAAAAATGTTACTGAACATATTTACTAGTTAGAAAAAATAAAGTTAGATGCCTGCCTCACACGAACCAAATCACTTAGGCAAAGAAAGAAGAGTGTTAAATTTAGGAAACAAGAACTAAAAAGAGTCAAAAGAAAATGTAGGTGAATATTTATCTAACCTTGGGGTGTAAAACATCTTTCTAAATAAAAGCAAAGGGAGAAAAATTAAAAGGGAAAGAAGATTGTTTTTTTTCTACCTAGAAATTAAACACTGTGTATTTTTTTACAAATAAATAGTAAAGTGGAGGGAAATGGCAAAATATATAACAAAAGGTAAATATTCCTAATGCCTAAAAAATGGGATGTCATTTTCCCTATCAAATCAACAAATCTATCTACAATGGTAGCACTGAAGCTAGCAAGAGTACTATGAAAACAGGGCCCTGATACACTGTTTATGGAAACATAAGTTGGTATATCTAGACAAAATATCTTTCAGGAGGGGAGGAAGAGCAAAAGCATTTTCAGATGAAGAAAAATCAAGAAATTTGTGTTGCTAGATTTTCTCTAAAAGAAATGATGAAGATATTTCCTTAGCATTTCTTTAGGCTGAAGGAAATAATACAAAAGGGAAACTTGGAACTTCAGGAATAAAGGAAAAGCTAAGAAATTGGCAAATATCTAGGTAAACATTTTAAAAACTATTTTCATGCTAAATTCCTTAAAACATATACAGCAGTTGAAAGCAAAAGATATAACATCGTCTGATAAGGTTTTCAATGTATACAGAAATAATAATACATATATTGAGGTAATAATTCCATTATAACACAAAAGCAGGGGAGTAGAATGACTTACATGGTTTTAAGGCTTATACATTTTACTTGAAGGGGTAATACATTAAATTTATGTAGTCTGTAAATGTTTAGGTATATATATATATATTGTAATCCCTAGAGCCACTACTAAAAAATTAGTATAAATTAATATAAATAATATAGCCCAAAAGCCAATAAATAAAATGGGATATTAAAAATAATTAAGTATACAAAAGAAGGCAGGAAAAAGAAAATAGAAGAAAAAGATGAGAAAGAAAACAAATAATAAGATAGTAGACTTAAATCCAACTAAATCAATAATTATAATAAATGTAAATGGTCTAAATGACCAAACAAAAGACAGACTATGAGATTGGGCTTAAAAATAAGACTCAGTTATGTTCCATCTACAAGGTATCCACTATAAAGACAAAGATAGATTAAAAGTAAAAGAACTAAAAAAAAAAAAATCATGCAAACACTAAAAGAAGACTGTATAGCTATATTAATATCAGATAAAGTAGACTTCAGAACAAGGAATACTAGGAATACTAAGAGAGATAAAAGAGACATTATATAATAAAAGGGTCAATTAGGCAAGATGATACAGCAATCCTAAATACATATGTAGCTAACAACAAGAATTTCAAAATACATGAAGTGATAGAAATGACAGGGAAAAAATAGACAAATCCACCACTCAAGTTGAAAACTGTAACACCCTTATCTCGGTAAATGATAGAACAAGTAGACAAAAATTAAAAAAATAAAAGTAACAACAAATGACATTTTTAAAACACTAATTGACTTTAAAAAACACTCTATGCTACAACAGCAGAACGCAAATTCTTTTCAAGTGCACATGAAACACTCACCAAGATAGACTATCCTGGGCCACAGAATATGTCTTAGTAAGTGGCAAAAAAATTGAAATCATACAAAGTATGTTCTCTAATCAGAAAAAATTAAGCTAGAAATCAATAACAGAAAACTACTTAATAATTTCAACTGCTAGTGAGGATACAGAATAACTGGAACTCTTGTTCATTTTTGATGGGAATGCACAGTGGTAGAGCCATTTTAGAAAACAGTTTCGTGGTTTCTTATAAAGTTAAATATATACTTAACATAAGACTCAGTAATCTCACATCCAGGCATTAATTTGAGAGAAATAAAAACTTATGTTTACATGGTGCATAAATGTTTATAGTGTCTGTTTTCATAGTCATCAAAAACTAGACACCCATATGTCATTTAAATTATGAATGGATAAAGAAACCATAGAATAGCAACAAAGAAGACTGAATAACTGAAAATATGTTAAAAGATAAACTGAGGCATATTAAAAATTTTAATAATTTATTTGAGCAAAAATCAATTAGAATTGGGCAGTACCAAAAAGGACATGGGGAGGAGTGCTCCACCAACAGGAGCCAGGAGAAGATACAGAAACCAAGCAAAAAAATTATTTAATTGGGTACAGGGTTGCTTTATTTGGGAAAACCTAGTTGGCTGGTTGTGATTGGCCATCCTTAGGTTTTGATTTCTCACCCTCTAGGTATTTACAAACTTAGGTTTGAGTTTGCTCATATAGGCTGCCAAAGCATGAAAGCCACCTTAGTCTAATGGCCTCCTCATTTAATTAATTTAACACATGCAACGACAAGGATGATTCCAAATATACTAGGCTGAATGAACAACACCAGACTCAAAAGGCTACATAATCAATGATTCCACTAACATGATATCTAAAAGGCTAGATAGGATAAGACTAGAAATCAGAGTACAGTAGTATTTGCAAAGGATCAGGGTCAGCTTGTAAAGGGGCTGCATGAGGGAATTTGAGGGAGTAACAGAATTGTATCTTGATTGTAGTGGTGGTTTACTGGATTATATATTTGTCCAAATGCATAGAACTGTATACCAAAAAGAGTGAATTCTACTGTACATAAAATATAAAACATCGATTTGATGTTTTTTAAAATTCTGGATAAAATAAAAGGCAATGAATGAACTTCTTATCTTCTCAGGTTACTTGAAGAAAGATTTTTTTTCCCTATGTTTTCTGTCTACGGTCAGTTACCAAAATATGGACCAAAACCAAATCATTTAAGCCTTGTTTATTCTGTTAACTCTAGGTGATTTGAAGCAGAAGAGGAATATGCCAATCATCAAAGTCCAGAGATAATCCTAAAGCACAAATTTAGCTCCTCTTCACAGTCTCTGAGCTACACTCAAAACCACTTTCCAGAACTGCCAAGGATGCTTGATTGAGTTTCAGCATTATTTCCAGACCTCCCCAGGTGGAGCCATTAATAATCAGTGAAATGGCCCAAAAAGAGCACCGAAAGGAACATGAGTTTCAAAATCTGCTAACTGTGTCATTAATCTCTGAATGATTGAGGACGGAATATAAAGGCCATAGTATTGCTGCCCACTGCACACACCTACAACACTCTGAAGCAGAAATCTACCCTATGACAATGACCTCATGATACTGCATAACCCTGAGGAGACAGGGTGAAGCTGGTTAGGTCTGGAGCTGTGTTGTCATCTGTCAATCTGCACAGTCAGGAATGTCTGCATTCAGAGCCTCTGACATCAATTCCAGTTTAGACTTGTTCCCAAGGGACATGGGGTGATTATTTTTATCTCCTAATGTTACAGTTTAACTAATTCACTAATGATTAAGACAATTTTAAAGACTGAGCAGGCCCCACTAGCTAAATGGTTGCTGCACTTTAGTTAACATGCAAAGGGTGTCCACTGCCTGCAGTTAGCTAATAATGCATTATAATTAATAGTACTTGGGAAAAGTGTCCAGTCAGCGGGAGCCCTGAGGTTGTTTTCCTAATGCACCAAGATGATCTCCATCAGGCCTTTTCTTGTTTCATCAGATAAGTGATTGTGCTGTCCCTACTCTGATTCTTTTAATTCTAAAGTAATTTGGTTCTGATTCCAAAACCTCACAGAATTTTCTTCATTAGCATTTTCTTGAACTGACATGTGGGTTGCTGTGGTGATAACAGTGAAAAACTACCTTCGTATTTACTCATCTCCAATACTGCCTTGCAAAAGCACATCTATCTTAGCAGGAGGGCTTCAGCAAGAAAAACCCAGGGGAAGTTAGGACAATGATTCATCCACCACAGTATAGATTTCTTCATTTGCTTGCACTATCTCATGCTCTTCTAATTGTTTCTTCCTTAATTTTTATTTCCTTTTGTATAGGATCTGCTTTGTCCCACTATTCTTAATTGGTGCTAAAAAGCCTATCTTATATGTAGGGAAACTAATCTTGGATGTCATAGAAAATTAACTATTACATCACCTAACATCATTTTGCTGGAACAAGAAACAGACGATGATGAAATCAGAGTAGTTCAGTGAAAGCCAAGAAAACAACAACAAATAATAGCGTGATGATGTAAACAAAGACCCATCTTCATCTCCCACCTCAGTATTATTTTTGGAAATTGAGTGCCCATCTTCAGATGCCCCTTTCCATCTCTCTCATCCTCCATTGCCCACCCACATTCCAGAGCAGGGGAGGGATGAATGAGGTACATGTTCCTCATACCACATGTTCCAAAAGCAGACAGCAAGCATCTAAATCACGTAAATATGATAGAAGGGGGGAATATAAGAGATTTTATATATATACTATGAAGCTAGAATCATTGTTCTACTGGCTCTGCAATCATACAAATTTTCAATTTTTTTTTTATCAAGTTAAAGGTTAGATACAAAGAAAACCTCTAATAACTTTGACATTGGATCAGCTAGCAGAGAGTCTAGTTGTGTGGTCTGTGTCATGGAGTAGAGTGTTCTATGAATGTCAATCAGGTCAATAGTGTTACTAGTGGTTAATAGTGTTGTCCAGGTCTTCTGTTTCCTTACTGATGATTTTTCCTTTACTTCTTCTCTGATTACTGAGAGAAGTATTGAAATCTCCAAATGTAACTGGATTTGCCTAGTTGTACAACCTGTGCCTGTGGTGGTGAGCATATATACTCCTTCCTGACATTTTTACCATCCTAAACTCTACTGTTATTATAATCATCATTTTAAAAATAAGGCAACTGAGGCACAAGGAGGGGTAAGTAAATGTGCAAGGCCACCTGGACTTCAAATTGAGGTAGTTTGACTCCAGACTCCTTGTTCTTCAACCCCATGATACACTGAACTCAGTCTCATCTGTGAATCTCAAGAGTGGGTAAGATGAAGCCATGATGTTACATGCCTTTTACAAAGTATTTGTGGTACAAGCCAACTTCTGGGGTTGTTCAAGTGCCATTCCAGGCTCCATTCTCTCCCATCTCCACTACCATTCAACACAATCTTATCCTCCCTCCAAGGAGCATTGGAGAGGACACTCTAAAGATGTGTTGTTAGGAAATACAGCTTTCAGTGGGACTGAAGAAGGTAAAAGACCTTGCTTTGGCATGAAGGGCTCTATGGGGTTATGTCTTTCTTCCCAGTTTCTCTCCTTTATTAGCTACCTTATCTTTATTCCTTTCCAGGATGCTCCTGTGGATAGGTCTCAGTACTGCCCTGGAGAGGCCTGGTGGTGGAGAGATAAAGCTAACACTACTCTGGGGTTTAGCAATTCATCTGTCCTTGCTTCTTTTTGTCATAAGTGTGGTAAGGCCTTAAAGGTCAAGTAGAAAGTGTAGGCTTTGAGAAAGGGGCAATGAAGACCTATTCAGATTTGGCCCTAGGCTAGAAAAGCAAAAGGAGTCCTCATTCACTCACAGTTCACCTAGTTTAGCAAGGCCAGGATGTCTTGGGGTCAACTGGAGTTGGGGTCAAAGTTTTACAGGAAAAAGCAATGTGTATTCTCCTCTATCTGGATCTCTTAGGGAGGCTGTAATGGTGAGTGGTTGGCCACCTCTGTTTTCATCAGAGAAAAATCCAAACCGTAAGACTGTCCATGGGAATGGAATAACCATTTCTAACCAAAGAAATGTAAATCCTCAATCACAATATGGCTAAAGAACTGTTTTGTTTTTATGCCTCCGATTTTTCTTTTTTTCAGTCCTGACAGTCCTTCCAGTTCAGATCAGGGCAAACTTTGGATCTGATGCTGAAATCTCAGCAAAGGTGGTGCATTTGGTATCTTGAAAGCAAGAGATGACCCACCACTCTGTTTAGTCATTTGAGGAAGGACTATGAGATCTAAGTCTCAAGATCAGTATCTGGCGTATAGTTAATGCTATAGGAGTGTTATCACAGAACTAATAAGACACTAGTCACAATACCAGAGTGATAAATTATTTTACGATGAAGAAACAAAGTTGTCAAGCAACCTGGATACTCCTGTTGACCTGACCTGACCCCAAGGAAACCCAAACTAATATGGTTCTTAGTGAACAAGGAATTCTAGCAAGTCAGGGGAGTTGTTATGATTTAAGTGTCTAGTAGCATTAGGCTCTGGGTTATTTCAGATCGGAATATTCCTACTATATTTAGTATGTTTATCAGGCAATAATTATGGGCCTAGAGGGTCATCTGGTATGCACTAATCTATTGTAGCAATTTTAACAATAATAATAGTAATAATATAATAATAATAATAATAATAATAATGCTATAATAAAAACTTGGTAAGCACTTATTATGCCCTTTATAAAGATAAATATTCTCTAATTCATTCTTCATGACAATCCTGTAAAGTAAACACAATTACTGATAAGGAAACCAAAATTTAGAGACATACACATGATCCCACCATGATTTTGCCCATAGTTTCCTTGACAGGAACACATGTTTTTGTCAGTCACCTGATTGCTCTAATTATCCCTCAAGACTTAGTTCTAGTGTTCCCTATTCTAGAAACCAGGCTCCAAATTCTTTCTTGGAGCATTAACTATATGCCAGACACTGATCTCTTTCTTGGAGCTGCTTCTGGGGTAGGCATCCCTCCTCTATTTCCCCAGTTCTCTGCATTACCTCTGCAAAGCACTTGCTACATCATATCAAAATGTTCTCCTCTGTCTCTAAGGCAGGCTGCATCTTGTTATGACTAAATCTTCTTTCCTTCCAGAGATGCTCAATACCTGGCAGAAATTATTATTCAGTAGAATGAGTACTGTGACTGGTATTGAGAAGATACTCAAATACTTGAGGAATCACAAATTAGATGATGGTAAAGCTTTTAAGTATCAAATGAGTGACTGGACTAAGGACTCTTTAAGGTCTCTTCCAGTCCTGAGATACTATAGTTTTGAGACTCAGATTTGAACCTACCTGGCTTGATGATGTCAACCTTCACTGAGAAAAGCAAAGTGACTTCAAGAGGAAGATAAGGAAGTCAGTTCTGAATTCAAACAATCCTCCTCTCAAATGGCCCATTCAGAGTTGGTAAACTGGTAGCCTGGGTGGCTTAGTCAGTTAAGCATCTGCTTTCAGCTCCGGTCATGGTCATGGGGTCCTGGATCAGGCTCCCTGCTTAGTGGGGAGTCTGCTGCTCCCTCACCCTCTGCCTGCCCCTCCCCCTGCCTGTACTAGCTCTTGCTCTCTCTCCCTCTCTCTCAAAATAATAAACAAAATCTTTACCAAAAAAAGTTGGTAAACTCATCTAAAAGTAGAAGACTGAAACATTTACTTAAAGGAAACCGCCCCCCCCCCACAATTTATCATAATGCTATCCTATATGACACCACTTTAAATTTTCAAATGTAAATCCCTACATAGTTCTTTTATAGAAATAATCCAATGTAAATAATATCCTCAAGAATAAACTGCTTCATTTTATAATACAGATTATATCTTGAAGGACATGAAAATACTACACAGGAAGAGATAAGAGACAGGCCACAGAGTCCGTTCCTCTCTGTTACCAAAAGGCTACTGCAGCAATAGCCCTGGGCTCCTGCTAGGCTCCATTCAGAACGCTCATGCACTGTTGACAACAACTGATTATTCCTGTGACCTTCATCAAGGGGCCTCATGCAGTAGTCATTCTTTTCTGCCATCTAAGGGCTTCATGAATTGTAAATCAGTTCAAAACTGATAAGCACTCATCAATTCCCACTTAAACTCTGTTCCAAAGCATAGTTGTTTCATTAGTCCAAAATCTGTCATAAACCTTTCACCTTAGGAAACCCATGGTGAGAATTTCTCTCAGTAGTAAGCATATTTATTTCACTCGAACCTTGGAAACAAGCTTCATAAAATGTAAAATGGTTCCTTTTGTCTTGTTTTTAATGTCTCCTTATTGCAGGAAAAATATTTTGAAGGGTCTCTGGTAGAAGGCTAGTTTTGATTGCCAATGCCATAATCTAAATCTCATCACAAATACTGATTGATTCCAAAATTGCAAAAGAGAGTAGTCTCCAATTATCTATTATAGAGCAGAATTAAATCTGAGTGTTGTGAGAATATTAATTCATTTGTGGAATTGAATACAAGATAATACATTCATGTTCTGACAGAAATCTATAATTTTGAGTCAAGTTTGCCAATAACAGTGTTACTGTAGTACAAATTCAAAGTTTAAAATGTCTGTGTTCACGTGCTTTCCAAATGCATTTCAGAGTCCATTTGTAGTACAGATAAGCTCTGATATCTGCTATTTTGGATTTTATCCAAGGAACTTTCTGCAACCAAAAAGGGGTGTGGTTATTTTAATTACCCTTCCCAAAGCAGTCCATTTCTTTTAGCTCTAAATGTTGAAAACTAGCTCATTAAATTGAACCCAAATCTGCCTCCCTGAAATTTCTTCCATTTAAGTAAAAGCTTTAAGGGCCAAATTTCAGCCTATTATAAAGATGACTTTCTTTTCCTTCAGTGGGGGGGGGGGGGGGGGGAGGGGTAGGGAGGGGCAGAGGAAGAGGGAGAGAGAGAGAATCTTAAGTAAGTGCCATGCCCAGCATGGAGCCCATGCAGGACTTGATCTTACAACTCTGAGATAATGACCTGAGCTGAAATTAAGAGTTGGACGCTTAACTGACTTAGGCACCCAGATGCCCTAAGAATGACTTTCTAACAATTCAAATGCTTCAGTGGACAGGGAACATGAATTGAGTACACATGAATTGCATGTACACTGTGTGCTAGATAAACACCTTTTTAAGTGCTTTGCCTATCTTAAATTTTCTATCACAACAACACCTTTAAGTGAGTACTATTATTTATTCCATTCTACAGATGAAACAGGCACAGGGATTTTAAGCAATATGCCCCCAAATCACACATGCATATAATAAATGAGTAGAGCCAGGACTCAAATCCATTGACCATACTACAAAGCCCTGTGTTATGGGAGCACCACTTGACACAGAGAATTCCAGCAGCAGAGGAGGTTTGAACTAAATGACATCTGAAATCCTTTCCAACCATGAGAATAGGTCACAGAGAATTCTCACGCAATGTGAACATCTTCACTTAACCAATCCATCCCCAAAGTCTAGAATAATTACCTCTCTAATGTCCTCTGTTGGATGCTTGTACTTCCTCTCTGATGGCACCTAGCCAATTACTTTATAATGACTTATTGTGTTTCTCCCACACAAGACTAAACTTCCTCAGAATAAGGACTATTTCTATCTTCTTAATCATTATATCCTGAATATCTAGCACAGTGCCTGGCACAAAGTAGACAGTCAATAAGTTTTTGTTGAATAAGTGAATAAAAGATATAATGAATCAAGGGTAACATCCCATTGTTCTACAACTTAAATTTTGTCAAGTCTTACTACAGAACTAGACTCTAGAATGAAGACTAGAAAAAAACAGATACACACACACTAGAAGTGTCTTTAAAAAGCATAAGCCCAAATCCCTTTATGCTTATTCTACGTTACTTACTAAAATATATATGTATATATTTAACAATAAGAGATTAGCTAAATAAATCACTATCTGTTCACCCGGTAGAATGTTGGACTTCTATTAAAAACAATGTTGAAAAATAATAGTTAATGACATGGAAACACATTCTCGTTGCATTAAATTTTTTAAAAAATTAATCAGTAAATCCACTTTTTGTTCATGTGAGAAAAGAAAAAATTAAACAGCATATATACATAAACATTACTGAAAGGATGTGTTATAACCCTAAACAGCAATAATGTTTTTCTCTTACAGAATTAGAGATAAATTTTTATTTTTTATGGGAGAAGTTTTTTTCTATTTAATTTCTAAATTTTTCTGTTTTCTAAATTTCCACAGTTACACTTAGAAGAGAAATAAAGGATTGGGCTTTGTTTTTTTATTTTTTATTATTTTTATTTTTTTTGCTGAATACAAATGAATTAGCTGTATAAAAGAATTAGAAAGGAATAGGTGCAACTTCCACCCATGTACTCATTTATCTTCTTTTCCTAGTACTTTAATTGAAATACTATATGTAGGCTTGTATAAGGCAAAGGCATGGCTCTTGGGAAATATTTTTTTCAAAGTGGAAATAAAGGCACAGAAGACCGTCCTCACCCAAACTTGACTAACATATTCAGAGGCTACTGTGCTGGGGTCAATTTCCTCATTTTGTATTTCTCCAAGCATTGTAATAGTTATACTAACCCCATGTAGTAATTTAAACAAACAAGCAAGAAAGCAATAACAAATCCTTCATAATAACAAATACCAATAAAAAGAAAAATGAGTGCTAGTTGCAGAAATAAAAGAAAAAAAAAGAAACAGGTATAAGGCAATGATGGTTCTTGGCCTGGAACTACATATTTTATGGGAGGAATTATATATAAAAATTCCAGGCAAAAAAAAAGATTTTCTAGATGTTTTCTTTAGTTCTTCTTATTTTTTCCCTCCAATGATACTGGATTTGGCAACTTCTGAAAAATGTTATGCCAAGATTCCAACTTCTTAATTTATTCCTATGCTGTAACAAGAAAGAAAGGGTGGAAAGAGACAAGGGAGTAGGGTAAGAGAAAAGGGAAAAGGCGGTGAGCAAGGCTGGCTGCTGGCCCTTGCAAGAGAATTCAATTGTCAACTGACACAAGTAATGGTAAGGAAATATATTTTTTAATAAAAAGGAGACAGGAGAGCATGTGTGAAGGAGGGCGTGCCTTGCAAGTCACTGAAAACTGGCCTTCTCTCCACCTATTTGTGGAAAGAGTTGAAGTTTGATGACAAAGATTGGGAGAATAGAAAGTGGTGGGGGTGATACTCCAAATGACAGCATGAGGTAATCAGAAGATAAACATCTCCATCTCCCTATACTTTGGAGTCATATAAGCAATAACCTGGGAACCAGCTCCACCCACCCTGCGGACACATCTCTGCATAAAAAGGAAAGATATAAAGCCCCTTTCTGACAAAGATTGGACTTAAAATCACTCACATGATGCTCTGTTTGCTGGTACCTTGACTTGAGTAGATTTGGGGCATCTGCCTGCTAACTACAGATACTGAAGTTCTCCAGAGTCCCCGGAGGGCAGAGCACTCTTGGTGAAATACATACTGAGCATTTAGGGAGATTTTATGTAAATGGTGTATTACTTCTAGTCTCTTGTTGAACTACAAAATCATTCTTGCCTGCTTTCCTTCTCACTGAGCAACTCTTTCTTTTTTGAAATTGGCATCATCATGCCCCAGGCTAATTTACCTGTTCAGATGGGACAGCTCTCCACAACAAAGATATACCTGGTCCAAAATGCCCGGAGTGTTAATGTTAAGAAACCCAAGCTTACATGTATAATCAGTTTCATTTTATATTTTCTGAGTACCGTTTTGCTCACTTGCAAAATGGAAAGAAACTCTTCAAAGTATTTTCCGATCCTTAAAAATTTAAATGTTTTATTCAAGACCACCTACCTCATATGCAGTAATACTAAACATTACTAAATATTGGACCTAGATCTCTAAGTGTAGTCATCTTTCTGCTACATTAAAATCGTGGAGCTTGCTTGATTTCTATGGTTCTACTTCTACTCCTGACTCCTTCTGTCCCTAAGCATGGTAATCATACTCCTTAACCTTCATTTTTTTTCTGCCTGGGTTCCTTACCCCTTCTAACTACTAATATTGCCTCCCTTTGTGTTATCATTTGACCATCACTGTCCCTTAGTTCTATGTGAAGCCCAAGGAATTGTGTTAGAGTTTGAAATACCTTGATGTATTACTGAATTTTATGTATATAATAGAATAAATTTTAGGGTATAATTCTGTACTCTTTAAGATTTTATTTATTTATCCATGAGAGACACAGAGAGAGAGGCAGAGACACAGGCAGAGGGAGAAGCAGGCTCCATGCGGGGAGCCAGACGTGGGACTTGATCCCGGGACTCCAGGACCACTCCCCAGGCTGAAGGCAGCGCTAAGCCGCTGAGCCACTGGGGCTGCCCAACTCTGTACTCTTTACAAATGAACTTTTCTTATTGTTTTCTTTATAGCTGCTCATCGTTAAAACTTTTTAAAAAATAGCAACAAAGAAATTTGAAACATTTAATCTCCAAACCTAGAAATATCTCTTGCCATTACTTTGTCTTTTTTCTTTTTTTAAATAATAAATTTATTTTTTATTGGTGTTCAATTTACCAACATACAGAATAACACCCAGTGACTTTGTCTTTTTTCAATGCATATTTTTTCTTTCATCAAAAAGTGTTGAGATGTCAACACCATTCTGTAATTTTTTCCCATTTAATCATACATTGGGAACCTCTCCCCATGTTACTAAATATTATTCTCTAGCATCATCTTTACTGGCTCCATAGTAATCCACTGTACAAGTGTATTAACTTGTTTAACCAATCCTGTATTGTTGGGTAATTAGGCTGCTCACAATTTTAATCTTTTATAAATCTGTCCTTCCAAATATTTTTAAAGCAAATCTTTGAGCATTCTTATCACATTCTTACCAAAAAGTGGGATTTATGAATCAAATGACATGCAAAAGTTTGAGTTTTGACATATAGTGTCAAACTGAATGGGAATTTTACTTCAAATTAATGAATTTTCTGGTTAGTGAGGGTTGATAAACCACAGACATTCTTTATCCAGACTGATTTCTCACTATAGTGGCCTCTCATTGCATATCCATGAAATGAAAGCCAGAGTAAGGCCAGCAATTGGTACTGACTAGTCAATACTGTCACCCCTCCTGTAAACTAACTTTGAGTAATCTTGAGATTCAATTCCACTGAACTTTAGTAAATACCACATAGTACTATCCAAGTTTTTTCTAAGTAAATATCCAATTGTCAACAGACTGTTCACCTGTTTATTTAGCTTTATTTGAAAAGCACCAGCACCACCTGGTGACAATAATTCAGCTTGTCCCTTCCCAAAAGTCCTCATTCCTTCTTTACTTTCAGTTGTTTTTTGAAAAAAATTCACACATACATAAAAATTGAAAGAATACTAAAATAAACATCCTTATACTATCATCTGTATTTACCAGTAGTTAATATTTTTGCTACACTGGCTTTAACTTTTTCTATATGTGTTCATATACCAAACCATTTGAAAATATAGACTTGAAATACTTAACCTCCAAAATTTTCTGCATGAATCTCCTAAGAAAAGGACATCCTTTACATTAGCACAGTATCATCGTCTTACCTGAGAAATTAACAATAATTTTACATCATCATATATGTTATATATGTTCAGATTTTCCCTATTGTCATAAAACATTTGTAGGTTTTTAACCCAAGATCTAATCAAGGCTTATGCTTTGCAATTGGTTGTTGTTTCTAAGGTCTCTTTTAATCTAGAATAGGACAATTTTCACAACTTTTTTTTTATTTCCCATGACATTGCCATTTTTAAAGCATTCAGGTCAGTTAACTTATAGAATATCTCACATTCTGAATTTGTCTGATTATTATCCCCATGATCAGGTTCATAGTAAACATTCTGGCAAGAATATTTCATAGGTGACTCTGTAGTTTTTATTGCACCTCTTTAGGAAAATTTAACATCAATGCTTCCTATTACTGGTGTTGCTAAGTTAGACCACTTGGTTAAAGTAGTGATTGCAAAATTTACCCCACATAATTAATGTTATGAGCAGAGTACGACTTTGAGACCATGTGAATATCTTCACCCCAGCAAATTTCTACACAAAGGTTTTGACAGACATTGACAGTCCTTACTTAAATCAGTTACTACACCGGAAATTGCAAAATGATGATTTTCTATCTCTATCATTATTTTGACAGTAATTATTAAAGAGAAACAAACATAAATTAGCCTACCAAGTATTCTGAAAATCCTTAGTGAGTGATTTAAGACAAAAAGAATGGAAAAAAATTTTAAACCTTACTTAGATCATACAATATTAATAATCATATAGGTATTGTAATTCTGAAACTTTTTATGTAATTATAGAATAAAGCAACTAAGCAGATATATCCATAAAATTAGGAGCCAAGATTTCACTGTAAGAGCAAAGAAATACACATATAAAATAAAATCAGCTGAGGGAAAATACTATAATGTTACATCTGAGTTAGAATTATCAATACTAACTCATGATTTAAGAAAAAAAAACTTACTTCTTAATTAAACAAAGATACTGCAGTAGCAATAGCATAGCTAGCATCCAGATCTTGGTTTCTTGTGTGCTTATTAGTCATTTGTGTATCTTCCTTTGTGAAATGTCGGCTAATTCTTCTGATCTTTTTATTGGATTGATGGAGTGAAAGGACTTCTTTCTGTGTTCTGGATACTAGTTCATTATCAGATATATGTTTTCAGAGTATTTTCTCTCATTCTATGGCTATATTATTTATTTTCTTAAAAGTGTTTTGGTTTGATTTGGTGGTTTTGTTTTGTTTTGTTTTTTGAGAGGGGGCGAGGGGAAGGGCAGAGGGCAAGGGAGAAAGAGAATCCCAAGTAGGCTCCACACCCAGCATGGAGCCCAATGCAGAGGTGGATCTCACAGCCTTAATAAGATCATTACCTGCCTGTGCCAAAATCAAGAGCCGGACACTTACCCAATTGAGTCACCCAAAGCATCTCTTAACAGTGTTCTTTGATGAGAAGTTTTTAATTATGATGTTCAATTTACCCATTTTTTTTTCTTTTATGGTTATTGCTTTTCTGTGTTCTGCTGCAAAACTTTTGCCTACTCACAAATCACAAATATTCTTCTAAAATCTTTATAGTTTTAGTTTTAAGAATTTTTTCATTTTAAATAAAAGTTATTTGAGTTTCTAAAAACATCTTTATATTTTTACTTTTTATGTTAATCTATGATCTTTCTAAAATAAATGCTTATGATATAAAGTAAGCACAAAGGTTAATTTTCCTATATGGATATCCAGTTATTCCAAAACCATTTGTTAAAAAAATTTTCCTTTACCTATCAGATAACTGTGGCATCTTTGTGAAAATCAAATAGCTGTATAAGTGTGAATCTAATTCTTTCTATTCTATCTTCTGATTTATATGTCAATTCTTATGCGAGTGTCATACAGTTTTGATTACTGTAGCTTTATAGCAGTCTCAAAGTTAAGCAATTAAGTTTTTCAACTTTGTTCTTTATCAAGATGCTTTAGATATTATATATCTTTTGCATTTCCAAGTAAATTTTAGAAAAAGTTTGTCAGTTTCTACCAAAAGCACGGTGGAACTGTGGCTAGATTGTGTTGAATCTATGGTTTGGGAAGAATTGGCATTTTAATGATATCAAGTCTTCTAATCCATAAACATGGTATATAAAATAATCCTTTTTCTCAGCAATGTTTCATAGTTTTCAATGAAAACATCTTGCATTTCTTTTATTAAATTTATTCCTAAGTGTTTTATTTTTTGATGCTGTTGTGAGTGAAATTAACTTTCTATTTTATTTTCCAGTAGGATAGGGTAATATATAAAAATAAGTCAATCAGAAAAGACAATTATGAGATTTCATTCATATGTGGAATTGAAGAAACAAAACACTTTGAAGAGCATAGGAGGAGGGAGGGCAGAATAAAACAAGACAAAATCAGAGAGGGAGACAAACTGTAAGAGAGTCTTAACCATAGGAAGCAAATCGAGGGTTGCTAGAGGGGAGAGGGGTGGGGGGGAATGGAGTAACTGAATGATGGACATTAAGAATACATAAATATAATAAGCACTGGGCATTATATTAGACTGATAAGGGACAACTGGATGTCTTGGTGGTTGAGCATCTGCCTTTGGCTCAGGTCGTGATCCTGGGGTCCTGGGATCAAGTCACACATCAGGCTCCCCACAGGGAGCCTGCTTCACTCTCTGCCTACCTGTGTGTCTCTCATGAATAAATAAATAAAATTTATAAAAAAGACTGATGAATCATTGAACTCTACCTCTATAACTAATAATATACTATATGTTAATTGAATTTAAGTGAATAGTAAATAAATACATAAAATTAAAAAACAAAAATTACAATTGATTTTTGTATATTAAGTTTGTTTTGTTTTAAGATTTTATTTATTTGCGAGAGAGAGAAAGAGAGCATGAGCAGGGATAGAAGCAGAGGGAGAAGCAGACTCCTGGCTGATCAGGGAGATTGACGTGGGGCTCTATCCCAGGACTCTGGAATCCTAAGCCAAAGGCAGCTGCTTAGCTAACTGAGCCACGCAGGTGCCCTTATTTTTGTATATTAACTTTGTATCCTGAAATTTTGCTAATAGTTCTTTTGTAGATGCCTTAAGATTTTCTATGTAAACAACCATGTCACCTGCCCAAAAAACAAGATGACAACAACAAAAAAAACAGGATTTCTCTTCTGAGTTTTATGTTTTTTATTGCTTTTTCTTGTCTTATTGAAATGGCTAAGACCTTAGAGACAATATAAATAATGAGAATGGGTATTCTTACCTAGTTCTTAACCTTTGGGAAAGTATTCAATATATTACTATTAAGTAGTACCATTAGTTTTTCATATATGCCATTTTCATAAATTTCATTTATCAGAGTGAGGAAATTCTCTCTTCTATTTCTAGCTTCTGAGAGTTTTTAATATCAAATGAATGAAATTTATCAAATGCTTTTTCTGTATCTATTGAAATGATAATAAAACTTTCTCCTTTTTCTGTTATTATGGTGATTTTCACTGATTTTCAGTGATTATAATATATCTCTATTTACTGGAGGAAGAGTTATATTTTCTTTGAGCCTACTTCATCAATATTAATATAGCACTCCAGATTTTAGTTTACTTATTGTATCATGTATCTTTTTCTATTTTTACTTTCAAAAATATTATGTGTGTATCCATATGTGTGTATATGATATTCATCTATAAATATGTATGGCATGCAATATATATATTTATCTCTTTTCTTGGAGATAGCATATAGTTGGGTCTTGCTTTTTTATCCAATTTGAAAATCTCTGCATTAGTTGGAGTGTTTCTAGGTGTATTAGTATAATTATTGAATGTAATTACTGATATGGCTTGTCTACCATTTCATTATTTTGCTTTCTGCTTGTGATCCCTGTTTTTTCTTCTTCTATTCTTCTTTTTGCCTGTTTTTGAAGGAATTACTTTAAATTTTTCATTTTAATTTATCTGCTCCCTTTTACTTATGCCACTTTCCATTAAACTTTTAATGGTCACTATAGAAATTTCAATATATACTCTCAACTTTTCTTAGTTTACTTAGCATTAGGACAGACATTATATAAAATATAGTAACTATAGAATCTGTGGATTGCCTTTTTTCTTAACAAAATTTTAAAATTTTCACAAAGTTCAGAATGCCTGTTTTTTTCTTGGGGTCATATCTAAGAAATCATTGCCAGATCTAATGTCAGGATTTTTGTACTGTTTTCTTCTAAAATTTTTATACTTTTAAAGTTTAGTTCTTATATTTGTGTCCTTGATCCATTTTGAGTTAATTTTTGTACATGGTCTTAGATATTCAATTCACTCTTCTGCATGTGAATACCCAGTTTTCTCATCATTAATTGTTAGTTCTAATAATGCTTTTGTGGACTATCCAGAATTTTCTACATATAAGATCCCATCATCTGTAAACTAAATAATTTTACTTATCCTGTCTGATATGAATGTCTTTTATTTATTTTTCTTTCCTAATTTCTCTGGCTAGAATTCCTAGTACTTGAATAGAAGTGGTTAAAGTGGACATCCAATGCCTTGTTCCTAATATTAGAGGAAGAGTTTTCAGTTTTAACTTCAATAACATACAAACACTGCTCCTTTACAACTCCATCCTCACCTCTTTCAGCTGTCACAAAATGATATTTTTATATACTGTGTGCCCCCAAACATAATCTAATAATTCTTTTGAATGTATTAATCTCTTAAATTACATAGAAAAATATATGGAGTTACAAATGAAAAGTGTAATAATTCTAGCTTTTAAACTATTATTTTTTAAATATATTAATCTTTTGAATCATGTAGAAAACAAAAAGTGGAGTTACAAACCATTGTTACAATAATACTAGTTTTTATAATTTCCCAGGTGTTTACCTTTACTGAGATCTTTATTTCTTCATATGATTTAAGTTAGTATCTAGTGCCCTTTAATTTCAACTTGCATTATTTCCTTTAGCATTTATTGCAGGGCAAGCCTAACAGAAAACAAACAAACAAACAAACAAACAAACAAAAACCACTATTATCTGCTAATGTCCTAATTTCTTCCTCATTTTTAAAATTTTTTCTTTTTTTCTTTTTTTTCTTTTCTTTCTCTCTTCCTCATTTAATCAAGTTTTACTTGATAGAAAATTCTTGGTTGACAGGGTTTTTTTTTTTAGCTTTTTTTTTTTATAAATTTTTATTTATTTATGATAGTCACACAGAGAGAGAGAGAGAGGCAGAGACACAGGCAGAGGGAGAAGCAGGCTCCATGCCGGGAGCCCGACATGGGATTCGATCCCAGGTCTCCAGGATCACGCCCTGGGCCAAAGGCAGGCACCAAAGCGCTGCGCCACCCAGGGATCCCTCTTCTAGCACATTGAATATATCATCTCACTGCCTTTGGCATGGCCTTCAAGTATGCGATGATAAATCTACCGATACTTTCATCAAGGAGCCCTTGAATGTAACATATATCTCTGTTTTCAACACTTCTCTCAAGCTACTTTCAAGATTTTCTGGCTCTGCTGTTTGGAAGTCTGATTATAATGTGTCTCATTGTGGGTTTCTTTGAGTTCAACTTACTTGGAGTTAGTTGTGCTTCTTAGATGTTTATATTTATGTCTTTCCTCAAATTTGGGAAGTAAGTTTTCAACCGTTATTTCTTCAAAGATTCTCTCTGTTCGTTTCTCTCCCTTTCTCTCTTCTCTTTCTGGGACTCGTAGACATGTATGTTGGTCCACTGGATGGTGCCACAGGTCCCTTAGGTTCTGTTCACTTTTCAATCTTTTTAATTTCTGTTCTTCACACCTGATAATTTCCATCATCCTATCTTCAGGTTCACTGGTTCTTTCATCTGCCTGCTCAAATATGCCCTCAATCCCTCTTGTGACTTTTTCATTTGTTATTGTATTTAGTGCTCTAAAAACTTATTGCGCTCTAAAATTTCTTTTTGGTTTCTTTTTAGATTTTCTATCTCTTTATTGATTTTTTTTATATTTTTATTTTCATACATCATTTTCTTGCCTTTCCCCACACCTTCCTTCAGTTTTTTAAGGATCTTTAAGACAATTGCTTTAAAGATTTCACCTAATAGAGCTGCAGTCAGGGACAATTTCTGATGCTATTTTTTTCCTTGAAGGAGCTATATTTTCCTATTTTCTTTTTTTTTAATATTTTATTTATTTATTCATGAGAGACAGAGAGAGAGAGAGAGAGAGGTAGAGATGCAGGCAGAGGGAGAAGCAGGTTCCATGCCATGCAGGGTGCCCAACGCAGGACTCGATCCCGGGTCTCCAGAATCACACCCTGGACTGAAGGCGGTGCTAAACCACTGAGCCACCCGGGCTGCCCTACTTTCCTATTTCTTTATATGTCTTGTTATTTTTCTTGTTGTTGACAGCTAGGCATTAGAGTCTAAAAAACGCAGTAACTCTGGAGATTAAATTTTCCCACTTCCCCTAGAGTTTGCTGTTTTTGTTTTTTATTGTAGGCAATGTCTACGCTAAAGATCATAGATCTTATCTGAGCCTGAGCCTGAGCCTGTCCCTAAGCTTTCATGGTGACTTTCTAATTTCTCCCACATATGCAACTCCTTTTGAATGTTCATTTTTAATGTCTGACTCCCAAAAGAGGAACAAGAGAAAAAAAAGACAAAGGGTGCCAGCCTTTTAAATCCCCTGGATGCCACTTCAACTGAAGAAAGGTTTGCAATAATGAAGAAGGTAAAATAACAATGGCTGCCCAACTCTTTACCCACACTTCTGAAATCAGAAGCCCCAACCTGTATCAGAGAACAGATATGTTAATACTGGAGGTGACAGGATCCTTTTTGTCCACTGTGACTTCCACAAGCTACATGCAAGCTGAACCTGGAACATGGGCACAGCTTCCTGCCATGGGTCTGGGAAAGGGAGGATGGGTTGCTACTACTGTGCTAAGATGAAATTGACAGATATTAAATGAAATTTACCGTCTGAGCCTTCCTCTATCTGTTACATCAGAGTCTGCCAATGCAATAGTTGTCTAGGTATAGAAAGAGATTCCTGGTGCTTTCTACCATTGCAACTTCCCAGAATCCTATGTAGAGTAACAATAAGTAAACAAATAAATGAATATAAATGTAGGCAATAGATCTGAGCAGACATTTCACATGCAAATAAGTATAGGAAGAGATGCTTAACACCTTTAGTTATTAGGGAAATGTAAACTAAATTTACATTTAGATACTACTAAACACATAATAGAATGGCTAAAATCAAAATATCTTACAATTCTTTTTTTTTTCTCATTAAACTTTTGTTTTAATGGGTCTCAAAATTCTGTGACAGATTTTTGGTCAAGTTGTTTCCATTAAAAAGTACTGATTTTAAAAACTAATAACTTAAAACGGCCACACATGCACACACACACACAAAAATGGTCCACAAAACATTCTCCTTTCCTTCTGAAGGTTTTACGATGCATTGTTATCATTAACCAGTCTTTCACTATTAAACTTAAATGGCCAATTGACACAAACAGTTCTGAGATCATTCTTCCACCACTGATTAAGATTGGGGTGGCAGGTATTGGGGATAATATTCATTTAGCCTTCTGAGCTTTCTGGGCAGACTTGGTGACTTTGCCAGCTCCAGCGGCCTTCCTGTCCACTGCTTTGATGACACCCACAGCAACCGTCTGTTTCATGTCATGAACAGCAAAACGGCCCAGAGGAGGATAGTCAGAGAAGCTCTCAACACACTTAGGTTTGCCAGGAACCATATCAACAATGGCAGCATCCCCAGATTTCAAGAACTTGGGACCATCTTCCAGCTTCTTTCCAGAACGACGATCTATCTTTTCCTTCAGCTCAGCAAACTTGCAAGCAATGTGAGCTGTGTGACAATCCAGCACAGGTGCATATCCAGCACTGATTTGGCCTGGATGGTTCAGGATAATCACCTGAGCCAGCTGCTTCCATTGGTGGGTCATTTTTGCTGTCACCAGCCACGTTGCCATGACGAACATCTTTGACAGATACGTTCTTGACATTGAAGCCCACATTGTCCCCAGGAAGAGCCTCACTCAAAGCTTCATGGTGCATTTCAACAGACTTTACTTCAGTTGTAACATTGACTGGAGCAAAGGTGACCACCATGCCAGGCTTAAGAATACTAGTCTCCACTCGACCCACTGGGACAGTACCAATACCACCAATTTTGTAGACGTCTTGGAGAGGCAGACACAAGGGCTTATCAGTTGGACGAGTTGGTGGCAGAATGCAATCCAGAGCTTCAAGCAGTGTGGTTCCACTGGCATTCCCATCTTTACGGGTGACTTTCCATCCCTTGAACCAAGGCATGTTAGCACTTGGCTCCAGCATGTTGTCACCATTCCAACCAGAAATTGGCACAAATGCTACTGTGTCGGGGTTGTAGCCAATTTTCTTAATGTGGGTGCTGACTTCCTTAACGATTTCCTCGTATCTGTTCTGGCTGTAGGGTGGTTCAGTGGAATCCATTTTGTTAACACCAACAATTAGTTGTTTTACACCCAGTGTGTAAGCCAGAAGGGCATGCTCACGGGTCTGCCCATTCTTGGAGATACCTGCTTCAAATTCACCAACACCAGCAGCAACAATCAGGACAGCACAGTCATCCTGAGGTGTGCCTGTAATAATGTTTTTGATAAAGTCTCTGTGTCCTGGGGCATCAATGATGGTCACATAATACTTGCTGGTCTCGAATTTGCACAGGGAGATATCAATGGTGATACCACGTTCACGTTCAGCTTTAAGTTTATCCAAGACCCAGGCATACTTGAAGGAGCCTTTTCCCATCTCAGCAGCCTCCTTCTCAAATTTTTTGATAGTTCTTTTGTCGATCCCGCCACATTTGTAGATCAGATGGCCAGTAGTGGTAGACTTGCCCGAATCTACGTGTCCAATGACGACGATGTTGATGTGAGTTTTTTCCTTTCCCATTTTGGTTTAGGTTTAGTGGTGGTTTTCACGACACCTGTGTTCTTGGCGGCAAACCCACTGCGAAAAAGTACAATTCTTTTTTTTTTAAAAAAGATTTTATTTATATATTCATGAGAGACACACAGAGAGAGAAGCAGAGACTAGGCAGAGGGAGAAGCAGGCTCCATGCAGGGAGCTCGGTCTGGGACTCAATCCAGGATCCCAGGATCACACCCTGAGCCAAAGGCAGATGCTCAACCACTGAGCCACCCAGACGTCCCAATATCCTACTATTCTAAATGCTGTTGAGAATGGAACTGAAAGTCTCATTTGCTGCTCTGGGCATGCAGAATTATACAGCCACTTTGTAAAACAATTTGGCTGTTCTTTCAAACAAATGACCCAACAATCCCATTCCTAGGTATTTACCCAAGAGAAATGAAAACTTATGTTCATACAGAATCTTGTATACAGTGTGTATAGTAGTTTTATATTAATTACTAGAACCTAGAAGGCATCCTTCAATGGATGAATAAACGAACTATGGTATATCCTGAAAATGAAGTTCTACTCAGTAATAAAAAGGAACAAAGTATTGATTCATGCAACTACATTACTAAGTGAAAGAAATCTTAAAAACTTGTACCAGTTTGTTTAGATAATTTGTGCAAACAATGTGATTTATACTGAATATTTTCTTTCCTTCTGGGAATGGGACCTTCAGAAACTACATCACTGCATGTTTATGTTACTGATTCCCAGTAGAAACACTGGATTCCTAGGCTCAAGCAAGCTTCCCTAGGAGACAGCGGTTTGAACATGTGGTTACAATTTGATGCTAGAGGAATCAAGTGCATCCTGTAAAATTCCACTGGGATAAGACTCTTGGAAATTTGAATTTAAATTCCTCCAGACTTCATCCAATGTGCTTTTTCCTTTTGCTAATTTTCCTTTGTATCGTTTGATGTAATAAACCATGAATATAATGATTTCAGAGGCCTGTGAGTCCTTCTAACAAAACACAGAATCTGAAAGTAGTCATGGGGACCACCAATGCTATGTGCATGCATGTTAGTATACATACATTTATATTCTAGTTTTGTCTGCAGAGCCTAAAAGAAACAAGCAGGCCTTGTAGCAACAGGATCTTGAGCTGCAAATAAATACCATTTGATTTTAGGGCCAAACAGGGGAAAATACAAGATGAGACTGCATATCACATAATCCTAGAAATAAAGAAGTGCTTTTTTAAAAAAAGATGAGGATGGGGAGATCAGGGCATATCAAAAGGACACAGGATCCCATTGGCCAACACTGGAACAATTTAAACAACAAAATAATGATAATGTTGATTATATACCAGTGAGTAAAATAAATTATCCTTGAGTTCATACTGATGTAAATAAGCAAACAAACAGTGAGTGAGAAAAGAGACAAATTTTTAGAGAAGAATTCCAAGTAGGGGTGTCTAGGTGGCTCAGTTGGTTAGGTGTCTGCCTTCAACTCAGGTCATGATACTGGGGTCCTGGAATCAAGCCCCAAGTTGGGCTCCCTGCCCAGCAGGGAGTCTGTTTCTCCCTCTCCTCTGCCCCTGCCCCTGATTGTGTGCATGCTCTCTCTCTTTCTTAAATAAACAAAAGCTTTTTTTTTTAAAGGAAGAATTTCAAGTAATAAATTCAGAAAGATAAGGGAACTAGAAATTTATCCTTAGAACACCAATAATTCACCAATTCACCAATACAATTGCTACAGGCGAGATCCACAGACTAATGCTATAAGTGTAGGGCAAAATTTTAAGGAAAAACAGAATATGTGCATAGCCTTGAAATATCTACCCCAACATGTTTACTAAGAATTGTGTGCTTTTGAACATATGTCCAAAAATTCTTTGATATTTATCCTACCAAGAGGTGGAACTTAATTCCAGTTCTTGCATGCTAGATTTAGTGATTTGCTTCTATTGAATAGAATACAGAAAGGGAAAAATATTAACTGTACAGCAGAGAAGCCTGATAGGAGTACCTTAACCAAATATTCAAGGTTAACATAACCAGTAATAAATCATGTTGGTATCATGTGCCCCTAGCATGATATGATAAGAACACTTGGCTTCTATAGTGTTCTTCCTAACTCATAACCCTAGTATAATAATGACAAAATGTATTAAAATGTAGCTATGGGATTTTAATTTACGGAGGTGACTGAATGATGACATGGAGAGGCTAATACCATCGAAAGAATTTATTACAATTCCCATGCAGAAACTAATGGGGAAAGACCAGGTTTGATCAGGAGGCAGAAGTATGAACAAGGGGGAAGAATGGCCTAAAACTTTATTGTGTTTTCCATGGAACAAGAAAGACAGTACAGGATAAACAGCTTAGGAGAGGCTACTTCAAATAACATCAACTGGCTCTGAGCTGTAGGATTAGGCTGGTATCTGGCCCTTGGTGATTTAAAACAGAGGAAGAAATTGGCTTGGTATGTGAGAGTTAGATAAAGGAGGTGGTTGAGAGTATGGACCAGAATTGGTTAGAGGGTTTGTAATGTGATTTTCATGTACCTGTGAATTCTGGATCACAGGGGAGATATAAAGATCTCTAGCTGTTAGTTTGGCCCTGTGATCAAAAGATGCCAAACAGATGAATATAGGATCCAAAAAACAAAACAAAACAAAAAATGAAAAACATCACATGCACTCATATTGAGGAACATTCTACAAAATATTTTAAACAGTACTCTTCAAAACTTTCCAAGTCATGAAAAACAAGAAAAACACTGAGAAACTGTCACATATTGGAGGACACTAATGAAAAAGAATGGTGTGGTATCCAAAATTGGATCTTGAAACAAAACCAGAAAATCAATGGGACAAGTCAAAGAAAATTTCCACTTTAGTAACAATATTGTGCTAATATGAATTTCTTACTTTAGATAAAGGTACAATGATTATATAAGATATAAACATTAGGTATGGAAACTATTCTATCTTCACAACACTTTTATAAACTTAAAATTCATTCAAAATAAATTAAATGGGTAAAATAAAAAACTTTGCCTTGACTCCACATATGACTCTATTATTACATTTCTCTCCTTCCTATCTTGGCAAAAATCGATTGACAATCTAATCTTGATTTTTTTTTAATAATGTCATTGTTGATAGTTTTTTAGCACAAAAATATTCAGGAGTTTTTCAATTTATTAAAATTACCAATTCAAAATTCCTATTATTCCTGAAGAGTTTTTTTAACCCCTTCAGAGTTTTAATTTAGGTAAATTTACATATTAAAAATATACGTCTTCATTTAAAACATGATGACTTTTGATAAATGCATATACCCAGGTAATCCATGTTTGTCTAGATATAGAACATTTTCATCACCCAGAAAAGTACTCTTTGCCTTTTCTCACTCCTCTTCCAGAATAAATAGTTTTTCTGATTTTATTCCACCATAGATTGGTTTTCCCCATTCTGGAACATCATATAAAGTACATTACAATATGAATTATTTTGTGTCTGGTTTCTTCCATTTAGCATAATGTTCTGGCCTCTGTCACTCATCCATATTGCTATGGTTATCAATAGTTTGTTCCATTTTATTACTTTTAGCATTGGAACACTATAATTAATAAACAGCAGTTTGTTTATCCAATAAACAATGATGAACTTTTATATTATTTCCACTTTTTAGTTACTATGAGTGAGGTGCTATCCATTTCCACGTGCAAGTCTTTTTGTAGACATATGATTTCATTTGGAGAGAAAAATATCTAAACTTGGAATTGTTATGTATTATGAAAAATTGTCAAACATTTCCCACAGTGGTTGTACCATTTTACAATTCCACAAGCAATGTATGCAAGTCACACATCCTGACCAACATTTGATCTTTTCAGGTTTTAAATTTTTAGTTATTCTAGTGGGTCAATAGTGGTTTTTCACTGTAGCTTTACTCTTGCATTTCCCTGATGACTAGTGATATTAAGTACTCATGCAACTTATCAGGCATTTATGTATTTTCCTTTGTGAAGTACTCGTTCAAGTTATTTGCCCATTTTTTATTGTTTGTATTTATTATTAAGTAGGATTCCTTTAATTAATAGGAATATGTCATTTGCCATATACTTATAATAGACTTTCTTTTTTTTACAAAAGTTTAGATTTACAGAAAAATTGAGAATATGGTGTAGTTTCCATATACTCCCTCACCAGTTTCCCCTATTATTAACATCTTGCATTAGTATTATAATTTGTTACAATTAATAGACTCGTATTATATTATTATTAATATATTATATGTTAATATATTATTATAATATTATAATATATATTATTTATATTATATATATTAATATATTATAATGCCCATAGTTCACTCAGATTTCCTGAGATTTTATTTTTTTGTTTTTACCTAATGTATATTGCTGTTCCACAATCCTATCCATGATACTACACTGTATTTACTTGTCTCCTTGGGCTTCTCTTGGCTGTGAGTTTCTTAGGTTTCCTTTATTTTGATAATCTTTACGGTTTTGAGGAGCACTGGTCAACTATTTGTAGGATGCTCCTCTAGTGGATTCGTCTGATGTTTTCTCATGATTAGTCTAGGGATATGGGTTTGGAGATGAAGACCACAGTAAAGTGCTGTTTTCTTCATACATATCAAGGTACATTATGATTATGGCTTATCACTGTTGGTATTGACCTTGATCACCTGCTGAGATAGTACTGTCAGACTTCTGCCCTGTAAGGTCACTCTTTTTCCCCCTTTCCATATTCCACTCTTTGGAAGGTAATCACTTATGCACAGTGGGGAGTTATGCTCTTTTGTGGCAAAGCTGCTACATAAATCTTTTAGAATTTTTCCATAAGGGATATTTGTCTCTTTTCCCTTATTCACTTCCCTATTCAATCTTTACTTAATCTCTATAGACTTGTGATATTTCCTTGCTAACTTGTGATATTTCCTTGCTAACAGAGAAAGGAGGTGATTTTATAGATTGTAATAGTTACCTTCTCTTATCACATCTTCATTTCTTCCTGGATCGCCCCCGCCCCAAGCTCCTAAATGATCCCTTTTAATGCAAACATTATGTTTCATTTTAGTGCTGTGAAGCTGTATGGATTTTAACAAATACATAATGTGTTTGTATCATACAGAATAGTTTCACAGCCCTAAAAATATTGCCTGTCTTCAACTATTGAACTCCCTTCTTCCCCAAAAGCCTTGGGAACAACCAATCTTTTGCTGATTGTATGGTTTTCCCTATTTCAGAAAGTCATGTAACTGGAATCATTTTCAGACTGGATTCTTTCACTTGACAATATACATCTAAGATTTATCCATGTCTTTTAAATGGTGGATAGTTTTTTTTTTGTTTTGTTTTGTTTTGTCATTGAGTCAATATTCGATATGAAAATACTACAGGTGTTTTATCCATTCACCTGTTGAAAGGTATCTTAGCTACCTTTTCTTTTTTTATTATTTCCCATCACTCTGTAGCCTGACTATTCATTTTGATAAGAAGTTTTACATTTGATTAAGTTTAACATATGATTTTTGTATGGTTATTGCTTTCTCTGTCTTCTAAAAGTTCTTTGCCTACTCCCAGAGTACATGATATGGTTAAATTTGGGTTCGTTATTTGTTCCTATTTACCCCATCTGACTCTTTTCAAATTGGTGATATATACTTAATCTAACATATCCAAAATATCATTTCAACATGTAACTAATATAAAACATTATTAGATATTTTACCTTCTTTTTTCAACTTTGAGATATAATTGACAAATGTAAAAAAAACTAAAGTGTACATCATGATGATATGATATACATCATTTAAAAAAATTCCTCTCATCTAATTAATTTTGCATATTTATGTTTTTGGGTTTTTTTTTCCCTTTGGGTGAGAACATTTAAGTTCTACTCCATACAATACAGTGTTATTAACTATAGTCACCATGTTATACAATAGATCCCTAGACTTTATTCATCTTATAGGTAAAAGTTTGTGCCCTTTTACCAACTTCCCCACCCCACCCCCTATCCCCTGGCAATAATATTCTACTCTCTGTTTCCATGAGTTTTACTTTTTTTGGTTCCACACATAATAGAATCTAAATACAGTATTTGCCCTTTTCCATTTGGCCTTCTTCACTTGGGATAATGTCCTCAAGGTCCATCTGTGACGTATATACATTTCACATCTTCTTCATCCACTCACCTCCTTGAGGGACACCTACATTATTTCCATATATCAACAATGTGAATAATATTGCAATGAACACAAGAGTACATGTATCTCTTTAATATCCTGTCTTCATTTTCTTTGGATATATACCCAAAAGTGGGATTTCTGTATCATAAGGTAGTACTATTTTTAATATTTTGTAAGAACCGCCATGCTGTTGTCCACAGCAGTTGCACCATTTTACATTCCCAGCAATGGTGCACAAGGGTTCCTCTTTTCCATATCCTTGCCAAGACTTGTTATCAATTGTCTTTTTGAGGATAACTATTCTAATGAGTGGGGGTACTATCTGTGATTTTGGATTTGTATTTCCCTGATGATTAGTAACGTGGACCTTTTTATGTACCTGTTGGCCATTTGTATGTCTACTTTGGGAAATGTCTATTCTGTGCTTTTGCCCATTTTTAAAAATCAGGTAATTTTTCTGCTATTGAAGTGAGTTCTTTATATATTTTGGATGTTAATCCCTTATTAGATGCTTGACTTACAAATATTTTCTCCCATTACATAGGTTGTCTTCTCTTTTTGTTGATGGCTTCCTTTCCTGTAGAAGCTTTTTAGTGTAATGTAGTCCTACCTTTTAATTTTTATTTCCTTTGCTTTTAGTGAAAAATCCAAATATCATTGCCAAGACCAATGTCAAGAGCTAATCCCCTCTGTTTTCTTCTAGATATTTATCAGCTTGGATCTTATGCTCAAACCATTAGTCCATTCTGAGTTATTTTTGTGTGTCATGAAAGATAGAGTCCTAATTTCATTCTTTTGCATGTGGCTACCCAGTTTTTCCAATACCACTTATTGAAAAGATTATCCTTTACCCGTTGTATATTCATGCCTCCTTTGTCATAAAATAATTGGCCATATAGACATGGTTTTATTGCTAGGCTCCTTCTCTAGTCCATTGATCTATGTGTCTGTTTTTATGCCAATACCACAGAGTTTTAAGTACTATAGCTTTGTAATATAGTTTGAAATCAAAAAGTGTGATACCTCCAGCTTTGTTCTTCTTTGTCAGGGTTGCTTTGGCTACTTGGGGTCTTTTGTGGTTCCATGCAAATATAAGGAGTTTCTCTTTATGTGAAAAATACCATTGGAATTTTGATAGGAATTGCACTGAATCTGTAGATTGCTTTGGGTATCATGGACATTTTAATAATATTAATTCTTGCAATCCATGAGCACAGAAAATATTTCCATTTATTTGTGTCTTCTTCAATTTCTTCAATGAACATCATACAGTTTTCAGCATATAGGTCTTTCATCACTTTGGTTAAGTTTATTCCTAAGTATTTTATTCTTTTTTATGCAATTATAAATAAATAATTTTCGTAATTTCTCTGACAGTTCATTGCTAGTGTGTAGAAACAATTATTTTTCTATATTAATTTTGTGTCCTGCAACTTTACTGAATTCATTATTCTAACATTTTTATGGTAGAGACAACTTTAGGGTTTCCCATAGGTAATATGATGTCACCTGCAAATAGAAATAATTTTACTTCTTTTTCAATATGGATGCCTTTTATTACTTTTTCTTACCTACCTTCTCTAGTTAGGACCTCCAACACCATGTTAAATAAAGATGGTGAGAGTGGGTATCCTTGTCTTGTTCCTGTTCTTAGAGGAATAGCTACAGCTTTTCACCAGTAAGATATGAACTGTGGGCTTGTTATATATAGTCTTTATTATATTGAGGTACAATCACTCTATATGCAGTTTGTTGAGTTTCTATCATGAATTCATGTAGAATTTTTCTGCATCTACTGAGATGACTATAATTTTTATACATCATTTTGTTAATGTAGTATATCCTATTGATTGATTCACAGATTTGAACCATCTTTGCATCCCTGGAATAAACCCCACTTGATTATGCTGTATGATCCTTTTAATATACTATTGAGTTTAGTTTGTTGATATTTTGCTAAGGTCTTTTTTGCACCTATGTTCATTAGATACAGCAACTTATAATTTTTTCTTATACTGTGGTTGTCTAATTTTGGTATTAGGTGTTCTCATAAAATGAGTTTAGAAGTAACTCCTCAATTTTTTGAAAAGCTTGAGAAAAATTGATATTAACTCTTCTTTAGATACTTGATAGAATTCACCAGTGAAGCCATTTAGCCCTGGACTTTTCATTGTTGGGAGGTTTTGAGTACTGATTCAGTCTCCTTACTAGTAATTGGTTTTTTAGACTTTCTATTCTCTATGATTCAGTCATGGTACATTGCATGTTTTTTGGATTTATCTGTGTTTTCTAGGTTGTCCAACTGTTTGGAGTATAACTGTTTATAGTAGTCTCTCAGTTGTAATGCCTCCTGTTTCATTTATAATTTTCTTTTAGTCTTCCATTATTTTTTCTTGGTACATCTAGGTAAAGGTTTTTCTGTTTGCTTATATTTTTTAAAAACCCAGCTTTTAGTTTTACTGATTTTTTCTATTGTTTTTCTGCCTTTATTTCATTTATTTCTACTCTGATCTCTGTCATCTCCTTCCTTCTATTAACTTAAGCTTAGTTCTTTTTTTTTTCTGCTTCCTTGAGGTATAAAGTTAGGTTATTTGAGACCTTTATTTTTTCTTAATGTAAGCATTAATCACTATAAACTTCCCCTTTAGAACTATTTTTGCAGCATTCCATTTGTTTTGGTATTTTGTGTTTCCATTTTCACTGTCTCAAGATATTTTTTTATTTCTCCTTGACCCATTGGTTTTTCAGTAACATGTTGCTTAATCTCCACATATTTGTGAATTTTTCAGTTTTCTTCTTGTAATTCTTTGTAGGTCCATACCTTTATTGGTCAGAAAATAAGCTTGATATGATTTCAGTCTTCTTAGATTTACTGACTTGTTTTGTGGTCTCACAGATGATCTATCCTGGAGAATGTTCCATATGCACTTGAGAAGAATGTGTTTTCTGCTACTGTTAGTTGGAATGTTTTACACATGTCTGTTAAGTCCATCTGGTCTTATGTGTGTATAAATCCATTGCTTCCTTATTGATTTTCTATTTTTTTCTTTTTAAAGATTTTATGCATTTATTTAACATAGGGACAGAGAGAGCGCAAGCAAGCACAAGCAGGGGGAGCAGCAGAGGGAGAGAGAGAAGAAGGATCCCCACTGAGCAGGGAGCTGATGCAGGGCTCAATCCTAGGACTCCAGGATCATGACCTGAGGTCAGACACTTAATGGACTGAGCCACCCAGGTGTCTCCTCATTGATTTTCTAAATGGAAGATCTATCCATTGTTGAAATTGGGGTACTGAAGTCCCCAACTATTAACGTATTACTGTCTATTTCTCCTTTTAGGTCTATTAATATTTGCTTTATGTATTTAGTATTCCTATGTTGGATGCAAAAACATCTAGAAATGTTATGTCTTCTTTTTGGATTGACGCCCATATCATTATATAATTTTGTCACTTATTATACTCTTTGTCTTAAAGTCCATTTTGTCCGATATATAAGAATGACTACCCCATCTTTCTTTTGATTTCTATTTGCATGGATTATCTTTTTTCAACCCTTCACTTCAGTCCATGTGTGTCCTTAAGGCTGGATTAAACCTCTGGCTTTATCTTTAATAATCATTTATGTGATGATTCACAAAATGTCCATTTCTATTTAAGACATATATTTTCCCCAGAGGAACCTTAAATTCAATCTGCCCAAAAGTCCATTCAACTTTTCCTGGAAATTTGCTTTTTCTGTTATATTTTCTATCTCAATGAATGGTAGCATCATTCTGCCAGTTTTTTTATTGTATCCTCCCTCATACCCTGTGTCTCCCTTCCCATTTGACCTCTCAACATTTAATTACTTATATTATTTCCATTTTTCTATGTAATTCTCTTGAATCCATCCTATGTTCTCATAGTCACCACCTTTGTTTAACAACATAACTAATCCTTCCTAATTGGTTTCTTATTTCCAGTATTTTCTCCTCCCCCCCAAATCTTCCACATCATAACCAGAATAGTCTTTCTAAATAAAAACTACATTCCTGTTATTTTCTTATATGTACCATTTCAATGTCTATTTTAATCAACTTCAGCCATATCTTTTTACAGTATTTACCAGTCACACTAAACAATTTGAGGTCCAGGATGATACCACAATTTTCTCATCTATACCTCCAATCCCTTTGCCTAAGGTGCCGTTTCCAAAACCCTCCTCGTTGCTAGCTTTTACTCAATTATCTCATGTCAGAATAATGCATTCACCCCTAGGGAAGCAGTCTGGAAATCTTCTAGACTGAGATGTCTAATGTGATAGCCACTAGTCATAAATATCTACTGAGCGCTTAAAATATGGGTAGTTTGAATTGAGATGTACCCTACACCAGATATTGAAGACCCAATTTTAAAAATCATAAAGTTCTTAACAATTTTATATTGGTTACATATGAGATATTTTGGGTGTATCGGGTTAAATAAAATACATCACTGAAATCTGTTTTATATATTTTTAAAAATTTTTTAAATGTGGCTACAACAAAACTCAAAATAACATGTGGCTTACATTATATTTCAATTGGACACTACCTAGACTAGATGAGGATGAGACTCTTCTTTCAGTACCCTGGAGTTATTTCTTTAATAGTATTTATCTGTTAAAATTGCTAAACCATATCCTCCAGTGGACTGCAAGCACCTAATGCATAAAGGGCTGTCTTGATCAACATGGTAATTCCAGTGCTAAGGGTACTAAAATAAAAAGAGTGAATGCCCATTATTCATACATCTCATATTTGTGAATTTTCTTATGCCTTCAGTTTTCTTGTAATCAGTACTAGCAGTGCTTTTACCGTCATTCATGGACAGGCACAGAACAACAAAAGGGAGAAGTCATCCAATGTATATTTTCCTAGCTGAGGTCCAACAAGGTGATGTTCTGCCCTCTTGTTGCAGCTGTCAAATTAAACAAGTGTTTCCTGTCAGTCTTTTCGTGCCACTTCTCACATTTTTGTGACTTTTGCTGGTGACATAGCTATTTAAAATGTCCCTGAAGCATTAGTGCTAAAATGCTGTCTAGTGTTTTGAGCACAAGAAGACTGTGATGTGCCTTGCAAAGAAAATCCACGTGTTGGATAAGCTCCTTTCAGTGACATTAGAGTGCTGTTGGCTGTGAATTAAATGTTAACATGGTCTTAAACTGAAATGCACATTAAATGAGGTGCTATAGGGGATCCCTGGATGGCTTAGTGGTTTAGCACCTGCCTTCGGCCCAGGATGTGGTCCTGGGGTCTCGGGATCCAGTCCCGCATTGGGCTCCCTGCATAGACCCTGCTTCTCCCTCTGCCTGTGTCTCTGCCTCTCTCTCTCTCTGTGTCTCTCATGAATAAATAAATAAAATCTTTTAAAAATAAAAATAAAAATAAATGAGGTGCTATATAGGTCAGCCGACAAAAATGTGACCAGAGGCTCGCAGGAACCTAACTCGGCATTTCCCCTAGGAACGATGGTTCAACATTTGCTGATGCAGTATCCCAGCAACTTCCCTCCAACTGTATTTTTTGAATGAATGAAGCTGAATCATCTGATTCCAAATCTACATTTCACGTGAATGCAGTAATGGTGGTAGCTGAAGCAGTGAATGTGGAGCCAAACCGCCTAGAGTTCAACCTTAGCTGTCCGATTTCCTAGCTCTCTGATTTTAGGCAAATTCCTTTCCTCTGCTTTTTTTTCCCCCCTCACAATGAAAAATGTAGATAAAACAGTAGTTGTCAACGGTTACCACGGGCTGGGCATAGCGGGGAGGAGGGATTGACCACGAAGAGGCAGGAGGAAACTTTTGGAATGAGGCAAATACTCTTAACTTGATTAGAAAGTGGTTAGTTCCGCCACGGCCTACGTTTCTCAAAACTCACAGAACTTTTACTTCGTATAAACCATAACTTAAAGTCGAGGCTGAAAGAAAGCAACAGTTACGATGAAAGGAATAACGCCCGTAAGACATGTCATGCCCTCCCCGCTGACATAAATGCCAGCCATCATTCCAGCAACACTAGACGGGGGGAAGTCGGGCAGCGCGAGGGAAAGCAGAGTGGACTCAGGAACCGGGTTCTGACTCTTTCGAACATTATTAGCTCGGGGCTGAATTCAGTTTACGGGACCCGACTTGCTTGTTATAAAGGTTAAATTCGAGGCGTGTGAAATATCGGTGTGACACGTAGAGCCCCACACATAGGGATGTGAAAAGGGGCACAGGCTCTTCGCCAGAGAGAGCAGCACAGACCTACAGGGCCCCATAAACCAGCCCCCAGAGGCAGTGCGCTGTGAGGCGGGGCACAGAGGAGCACGTGTCTGCTGAGGTCCCTGGTCCCTAACCCTAGTGGGGTCCCTACTGGCTCCCGGGGGCTTATGAAGACAATCCAAGGGCTCTAACCTGGGAGGGGGTGGACGTACCTCAGACTCAAAATGCCAGCGCCAAGAGGAAGGAAGGGGCGAGCTCGGGAGGGCGGCGTGGGCCCGAGCCCGCGATGCACACCGAGCCGCAGGGCTGACACCCAACCAGCTGCACGACGGCCCCAGGCGGAAGGACAGGCTGGGGCACCTCGTGCTGCGGGTTGGTCTCGCAGGGCCCACCCCCGGGGGTGCTGCGGACCCGTCCGGGCGCCCGGGGGTGGGGGGGCGATTCCTGCCAGAACCTCATCACCGGTCACCCAGCCCCGCCCTCGGGCTCGGCCTCGAGGCAGCGCCCACCTGCGCCTGCGGTTGCAGCTCCACGTTCCCGCCACCACCACGCAGGGCAGCCCCGTTGAAGTCGCGTGCCTCGCGCGACCTGAGGCCGTCACGTGACAACTGCCAGGCCCCTGAAGGGCCGGGGCCGCCACGCGCGCGCTCGGGCTCACCGTTGACTCCGACGGGGACCCCGGGCGCCCCGAACCCAGAAGTTCGCAGGCCCTGAGAAAGTGCTCACTTCACGCCGGAAGTGCACTAATCCGCAGCACGTGGGGTTGCCAGGGCGCGCTTCACGTGACGGGGCGGGGCCTCGGGACCCGCGTGGCCAATGGTGGCGCGGGGGGCGGGGCCTGTGACGCGCCGGGACCTATCCCGGAAGTGGGGCTGCGGCGGGGGCGGGGAGGCCGGGGTGTGGAAAGTGTGGCGGCCCCGCCCCGTCTCCTGGAACCGCCGGGGCCGCCGCAGCTGTAGGGGCCCGCGCCGGTGCGCAGGCGACTGGCTCGCTGTCCCCGGCTGAAAGGTGAGGACGTGGGCGAAGCCGGAGGGGCCGGGACCCCCGAGCGAGGCCGGGCCGGAGCAGGCTGAGCGAGGGAAGGAGGAAGGATGGATGGGGCAGCCGGGGCGCAGGCCCACGCGGGCCGGGCCGGGCCGGGCCGGGCCGGGGATGCCGGCAGGACGGAGGGCGGAGCGCGAGCCGGCCGGGGGCCAGGTGCGGCCGCCCAGGTCCCGTTATCCCCATCGTGCGCGGGGACGCGCGGCCTGGGCTGGGCCCCCCGTCGCCGGCTGCCCCTGCGCTGGGACGGCGGGGCCGGGCGGGCTGCCCCCGGGGCGTCTAGCCCCACCGCCGCCCCCACCCCCGCCCCCGCCCCCGCCCCCGCCGAGCCCGCCTGCCACTTCCCTCCTCCGGGTGCAAAAGTTTATAGAGGCCCGAGTTAGAAAGTGCCCACTATTCCCGGGTGGGTGCTCCGCGAATGGGGGCGGGGGCGGGGTGGGGACTGGACCCGCGATGTCTGGCCCGCAGCCTGTCCGAAATGTGATGTCTCCCTGCCTTGCGTGCCCGTTGTTAAAAAAAAAAAGCGAACACAAACTTTTTTTTTTTTTTTTTTTGCATAGTTTCCCTCCCCCCCCCGCCCCCCGCCCCCGAGGAAGCTACGGTCGCCCCAGCCCACCATGGCGGACGAGATCGACTTCACCACTGGAGATGCCGGGGCTTCCAGCACTTACCCTATGCAGTGCTCGGCCCTGCGCAAAAACGGCTTCGTGGTTCTCAAAGGACGACCATGCAAAATAGTGGAAATGTCAACTTCCAAGACCGGAAAGCACGGTCACGCCAAGGTAAGTCAGTGCCCTTCCCCGGTCTCCCTTTGCCTTGCTGTTTTGATCATTTTGTATTCCAGGAGGGAACGTGAGATTTCCATATTTATAACTCGGCAATAATGACTTTTTTTTTTTTTTTTTTTTTTTTTCTTGACCACGATTTCTGAGTGACCAGCCATGGCTTTTTGAATACTGAAAGGTAGCATTTCCTTGTTTGGGCCCTTAATAATGTTTCGTTAACCGGTAATGGAAACTTTTTCCTGAATCCCAGTGATTTAGAATACATGTTCTGTTTATGGATGAGAAAACCTGTTCTAACATAACTTCATTTCTCTTACACAGTCTTATAACTGAATTCCTAGACTAGGAATTGGGTCTTGATAGGTCGTGAAGCTGTTTCGTTGTTCGCTGCTTCTCAATTCTCTGACCCCTGCTTTTTTTTTTTTTTTTTTTTAAGAAAATAAAATTAGATGACCTTGGAAGGAGAAAGAATCTGTCATAATCAGCTTTGGTATTGTGCTCTTGTGTGTGTAATGAGTGATATACTTGGCAAAGATTAAACAGGTTTCCTGTTCTCCCTCCTCTGTTAGGTTCACCTTGTCGGAATTGATATTTTCACGGGCAAAAAATATGAAGATATTTGCCCGTCTACTCACAACATGGATGTTCCAAATATTAAGAGAAACGATTATCAAGTGAGTACTAGCTTCCTTTAAAATGGTGTTTTTTGTCTCTTAAAGTTGTAAATGCATTCTACTATCAACAGGAATTCAACAAAACCTGGTAGTAGTTTTGTAGGTTTTTCTAACCAGGTACTAAGCACCACCACCTATCTTAGAAATGGAAAATAGTGGTATTTAACACTTGTATCTTATCTAGAATTATAGCTGATTTGCTTTTTATTTTGACATTTTTGCATTCTTAAAAAGTTGAACATGTCTTATTATTTCTCAGACCAAGGGACTGCTTATTGTGACTAAGTTCAGTGTTCAGTGAAACTACTAAGCTTTCGTTGTAAAATATTTCCAATTCAGATAACTCCCCCCTGGATATTTTATTTCTTTTCACTTGTCAAGCCTAAGACTTTTAAGAAATCATTGGAATTCATGTTCCCCCAATCAAGTTTGTATATTATTGAATGTGAGTCAGAATTTGATATTCTTAAATAGGGAAGTGAGTTGAAAGTCTTTAATGTAAGGGATAAAGTATACCACCATGGCATATGGTAAAGAAAATACAAAACTATGTAATTGTTTTATTTACATTCAGTGACCATGCTGTGACCTTTTGTTAAATTACAGGTTTAGACTTCCAACTTGTAGTTCCAATTATACATTTGGATAAGTCATGTTTAATGATAGCATTTTGTTGTTTCGGAGTATTGGTGGTAACCAAACCATTGACCTCATAGGATGTGGGACCTCAGATTAATTATAACTAAAGTCTTTATTGTAAGTCTTCAATCTCATCGTCAAGCATACCGTATATAAAACTCTTTTTTGTTCATTTTATGGAGTCAGAAATGCAAGTGTGACACTTAGATTTTCTTCATTCATTTTAAACTGATTTCTTGCTGTACCTTTTATTCTGTTATATACATGTTACCATCAACTGCAGTTAACATATGATTTCCTTTTACTTTGTACACATGTAAAAATATTTTTATGTAGTTTTTTTTTTTTTTTAAGATTTTATTTATTCATGAGAGACACACACAGAGAGGCAGAGACACAGGCTCCCTGCGTGGAGCCTGATATGGGACTCAATCCCCGGACCTGGGATCATGCCCTGAGCTGAAGGCAGATGCTCAACTGCTGAGCCACCCAGCCGTCCCTATTTTTACATAGTTTTATTCTACTAAGCAGTTGTATATTTTCACTTTCCCACTTGTAAATGTTTTCTAGGTTGCTTTGGAGTCTTTCTAGAAATTTGCATTGCCTTATTATAATAATAGCATATTGAGTTTTTTTAATCAAACAATTTGGGTTTAGATCTGCTCCTGCCACTTTCTAGCTGGATGACCTTGGACAAATTATACAATCTCTCTGAGCCTCAATCTTCCATCTACAAAGGAAGGATAATGGGAGGATTAAGGAGAAAATGTATCCCATAATTACCTTATCGGTAGATATGTACCAAAAAGTAATTCTTTTCTGCTCCCCCCCCCTTTGCCTTCATAAAAATTCCATCTAACCATTCCCTTGTACTTGGAACACCTAATTTAGACATGGCTTATAGTGGGTGCTCAATAAACATTTGTTAAATGCATGTGGGATTATTCAGTGAAGTAAGGATAGTGTAGCTAAGGCTAGGTATAGACTTTTCTTTTACCAAAAAATGGATTTCTGTTTTCATCCTTAACATGTGAATGCTTTGAATGTTCAATATTTATTATATATATATTAATATGTACTTAATACAGAATGCTTTTGCCTTTGGGCATTTCAAAAAGATAGTATCAGTAATTCATATGATTACTACTATGATCAAATTAGCCAGTCATTGTTTGGAGTTCGAGATTTAACAAAAAGGAAAAATTTGGTTTGGGTTTTATTTGGGGATACAGCAGGGTCCAGACTAGGGTGAGGGGAACAAGGTAAGTGAGCACAAAATTTTAAATGAAAACAGGACCACTAACAGTGTCAAGCCAGTGGAGCCTTAGGCAAAAGGAAAAAAATCAGTAATTCAAATTTTGTTTTTATTTAAAATTTTGCCGTTTTGTTCATCATGAAATTTTTGCATTAGTTCTAATTTTAAAATATTTGGTCACTGATGAGTTTTTTTTTGGTGCCACCTTAAATTTTGCACTCAAGACAAGAGCCTCGCTTGCCTCATCCTATCTCAGCCTTTGCTATGTAGTCTACACTATTATGGATAAGAGAATGACTCAAGTCAAACAGGCTAGTTCTGAATCCTTACTTTAATACTAATTATCTGACCTTGATTGGCAAGTTATTTACCCTCTCACCTTTTTTTCTTTGTTTATAAAATGAGGGTAAGAATAATAAACTCCTCATGGGATCATTGTGAGGTTAATGCTTAGAACAGTGCCTGGCACAGTAAATGCTCAGTGATCACATCACTTCGTTATCAAGTCACCATATAATACTTATTTCTGTTCATTTAAAAAAATTAACTCTGTGAGCCTTTTCAGTTATATTTGTTGTGCTGTGGTGGTCTTCATGCACCTATCCACACCAAATAATACAAGGTATGAGCCTGGAGTTGGGAGAAAAAAGTTTCTATCAAAGACAATATTGGACAATTGTCAAATTTGAGTATGGACTATACACTAAATATTTTAACAATAATGCATTTTTTAATTTTGAAAAATAAGCTCATTATATAAGAGTTTGTCTGTCTTAGGAAAACACACTGAAGTATTTATTGCTAAAGAGTCATGATGTTTGAAACATACTCTCAAATGGTTTGGTAAAAAGAAGAAAAGAATAAGAATGTATGTTGTATGCATTTTATGCATTCCCATACACAGAAAAAATGCACATGTGGTTAAATATTAACAATGGGTGAGTCTGGGGAAAAGATATGGGATTTTGATGTATTATTTTTGTAACTTTTCTATGTGTCTGAAAATTTTTAAATAATTTGTGTAAGAAGATCAAATAATTTCCATTATCTAATTTTATTTTTGTATAGTGTAGTTTTGTTTTTGAAAGTTTAATTAAAAAAAAATAAAAAAATTTTTATTTTTATTTCACATAGCAATTTATTTTAATAAGATGTTTAATTTTTAAAATATGTTGTTTTATTAAGTTTTTATAATGTCTATACATTTTTTGTTTGAAATGCTCTTTATTTCATCCCACAGTTTAACTTATGAATTCTTAACTCTTTAAAAATAAAATACCACCATTATATAAAGAAATACCAAAGTATCAGTATTATTATTATTATGCTTTTATGTTTCAGTCACTAATGGCAGTGGGAACTTTAAATTCTTTCTTTAAATTGTTAAAAGAGCCAAAATTAGAAAGACCTACCTTATAAGCCTGTCACTAATTGTTTAAAATTATACAATAAATGGTGTTGGGAATACTGGGCAGCCACATGCAAAAGAATGAAACCAGACTATCTTATACAATATACAAAAATTAACTCAAAATGAGTTAAATACTTGAAAGGAAGACCTGAAATCACAAAACTAGAAGGAAATATTGGGGGTAAGCTTCTTGACATTGGTCTTGGCATTAAATTTTTGGATCTGACACCAAAAACAAAGGCAAAGCAAAAATAAACAAGTGGGACTGTATGAAACTAAAAAGCTTCTGTACAAAAAAATAAACCATCAAGATGAAAAGACAATACTGAATGGAAGAAAATATTTGCAAAATATATATTCAATAAGGGGTTAATATCCAAAATATATAAGGAACTCCACAGCAAAAAACCCCAAGCAACTTGATTAAAAAATGGGCAGAGGATCTAAATAGACATTTTTCCAAAGAGATACAGATGGCCAACAGGTACAGAAGATGTTCAACATCACTAATTACCAGGGAACTTAAAATCAAAACCATAATGAGATATCACTTCGTATCTGTTAGAATAGCTATTATCCAAAAGACAAAAAGTAACAAGTGTTGGAGTAGATCTGGAGAAAAAGGAACCTTCATGCAGTGTTACCAGGAATGTAAATTGGTACAGCCACCATGGAAAACAGTTTGGAGGTTCCTCAAAAAAAGTAGAACTACCATATGATCCAAGTATACCACTTCAGGGTATTTATATGAACAAAATGTAAACACTAACTTCAAAAGATATATGCACTCAGATGTTCATTGCAGTATTATTTATAATAGCCAAGATATGAAACAACCTAAATGTCTGTTAATGGATAAATGGGTAAAGAAGATGGGGTATATATACACAGTGGACTACTACTCAGCCATAAAAAAGGAAATGTTGACATTTTCAATAACCTGGATGGAACTTGAAGGTATTATGCTAAGTGAAATAAGTCAAAGAGAGAAAGATAAATGCTGTATGATTTCACTTACATGTGAAATGTAAAAAACAAATGAACAAAAACAAAACTAATAGAGCAGATTAGTGGTCAGTTATTAGGAGGGGGTGGGGATGAGAGAAATGGGTAAAGGGAGTCAGTTGTATGATGACATATGATAACTAGACTTACTGTGGTTGTTGCTTTGTAGTGTCTACAGTGTTTGGTGTGATAAAAAGAAAAAACAAAACACTATACTTCTGCCTCCACCTCCTTGTTCCCCTCTCCTCTACCAACCACCTTACAAATGTTTGAGTGATGTAAAGATGAATTAAAAGTATTTGTGGTTGTTTTGGAGGATTTTTTTGTTTTGTTTTGAGATTTTAGACATGTGCAAAAGCTGAAATCTCTTGGTGGGGTGTCTGAGGAAAGCCATAGCCAGACTTGGTAGTACCACAGAAGATAGCTTTGAAATCTACCTCTACGGTATGCTTGTGTTATATCATGGTAACTAAAGGGAGGTAAGGATCGTATCTTTGGCCCCTTTTGTGTTTGTCAATGTTAGCATCTTGTATTCTGAATAACTGCCTTTTATAAAATCTGTTAGAAGTATGAGCATACTGATAACGTACATGCTTTTAGAATAAGAGTACAGCCTGTTTCCTCATTCCTATAATAAAAAAATTTAGTGATGTCAAAACTGCCTTTTTGAAGGTTAGACTGAGTTTGTCTCATTAATATCATCAACAAGCTAGTGTTTCTAGCTTCTAATGTTGTTGGTAGCAAACTGAAGACCCAAAATTTTCCATTGATGTTTGTTCATAATCACATTGTAAATTATAAGTTTACAATTAAAGAACACGTTGTAATCATGGAAAACTAAAATTAACTTTATGCCCATGGGAAAAGAGTTTAAATAAGTTACAATCTACCTATGCAGTTGTGAAGTGGTTAAAGAGACTAAGGTAGGTCCATAGTTTCCAATTTGGAAAGATTTCTGAGACATATTGTTAAGTGAAAACAATTTGTTGAAAAATACCTGTAATATCCCTTTTTTTTTTCTTGCCTCAAAAAGTGACATTTATTCAAAGAAAAAAAATGACAAGATGTCCATCCCATGACTCTCTTCCTTCCCCACTCCTGCTCCTCTTTAGCCCCCTATGGACTGAATCCTAGGTAGGGCTAGAGAGCACGGCAGCCCCTCAGATGAAGTCAGCAACATTGAGGAGTATCTATCTCCTCAATGGAGGTGTTGAAGGTGTCAATGTCTTGAAGAGCCCTCCTGTCTTCTGTCACCATGTTAATGGCCACACTCTTACAGCTAGATCATCCATCACTACCGATTTCTAAGGATACAGTTTTCCCTGTTGGTGGGAAGGTCATAGCTGGTGACTAAAGAAACCTGCTGCCCATCCATGGTTCTGGCCTAGATCAAAGGAGAGGACAACTTCGGCATGTGACGGAGAAGGGAGCACAGTCCAGAAGGGATTGAAGTATATGTGTAGGTAGCCAAAGGAAGGCAAAGGAAACAAACATCCCCTCTCCTCCAACAACCTAAAGCATTCCAGATTTTATTCCAAGTTGCTACTTTTCTGAAGATGGGCACAAGCAGGCTCCTTGAAAAGGGAATCGTTTTGGATTCCCATTTATTTTTTCGAAAGCAACTATTTGTATTGTTTACATAAATATAAATTCTTTGGGACATACTATATTTATATGTATATATATGGTTATATATATATGATTATATATATATTTGGGGGAAGGTGGTGTGCAGGAAAGAGTGAACTTACACTTTTAGTCTGTACATCTTTTATGCTTTTATATGTTTAGCATTTTTAAGCACTAGAATATATTAGTGTATTACTGTACCTCTACAATTATTGTGGATTGCAACCTAACTATATAAATATTACAAATAGCCAATATAATCTAATCAGTGCAAATGATACAATTTCTTTTAATAGCTCATATGCATTCAAGATGGTTACCTTTCCCTGCTGACAGAAACTGGTGAAGTTCGTGAGGATCTTAAGCTGCCAGAAGGTGAACTAGGTAAAGAAATAGAAGGAAAATACAATGCAGGTGAAGATGTACAGGTAAAGACCTATGGGGAAATTGCTCTTTATAAAAACTTTGGCCTAAACTAGTTAGCAAAAAATGCCAACTATGAAATGTAGTTTTTAAATGCTGCTGAAATTTAGAATGGTCTCTATAAGACAGTTTTCCCGTGATACTCTTAGAGACCCATTACCAAAGAAAGTATCAAAGTTCACTTTTTGATGAGTAGATACTGCCAAACCCAAATCTGTTTTGAGGATCAGCATCTGAATTATTAAGGATGAGAAAGGTTGTTATGGGAATACTAAAGCGTGAAAGTGATTTGCTCTGTCTTTTTGTTATAACTCTCAGAAGTATAACATCTAGCAAGTATTGAGGTATTTATAGCTCTTTTCTCCCTGTTCTTGGAAGTTCTCTTAAAAAAAACCACAATTGAGAAATTTTGCTCTGGAAAACCATAAAGAAAGTAGATTATCTAGTCTTGGAATTCTTCTTTCCAAGGTCAACGTGTATAAAATTTCCACAAATACGAAGCCTATAACAAATTAAATATATCTTATACATGTATTACCTTCTGAATAACTTTTTGCCTACATTTTGCCTTCTAGGTATCTGTTATGTGTGCAATGAGTGAAGAATATGCTGTAGCCATAAAGCCCTGCAAATAAATGGGAACATCAGGCACGAGCAAAATGTTTAGGTCTGGATCAACCACAGATCTAAAGTTTGGCTCTAAATTGTCACCAAAGCTATGGCCTTCATAAGCAACCTCATTTCTTTTTTAATTGTTTTGAAATTGTGCTGAGTTGGTTTTGCTGGCAATTGTTAATTTAAAATAATCAAGATGTGTAATTCTCTTTTTTTTAATTTTGTAGGTGTCTTTCCTATAACTTTCCTGTGGTTTTCAATGAGTCCAAGAAACTGATAAGATGGCTTCAGCAGATATGATTTGTCTGAGCAAATCATTCCTGAATTTTAGTTGATAAATAAACCAGGGTTTTAAATCAGACAATGTAGCATCTAGTGGTATTGAAGTACCACATTTAAGTTGAATTGTTCTACATTAATTTCACACTTATTATAGAATGAATAGATTATGGATTGGGATTGTCACAGTTTCAGCCTGTGTGTGGCAAGCACAAATCCTTAAATAGATACCATGTTATCAAAAAGTGTCAGTCATCCTAGTAGGCATGTGCAGCCACCTGTATTACCTCAGTCATACTTTTCTTTGCCAAAATTGTTGGAGAACTAAATGTTACCTTATATGTAGTGATTTTGGTACCTGCTTGTGGTTGACAGGCCTTGAACTGTTGGGTGACTATAATATTAGCAAGTCAGATTGTAGCACAGGGAGTTGGTTAGAACTATAGGTCTTTACTGGAGGCCTGTGTATTGGGCATAAAAATAGGAAGTTTCTAGTTATGTTTTTGCTTTTTCCATTTGTTCTCTGTATTTAAAGGAGGGACCTGCTTTATAGGATACTGTGTAGTGCTTTTTATCAATTATGTTGAATAAATTGCTGTTATTTATAATAGTCACTCCTTTCCAACCATTTTTAAGGAGTTTTTTTTGTTGTTGTTCATTTGTTTTTTTACATTAAAATATTTAGTTGTCAGACAAAAAACTGGAAATTCTTACTTTAAATTGTTTTGGCACATTTGTTAAATTTATGTACACTTTTTCTAAAGTGAAATGAAAGTGAATCACGGAAGATGAGTTACTTTATGTGATTATTATTTTACTTATTTTAAGAAGTACATCTATTTTTTCCTGATTGTTATGTACTTAATTAAGTTACTGGTACGAAACAGAACTAAGAAAGAATTCTAGAAATGGAAGTCTTTTAAAAAGTGTTAGGTGACTCAGCTACCTTTCTCTTTAGTCTTTTGGATCACGTTTATCTTATTTCCAGGGTTCTAGACATTGTTACAGGGTTTGTGAGGACCTTTGACTCAGTAACAATCATTATATTGAAATGAAACTCATAAAAAAAATCACTATTTCAGTAATACCTTCATTCTCTAAAACAGTATGAGACCTTTCCTATCATTCCTTGAACTCTGAAAGGCCTTTGTTCCTATCATCTAGAGGAAAACATATATGATGCTGTAACTGATCTAATCAGTAACTGAATATAGGCATCAGAAATAGACGATCCTAAAGGTTTTAGTTACTTAATTTGTGCACATTTTTAAATCTTGTATTGATCTCAGCAGATCCATGTGGAGAAGAAATGATATTTTAAGAGAAATGTAAGGAGAGTTCTAAAGCACAAGAAATATTGAGGTTGTAGTTAATCAGTTTAGTGTAACATTTTAGCTTTTGCTCATCTAAAGCACAATTAGAAATTAGGCTAAATTCTTTCCAGTGTTCCGTTTAAGTATCTACTACATACTGCTCTAGTTTTTTTAGTAATCTATACTGTGTGTTTTACTTGTTGCTGGTTGGCATTGTTACCCACAGGAATCCCAGGAAGTTCTCAATCTATGCTGCTTGCTGGTCACTCATATGACCCCAGTTAACCATATTAGTGTTCTGGTTTACTATTAATTCTGGATTAGCATGCCCTCGTTGTTCCTAACTTGTCAAACTTCACATAAATACATTTTCAATTGTGAGGTAAGCATATGTAAATTAAAATAATGCATCTCTATCTTCATACCTTGAATGGCAAAAGCTATTTATGCATAAATATTTTAAGTACTATAATGAAATGTAAATACTCCTCTGATATATAAGTATAGATTTTAAAGATATGGGACTGTTTATTTTCACGTAAGTCAGTACATGTTTCTCTAGAACAAAATATTTCATTTAGTAAAGCTTTATAAATTATATTAAAAGGAAGCAGGTAAACATTTTTTTAACATAGAACAGAAGTGACTTCATTCTTTTTTGACATCAGAAATATTAGACGTTGACTCCTAGTATTTGTTGTACTTTTTTGTAGCAAATGTTAAATATCACAGGTTACCATGTATAGAGTGTAGACTGTCATGTTGATAGATTATGCAATGATACGCTGTTTTTGTCTGCAGGCATTTCACCAATTTATATACAATATTAACAAGTGGAATATTTGTTTGTTTCTAGAGCAACATATTTTCTTTCTACTGTGAAGACTTTGTTATATACCTTATTTGCTACTACAAAGTTGTATACCCTCTGAAATTGATCAAATCATTGCTACTTTGACTTAGCATTTGCATCATAAACATAATTATGATGTTTCTTTCATTCTCCCCTCCAAGGGCTGTCTGTCACTTGAAATTGTTGCTAACCAAGCTCTTGAATCCGTTACCATTTATGGTACAAAATTCTGTACCAATGCTTTGTAACAATTACCAAAACTCTCCTGCAGCCAGAGCATGATACCTTTAATAAGAGATGCTGTAATAAAATGTCTAGGCTATAAAATTTGGGGACACAATTTTTCAGTATAGCACAATGTGAGTGTGTGCATATGCACACATAGCTTTGTATGTTTGTTCTTTTTACAAAGTCCTTCCAACTCTTTAAAGTACTGTAGTCTGGTAGTGCCTCAAATGTTGGTAACTTTTTTTTTAATTTACAACTTTTCCAGAATTTGTTTTTGTAACTTTAAAGTTTCTCAATTAGATTATTTCTAGTTGAGCTGTAATTTGAATGCATTGTTCTCAGGGCTGTTTGTGCTAAGAGCTGAAGTTGCAGTATTTTAAAGCTAACTGCCTGAAAGTATATTGCAAAAATTTCCCAAATTGTAGTACAATGATACATGCAAATAAAAAAATCCTTACCATCCACATACTTAACCCATATGCTAAGCATTAAAGGAAAAAAAAATGGGAACATTGGTAACATCTATACTGGAATCTTGCCATATTTTTTTCATTTTAGAATAGAATTTGTTAGTCTTATCTTAAACCCAAACCTTAATGATGTATCTGAAAGCATTCCTTTGGCATGGACCCCAAAGATAGTTTTTAGAGCCAGACAAAGATGTAGTGGTTCTCAAACATATTTAGGGATAACAGATAAAAAATTCGTAATGCTCTTTTGGGTACACGAAAATGTTTACATACTGAATTCTATAATATGAACTGGAAACAAATTTACTATGAGAAAATGTGGCTCTTAAGCAATATAAGAGCAAACTATAAGCATATTTCCATAAACCGTACATTATATTGAACTGATCAACAGTTTAAAATTTTCTAACTTTACTTAGGCATAATATTTTATAGTTTTTAAGCCCTTTTTCTCCTAGCATTCAGACAAGTAACAGACAACAAAGGCTTATGAAAAATTTATTGTGGAAAAATGTTAAAATTGAGAAAATTCAATCTATTAACTTTAATCCATTAAATTTTTTCCCCTGAATTGGATATATGGCTTCATTATTTGATTTTAGTAGGGAACATTTGGATTTAGCTTATGGAACACAGATGTTCTGTGAGAACATGACTTGAAGTCACTATATAATTTAATGTTTCTCCATTAAGTATACATCTGGACATCAACTTAACTACCAAGTGAGTTCAAGTGCCTGAACTGAAAAGTGCTGTCTACATCTAATTAGCATGTTTTCCTTATGTGAAAGATGCATCTTTTAGCAATGCATATCAGGCTTTCACCTACTAGAAACATACTTGTTGCCAACCTTTTACCAACCACGACTATTCCTCTCGCCTTAGAATTGAGTGAAACCTATTTTACAATTGAGGGAGAGGTTCTTTTATTTATATGAAGCCCCTAAAACCATTCCTTGGTATTGGTAGATTTAGGATTAACTTAGTTTGAGATTATATTTTTTAAAAACTCTGGACACTAAACTATATTCAGTGATGACTGTACAGCTTGTCATAAGTCATAATTGTGATCTTTCTTGAGAGGAATTCTTTACACCTACTATAAATAAGCACTCTTGTGTTTGTTACAAAATATAATGCAAATTACTAGTTCCATGCTAGTATAATGAAAATTACTAGTCCCATATGATTATATCCCTGTAATCTCCTCTCCAAAAAGGAAATAGTTGAAATGGCATTGTCTAATCTAGTGGCACTTTATTAGTAACACATTTTGTTTGTTTTAGGTATTAGGAGAATTCTTGCTTTTATCTACAGAGACTCATGTTTTAGCTAAAACTTTAAAATCATAAGATCTGTAGTATGGATATTATAATTGTGCATTTTACATTTCAAAAATGGGTAAAATTCAAATGTTGTCTTTGGCTACACTAAATTACTGAACTCCTTTACATTATAGATGATGAACATCAATTATAACTTTTTGTTACATTACAATATATTTGTCTGGTAACTTCATCAGTTATATTAAATAAAATAAAGTTAACTTAACAACTTGCCTTATTCTTGTACACATACATTCCTAAAACCATCTTCATACTAGAAAACAGTATGGATTAATGTGTTTAGCACTATTAAAAGAAAATTTAACTTGTTTTTACCATGTTTTTATAGCTCAATCCTTACTAGAGAGCACCCCAGCTTTGTGGCTGTGAATGTTAATTTTTAAATTTTAGTTCTAGATTTGGGCACAGTTTTGTTTTAATTTTTAAGTTAATAGTTTAAAATATGTAAAATTGTCCCATGGTTCAAAATTCTATAGTTACAAGAGTAAAAACATATTCCCATCTTCATCCTTTTCCTCCCATTCTTCCAGAGAATGCAAGAGCAGTTAAGTGTCCCTCCCCTCCCCCTGACCTCCCAGACTCTGAAACATTGCTTCTCTGCCAGCATTGCTGTTCTCTTTCCACAGTGATGTGAATGGTGTGATGAGTCCCTGAAGCAAACTTCTCATCCTTTTTCCAATTCTATGTGTAATCAACAGTGTCTGGATAGTTTCATCCCTAGACGGCTCAACTGTTTCTTCCTTTTACACACTGTACCATTCTAGAATATTTCCCACTCCAACATGTGAACCATGCCAAAAGACTACCAGAACAGTTATAACCTCATATCCATGGCTAGGATTATTGATATCCATACCCTTCCAAATCCAGTGAAATAATTGTGCAATAAACAAAGTACCAGATTAGTCTTCCAGTTCTTAGTCCCACTCTTCTTCTTCTTCTTCTTCTTTTTTTTTTTTTTTTTTTTTTTTTTGGCCATTTGTAAATACCAGTAGCTTGGTCTCCCAGAGGGACGCCTGGGAGGAAAAGAAAAAGAGTGAAAAGGCTGATTATTTGTTAGGTGTCAGCATGTCTTAATCTCCCCAACTCCATCTCTAACCTTATTAAGTATTCTATCCAAATAGGAGGTATCCTGTAGAATTGCCTCATTTAGAACTCATACTATCTATCTAAAGTGTGTGTTCCACTGGAAATTTAAAACATCTATAAGCATACCTCAGAGATATTGCAGGTTTGGTTCTAGAACATTGGAATAAAACGAATATCAAAACAAAGGGAGTCAAATGAAATTTTCGGTTTCCTAGTACATACAAAGTTACTTTTACATTATGCTGTAGTATGTTAAGTGTGCAATTGCATTATATCTAAAAAGGCAATGTACATACGTGAATTTAAAAATATCGCTAAAAAATGCTAACCATCATCTGAGCTTTCAACAAGTCATAGTCCTTTTTGTTGGTGAGTTTTCCTCGATGTTGATTGGCTACTGACTGATCAAGGTGGTGGTTCCTGAAGGTTGCGTGGCCGTGGCAATTTCTTAAAATGAGGCAACAGTGAAATTGTCTGATCAATTGATCAATTACTCCTTTCATAAACTATTTCTCTAAGGCATGCAATACTTGGGATAGCATTTTACCCGCAATAGAACTTCCTTCAAAATTGGAGTCGATCCTCTCAAACATCAAACACTGCCATTACTGTAGCAAGTAAGTTTATGTTATATTCTAAATCCTTTGTTGTCATTTCAGTAATCTTCATAGCATCTTCACAAGAAGTAGATTCCATGTCAAGAAACTCATTTTCCTTCCTCATCCATAAACAACACCCAATCCATTAAAGTTTTATGAGATTTTTGCAATTCAAATACTATAATAATGAAAAAGTGTGAAATATTGTGAAAATTACCAAAATGTGACATAGAGATATGAAGTAAGCAGATGGTGTTGGAAAAAATGATAGACTTGCTGGGCTAAAGAGTTGCTATGACCTTCAATTTGAAAGAAAAAAATCTGTGAAATGCAATAGAGCAAAGTACAAGATAAGGTGTGCCAATATTCTCATGATACATTCAGCAGGATCAGTTGCAACCGGTGGGTGTGTATGGGCTAAAAAGAACTTACCTACAAGGTTACATCATTAATCCGTTGTCCTATTTTGAGATTTATTTCTGGATCCAGTCAAAATAACTTTGGGGCCACACTCATGGGCACATCCCAGCATCACAATGACTTGTGTCCCAGTGTTTTGGAGGCCCCCCAAAAGCTTGGAAACCTTAGTTAGTGAGATTCTAATTAGGAGAATGGAAGCTCACCTACTTAACACTGATAGTATGTCTGCCCTTCTTTGTTCACAATTATGTATATGAGTTTCACTTAAAACTGCTTTCCTCCTAGTTCGTTTTAATTGCTGTGCAATCAATGAAATAAATCTTTTGGAGATTTTACATACATATCACTAATAACAGCCTGATATTAGAGAATATACCTTCCTTTAGAGGCAAATGAACTTTCAGAATAAATATTTAGGACACAAAGAAAGCAGTTTCTATAAGGTGGAAATATTTAAAATAGCACACATATCAATTCCAAGATAAATGAATGCAAAGGATAGGCAGAGAACACCATAAACATGGATAGCATTGTTGGTTGAAAAACAAAATTGTAAAATAAGAAAACTCTTCTACCTAGAAATTTAAAAACCTGTTGTTACATAATTCTATGTTGAAAGGGGAACTACAAACAGAAGAAATTCCTGAAATATAATGATGGTAAAAACACTATATATCAGAATCTATAGAAAGCAGTAAAAAAAATATGTAGCCTTAACATCTGTATCAATAAAAATGAAAGAATAAACATAAGTGAAATTAAAGTCATAAATCAAACAACTAGAAAATAACAGCAAAATAAACCAAAAGAGAGCACAAGAAATGATACAGATGAAATAAGAAATTAGTAGGGTGAATAGAAAAATAGCACATTAAAAAATAAAATTCTGGTCCTTTGAAAAATTAACAAAAGAACAAACCCCTGACCAATTTCTTTAAGGTGGAGGAAAAATACACAAATATAAAAAAATGAGAAATAATAAGAGGAATGGCTACTAATGCTGAGGAAATAAAAAACCAAAAAATTTTATTCAAATAAATTTGAAAACCTAAATGATACAATTTCTTAGGAAAATGTGGCTATTAGAATCAATCTCAGTAGAAATAGAAAGCCTAAACAGAACAATTTTAATAAAAGAAATAAATGAAAAGGTTAGCAAGAAACATCCCATAAAGATTTATAGATGTAGATATAGATGGAGAGAGAGGAAAAACAAATGATAAACTAATAGGGCAAAATGTTAATAATAGGTAAAAAATATGGATAAAAGATATATAGACACATGTATGTATTTATGTATACTTTGTCCAGATTTTTCTGTATTTATGTGTCTGTGTTCTTTGAACTATTTTCATAATTTTTACAATTTTAGGTACAGTAATTATTTCTTAATAGTTTTTTAATTCAGAAAACATATATAGTGCCATCTAATTTTTACAAATGAATATAATTACCTGTGTAATCTAAATGATTTATATTTATACATACACATTCACAGACATGCATGCCCCCCAAAGCATTAAATAGCTATTTCCAAACAGGTGGGATTTTAGATATTTTTATGCATTATCTTTTTTGCTTCTTTTTATTTCTTTTCATGAGCTTTTCTTTTGGCTTAAGATAATAATTTCATTAATTTGAGTTTTCTAAAGCATTGTTTATAATAGTGTAAGAGTAGAAATAATTTAAATGGCCACCAATAGATGGATGACCAAGCTAAAAATAACAAGATAAAAATGACAAAAATTAATGAAAAAAAGATACTTATTCTCATTTTAAAATTTGATCTATTCAGAATTCCTGTGGAAAATCTTATTTCTGAAATTGTAATTGTTAGAAATAATAAAAAAACAATCACTGAAGTTTTTCCTAAATACAGAGAAAAGACGCATTGAAGCAAGCATAAATCTTAATCATAGTTTTTAATGCTTTCTAAACAAATTAGTAAAGGAAGAACAAGCAGCAGTAACTTCAGTTCCTATTTCCCCTATCTGGTACTGTTAACTTTCATTTATGATTATTTAACAAAGAACATTCAAGGTTGGAGGAGTTAAAAGCAATACTCTTTGGTGGTAATAAGGTTCTCTCAGTGCCTCATTGTTTGCACAGAGGGCTGAACACATCCTTTGTCAACGCTGTGCAGTTTGCTTTCATGGGATTGTTTGTGCTACCATGTTATTTGAGTATTAGTTTTCTGGAGATGGGTAGTGCTTTTTTATGTTGCATTCTAAGTAATTTCCCATTCCTTAATTTTCTCTGCAGCTTGGTTACTCTCCTGTTTAACACATCCACTCTCTGAGGTTTTCTATTTTTAATTTCTAGAACTTTTCTTTTAGTCCTGGCCAATTTGATTGTTCCTGTTTCCCTTACCATATTTTACATACTTTTAGCTTTTAAATATATTCAAGACACTTATTTTATATTCTTTATAATTCCAATATATATTGGTCTGGCTTATAGGTTTTGGGGAGGTTGATTTTCATTCATAGTGGCTTGTTTTCCTATGTGTGTAGTGACTTAAAAAAAAATGTCAGCTCATATTTCTGTAAGTTTATCACAGGGGATCCTTTGTGCTTGGATCAAAAGTGCATTTCTCCAGACAGCATCTGCACTTGCTTCTGCCTAGCACTACCGGTCCAAGCACACTTTTAGGTTAGCTTTTTCATGCTATTTGGGCAGAGCTAATCCTAGTCCCAAATTTATATGAACATGCCTTGTCATTTCTGCCTCCAGAAGTTTTTACTTTCCACCAACTTAATCACACATTAGAAATTATGTATAAAACTGTGTTTCAGCCAGTTTTTTTAAGGTGGCTACATATGGAGGAGTTTCTCTGTGAATTTGATCTGCCATATTGTCCTTCTATAATTTGATTTGTTCAAGCTCCAGAATCATGTAGATCAAATGACTGAAGTTTATATTAGAAATATATCTATCATTTATTATAGTATATTTGAATAACTGGAAAGGCAACTTCTCCTTATTGTTCTACATTGTCTTGACTCTTTCCAGAATTTAATTCATGTTTTAAAATCCATTGTCAAAATAAAAATATCTGGGAGAAGGGTGTTGACAGACAGGCATTGTGTTCAGACTGTGTGTGTAAAATTTGGGAAGCACATTTCTAGTTAATATTCTTGTTAGGGTTTTCCCCCCAATTTGGAGACATCTTGTTTTTTTCCATTATAGTTTCTACCTAGTTATTTTGAGATTACTAGCTATTTTGAAACACGTTTTTAATATCTCCTTTGTACTTAACAGCTCTTAACAATTTTTGTTTTGGTCATAACATGGAAGTCTGCCAAAAACAACGGAAATAAAATAGTGCCTCAATTAATGGCTTATTTTCAAAATACCCAATAGTGAAAGGATCATTTCTGCTCTGCAGCCTGAGGAGCCCTCGAGTAGAAAATGCCAATTGCATTCCCCGCCCCCACTCCCCTTAATGTTTGGAAAACAAGTGGAATTATTATGGTTCTTGAAGTAAACCACTAAAGATACCTTCTTGAAATGGATCTTCCCCAGGAATTCAATACCTCTATTCAGACCCCACACATTAAATGCTTCATTAAAGCATAGTTTCTAGTATTACTAACTGCAGTCATAAAAGATAATAGGCGGTTGTCACTTTCTTGGTTCACTCTCCAAATTAACAAAAGTCCACTCCATCCCTATCCCTGACCCCCCAGTATGAGAGTTTCACCTCCATAAAAAGAAAAAAAATGAGAAACATGTCACTTTTCTGATTTGATGTCAACCTCCAATTCTTCAAAGTTCAAAAGCTATTTTCTGCGCAGCCCCGGTGGCCCAGTGGTTTAGCACCTTCGGCGGGGCGTGTAATCCTTGTGACCAGGGATCGAGTCCCACGTTGGATTCCCTGCATGGAGCCTGCTTCTCCCTCTGCCTGTGTCTCTGCCTCTCTCTCTTTGTGTGTCTCTCATGAATAAATAAATAAAATCTTAAAAAAAAAAAAAGCTATTTTCTCCTTTGGCCACCCTCCCCCCACCCCACCCCCGTGGTTAGTCTATCTTAGGTCTCAGCAAACATCCGTTGAATTTTAACTGCGAAGCGTTTGGGATGGAAGTCAAGAGTCCTCGGGTGTCATGAGCACGGTATGGAGGTGCACACAAGGGGTGTCTTTCCATAACGGCAGCTTTATTCAGTCACAAGAGCAAGGGCAACATAAATACAAAGCGAGTTCAGGATTCCAAACTCAATGCCACTTCCTTGGTGTTCCACTTCGGTTTCTTACACAACATCACGCAGAGCACAAGAGAGAATCACATACCAAGATAAAACATAGGGGCTAGGAAGCCAGGGAAGCAAGCTCGCAGTCGTGTCGTGAGCGTGCAGTTGAGACAGGGCCTCCCTCCGGTCTGGGTCAGCTCTGAGCACCTGCTGCCCACGATGTTTAACGAGCGAAGAAGGATCTCTGTGCGATCCCAAGGCCATCCGGGCAGGGCCTCCGGGGCGGCTGCCGTTTCCATGCGGTCAGAGGGGAAAGGGTCTGCATCCCTTTGCAGCAGGTCTTGCCAGTTTGCTGCAAAAAATCTTCCCTTTTCAAAGGCGTCGGATCAGTGTGGGGCCTTTGCAGGCCTCCTGTGGGGGGGCACCAGCTCGGGGCCTGCGGGGCCCCGTCTTGGCTGCTTACACGGCGGCCTGACCTGGGTCCTGTTGCACAGCAGTGACTCCACCTTCGTTGCTGCGCAGGCTTGACTAACGCCCATGAGAAGATCGAATCCTCCTCCACAAGTGAGCGATACGTTTGCTTTGGTTTCAAGACTTTTCTCCCCCCGCAAGCACCTAGTTTATCTTTTGCTTCCCCGAAAAGCGTCGTTTCCAACATCCGGGAACCTCGTAAAGCCGTGGAGACGACTTCTTCGCCCTCGGACCCCAAGGCCCTGCCCGGCCCCGGACGGAGGGAAAGCCTCTGGGCCCTGCGCCGAAGACGAGTCGCCCATCCCTCGGCGGCGTCGATGCGGGGGCGCGGGGAACCTCCGAGGTCAGGGCGCGGCCGTCGTCAAGGGCGGGAAACCCCGAACCACCCCCCACGGCCGCCCGCCCGCGCGCCCGCACCCGGCAGCTCCCGAGGCTCGTCCTCCCGCTCTCACGCCCCCGGGGCCCTGCGTCGCGGGGCCTCCCCACGCTCTCTTCCGGGAGGAGGCGGGGCTACGCTCCCGGCGCGTGACGCAGCACGTTCCGCTATAAATACGAGGCGCGCGGCCGCGGCTTCCTCTTCCGATCGCCGAGCCGGCTTCCAAGATGGCGCCGGTGAGTGCGCGTGGGTTTCCGTGGGCGCTTGAGACCACCCGCGCGGGGTAGAGGGAGGTTTTGCGTCTGGCGAGTTGGGGGAAAACCTATCATTTGAGGCAAAGGGAGGGGAGGCGGGGAGGCCGGGTCGGGGGCACGAGAAGGTTGAGTGGTGGTGGCCGAGACGCCTGGCGGCTGCCACGCTGTCGAGCACAGTTGGCCTAGGATGGTGGGTGGCGGGGGCCGCGCGAGGAAGGAGGAGGCCCGACGGCCGGCGGGGCGGGGGGCAGCGCGGGGCCGCGTCTCCGTGCGGGTGCGGGTGCGGGGGCCGGCCCCGGCCCGGGGGTGCGCGCGCCGCAAAGGACGCTGGGTAGTCGGGCCGGTCCGGGCGGGGGCGCCTCGGAGCTGCGCGTTTCCCTCGTGAACGAATCTCTCTACAACGAAGAAAGTCACGACCCGCAGATCCAGGAGGTTTTATTTGTATTCACTGATTATCAAGGGGGTCAGCCAGAAAGATGCTAACTCCAGCCCACAGGGGATCTGCACAGGTAGGTGTATGTCGCCAATTTACCAGTTCTAGGATTTCGGTTTTTTTTTTTTTTCTTCTTTGGTACAAGTTATTCGGCTCCCTGAAAGCTCACTTGTTACTACCTGGTGTCCATTCGGGTGGGTATGACTTGGAATTGTATCCTCTGATGGTGACCTGGTTGTCTGCAGCATGTTGTCCGAATGTATGTTGGCAGTGGCTGCAGCAGCATTTAACTTGGCCTAGCCCGGTTATGTGCATCGGGCTAAGTTTGGGGTGTGGAAGACTAAAGTATGCATGTTTTTTAAATTAAAAAAAAAAAAGGGCAACCCGGGTGGTTCAGCGGTTTAGCGCCGCCTTCTGCTCAGGGCGTGATCCTGGGGACCCGGGATCGAGTCCCACGTCGGGCTCCCTGCAGAGAGCCTGCTTCTCCCTCTGCCTGTGTCTCTGCCTCTCCCTGTCTGTCATGAATAGATAAAATCTTTTAAAAATAAAAAAATAAATTTTTTAAAAAAGTTTACAAGACTTAAGGTACAACACTACCACCCCCCAGCCTAGAACGATATAAGGATTTCATTCTCTAGACTTGAATGGTTAGAATTTCCTATTCTGGCCTGTAATCCAACTTGGCAAGCCGAGGTACCCTACCTGTGTCCCACAGGGCCTGACCTGTAGTAAAAGGGTACCTGGTAACTTAAGATTGAACGTCGGTGGTCTGGAAAATACTAATAAAGGCCGTGACACTTCTCTTGATGAGTGAGACAGAATGGGCTTGATTAGAGGTTCGAACCAACCCCGGGTGGTGTTCAGTTTGAATATACAGAAAAGTTAATACGAGTCTTTGAGAGTTTCTGGTGAGAGGAACTTAAGAGTAGCTTGCCACATGCTTTAAGCTCTCTTGAGTTTTGCACTTTTGAGACACTTAGATGGGGCACAGTGGAAATTCCCGTTGGGTTCACAAAAACCCAGGTTAAACCATATTGAGTGTACCCCTTCTCAGGACCGCCTGGCTAAGAAAAGGGGTATATATCAAATAGATATTTAGCAATTTTTTAGGATTTTGCACTATTTCATATATATATATATATATATATATATATATATATAGAACATTGTACATCTTTGGACTGATACAGATTTTAAAGTTTTGTATATACATGGAGTAAACTGAGTAGTTACAGTTATGTTACTTCTGTAACAGAAAGACAAGAAGCCTAAGAAGTCAACCTGGAAGTTTAACTTGGACCTTACCCATCCAGTAGAAGATGGAATTTTTGATTCTGGAAATTTTGTAAGTATCCCTCTACTCAGCTTGTTTTTATCATTGTAATAGAGTTCTTAATGAAATAAGTGTGTAATATTTGATTTTAACCTGAGCTCTATTCCTAGGGTACCTTCCCTAGTGAATATCTAGGGTTTTCTTCCCTAGTTTTGCATTTTTTCTCTGTTGTAAAATAGGAGCAGTTTCTCCGGGAGAAGGTTAAAGTCAATGGAAAAACTGGAAATCTGGGGAATGTTGTTCACATTGAACGCTTCAAGAATAAAATCACGGTAGTTTCTGAGAAACAGTTCTCTAAAAGGTTGGTATTTGTTTCCTGTAATACTAACAAACTTTAACAATGTTAGATGTTTTAATATTAGAATATGTTGTAAGAAACATGTCTAATGTGTAACATGAAACTAATGTCCCAAATTAAATAATATGTTTTCTTATATGTATTTTTAAGGCTTTAATGGTGTATGTAGTAGAGGCAGCCAGTGAAAGGTAAAGTCTATTTTGCCAGTTTTAGTCTAATTTATTCAACAGATATTAAGTACTAACATGAAAGCACTCTTGTAGGACCAGATAGCCAAGCAGGCAAGTACCTACCACTAAGGAGCTTGAATTAGTGGAAAGAGACCATGAAATGTGATACTAAGTAGTTGTAAGTGCTGTGTAAATGTATAAAGAGGATTTCAGGGTTCATGTTTTTAGTAAGATGCTCAAGGAAATCATCTGAATGAAGTGCTGGAGTGAGACATGCAACTTAGAGAATTAATAATTGTAACTGGAAAAGATTGATGGTAGAAGCTGACAACTGTGGACCTATTGTGAGGACAGGTGCACTGGTGGTGGCTTGGACTGAAACAGCAGTGCATGTTAGCTGTGTGGTTATGAGTTCATCATTAGGGATCCAGGGATGAAAGGTAATGCTAGGAAGCATCTTATCTCAGACATGCACATAATTATAAAATGCAATGCTGTAATTGCTGTGGCGAAGGTAGAGATAGGGCATAAGAATTTGCAGAGAACCTGAGATGAGCAGTGTCAGGCTGTGGAATGAGGGAACAGCATTAAGAAAGGACAGGGAAGCTTGAGGAATGGGTGGTAGTTCAGAATTGCCGTAAAGTGTAAATGGAAGAGAATGGCTGGAATGATGAAATTAGACCGTGCTGAAAGCTTTTTATAAGAATTGAGCCATATGCTAGTTCTAAGTGTGTCAATAACTTTGAACTTCTAAACGGGTTCAGCCCTCTTAATAGGTTTCCTTTTGTTGATTGATCATAGGATTGAGATAGGGAGGTTGATAGTGGTGATAGGAAGGTAATCTGGTTATGGTAGTAAAACTGAAGAGAAGCTACTATTGGTCTTTGTATCTTCAACAAAAAGGATGTTTATTTTAGGGAGATGAGAGAATAGTTTGTAGGGCATCAGCTGATTGTAACTTGGTTTGAGAGGCTACCTTATTCTCATATTCCCAGCAACCTTGCACAATGCATGATACAAATATTTTGGGGGAACATTCAAGATGAATACAGTTGCATATCTTCTATATTATCTTTTGCATCGTAAATACTGTATTTCTTAATGAAATTCATGTTTTTATTTTAAAAGGTATTTGAAATATCTTACCAAGAAATACCTTAAGAAAAACAATCTTCGTGATTGGCTTCGTGTGGTTGCATCTGACAAAGAGACTTACGAACTTCGTTATTTCCAAATTAGTCAAGATGAAGATGAATCTGAGTCTGAAGACTAGTGAGGCTGCCCCTTACAGGGCTTTGCTTCCTAAGAAAATAAATGTAGCATGCAAAAGAAAGAAACAACTAGAAATGGACTTTTAGTTTATTGGTGAATTGAATAAAAAGCATTATACTGTGTATCTTAAGCGCCTGCTTCTTTTAAGTGTATGCTGTTTATATGACTCCTGGAGTCCCGGGATCAAGTACCACCTCTGGCTCCCCTCGAGGAGCCTGCTTCTCCCTCTGCCTATGGTGTCTTCTGCCTCTCTGCATTTCTCATGAATAAATAAAATCTATTTTTCTGAAAAAAAGTGGTCATGTATCACTTAGTTCTCGGTGGATGGGCCCCCTTCCCCCAAATAAAATGGCCTATGAGTGAGGTGGGGGGGGGGCAGGTACTAAAGCCATGTCAATTTTCTTGGTTTTCTGGTGGTCCCAGGCAATGTCTTTTTCTACTTTTAATCTGAAAGTGGTGTCAGTACCTTAGGTACTTAGGCCATGGGCCCTGATAGTAGAAAGTGGTTTGGGGAATGTTTGGAATAATTTTATCAAGAGTGTCAATTTTGATTATTAACTGTTGAAGTGCTCCCCAACATTAATGTGCTCTAGTACAGCAACTCCTTGGTTTCTCCCAGAGAGTTGTAATAACCTCTAAACTGCCCTGTTTGAATTGTTCGTGTTTTCTACCGATAGTTAACCAAGCTCTTTCTTTGCTTCCTTTGTTGAGCATTGTGGGTACGAGGGAGTAAAAACTGCCTACTCTCTGGTATGGCGAGACCACTGCCCAAATAATCCCATTAAAATTTAAGTACAACAAAGGAGTTTATAAATGGAATTTGATTTAGTCAAGGCAGGCAGCGAAGCATTTGAGCTGACCTAGAACAGACCTGGTAACTGGTAAAAACAAAGGGTGTTTCAGGCAGGACAGCATAAGTCTAGTTCTTGGGACAATGAGAGTTTGGTATAGGGTACCTCTGGAATAGTTATTGGTGGTTATGAGGAGAACTTGGGAAGATCGGTGAAAACCAGCCCGTGCAGGGCAGAAATCCCTGCTTTAACCTTAAAGCAATGGGAAACTACTGAATTTGAAGTAAACAGCAATGTGATCCAATGAGATGCACATTTTGAAAGAGATGGCTGCATTGTAGAGAATGGTTTTCAGAGGTCCTATCTGTTGCAAGGAGACCAGAAGGTGGATGGCAACATCCTGTGGATGTGCTAGGTAGCACTGGGGTGTTGGGGGGATGGGGAGAAGCGGGTAGGTTTTAGAGATTTTTCAGAGGATAACCTCTGTGGGACTTGATTTGGTGGTAAGGGACAAGGGTGACAATTGTCTAGAAGCCGTTTGCTGAGTTTGGTCACAATAAGAGAAGGCAGGAGTAGGGAGAAAGTTCATTTTAGGCCATGCTCAATTTGAGGTCCACAAGATGTCCTGAGGAAGGTCTGAGTGCAGATGTCCACTAGTCGGGGTAGGTGGTAACATACAGCAAGAGGGGTGGAACTGCCTGTAGAGTATAGAGTGAGGATGGAGTGTTCCAGACACCAACCGCCTCCATTCCTCCCCTAGATTAATCCTTTCAGATGATCTGGTGGTGATCTTTAGATGTTTAAAATTATTATTCAGAATTAATCAGGCCTGAGCACACTATGCATTTAAGGAGTTGGCAGGTTAGTTGGGATCAGCAAATTCATTTATTTACATAATTTACTAAAAGCAGCTGCAAATAAAAGAAGCTGCATAATGCAGTATCAAAACAGAAACACTTGTCTTTGTGAAGCTTTTACTCGAGGAAGACCGGAAAGTAGGACGTATGGTACATGGTGAATATGAGAAAAATAAGGGAGATAGGGAATGTAGGGAGGAAGGAGTGTTGCACCATGTTGACTCCCTGCTCCAGGGGGAGCCTGCTTTTCCCTCCTCCCTGCTCATGCTCTCTATCTCAAAAAAATAAAATAATTCTTAAAAAAAAAAAAAAAAGCCTGAGGGAATAAGCTTGGCAATGGGTGGGTAGGGAGGGGCAGGATGGGGTGTATGAGTTCTGTTTAAGTCAAAATGTAGCAGTGTAAAACTCAATTTATGGTTTCTGAGGATCAAAACCCCAAGATGCAGCTTAGCTGGGTGGGTCTGATTGAGGATTTCATGAAGTTGCGGCCAGACTGTGAGCTTTGGCTGCAGTCATGCAAAAGGTAGCAAACTACTGCCTGTTTTTTGTAAATAAGGTTTTGTTGGAACTGCAGTCCTGAACATTATTTTTCATATTGTATAAAATGGCAGAGTGTGTGTGTGTGTGTATTTAGATTCCACATATAGGAGAGATCATACAGTGTTTTTATCTTTCTGGAATGTATTTCATTTAGAATATTGCCCTCAAGGTCTATCCTTGTCACCAATGTCAAGATTTCATTCTTTTGTATGGATGAATAATATTTCATTGTGTGTATGTGTGTCACAGTCTTTTTTTTTTTAAGATTTATTTATTTATTTATTCATGATAGAGGCAGAGACACAGGCAGAGGGAGAAGCAGGCTCCATGCAGGGAGCCCGACGCGGGACTCGATCCCGCGACCCCAGGATCTTGCCTTGGGCCAAAGGCAGGTGCCAAACTGCTAAGCCACCTAGGGATCCCCCTATCACAGAGTCTTTATCCAATATTCTATCAGTGGATTTTTAGGTTACTTCCAACCTAAATGTTGTTTATCTTGGCTATTGAAAGAAGGCTGCAATGATCATGGTGCTGCATGTATCTTTTTCACTTACTGTTTTCATTTTCTTTGGATAAATACCCAGAAGGGGAATTGCTGGATTATATAATAGTTCTCTTTTTAATTTTTTGAGGAACCTCCTTACTGTTGTCCATAGTGGCTGCACCAGTTTACATTCCCACCAACACCGCAGGAGGGTTCCTTTTCTCCCGATTGTCACCAACACGTTATTTTCTAGTTTTTCTGATATCAGCTATTTTAACAGGTTTAAGGTAATATCTCATTGTGGTTTTGATTTGCATTTCCATGATGACTAATCATGTAGAGCATCTGCTCATGTCCTTGTTGGCCATTTTTTTATCTTCTTACGAAAAATGTCTATTTAGATCTGAGGATCTAAATATTTTAGTTGGATCATTTTTTTTGTTTTTTTTTTTTTTGCTGTTGAATTGTGTGACTTCATTATATATTTTAGACATTTACCTCTTATTAGATATATGATTTGCAAATATTTTCTCCATTTCGGCATGTTGCTTTTTCATTTTGTTCTTCATTTGTCGTTCATTTCATTCATAATTTCTCTAAAATTTAGTGTCTAAAAAAATAAGGACTCTTAAAGCATAACTATTCTACCATTATCACACTTATGCCAAATGAACAATATTTTCTTATATTTTTCAATGCCAATCAATGCTAAATTTTCCCATATATCTCATAACTTAGATTGTGCAAATTGTGATAAAGTCGAAGTATTGCAATGAAATGATGTCTCTAAAGCCTCCTTTAACCTAGAGATTCTGACTCTGTCTCTCCCTACTCCCCAATTTATTTGTCGATCAAACTGAATCATTTGTTCTGTTGAATTTTCTGCAATCTGAATTTTCATGACATACACACACCCCTAATCCCAGTGGTGTCATGTAACATATTCCTCTGTCTGCTGTGTTTCCTGTGAATTGCTAGCTAAATCTAGAAGCTTGATCAAATGTTAGATTCAAGTTTGATTTTTTGTTTTGTTTTGTTTTGTTTTGGCTAGAATACTTAGAGCTGTCATTGTGAACATCTGTTAAGATGTACTGATGACCACTGTCTAGATTCATCATTTCCCTAGGAGTTGTCAAAGAGTGATACTCTAATTCTCTCATTCTTTTTTCGTTTATTGACTGGAATGCAACTAAAAGAGGTACTTTATCTTTAATCAGCCCCAAAGTACAGTTAGGATAAGTATTTTTTTTTCAGTTATTGACTAAGTTTTCAAGTTAATTCCCAAGCACATATCCTCTAAAGGTGATGAATGAGGTGTTTAGTTTGTTCATTTTGTTTAGTTTTAGTTTGTTGTATCATACTGAACCCATGGTGTAAGAATATTTGATATGTTTTATCTATTATAATTACTTTTTTTTTTTTTTTTAAGATTTTACTTATTTACTCATGAGAGACACAGAGAGAGGCAAAGACATAGGCAGAGGGAGAATCAGGCTTCATGCAGGGAGTCAGATGTAGGACTTGATCTCAGGATTCCAGGATCATGCCCTGGGCTGAAAGCTGGCTCTAAACCGCTGAGTTACCCAGGCGTCCCTATAATTACTTTTATTGATACTCAAATGATCCCATATTTGGCCAATGGGATCCTCTTAAGCTTGGCTCCTGAGTCCTATGACGTAACCTCATTAGTGTTTTATTACTTCCTTGGTTTCTGGTATGGTAAGATGTTGCAGTTCTTCCAGATTCCTTCCCCAGATTGGAATCATCCATTTCTCCAAGGACCCCTGGATCATGTTCTGGGTGCTAGGCATACTCATTGCTACTGTGTTGGTCATTGTTTCTCAGCCTTTTCAATGTACAGAGCAAGAAAATGCATGTTTATTTTTCAAAATACTTAATAAATTTATATTGATACTTTCGATTCAAATTTGGCATGACAGTTTTTTTTACCTCATCTGTTGTATCATCCTATTTCCTTTCTCCATGCTGAAAATTTCAATGACACCAACACAAATACTTATTAGCTTTACCTCACAATATGCACATAGTAGTTCCCCCAAAGCAATGCCAATATTCCTACCCATAATATAATTATCTTGCAATTTAAGATTGGTTTGCAGTTCTTTTTGTTCTTATGGCATATCCCACTAGGAATGAACAAAGTGCTATGTTTTAAAGACACTGGAAATGATCTCTCTGTGGTTTGGCACAAACTTACTATACAGGTTCATTTTTTTCATTTTACTTTGGGTTTTAAAATCTCTTTACTTAAGGGATTTCTGGGGTGGCTTAGCGGTTAAGCATCTGCCTTTAGCTCAGGTCCTGATCCCGAGGTCCTGGGATCGAGTCCCGCATGAGGCTCCCTGCATGGAGCCTGCTTCTCCCTCTGCCTGTGTCTCTGCCTCTCTCTCTCTCTCTGTGTCTCTCATGAATAAATAAAATCTTTTTTTTTTTTAAGTTTACTTAAAATCTTTTTTTGTGTTTTATAATTCTCTAAAATATTTACAAGGTTCCCAAGTCTAAAACAAAATAGGTTTGCAGAAGTCTAGTTCCTTCTGAGTCCCCTTCATTCCATTTCCTCCCCCCACCCTGTACATAGCTGTTTAAGAAGAAATTTATGGTTTACCCATCCATTCTTTTAGAGACATTTGCCATTATGTAAATGATCACCTACTGTATATTACCTTTTTTCACTTAATAATATCTTGGAGTCGATCACTTCTGTGTGGATATCATAGTTTGTTCCATCAGTTCCCTATTGATGGCATTTGAATTGTTTTCAAACTTTCACTACTATGATTAGTGCTGCAGTGAAAAGCCTTTTGCACATGTCTTTTCTTATTTTTGCCATTGAATTTTCGGAGTAGATTGATAGAAGTGAGCTTCCTAGGTCAAAAGATAAATGAATGTGTAATTTCAATATATATTGCCCAATTCCCCTCCTCTCTCTTTCCTATTATGAAAAATGAACATTATGAAAAATGTCCATTTTCCTGTGGACTTACGCACAGATGATACTGTCCATTTTGAGTTTTTTTGGTTTATCCAATAGATGAGACATGGTTTTCAGGGTAGTTTAAATTTTCATTTCTCTTATGAAGGAGGATGAGCGCCACTTAAGGACCATTTGCATTTCTTTTTCTGTGGGCCACCTGCTGATATCTGTAGGACATACATGGGATTCTCGGACTTTTTATTCTTTATTTTTAGAAGCTCCCTGTATAGTAAGGCTATTAAACCCTTGTCTGTGATACGTGTTGCACATTTTCTTTTCAGTTTGTCACTCATCGTTTCTCCATATTTATGGTGTTTGTTTTGTCCTATTGCTTTAGAAGCCTTTTTTTTTTTTTTTTGTAATTGCATCTATTAATCTTTTCTTCATTAGGCCACATTTCCTCATTAGGCCCCAGGATTTTGAGCCATGGTTGGAAAAGTTTTCCCCATTTCTAGATTATAGAAGACTTCATTCATGTTTTCTTCCAGTGCTTGTACGGTTTCATTTTTAAGATTTAAGTCTACTTTCTATTTTTAATTTATCCTAATTTACAATTGGACAAGTAAATCTAATTTTATCTTTTTCCCATGTGGCTACCCACTGGCACCATTACCCCTGATTAAATAGAAAGGACTCAGCTCTGATTTGCATTGATTTTCCTACTTGTCTGGAAATCCTTGTTTGTGGTTACGCTGAGGTGGTTGCAGCATCGACATTTACAGCTTTAGTGTACCCCCTCTTTTACAAGCTGAATGACTTAAATGCCAGAAGGGACACTTTTAAATAATATGTTGTGGTTTAGAGAGGCCCTTCTCTTCTTCTTTGATCTGTCAGCAGCCCTGGGTGGCGGAATATTATCTAACCCACTTTGCATATGAGGAAACTAAGTCACGGGTGAACTATCTTGCCATCTGCACCATTGCCATCCACCTCTCATTCCTCACCCAGGGCTTCTCCATCGCCTCACCCCACCTCCTCCCAGGACTGGGCCACTTCTTTGCTGCATAAGACCATGGTCGGGCATGGAGCAGCATGGAAGAGCACTAATCTGGGGGTTGAGACTCGGCCTGTGCTGCCCCCTGGCTCTGTAACCTCAGCTTCCTCATCTGTATGTAAAGAAGTGGTTGTAACTAGGCTATTGTTCTTCAGAGTTTAGCAACCCTGCCTCCTTTGATAAACAGATAATTGGCATTGCCCTGCCCAGTTCTGATTGCCCTCCCCATGATATGACTGATGCATAAATATCCACACCAACCAAGGTTTTTTGGGGTTTCTGTTCCAAAATACAGCAAAGTAAGGTTCTTCTGCAAATTTCCCAAATATGAACTTCTTAAATATGTTTTTTAAAGACACGTGTACTCCTTGAGGGTAGCATATGGCCCCTCTCCAACTCAATGTGGTAAAGTGTTTTCCCTGCCCTAGGTTTCTATAATTCAGAAACCCAGACTGGGAATCAGGGATCTACTATCTCAATTATGATTGATTGGATATGTTTTCCCCCATGGGAGGGATCCATTAACATACAAATGCTCTTTCCTTAATCTCCGAGGCTGGATGGTCAATCACCCAGATCCAAGGCATGTCACAAATGTGTGATCATTGGTTTCTGTTCTTCCAGGCCCCATCTTGAGAGTTTATGGGTGACTTAAATGTGTTCTCTGTACTCAAGGAGCCTGCCGTTCTAATAGGGGAAGCAAACATAGGAACAAACCACCTAGGTAAGTGTCGTTAGTGCCATGATGGAGACATAGCAAAGTGCTTTGGAGGCATCTCTACCCTGAGGAGTGGGAAAGAGAATCCAGAAAAGTCTTCTGGAGGATGTGGCTGACTCTGAGCTGTCTTTAAGGAAAGATGGAATTAATGGGATAAAGAAAGAGGACAAAGGGACTCTAGGCCATGGTGGCTCTGGTAGCTACCACACATTGGGGGCTTTCTCTTTTAGAATCTTCACATCTTACATCTCATTTAATCTCTGTTGCCGTCCTGCGAGTTAGCTATTACTTGCCTTTCACAAATCAGAAAACCAAGGGCTGAGAGTGCTAAACAGATCACCTATGGTCATGTAGCTAATAAGGTCCAAATTGGAACTTCAACCTAGGTCTAAATTGGAACTTCAGTGCTCATGCCCCATAAATGGCTCAGTGTAAAAGTGTTTCTAAACCTCTCTGCCAGGTAATCCTTTCTCACAGTGAAGTACATTAGAACATTCAGCTTCTTGAGAAAACCAAGCTTTTTTTTCTTTTTTTTTCTTTTCTTTGAATTGGCTTGATAGAGGTTGTCTGGCTAACATGTTTGTTGCAATAAAATCAATCATGAGAGCTGGCCCACTGCTTGGCAGGAACAGCAGGAAAGATTCTTTATTTCATCACCCCTGTACTTTTCATTTAGGCATGAAACAAGCTTTCACAATGGGACTTTTTCTCTCCCTTTTCAGCCAACACCCCCAAAACAGAACAAAACTAAAGGAGCCAAATATGCCCACTTTCCAAAGTGAGGTATTCACAAGCTCTGCAGAGCTTACAAAAGAGCTCCTCAGGTTCTAGTCTTGTAAGCCTTAGTTCACTACCTACTTGTAGGACATAGGAGAAATTGAAGACTCCTGGATGCTTGACTCACCATTGGGAAATTAAGGCCAAAGGCAGTGGCCAGAGCAGTTTACCTACAACAGCAGAGTCATGAGAGGTGTGTTTCCACAAATGCAGGGATGAACGAGTGTTTCTTCTGGAACAGATGTGACCATGGGGAAAGACCAGGCCTGGGTCAGGTTTTTGTCCACCTAAGAGAACTACTTGGAAGAGAGATGGGTCCTCAAATGAAAAGAATCTGTGTAGAATGGGTCACTAAATACTCAGGGGCTACAGGTAGTAAGTACAAAGTGTAGGAAAATGCATCACCCAGGTCACAACTGTTGCAGCTAAGGATTTGCAGTGATTCGTCTTTGAGGAATTCAGAAATGTATCCTTCAAGAGAAAGAAAAAGACTTAAACCATCTTCTTGCCTAGAGAGCCTCACCACCAAACCATAGCTCATAAGTCAGAACTTTCCTACTCCTTCCTCCTTTTCTGCGGCCCTCTGGTGTTTCCCACCCAACCCGGGAGGAGCCAAAGACAGCTAGTGAAGTTGAGGGAGGGGCACACTTGGAACCCTCTGGCACACAAACTAATCCCACCACCTGTTCTCTTTGCTCAAACTGCAACACAGGTGTGCTGACACTCTGACGGAATTTTTGGTTTACTTGTTTTCCTTCCTCACTAGACTGAATTGATCTCCGTGTGCATTTCTGGGTAAACTCCCATAACTGCAAAAGAATCGTTAAGTCAACTCATGAACATGACTTTTTATTCATAAATGTGGAAGGATCCACCCAGAATCACCCAAAATGAATAAAACAAACAACATTGTAGAAAAACAAGTGGGATGAACAAATTGAAACAACTGACCCAGAAATGGAAATACGAGAAGAAAGTCTTCCTCAGCCTAAGGAAACTTGAATCCCCACACCGCAAGGGCCAACTGTAAGCCAGGCAGGATGTTCATATGGGAAAGCTCATACTTAGACACATCCTGAAGAAATTTCAGAACTCCAAAGGATAACGAGAAAATCCCAAAAGCTTCCAGAAGGAAAACAAAACAAAGCAGCTTACCTACAAAGAAATCATCTTGAATGGGACCTACCCAGGGCTTCCCTAAGTTTAGCAGCAGGAACATCTAGTTTTAGTCTTTTTTTTTTTTTTTTTTTAAGATTTTATTTATGAGAGACACACAGAGAGAGAGAGAAAGAGGCAGAGACACAGGCAGAGGGAGAAGCAGGCTCCATGCAGGGAGCCTGATGTGGGACTCAATCCCGGGTCTCCAGGATCAGGCCCTGGGCCGAAGGGGCAGGCACTAAACCGCTGAGCCACCCCGGGATCCCCTGGTTTTAGTCTTAAACTGTATACCTCATCAGCCACGAAGATTCCTTTGCTATCCCTGGGCTTCATGTAATGAAGGGACTACCCTAGATGGTTTCTGGGGTCTTTTTCAGCTCGGATCTGCTGCTAGTTGGGCCAGTGCTGCTGCCAATAAATGTCTGTTGGATTAATCTATCAACAAACTCTCATGAGCATCTGTAGTATGTCTTGCACCACACAACATCACAGAATTCTGAGACCATTCAGATCTACTCCTAGAGTTTATCGGACTGGATAAAACAGGAGTCTAGTTCCACACTAATATCATATGCAGTACACCGACAACAAAATGCGTGGGGGAATGCTCAGTTAAGCAAAACTAAATATTTCCTCACTTGGGCACTTTTAAGGTCTTTACTTGTGAACCTCCATGTGTTGGTTTACAAAAATGTACAGCATTTCCTAAACATACTGCATGATACAGCATTTTTACTTATTAGCAGCTCAAGAAAGCGTATCTGTAGGTCTGTCTACTGCCTTACAAAAAATACAGTTGATAAAGAACATACTAAATCAGACCAGGATGATTCAATCAATTACCCATATTCAGAATGTGAGAAATTGTACAACATAAATGCCCAGTTTACTCACCAACAAATAAGTAGCATTAACCAAAGGGAATGGGACTTAAGAGAAAAATCAACCAAATATAATGTATAGACCTCTTTGGATTAGGATGCAAATAAATCAAATGTAAATGGACATTTTTGAGACAGCAAAGAAAATTGAATATAAACTGGGTTTTAAAAAAAATGTAAGCATTAAGTATTTAAAAATTTAATTGTTCACTTTATTTGGTTTGGTATTGGTATTCTGGTTATGTTTTTATCTGTTAAGAGCCTCAACCAAAATAAAAAGATAAACTGAGGCAAGCTTAAATTACTAGCAATAGAATTTATTTGGGAACTACAATTTGGAAAATGTGTGTTCTAAAAGCAACAGGTGAATCTGTTTGGGATGGACTATCTTTATGGGCAAGGAGTACAAAGGGGGAGTCCAGCCAGAGTCCACACAGTAAATCCATTGGCTCAAGGAGGGCAAGAGTTTCTTGGTGGATGTTCATTGGTCAGGAAGTGTCAGTCTTCTGTAAATCAGGCATTTACAGGAACTCAATCTCTCAGTTCTTAAGTGTTGTTTTCCTGAGGGTGCAAGTGTGAGATTCGCCATCTCATTTCCTCTGATTCTATTTTTTAGATTGCAGTTCTTTCACCAAAGATACATACTGAAGTAGTTACAGATAAAATAATAAAATGTCTGGATTTTCCTTTAAATATATACTGGTAGTGCTTTTCTCCTCAGCATGAGGTTTTGTTGCCTGGACGTGTTAATTTTGTAAACATTTGTTGTCCTTTACACATAGGACTTGTGCACTTTTTTACATGCTAAGTTCTACCTCTGAAATGTTACATTTAATTTGTTGGACTTTTTAAATTTACAAACAATACAAATAGTTAAAAATTCAGTTCATACATAGAAGGGTATATATACTGTGAAAAATAGGTCTTTTTCCTGACCCCTCCTGACTAGTTTCTAGAGGCAATAACTATTACCAGTACTCATCTGAAGGTAATTTCATATATGTATAAATGTATGAGTAAGCATATGTAGGTGATAAATCTATGTCAGTATTCATAGATTTTCTAACTTTTAATAGTTACATATTATTGCATTGTGAGCATCATTGCACTTTGACTAGTCACCTAGTGTTGGACATCAGGTGGCTCACAGTTTTTGTGACTCCACATAGTACTTTGCAGGACCATCCTTGCCTGCAGATCTTAGTACTTACGGGGTTTGAAACATTAACAGATGTGGCCAAATTGTTCTCCAAGATGTTTGCACTAATTAACCTCTGGTTCCACCCACCAACTAGCTAACAGAGTGCTCAAATTTACAATATACTGATGCATAAATAATAATGTCCTCAAGAGGGAGATATTTCCAAAATAAATTGACATTTGACTATAACAGTTTTTACTTAAATACCTTAAACAAGGAAGACGTGGCTTATTTAGATACAAAATTAATACTGAGAAATGTGAGCTCGAGTATTTCCAGAATAAAAAGTTTATCCTTCTAAATGGGGTGATAAATAAATTTCAGAAAAATAAAATCAGTAAGAAAACAGAATTATGCTTATTTAATAAGAAGGCTAATGAGATAAACTGAAAATTTTGAAGGAATGGCTTTTCTGCTTCGATGCCCTTATATCTGACCCCAGCTTTATTTTTTTTTAAAGATTTTATTTATTTATTCATGATAGACACACACACACACAGAGGCAGAGACATAGGGAGAAGCAGGCTCCATGCAGGGAGCCCGATGTGGGACTTGATCCTGGGACTCCAAGATCATGCCCTGGGCTGAAGGCAGGCGCCAAACCGCTGAGCCACCCAGGGATCCCCTGACCCCAGCTGTAGTCCCTGGTCCCTCCTCTGCTAGATCTTGCTGTTTGTTTTAAAAATACATGCGAGTTTGAGCCCCACATTGGGTGTGAAAATTACTTTAAAAAATAATCTTTCAAAAAATTAAAAATAGGGATCCCTGGGTGGCGCAGCGGTTTGGCGCCTGCCTTTGGCCCAGGGCGCGATCCTGGAGACCCAGGATCGAATCCCACATCGGGCTCCTGGTGCATGGAGCCTGCTTCTCCCTCTGCCTATGTCTCTGCCCCTCTCTTTCTTTCTCTGTGACTATCATAAATAAATAAATTTAAAAAAAATTAAAATAAAATAAAAATGCATATAAGCGTCATGGGGCAGGCTTTTTCTTGTTGAAAGTAAAGACTGTGTTTGGTTCAGGCTCAGTATTTAAGTGCTGAGCAGAGCCAGCAGCTTAGAAGGAACTTCTGGCATAGGGTTAGTTTGTGGTCATCTGGGAAAGACCATGGAGCAAAGGCTACTAGTCCTTGGGGAGAAGTAAGTGGCAGTTTGGGAAAACTTTGTAATCTTTAGTGACTCATGGGCTCATTTAATAGAGATCTAAATCTCTCTCCAGAAAAATACACACATGCAAGTTACACAATATTTTGCATATCATTTTTAGGGGATGAAAAAATTTCTTTCTTACCTTCTAGCTTCTTTTACTAATACTTAAATTGACATAGGGCAAGTTAACAGGAAAAAAAAAATTTAATTTTGCATGTATAAGAGCCCTATAAAATAACTCAAAGAAGTGCCAAAGCAGGAAGCTTTTATGCCTTTTAGAAAAGGGAACAATGAATTTGTGAAGAATTGGCAAAGCAAAGGGGCTTGGGTTTAGGTAGCAAATTAATAAAGAAGTAATAAGATTTATTTATGCTGGCTTCTCAGCCCTAAATTTTGTCTCGGGTGATAAGGATCCTTTCTACCTTCCTGGTACAATGAAGAGGACTTTCACGTGGTGAATTTATTTCCTGCTTTCAGGGGGACAGAGGAGGTTCTGATTATCTGTGCACTGGCTGTTTCCCAAGTAATTTTAATTCAAAATAATCAGTATGCAGAAGTGCCATATTTTGGGGTGGCATATTCTGCTGCCCCTCAAATTCATAAAGCTTTATAGGCCCCTCAAGCCCTTGTCCTAGAAGGCTTACACAAATGTGTGTGTGTGTGTATACACACACATATATAAATGAAATAAGACTATGATAAATATACTTATGTTTTTATATTTCATAGTCCAAATTAAGGAAAAGAGCAGATCTTGCAAAAACTATGACTATGTTACCTTTGGGTCCTATCTGGCTTCAAAGAAAAAGAGAGGCACAGAAGACCATCCTCTGTGTGTATGTGTGAGTGTGTGTAGTCTTTATAGTTTTGTTAACACTCATGGAAATATTCCTTGCTTTGTGAAGGGCTGTAATTGGGTATTTTTTCCATTAGATGGAGCTATATCTTTGTTACAGGATAATTTTTTGAAGTTTATTAATAAAGAATGTTTTATAGATGAATTTTAAGGTGGAGCAGGACAGAGATGCAAATTAAAATTGTTTTTGGAGCAGCCATGTTATTTCTAACTTTTAAAATATCTTGAGTTGTTAATATGAGTGCATTTGCACAAGTCTTATGCTTTTTTACACACCATTGATATAAAGCATATTTTTAAAACTGTGCTGTGATGCTCTTCAGAAAGCCCCAAAATGAACTTTTCTACCAGAAGGATAGTTGTTAACAGTATTTCAATTAGGATATTTCTAGATACAGGTCCACAGTCACTTGTTTGTGATTCTGAAATCCAAAAACCAGATTTCACAAAACAAAACAACAACAACAACAACAAAAACCAAGAAATTCAGCTAAATTTGAATTCTAGATAAGCACTGAATAACATTTCTAGTGTAAGTATGTTCAATGCAATATTAGGGACATATATAAAAATACAGAAATAGGGATCCCTGGGTGGCGCAGCGGTTTGGCGCCTGCCTTTGGCCTAGGGCGCGATCCTGGAGACCCGGGATCGAATCCCACATTGGGCTCCTGGTGCATGGAGCCTGCTTCTCCCTCTGCCTGTGTCTCTGCCTCTCTCTCTCTCTCTCTGTGACTATCATAAATTTAAAAAAAAATACAGAAATATTAACACATTTGATTATGGATACTGCCCTGACTCCACTAGAGTTGTTACATAATATATGGTATTTGTGCTATATTATCTTTTTAAAATTAGAGAAGTACTGAATTCCAAAATATGGTTGTCTCCAAGGCTTTTAGAAAAGAGATTATGAATCTATGATAATTTTTTTAGTAAATAAGAAAAATAATTATGCAAAAGCTTATTTTTGAAGATACTATAAGAAACTAAATTTTTTTTCAAGAGTCAATATATGTTTTATTGAAAACCTTACATGGGTATGGGTGGGACCTATGGGTGAAGCAGAGCATCAATGACCACCTCAGTGAAGTCTTGGCAGGTGGCATAGCCATCCATGTCAGAAGTTCAAACCTGTAGGGGAGAATTGTCATCATCCCTGTGGCCTAGGCCCCATCCCTAACCTCCCTCCCTCCCTCCCCCAATACACAGTTCTCTAAGGAAGCCAGCTCCAAGACAACCCAGGCTCTGCCCAGAAGATTATGGTCTAAAGATTTAAGAACGCTTCTCTGGTCCACTGTACTGAAGGGATGTGTAGGTAGTATGTCCTTGTGAGGTTGAAGGGAATAAAGGGTCTAGCTGATGGGGGTGCAGGTGGCCGATGACAGACTTGAAGTCGGTTCTTGTGCCGTAACTGCTCATGTCTCGAGTCCACATCTTGCCAACTTTGATCACCTTCTTCACTGCCTCTGCAATCATGTTGGAGCGATACTCGAGACTGAGATGCCGCAGCGTGTTGGAAGCTGCTGGCAGCGTGGCTGTGGGGTTGGCTGTGTTCCTGCCCACCACCTGGGCAAATGGGTGCCAGGGGCCCATCTCAAAGACTGCATACTCTGCACTGTAGCTCTCACCAGGGACCACACCAGCTCCCCCAATCAAGCCAGCAGCCAGATTGTCAATAATGTTCCCGTAGAGATTGGGCATCACCAGCACATCAAACTGGTAAGGATTCTGCACCAGCTGCATACAGCAGTTGTCTATGATCGTTGTCTCAAACTTCATTTTGGGGTACAGTTCAGCAACTTCCTCACAGCATTGCAGGAACAATCCATCCCCAAGTTTCATGCTGTTGGCCTTGTGGACAGCTGTGACCTTGCCCCCGCCCCCCCCTTCTTGGTGGCATAGTCAAAGGTAAACTTTGCAATCCGCTGAAGTTTGGTTCGAGTGACAGTCTTCAAGCATTCACTCACAGCCCTCGCACTCTCATGTTCCAATGAGCTGTATTCCCCTTCTGTCTGCTTTCGAATGGTCACTAGATCTAGACTGTTGTGTTGGGTCTTGTACCCAGGAAGTGATTTCACGTGGACTATGTTGGCAAATGAGTCCAACGTAGGCCTCAGCCGCATATCGTAGGGGGCTAACTCCCCCTTATACTCCCTCGGGGTATGGATCTTTCCAGCGATGGCCACCTTGTTCTCCTTCATGGACTCAACACCTGCTCCAGCTTCTCCTAGATGCCATATTCTGCACCTCGCTCAGGTGATGCTCCTGGAACTCCGCTGGGATGGAGGCAGCCTGGAACACCTCCTTGATAGCGTGCCTCGGTTCAGGCCCCACAGGTCTCCTGGCAGCAGAGTCATGGGCAAGGTGCCCTGCACCCCCATGCCCTTGGCCCGGCTCCACAAGGCACTCTGGGCCGTGGCCGAGGTACCCAGGGGCCCACACCACTGAGGGCTGCCGTCTTCGCTACACGAAGTCACGTGGGAAGTCTTGTTGTTTTGTTTTGTTTTGTTTGGTTTTTAATCCAAAATTAGGTCCTTATAGGTAATATGACTAGAAATTAACCTTCGGATTTCCTTTTCAAAAGTAAGTCTTGATTTTCTGCTGTCTTTAAGAAAGTCAGAAAAACAATGTAGAGGACAGTGCACCTACAATTCAAACTGCAGAAACGGTGAAGAAATCATTTAGGCCTCTCCTTCGCTAATGAAAGCGAGGTGGTCGTCTTTTCCTTTGCTTCACACCAGACCCTATAGAAGGAAACCACCTAACCTCCTAGGCATTGTATTCCAGAAGGCTGTTTGGTTGGTTTTTTTTGTTTTTTTTAAAGTTTGTTTGTTTGTTTGTTTGTTTATTTATTTATTTATTTATTTATTTATTCCTGAGAGACACAGAGAGAGAGAGGCAGAGACACAGGCAGAGGGAGAAGCAGGCCCCATGCAGGGAGCCCGATGTGGGACTCAATCCCAGGACCCCAGGATCATGCCCTGAGCCAAAGGCAGATGCTCAACCACTGAGCCACCCAGGTGTCCCTGGAATGCTGTTATTTTGCTACTTAGGAAATGCTTTCGAATTTGTCTTAAATTTGTCTGCTTTCAGTAGATATTTATAGAATACCTATAGATTTTCTTCTCAGATATCTATTTCTAGCTTAAATAATCTCAATTCTCTTCAAAATTCTTCCATTATAGCCATTTACCAAACTTTATTACTATTACTACTAATAATCTTGTGTGTGTATATATATAATCTTGTATATTATATATATTATATAATATATAATACATATATTATATATATATATATATAATCAGTGTCAGTATTTATGATGTGTCTATTAGGTCTTTTCCTTCTAGGTCTTTTTAACCACTTCAATTTCTTCTAACTTAGAAAACAGGTCTTTGCTCAATGAATTACCTAGTGTTCCCTTTTTCTTTTACATATGTGTGTATATTGCATGCATCTTTATAAACACTAGAGGTTAAGAATGTGTGGCTTATTATTACTCTGCATAAATACTTGATTCCTAAAAATGCTTTTTTTCCATTTATGTGACTCAGGTAGGGAGAAAACTTCAAAGTTGGATTTGAACTTGAGATGGTTCAGATGAATTATGAATGAACTATATTTTTGTCTCTGCAAAAACATAATTCTGTGTGTTATTTTTCTCCTATTTTGCATTATAAAAGCCATCCCTGTATCTGTAGCTGTCTGGAGTTTGATTTGGTTATTTCACCCTCAGGCTAGTGTTGTATAGACATCTTTTGGTTATACGAGGAAATAGACACTCTAGTAGTTTAGAATGAAGCTCTGGAGAGAACCTGGTTTTGTCCCTAGGACCTCCCTCAGTATAAACTAAGGGTGAGAAAAACCCATTATGAAGGCCTGTTGTGAGCACTTAGTGTGAATGTAGCAGAGAAAATAAAATCATTTATAATTCCCCTTCACTTTATAAAGAAGGCTTCTAATTAGCTAGCAACTGGTATACAAGTGTGCAGGTTGGAGGGGAGAGACTGGAGGAAGGAAAGGCACCAGTGGGGCCAGGTACTCTGTGGGGTGAAGGGTGAAAACCCCAGGTGGTGGCAACACTGGAGAGTCAGCTCTGATTTGGATGTTTGCAGCAGTTTGCTGAAAATGTCTAATGTTAAGACCCCTTTACTGTTTCTCCTTTGAGACCTGTAGTAAAATCTATTTTTTTAAAATATGCAAATGCTGGGAATGACTGTGTTTCTTGTGTAAAACAGGGCAGGGACCTAACGTCCTAACTGGTGTGGGGAGAAGACAGAGTCAGCCTGTAAGGGTGAGTGACAGCCTATATCTTCATTATGAAGGAAAACACTTAGGGCACTGCCTGGCAGGTCTAGGAGTCTAAAAACCCTTCTGCACCCATTGTCTGAGAGAGAAGAAGGTGTTTTGTAACAGGGAACAACAGTGGACATTTATGACATTGGAACAGAGTTGTATCTGCAAAGGTCTGTGCTACAATAATTAGAGACGAAGGAGCTGGCCATTAGCACAATTAAAGAAGACATTGTTTCTTAAAGTCTGAGGCTTGAACAATTGGACACAGAAAGACTATGAATTCACACATAACATAACGAAATGAAATGTTTGAGTAAGGACTCAGGCTAGCATGTGATCTGGTTCCATGACGGGCACAGAGACGGAGCAGTGGATGATATTAAACTAGGCTATGACAGTACAAGAATCTGGATGGGACTGAAGATTCCTCAGTAATTTCTCCAACCACTTCTGATTCACAGTTTCTTCTGAATTGAGAACAGTTTGGGGATGATACAGTTTTATTTATATGCTATGTAATATTGTTTTTGTTTTGGCCTTCATGTAAATGTTTGTTAACTTATCACAAATCACTTCTTAGTGTGAGATTGGTTCTTCTTAATTAAATTTTTTATAAAAGTCTTAGAAAAAACATTTTGGTACCTACCCTTGATAGATACAAGATTATATTTATGGTTATGTTTCTGAATCCCAGAAGGTAGGGTAGGTAAGTAGTTATGCTTATGAAAACCTGGCTCAGTAAAACTCATTTCTTCATCATTGTGCCATGGGCTTGTGAATTGCACTTTGTGTGTGTGTTTGGCAATTCAGGTTTTTTTTTCCCCCAAGATCCTTTCCCTAATTAGAAAAGTAATGCACATTCTAGAAACAACACAATATGGGAAAGCATAAAGAAAAAAATGAAAGCCATACTTAATCTGACCACCCAGAAATAAAACTGTTGTGGCCCTACCATGTTTAACTTTGAGTTTTGGAAATTAAGTTGATGAACTTCATAAATAACAGTTCTGGCAATCACAGATTTGACCCTAGCTGAGATTGAAGTATATATGTCCTTTAAAATTCTCGACATTCACAGGAGACATCTTCAGTGTTTTTCCAATTGTTTCTTAAATATTCTAGGATTTAAGTATTTGGAACTGCAGAAATGAACATTTGATGTATTTTTTTTAAGATTTTATTTACATATTCATGAGATACACACACACAGAGAGAGAGAGACAGAGAGAGAGACGCAGAGACATAGGCAGAGGGAGAAATAGGCTCCATGCAGGGAGCTCAATGTGAGACTCAATCCTGGGTCTCCAGGATCATGCCCTGGGCTGAAGGCGGCACTAAACCGCTGAGCCACCCGGGCTGCCCCAAACATTTGATGTATTAAAATTACCTTTAACCAATTACTTTTTTGCTTAATTTGTTTAACGACCAAACTTGAATTGTATTAATTGCTTGAGGTGTCCTAATATAGCCATACATATGTATGAAAGAGCAACAAGAAAAAGCATCCCTTTCTCTCCCCTATTATCATAGAAAAAGGGGACTTCTTTTCTCCTTTTGTTATTATATACCTTTTATTGCAAGTGCACTGTATATTACCGTATTTTAACCTCTTTACATGTTGTCTGTGCTGCTTTTCTGATTTTACTCGAAGAAATAAGCTGGAAATAAATGAAGAATGTAATTTTAAATAATTAGGACTTGATATCCTAATTATTATTACTACCCATCTCACTCTGTAATAATTTTAAAATTATTAAATTCTCCAGGCAAAGTCAAAAACACTAAGCCTGCTAGGGAATCTGCATCCATGTGTACTCTAGAGTGTTTGATATGAAATTTTATACAGGAGGACTTGCCTAGAAAGATAAAGTTCTGTGACAGGGAGGTGTTCTGGGGATGTGTTTAACCCCCTCTAGTGGAGAGAAGAAGAGTAGGGAAAATTCTCCAAATATTTTGATTAGCCTGCCAAATTGATCTAATTAGATGATTTTCTCTGAACACATTAGACTTGCTAATTAGACTTCAGTTAGTTAAGCAATAGAAAGCTGGTCACCATTAAAAAAAAAAAAACCCTCTAATTTCCTACACACTTAAATCATCTTTACAGAGATATTTAGAAATTAACTGAAATGTCATTAGCATATTTCATTTCTTAGTCAAACCAAACAGGACAGATCCTTGATATAGAAAACACAGCTACTTACTTCATCTTTAGAAAACTTTTAAAAAGTGTATCTTTGGCCCAATTTCTCCTCAAATCACTGTTTTAGGAAAAAATCTTATCATTTCTAATAACAATCATCCACCAAAGAGGGGAAAAAATATCTGTGATCCTTGCTACTGCTGTGTTTAAGAAGAAAAATATGTCTTATGAAGGCGTCTTCAGCTGGCATTTGTCATGAATTGATGGACATCTGTTCAGCTTGGGCATTGTGCAGCTCAAAACACATTTATTCCCTTAGCATTCTTAGGGGGCTCTGTGCATTCGCCTGATGCCAAAGATAACATCTAGATCAGCAATTTCTCATAAATCATTGGAACATGGAACATGAAACAAGACGAAGAAATCAGGAATTCAATAATAAATATGGCAAGGTGCACAAACAAGAGAATTGAAACCAGATGAAAAGGAGCTTTTCAGTACAGAAGGTCAAGGAACGCTTTTCCCCTGCTCCCTCAAAGCCTTAGAATAATCCCTCTGATTGTGCTTTCCATCCAGCCATCAGCTTACTGCTCTGAGTTGGTTTTGGAATATTTATGTGACGGATTTAAGGCTTTAACATAAGACTGCAAAATTAGTGTAGTTTATTTTAGTTTGCTCAAGGCCCCAGGCCATTATGCAATGAAGAGGAAAATAGTGTTCCGTGTACTTTAAGGAGTCCTGTGCCCACATGCCTTGAAATAAGTTCTAGATACATGTATATACATATAATTCAACTTATACAATAGATTTTTTTAAACTTGAAATTACATATGTGATAAAAAAAAGTAATGTGAATAATTTTGTTTATAAACAAAATGTCAGAATTTCTCAGGAGCCATCTTAAGAAGATATACTTATTCTAACAATGTTAACATTCCTAAATATGTTATAGGAATAGCTCTTTGAGTCTTGCAAAGCTTTAGTTTGCTTTTAAAATAGTAGCAAATCATCATTTGTCAGTGAGTTTGAACTTTTAGAAACATAGTCATTTGGTGACAAGTATGATAAATGATATAGGTGAAATGATTTTCATACTAAATACAATGTAAAATAATAAATTAACAATAAGAGTGGTTTTGAAAGCATTTCTGAGGAAAAGTTACAAAATATAACCTATGCCTCCCTATACAATTATTCCATCTACGAGGTGAGCATTGAGACTTTTGGATTCTGTTTCACCTTTTAACAAAGAACCTTATTTTACTCTTATTTTTAATATTTTAATTTAATTTTTAAAGATTTTACTTATTTATTTATTTGACAGAGAGAGAGCACAAGCAGGGGGAGTGGCAGGGAGAGGGAGAAAAAGGCTCCCCATGGAGGAGGGAGTCCGACCCTTATGCAGGGCCTCTATTCCAGAATCTCGGGATCATACTCTGAGCCAAAGGCAGATGCTTAACCGACTAAGCCACCCAGGTGCCCCAATTTAACTTGATTTTAAGTGCATGATGGGAACTCACTTTTAAAGAACATCCTACTTATCAGGAGGGCATGAGATGTAATGAGCACTGGGTGTTATATAAGACTGAGGAATCACTGACCTCTACCTCTGAAACTAATAGGACACTGTATGTTAGTAAATTGAATTCAAATAAAAAAATAAAGAGCATCCTGAAGCAGTCATTACAAACTAAAGAAATTATTTATTATGTGAATAAAAACATAAGTAGTTGATCACTTTGCAAGTTCAGTTGTATAAATACTTGCAAGTTTAGTTGTATGTTATTGTTGTTTCTTTTTTAATCCAGACATTTTTTCATGGCATATTTTGTGATTAAATTAACTTTAAAATACTGAGTCGATTCATTTTGGTCCCTTGCCAGTCTCCTTAAAGTTGTTTGTTTACCCTTGATTTCAGTTTCCCATATCAGCCTTATCAGAACTGAAGCCTTGCAACACAGGCAGATGGATCTTTGGATCTTCAATCCACCTCCCTCAGTGCCCCTCTGAGCTGCTTTCAAGGATGACTTCTTTCCATGTGGAGATGCATTTCTCCCCTATGGTTGTCACAGGGAAAAAACTGCCTAATTCGGTTTTGTCTTCTAGGTTTCTTTTTCTTTTATTTCTTTTTTTAAAAGATTTTATTTATTTATTTATGAGAGACACACAGAGAGAGAGAGGCAGAGACACAGGCAGAGGGAGAAGCAGGCTCCCTGCAGGGAGCCGGGTGTGGGACTCGATTCCAGGACCCGGCGATCAGGCCCTGAGCTGAAGGTATATGCTCTACTGCTGAGCCACCCAGATGTCTCGTCTTCTAGGTTTCTTTCTTTCTTTCTTTCTTTCTTTCTTTCTTTCTTTCTTTCTTTCTTTCTTTCTTTCTTTCTTTTTTTTTTAAGATTTTATTTATTTATTCATGAGAGATACAGAGAGAGAGGCAGAAACATAGGCAGAGGGAGAGAAGCAGGCTCCATGCAGGGAGCCCGACATGGGACTTGATCCCAGGTCTACAGGATCATGCCCTTGGCCAAAGACAGGTGCCAAACCACTGAGCCACCCAGGTGTCCCTAGGTTTCTTGATACACAGGTAGGCACTGTCACTTGTGTAGGTATAGGTATAACACCTGGATCCAAGTCCCAGCCTCCTACCTGCCAACTGTGTGATCTCATCCATGTTGCTAAATTGCTCTGTATCGCAATTTTCTCATTGGAAAATTGGAAAAACTCATAGTTTCTAATGTATGAGTTGTTGTAAGGTTGAAATGAGTTAACATATTTAAAATGCTTGGTACATGGTGAGTCTCAGTGAACATTTGACATTATTATTACATTAAAATAAATATACAGAGGAGGCCTTATTGCTGTCATTAATTTATTTATAATTTAGAAATTTATGGAGAACATTTTCTCATGCCTGTAAACGTATGTCATAGCTGATAGTATTTCAGCTTATGGACGCACCATGATTTACTCATTAATCCCTTGTGTTTCTATCTTTTTGCTGTTTTGAGTAATGTGATAAATTTGTTTATCCTTGTTTTCTTAAAATAATAGTGGTTTCTAAACAATTTAATAGGGTGTGTACATTTTTAATCTTTTTGATATTTTCTTTCCAAATTGGCCGTAGAAATATATCAATTTATATTCACATCTGTAGAGATGATGTGGATCTCCATAGCCTGTTGTGCGCACTTCCATCTGCTTACCCAGCGTAATCCCTCCTCCGCTATGTTGGCTACTAACCACCTCTGCACATTACTGGTCTCCTCTCATAGATAAATAGCTTTTACTGTTTCAGTCACTCAAATCATAATCAATGATGAATATATTAGAGATATAAGTATCCCAAATGTTAGCTCTTTCACATTACCTTTGTCTTTAATCTTGGGTCCGTTTCTTCTGTCCCTACTCCTTTTTCCTTACATCTTGTTATATATCTGTCTCTCCAGAAAGGTTCAAGTTCTAGCCTCAGGAATGTTCTTCAGAGGTGCCATCACCAGACTTCTTAGAAGCCGAGGGTCACTGCAGCACAAAAATCTGATGCTCCTTTAAGCCAGATGAAATGTAAGAGGAAAAGGAGGAAGGGTTAGAATTTTTAAAAAAGCAAAGAAAAACCATAAAATAAGGGACAAAACAGGCACAGACAGGAGGAACCTCTTTTGGGGCATGATTTTAAGGTAGAGATCATATATGGAAAGGTCGTTTATATACTTAAATGAAGACATAATCAGGAGACGTTTTTAGTCTAAGTGTAAAACAAGTGTAAAAACAAGGCATGGAATATGTGTCGAACACCATGTTCCTATTTGCATTAGAAAATGGGGTGTAAGAATTAGGTGTGTTCCTGGTTTATGCATACTACCCCTCTGACAGAACACAAAAGACTCTGGTGGCTCCTGTGAAACCCTGGAGAGGCACACTGGGGAGTGATGAACAGGGATGTGTAAAGATTCTTTTTCTCTGTCCTTTGGTACTGTTTGAATTTGAACTACATGAATGCGTTGACTATTTGAAAGCAGGAAAGTAAAATACGTGAGAACTTCTCTCTCATATGTGAATATCTTGTGTTACTCCTTAACTTTCATGAGGGTGGTATTCTTCTTAGAACCTACTTCCTTCCTTTATCCCAAACTGTCTCAGTGCACATCATAAAGATTCCCGGGGACTAAAAGGCATTCTTCTGACGTAATTATTAATTATCATTTCAATTATCCACAGGCTAAATATGATAAATCTCTGTCATATAAAATCTTTTCTTTTTCTTATTTTAAGTAGGCTCCAGGCCCAGCATGGAGACCAATGCAGGGCTTGAACCCATGACCCTGAGATCAAGACCTGAGCTGAGATCAAGAGTCAGACACTTAACCAACTGAGCCACCCAGGTGCCCCTCGGCTATGTAAAATCTTTGCAGGTTATCTTCCTTTTCATTTTATGTTAGGAGAAAACTAAGGACTTGTGGCTTCAGGGAACAGCAATTATTTCTGGGTTTCATAGAATCAGTGACAGGCGAAAGAGCTAAGCTTTCCTTTATTTTCCTTTTCTTTCTTTCTTTCTTTCTTTCTTTCTTTCTTTCTTTCTTTCTTTTTTTCTTTCTTTCTCTCTCTCTCTCTCTCTCTCTCTCTCTCTCTCTCTCTCCTCATTATGTTTGGGCTACCACAACCTTATATTCTAAAAACATTTGTTTTTTTTTTTTTTTTTTGGAGGTACTTTAATCAAACACAACTCGAAATGATTCACTTGGACAAGTGGTCTTAACAGCAAGGAAAACAAACACTTTATGAAAACAACATCTATAAGACCAAGCCTCCTGTCTTTTATTTTTACTATTTTCTCTGAGTCTGGCATGAAATAGACACACACCAGCCTCCACAGGGGGTTAAATAGAGAACCATCCAAACATCACAATATGCCGTCCAGAATTTTGATGACTTCCATTCCCTGACTCTGGTGCACAATGCCTGGCTCGTGGTGCAGAGACCATGATGTCCTGCCCCGGACAGATATTTGCAGTGGGTGCCAGAAACAGCGGTTCTCTCAACCCCGCCCCCCTCTCCCCCGGCAAAGATGCACAGGTCTTAGAGCAAGCCTCCATCCTTTTTCTAAGGAACTGAGCATAAATAGCGTGTTTTACATCTGGCTTAAAGTCCATTTTTGCTCCATCTTGGAGGGTCTTAGCTCCCACTTCATTTTAGGTCAGTTTCAGCACTTATTGTATCTCGCTTGTTTAGTTCACTAAGCTCTTACATCAAACATGGGAATGGAGGGAGAATTAAAGGTTCTGGAGGATCTGCTTTTAGAGGGGGAACAGGACAAAACTGAGGGCTAAGGCTTGGGTTCCTGGATTTTCAGATCTCAGAGAAAAGAACCTTCTCTGGAATCCGAACTCAGTTAGAGACCACACAGTATCCTTTAAATCCAGACGGGTCTTATATAGGAAGAAAATACTACGTGGAAGTACACTGAATTGAGTGGAGTTGTGGGTATTCCTATATTCTTTATAACTTCTTATACTTTTCAAATTTCCTGCCGTGAGCCTACAACTTCGTAGGTCTGTAGGTTGGAGGGGTTACGTTATCTCTTGGAATCTCTCTCTTAGAAAGGATCTTGAAAATGGAGGTAAGAGTAAGCATTCTTAAGATTTGACATGAAATGAGACCATAATCAGTGCCTGACATGGAGTTGTTGCTCAGTAAACACTGGTCTCTTCACCATCGGGCTCTTCATCTTCCCTGTTCATTAGAGTCCATGGTTTGATTTAGGACCAGCAGGGAGGTCACTTCTGTCAGAGAAAGTCTGTGCACCCCAGCAGTTCTCAGATTTTAGCATGAGTCAGAAGCACCATGAGGGCTTGTCCAAAGCAGACAGCCGGGGGTGTCATCTCTCAAGTTCCTGTCTCCCCAGGCCCAAAGTGAAGGCTGAGAATTTGCATTTTTAACAGGTTCCTGGTGATGCTGCCACTGCTGGTCTAGAAGGCACACTTTGAGAACTGTGGCTCTGCAAGATGCACCACAAAGGTCAATTTCAAATCACTCTGAGTATAGATTTCTGATCTCTGTCTTTCCTCCTTCGCCTCCTCCTGATTCATTTTATTTCATATTTGGAAGTTCTAGAAACCACCAAACTCTGTGTGTTTTTCCCCGTCTGCATTTTTTGTCGATAGCTCAAGTCTCTTCTTATGTCAAAAAAAAAAAAAAAAAAAAAAACAGGAGAGAGCAATAATGTTGTTATGCTTTAAGTATCTTGTTTCATTTAGATACCAAGAGAAAGAGAAACAAGCATTCTCTGGACATTCACTAATCTCAACTGATGTTGTCTACTAATAAAAGATAGTCTCTTTGATGACCGGTGCCTAAAAAAAAATATTGGAAACTCTATAGGCACTCTGGTGCCAAGAAACATTTTTGACATTTAGGACTTGTTTAATCTTTTATCAATATAAATATTTGAAAAATAAAATGATCAGGAAAATGGCTAAGGAAAACATTTCAGATCAGTGCTTGGAATAGCAGGTCATGTTCAGTGCGGAGCCTGTAAAAGCCCTCTTTGTCCTCCTAAACTCTGTAGGATAGAAGTTCTTTGCTTGGGACCCTGAAGTCAAGTGCAAGATGGTCTATTTGCTTATGTTCATTTTTTTCTGGGAAGGTGGTTCATGTTTTCCAATGGATGGTCAAAGGGACTTTGGCTCAGAAAGGGTTAATGCTGCCTTGGAGACTTGCTTGATCAAAAGCCACGTGTTAATTTCTTGGTGAAGAAAGCAAATTTCTAGCAAGGGAGAAGTAGCTGAGAACCATTTTTATTTCCCTCATCTATAACACAGAAGTAATAAAATACCTAGTGGAGCTGTTGTCGAATTCAATGAGTTATTTGCAAGGCCCTCAGGATCTGGTATATGGTGGATGCTAAATAAATGGTAGCCAGTAGCAGTGGAAGTCCTAGCGTGCCTTATGGTGAGCACTACAGAAGCACCAGAAGCAAAGATCTCCAGCATCTTTTGGGTTCCACCTGAAGGATCAAAGGTCTCCTGTGAGGTAGTGTGATTACCCTCATCTTACTAGTAATGACACTGAGGCTCGTTTCCAAAAGGACTCAGGGCAGGCTGTTATTTTATGCCGTGTCCGTGTATTAGAGCCATATTTTCTGTCAGTAAAATTGTATCATATCATTCTGTAAGGTACATATGAATATTTCACCCATTGTGTTTTGTAGGGAGCACTGTGATTTCCAAGCACTCAACCTTTCAAACAAGTATGAGAAGCACTGGCCAAAGTGCTGTTTCGGAAAATAGCCTACTAAAGGCTGGGAATCTCAATCATCTGGTACTGAACCCATGATCTACCTACTGAACCACTTCCCTCGCTAGGAGTAACACTTGTCTCCCTATATTATTCTCCTTAGAATTAGTTTTGTATTTAACCAAAAACTTAGCTTGAAAAAAATAGAAATAAAATGCACATTGACACACAGCAACAGCACATTTATACTACTTAAAATACGTGTTTTCTGAAAAAGGTGACATCAGACTCTGAACCAGATAGTATTTTTTTAAAGATTTTATTTATTTATTTATTTATTTATTTATTTATTTATTTATTTATTTATGGGGGGGAGAGAGAGAAACAGAGAGCAAGCACATGTGAATGGGGGAGGGGCAGAGGGAACGAGGAGGAGAGAATCCCAAGAAGATTCCATGGTGAGTATGGATCCCAACTTGGGGCCTGATCTCAGGACCCCAAGATCATGGCCTAAGCCAAAACCAAGAGTCAGATGCTCAAGCGACTGAGCCACCCAGGCGCTCCAGCACTTACACTCTGCTGATGATAACACTCAGCAGAAATGCTTACTATTACTCCCAGCTAATGAATCTCCTGTGTTTTTACAGTGCCTTCTCTTAGCAAAGGACTTCACAAATGGAGGAGTTAGGTTCTTGCTACTTGAAGTGTGATCTACACCCCAGTAGGATCAGCATCCCCAGGGAGCTGGTTAGAAATATCAGAATCTCAGGCCCGCCCAGACCTGCCTCATCAAAGGTACATCTTAATAAGATCCTCAGGTGATTCATAGGCACATTAATATTTGAGAGGCATTTGGTTAAGTAGCCAGAAAGTTTCTTCTGGAGACTGTAAGCACATTTCCAGGGTGTGGAGATGGTTTCTATTTCCTACCTCTCTTCTTTCCAGCATGTGTGCAGGTTGGTACCAAGTGTAGCTCTTGGCTTGCTGGAACTGCTCTCTTATTCTCCCTTTGTGGCTTCTGACTTATGCTGCATGTGAGGATGTGCCCCACTTCAACCAGGGTTATTTGCCACCTTCTCCTGAAAAAGCCCAGAGTCCAGAGAATTCAGAGACTAGGCAGCAGCAATCCTCCAGTTGACCAAAACCTTCTGGTTGAGTACTATGGGGCAAAGTATTAAGGCTGCACTCCCCAGTGACAGAGCTTCTAGAGCAAATTTCTTTATTTATTTTTAAGATTTTATTTATTTATTCATTCATGAGAGACACACAGAGAGAGGCAGAGACACAGGCAGAGGGAGAAGCAGGCTCCATGCAGGGAGCCCAACGTGGGATTTGATACCGGATTCCAGGATCATGCCCTGAGCCAAAGGCAGCCACTCAACCTCTGAGCCATCCAGGTGTCCCTAGAGCAAGTTTAAAATGACTTAAAAATGAAAGAAATTGCCACTGGGGACTCCAATCCATAATAATTAGGAGCTTGCTGGAGGGAAGGAGAGATTGGGAAGCCATGAGCTGAGAGAGAGAAATTTAAAATTGCAGCACTGTTTTGACTTTTGGTTTTAACCCCTTGCTGGGGTCCTGTTCTAGCTAAAGGTGAGCCATATACCTAACAGAACTTCTGTGTTTGGTCAAAGTACTTTACCCCATATTCAAGGATGATGATTTTCAGGGAGCATGTTTGTATTGGGGAAGCAAATTTGATCCCACTATTGGTCAAGAATAAGGTGACCAAGTGGATTCTGGAACTGTCATTTCAATGTCAGTATCACAAAGGATTTGGAATTGTTATTATATTGTATTGCTACTGTTATTAAAATGGTCCCCAAACTTGGGGAAGAAGCACCCCAAAGGAGATAGCAAATTTGGCAGGTCCCCAAAGAGAGGAAGAGAGAAAAGAGAGTAGGCTTCATGGGTGGGAACCAAGAAAGATAATCCTTTGGGGGCCAGCCTTTGACAGGGCAAAGAGCCCCGACACTCTGCAGCAGAAAGCCCAATGTGGTCCGTCAGGCTTGGGGAGGTATGTGGTTTGCTGGAGGTCACGGAGCTAGAAAGAGGTAGAGCCGGGACTAGAATCAAGTCCGGTGAGCTCCTTGGCCTGGAGAGGTCCAGGCTAGGAAAGAAAGTTTACTTTCAAACTTAGCTGCTTCAGAATCATGTGGAGGGCTTGTTGGAACAGTGCTGGGCTCCACCCCAGAGTGTCTGACTCAGTGGGTTTGCAGTGGGGTCTGAAGGACTGCATTTCTAACAAATTCCCAGGCAGTGCTGATGCTGCTGGCTCAGGGACCAAACTCCGAGAACCTCTCTCCTATTGGCTCGCTACTACTAGAAGGGCAGTCCTGATAATGCCTTCCTGACAGGCCATTATTATGGTCCTAACCTCCTAAGGGGGGGTTGGCCTGCTAAACTGTAGCAGAGAAAAATATTAATGCCCAGTGGGGATAGGAATGACCAATGTATGCATTTTCAGATTTCTCCTCCTTTTTAACATCCCTGCTCCTCTTCCCCTTCCTAGCTTCTCAATGGGTGAAGATCCTTGCTTGATGGTTAACTCCTAGGTTCTTTTCAATTGTGCTAAATCCTGGAATTAAGACAAAACCAAGACTAAAAGAAGCCTGAGAAGCTGAACGGATGTACCCAATAAAGTGTTAAAGGGAGATGGATTAAGACTCCACTTAGGCTGGGCACTGAGAAGAGTCATGGAGGAGAATAGAGAGCAAGAGAGCAAGGAGCTTTGGAGAGTGGGGGGTTCCAGAATAACCTGAGGAGCTGAGAGCAGGAGTGGAAGAGGGTAGAAGTGTTCAGTGGGCCATGGGCCAAATGCCTTTCATGTCCTTCAGCAGATGCAATTACAGATTGAAGTGTCTTTTTGCTCCTAAACTGTTTCTTTGAATGTAATAGCACGTGAATCTGGGCCATGTGGGTCCTGGGATTGATTTGGGACACAGACTTGGTCTGCCAGTAGCGATGATGGCTCTCTTCTGACTCGTCCACAATGCATTCTCTAGTTCTTATTATAATAAGCTGGGAAAGGATGCCCAAGGAAATTTAAGAACTCTGATGTATCTCAGTGTCAGTGATTCCTTAATCTGTGCTAGGATTCTTCTCTGTAACCTCCAAATATTCAGTACAAGCCTATTACACAAAACAGCATCGCCTTGGAGAATGAGGAAAGGGGTAGTGTGTCTGCGTTGGGCACACAGTGATCATGGAAAGGACACAGCTGATAAGAGCCGTGATGAGGAGAGCAGAGGGGATGGGAATGAGACCAGAAGAGGAGGAGGTCTGGAACGAGAGCTGACAGGTGGGTACCAGGATAACGTAAGTGCTCCCAGACAATTTGTGGGAAGCACTGGCTTTCTTAAAGTTATAGTTATTTTGTTTGGCTATTAAGGCAAAGATGATCCCAAAGGCTGGAGAATAGTGGTGCTTCCCAATGGGGAAGAAGAGGGTTGGATCCTTTACGCAATTTTTGTTAACTTTTGTAACTACATTGAAATGTACAACTGATCTGCCTTGAATCAAGGGGCCATTATGCTGAGGCAAGTCACTGGAGGGCTCTGACTTAATAGGAGCCCGGATGTGATGAAGAGAGAGAAAAACCTCACAGGAAAGCTGCATTTTGATATGTTCCCAGGTGGTTTTATCCCGATCAAAGAGGTTTGGACAAGGAATTTAAACATCTGGATTACAAGAACTCTTTAAAGAACACTGGTATTCTCAAAGGACCCTGGAGCCCGGTTTAATGTAACCGGTTAGTTTTTAGACTAAAAACCATCTGCCTGGCTCTGAAAACTTGGAGAGCAGTGTTACTTTCAAGTACACTGACACAATATCAGCTTCTTGCATTTTTTTTTTGGAGGCTCAGCTTCCCATAATCTCAGTTTTGCTGCTCTCATTGAACCCTACTTTCCAGATTGAAAAACCTCAGTTTTTCAGGAGTATCCGATTTTGTGATATGTCGTAATTATACTCTTCATTGTCTCATTGTCATATCTATCATTATTGTATATCATCTAAGTGTCATAAAAACAGCCTGGATGCACATTCCAGGATGCCCACGCAAGCCGAAACATGATTCTGTTCGCTTCCCACCCCCCACGTCCTCCACTTCCTTTTGTCTTCTCCTCTGCAAAGCTGCCCTTCCTTCTCAGCTCCTCTTCTTTTCACACCCACAGAGAACCTGATTCCAGTAGTGAGAAAAACTTGTGAAACAAATATTTTGGTTGTATTACAAATCAGTTGTCATTTGTTTTCCATTTCCTCTAACTATTTACATCTGCCTCCCTGCCTGGGTTTATTTGAAGAGGGGAATGCACACTCAGGCGTTAGTGCAGCAACGCAAACAGGATGATGTCCGCAGTGCCACAGCATGCTCAATCTAAGTGTTTGTTGTAAAAGATTTCCATAAGTCAATCGGAGAAAGACAATTATCATGTGGTTTCTCTCATGTGCAATATGAGAAATAGTGAAAGGGATTATAAGGGAAAGGAGGGGAACTGAGTGGGAAAAATTAGAGAAGGAGACAAACCATGAGAGACTCCTAACTCTGGGAAACACAAAGGGTTGCAGAAGGAGAGGTGGGCAGAGGGATGGGGTAACTGGGTGATGGACACTGAGGAGGGCACATGATGGGATGCGCACTGGGTGTTGTACTCTATGTTGGCAAATTGAATTTAAGAAAAATGTTCATTTTGGCAATATACTTGTAACCTTTTGAAGCGCTCTCTCTGAAGGAGCTATGGGTACAAACAGAGCTCTGCCAGTGGCAACCAACTTTGTAATGTAACACATTTTATAGCCATTTGCTATATTTGGAATTTTGAATCACATGGTAGATTTCATTTTATGTCTTACTTGGTTTTACTCAATATTTTATGATACAAAATTATCTTGTCATAAAATTTGTTCGTAGAGGAAAACAGCCTTACATGGCCGCATTGTACTCCAGTGTACAAGGTAACAATATTTATGTAATCACCACCAGTTTTTGGGTAGTTAGGTAATTCCCAACTTCTTACTAAGATAAACCATGCTGCCGATGGTCGTCTTTGTGAACAAAAGCACCACTTGCATTTGGGACCCTTTTCATGGTATTGTCACCTTCAAGTGGAATCTTTTGGCCAAAGAATTTGAACATTTTGAGGGCTCTTGATGTATATGATCAAATCGGTTTCTGGAAAATCTGCACTGTTTTCCTACTCCATATCCACTACCTCGGACCCTGTCTCCAGCCTCCATGTAAGCTGTGTAAGAACAAAATGTGAAATGCATGGTATACAGTACTTGGCACCTAGTGGTGACTCAGTAAATGGTAGTTGGTCATGATGGACAAGTGTATTATCACTATCGCCTCTCCCTTCCTCTCTCTGACCCTTCATAGAGGTCCAGAGCTCCCCTAGTGCTCCAGGAGTTTCTCTGTTGTGCCTCATCAGGATGTCCAGAATGATCTGTTCATGTCCCTTCCTGCAGGACACTGAGAGGGACTGACTGAGGTGATACATTTCTTGAAACTGGGGTTGTTGGAAAGAAAATGATGCGCGGTTTTACCAGCCCCAGATTTTCAATCAGTGTCTTAGGTCTGTAACTAGGTGGTGCTGAGCTCAGGCTGTACGACAGAATCATTTGGGAACTCTGTAAACAATACCAGAGCATGGCCTTGGTTGGTGGACGGTGGGGCCTCGCCATTGGCATTTTAAACATTCTTCTCAGACAGTTCTAACAGAAGCAATGGCTGAGAACCATAACCCAAAAGATGAGTGGTTTAAATATTCCAGGTACCACGTGGCATCTACTGACAGACTCATTTGGGAGCTAGATGCCTTTCCTGGTGCCTCTCAAGGATTGGACCAAGAATATGGTATGAAATCCTAAGAGGCCTCAATCTTCAACATGTCGGCAAGTATTTGCTAACATTCTGTTTGCTTAAAAGGCCAGAGAGATCAGCCAACTTCTTCTAGAACAGTTATATTTCTCTCTGCCTTCACAATGACCGCCATAATGCCTCATGAGGGAGAAACTGGAGCTCCAAGTGATTGATTAACTTGCTTGTCAATCTCTGCTAACAAGAGGCCAATCAAAAATCAAACCCAGAACCCCGAATCCATGATTTTTCTACCCTTAAAAAAATTGCGTTTGTTTCCTTGTGCTCATCTAACCAATTTTGATTTTAGTTTTTTGCTGTGCAGGGCCGGCCTGCTTCCTCATTTTCAAAGAAGTTGGCCTGTAGAAGTGTCCCGCTGTCCCACAAACAACAACTGTTTCGATCAGGTATTATGGGTGTGTTCTCGACCTGGCCTAAGAGGAATGTAGCTGTATCTAGTCATCGCTTTATAAATATTGATGAAGAATGGTACAAATGTTTTAAAGGAAACTTTATCTGAAGGAGTGTCTTGGAATTCAGCTGTTTCTTTTCATGTCTTTCAGACCTCCTACCCCTGGCACTGAAACCCAAACAGCTAAGGGTGGGCCAAATCCCAATGTTTATTCACTACCGTGGCACCAGCCATCCTGTCTCTCGTAGGCTTTGGGGCAGGGTGATGCCAGGGATTGCAATCTGCACATTCAGCCATGGGTCCCCGAGCTGTGACAAATACCCCATAACGCAGTGGCTCCACTGAAGGAAGCAGTGACTTACAGGTCACTTTCTTCACTCCTTTTAGTCTAAGGATATAAGAAAAGAAAAAGCCCATTTTTAGCAGAGAAAAACTGAGGCGAGGAAACATCGCTCGAGTTGCCTGAGGACAGTCACCCTGGCCGTACTGGAAGGGAACTTGTGCCTTGGATGGTTGTGCCACTCTGGGCCTTCTTTGCCACCTTCCTCATTTTCCTCAGTTCGTGGCTCATTTAAAAGCCAGTGACAAAGAAGCCTGCACAGAGGAGTTCATTGCTGCATTGGTTATAATAGCAAAGCTGAAAGCAATTTAAATGACAAGTCATAGGGGGATGGTTAAGAAAAAAATAAGACATATTCATTGTCGGAAATACTATTAAAAATAATAGTTAAGGAACAGTTTTTAACAACTTGGGAAAATCCTCCAAATAGAAATGATTTTTTCTGGTTCTTCTCCATCTTCCCAACCTCGAAGCCCATGTGATACTCAGAATGTGGGCCACTGACCAGTGGGATCATCTGTGCAGGTACAGAACCTCAAGTCCCACCCCGCCCTACTCAATCAGGATCTGCATTTTAACAACACCTCCAGGTGAGTCACACCATTTTAACTTTTCAAAAGCACTGATTCGAGTAAGGAGTTCTCAAAGATTCAGTCCTCACACTTCTTGACTCTAAATACCTTTGTGCCTGGAGCTAGTGATGGGGCATCTGGTGGCATAGGGTTTCTGATCCCACTGGCCTCAGGTATGGCCTTGGGGACTGGCACTTGGGGAAGCCCCTAGTGTTTTAAACATGCAGACAAGCTTGAGGTCCGCGGTCTACGTGATTTCCCCTGCGATGGAACTGTAAGTGAAAAATGCGGGACTCCTGGGCGGCTCAGCGGTTGGGCGTCTGCCTTCAGCTCAGGTCATGATCCCAGGATCTGGGATCGAGTCCTGCATCGAGCTCCCTGCGGGGAGCCTGCTTCTCCCTCTGCCTGTGTCTCTCATGAATAAATAAATAAATCTTTAAAAGAATGCATGATACCAAAAAGCATATTCTGTGTGATATTGGTTGTGGAAAATTACATCAAGAAAAGATGGAAAGAAAATATACCTTCACATTAACTATGGTACAATTAGAGGTTGTGTGTGTGTGTGTGTGTGTGTGTGTGTGTGTGTGTTTTGGTTGGGGCGGGAAGTGGGTTTCTGTATGTTTCTCTATATACAGGTAACAAAACCTAGGCCACAGATTCCGATGTGCAAGAGCTGTAACTTTATTTTTATATACTACAAATTAGTTTCTACGTTGAATCCCAATCTGCTTGTGATGAAAACTTTTCAGTGCATTCAGAGGGAGCTCTGTTCAATCAAGGTTTGCTCAGTCCAGCCGCCACTAGCCTCTGGCAACACTGGGCCAGTTGGAAAAAGTGCCCCTTTCAGCAGCAGCGTGCGATGGCAAAGCACCAGCTAGAATTTGGCCTCTTCTTGCTCCCTGGGCAAGGTGTTGTGTAGCAATGAACAACCTGCAGTCCCGTGTATGACGGTCCTGGGCTCAGCTCATTTAGGACCCTGCTTCTCTATCCAGTGTTTTTGGCAAATTCCAGGAAGGTTGGTGGTGGTGCTGGATCATGAGGGAGGCAAGGAAGGCGGCAAGTCTCACATTCATCACTAACAACTATCCTTGCTGAAGTGTCCTCGTTCCCGCCTGGCCTTGAAGAGAGTTGGTTGACCAGACTGATGCTGGAGGCTCTTTACTGGTCCAAAGCTTCTGGAAATAGCTGCTCCATGAGCGTCACGGAAAATAGGGAAGTCAGCGAGGCCATCTCATTTCCAGCTGTCTGGGGATCCCCCATGCTGCATTTGGGGTTGCTTCATCCACCTACCACCCTCCTCAGCTCCCCTTGCATATCCCAGACCCTCCTGTGGGTTTTGTACCCTCTTCCATGGGACTGGCTGGGGAGAACACAGAGCCCCTTCTCAGTGCAATTCTTTGTGTTTCTACCCAGAGAATCCTTTGCTCCCCCGAAGCAGGCAAACTGCCTCTTGCATCACCTGCAAGTGTTCCGGATCTATTGTTTATTCATGGGCTTCCTTCCTGCTCTAGGATTTACAAACCAAACTTTGACTTGAGTCACCAAAGACATACCTCCTTCTTTGTCCAGTTTCACCCTTACCTGGCTTGATAAAAGCCTCCAACCGAATGAAACACAGGGGGAAGAAAAATGTTAACATCTTTTAAGGTACTATCCATGCACTTTCCAGATATACGTGTGTAGGTCTTGACGATAAGCCAAGAAAGTGAGCTGCGGGAAAAGTCCTGCAAGAATTATAAAGAAGGCTATACTTTTTAACCAATCACTCTCCCTTTTTTTCTCTTCCTGCTGGAAGGACAGCTGCTACTGAACACTTCCTGAACACTTCTCCTGGGCCAGGCACTGTCAGGAGTGCTTTCTATGTGTCAACTCCTTTAGTCCTCACTATGATAGTCTCATCACCAGATATGATATGAGGGAACAGAGACATGCAGAGGTGACGTAGCTCACTCAAGGCCTCGCATCGAGTAACTGGCAAGTGGCACTCAGGATCCAAGGCTGGAGGTTCCCCAGGAGCCCTGCCTGGGACGCGGGGCTGCACGGTTTTCTGCTCTTACCAAGTGTACGACTTCTGTGATCCAGGGTGAGAAGATTCTCGATGGCCACTTGAAGTTCAGAGGCAACGGCCTTTGCTCCCTCACAAAGCCGTTGTGAATATTTATTTTCTAAAAAGTCATCAGTAACTGTGGCTATGTTTTTGCAGGTGGCCTGGTATCTGTTATTAAAGGGAAGATAAGGTTCAGGGTGAGAACCTGACACTGGTTTTGGCTCCTGCCTCACAGGAAGCCTGGTTTTCTCACTAGATTTTGTTGATCAAAATGGAACAAAGGCCATAAAACCCAACGCGGCGTGAGGAATGCAGCATTGCCTCCGGTGCTTACAGACGTTCACGTAGATGTCCAGGGGCAACACGGGTTGTGGGGGGCGGGGCACGGAGAGCTTTGTGCCACTTGATTTCATCTCACCTAGTGAAACATTGATTTCAAGCTCATAGACCCGTGGAATCACTGACAGCCAAGAGCTGGGGAAGTTCTAGTGGGGGGAAACAACACAGGGGAGATGCTTCACCCATGGGTGTTTGGATGGATACACACAGGTACCCTGGAGGGCTTCTTTGATTGGAAGACAACTGGTGAATTTCTTGCAGAAGCAGCTGGAACAGAGCTGCCCCTTGTATCGGTTCTAAATACACATTCATTTCTGTCCTATCTCCTTCTGTGGAGATCAGAACTGTGCTGTGGTCTAGTCGTAGGAGTTTTGTTCAAGAGCTTTCCTTTCTTTCTTTTCTTTTTTTTTAATTTTTAAAATAAATTAATTTATTTAGGGGGGTTGGGGCAGAGGGAGAGAGAGAATCTTAAGTTGGCTCCACACTCAGTAGAGAGCCTGATGTAGTGCTCGATCTCAAGACCCTGAGATCACGACCTGAGCCGAGATCAAGTCAGAGGCTTAACCAGCTGAGCCACCCAGGCACCCCAAGAGCTTTCCTCTCTGCACAGGCTGCCATAACAGACTGGGCAGCTTACACAACAGAAATGTATTTTCTCATAGTTCTAGAGGTTAGAAGTCCAAGATCAAAGTTCCAGCAAGGTTGTGTTCTCGCGAGGCCTCTCTGCCTGGCTGGTAGAAGGCTGCCTTCCCTCTGTGTCTTCCCATGGCCCTTCCTCTATGTTCATGAAGCAGGAGAAAGAACTCTGGTATCTCGTCTTACAAGGACACTAGTCCTATTGGATTAGGGTCCCATCCTCATGGCCTAATTTGGTCTTAATTATCTGAAGGCTCTATCTCAAATAGTCACACGGGGGGTTAGGGCTTCAGTATAGAATTTGGTGAGGGGACATAATTCAGTCCATAACATGTATTAGGTCCCGTGCTAGGAGGTAAGAAGAGTGATTTATGATGACATTCTAGCCTCAGGGCTCAGAAGCTCCTACTCTAGGGATTGTTCCATAGCCATTAGAGTCGTGGGAGGTACAAGAACTGTGAAGGCCCTGGAAACAGATGCCTGCATCCTATGGTAATTCCCGTGTGGCTTTAATCATGGCTGTATCTTGAGCAAGCAGATTCCATAAATATTCTGGGCGAGTGGTGGAGGAGCTATTCTCTTGGGGTGGTGAAGTTGTACTCAAGGCCCATAAAAGTATTTCTTTTTAAAGATTTTATTTATTTATTCATGACAAAGAGAGAGACAGAGACAGGCAGAGGGAGAAGCAGGCTCTGTGGGACTCGATCCCGGGTCTCCAGGATCACACCCCAGGCCGAAGGTGGCGCTAAACCGCTGGGCCACGAGGGCTGCCCCCATAAAAATATTGATAAGATGAATTTCTGGGAAATCTGAATTAAGAGATGGGAATGAACTTTGGCAACTGGACTAAAACCCAGGACTCTCCTGGAATTCCAAGGTTTTGACCGTCTGGGACAAATTCCCTCATTCGTGCCTTCGATTGTAGCCACAGGTTAGAGTGGGAGACGGGACAGGTCTGTGGAGTGGGAACATCCGAGACGGGGGTTGTGACAACATAGAGAGGCTACTAGCCCTTCTCACATAACCAGCTGTGCGGAAAAGGGAAATTCTAAAGAAGATACACCAGACAGAGAAAATGTATGCTACACAGACCCAAAGACTTTTATGCTCTGCACTAGATATGACTAAATCTCCACTCCGCAGGGCACCTGGGTGGCTCAGCGGTTGAGCATCTGCCTTTGGCTCAGGTCGTGATCCCGGGGTCTTGGGATGGAGTCCTGCATTGGGCTCCCTGCAGGGAGCCTGCTTCTCCCTCTGCCTGTGTTTCAGCCTCTGTCTCAGCGTCTGTTATGAATAAATAAGTACAATCTTTAAAAAAAAACACACACACACACAAATCTCCACTCTGCAGGCCAAAAGTGTCCTTGAATTTGACCCTTGAGGTTGGCCACAGCCTGTCTGGTGAGAAACTGTCAATCAACAAAGAAGGAAAGGCCTGGGAGTGCAATTACCAGCCGTCAGCCACCAGGGGGCGAGCGTGGCCTCCCACTCCTCCAAAGAGTAAGGGAAGGACCTTACGGGGATATGGCTGTAGGGTGGAGCTTTTAGGGGGGCTTGGGGGACTTGGGTAGGATTTAGAAGCTGTTGTGGTTTTGGGGGGGAGGGATGTCAAATACCTAATTACTTAAGGACTGATAGGGTGTCTATGGACCTGGCCTTGACCTTCACAAACCTAACAGTCCCTCTATACCAGCTCCTGAAGAGTTCTGGGGTGTGATGTCCCAAACAAATAACTTCATTTTAAAAAAAAATTAACTTATTTGTGTGAGCATGTCGTGTGTCACGCAGGAGAGCCCTATGCACCTGTGCACACACACACACATGCACGCACATTATTAGACATGCTCACTGACTTAAATACGTTGTTAACACATTGTCTAAATATTGCTTCAGTTTGGAAAAAAATGTTGTATTCAAATCGAGTCATCTTTTCAAAATACACCTGGAGTGAAAATACTGCCCATATTTCAGAGAGCCTTTAAATAAATAGTGGTATATCAGCTTAGGCTGCCAAAAGCTAAGAGGAGAGGAGTCATCAAGCCAGGGACACTGATCACAGGTACCCCCAGGTCCTCCCCGCCACCCCCTGCCATCCCCTATCCTTTCCTGGCCCCCTACACAAATATGTGGCTCATGGTTGGTACCAGAGTTTGCTGGTACTCCTCATGCTCTTGGGCCTGCTGCCTCAGGTCTCCCAGACACTACAGCCTGCTCTCTTCTCTCAAATACTTAAGAGAAAACCTCTGAGTGCCTCCTTCTCTATATTTGGGATTATGGGATTAAAACAAAAAGATTGAAAGCAGGAAGCCAGATTTCCCGAGAGCATTCTCAATGAGGGTTCACCTCCCTCACCTGGTCTACAGGAGGTGATCCTTACAGGCAGGGTAGGTCAAAGGGCAATGGCCCTGAGAGTTGAGAGTCAAGAGTCGAGAGTCAAGGCAAGAGAAGGTAAGCTTGCTCCCTGTGGGCCAAGTATCGGGCTTGGTCCCATCAGTATCATTATGTCACTTAATCTTCACTCTGATTTGATTTGCAGGCTCTCTAGTACTATTTCCATTTTACACAGGGGAAAGCAAACACCGGAGAAGTGAAGTACCTTCTGACGGTCATACAGATCTGGCGTTTGAACTTCGACATTCTGAGTTAAAAAAATAGCATTATTTTCCAGTCCTGGCTTCAATGCTTTCATCTACTTTTCCAGAACTACCTGAAATCTTCTTCCCTCTTCTCTAGCTTCTCCATTTGCTAGTCTCCAAGGCCTTCCTTATTCTTTAACATCTTTGTATTGACGATGGCTATGCAAGTGATGATAATGTTTGACTTTTCCTGATCACTTACTGCAGGCCAAGCAATGTGCTGAGCACCAAGCTTTCCTTACCCTCAGTCCTCAGAGCAACTCTCAGGGACATTGATTGATACCATTGTCACCATTGTAGAGATGAGGCTCCTGACATGTGGGAGTGTTCAGAAACTTGCACAAGGCCATACACCATGCAAGTGATCGAGCCAGGATTTGAACTGAAGTGTAACTGTCTAGTGGCCCAGGTATTTAAACTACTGTGCTATCCTTTGCATACGGGAGTATTAAGTCTATGGAGAAAAACGCAGGGCTATATAGGATTATTCAGAAGATCCTTTAAAAACCCAAAATAATAGCAAAAAGGGGAACAATTATATCTTTATGTGGCATAGTATAATGATGCAGCTGGCAAAAAAATGCTTACTTGCTAAAACAGGAGGCTTTCCAACTTGCCCTGCTTAGAAAAATAATCAACTGTGATTATTTTCATTTTTATCCTGTTCCTGTATTGGAAATTCCTGGAGTCTGATTTTATCTGCGTAGGAAGCCAACCTGGATTGTTATTGTTTGTCAGAAGCCCCTTTCATCATTTCTATAACCAGTCGATGGGCTCATCCCTAGGGATCTAATTTATGAGTGTTTCTGGCTCAATGGATGCTTTCAAGTAATCAAGATTGAGAGGGTGAATGGCTATTTTGTTGTCAACTACTAGCATCTGGCTATAAAACAAAGATGTGAGGAGCGATCAAGGGAACATGGAAGTATGGCTAACTTTGAACTTGAGTTCATTGGTCTTGACACATTGAATCTGAGTCAATTGGTCTGGTATTCTCTCTGCAATGTTGGGGATGAAGTACATGAGTCCCTTCTTACCAGCATCTTGGGAAAAATCAGACATCAAACTGGATCTCAGCAACCAGCCAACACTCCTGGAGTAATATTTTTAAACCCCAGAGTTTAAATGGCTCCCTAACAATACTTCAAAGAACAAACACAAGGATGTGTTCATCAACAAGGGTCAGATAGTATTATTTGAATATCTAGGATACGAATAGTTCTGCTAATTGGTGAGCTGAACGTTAAGGAGATAGACACTGAAGAGGATGCATGTGCTGGAGCTGGCCCAAGCCAACAGCCCAAGGAAGAGAACTCACTTTAATTCCCTAGGTGGCAGCAGCCAACAAGGATTTAGAAGTCTGTGAGAGTGTGGCATCTTGGGGAAGGGTAACTTTCAGGGACGCAAAGAGACACAGGATTTGCTACAGGGTTTAAGATTCTGAGTTGAGATGCAGAGAAAGCATTTGACAAAATACAGCATCCATTCCTGATCAAAACTCTTCAGAGTGTAGGGATAGAGGGAACATTCCTCGACATCTTAAAAGCCATCTATGAAAAGCCCACAGCAAATATCATTCTCAATGGGGAAGCACTGGGAGCCTTTCCCCTAAGATCAGGAACAAGACAGGGATGTCCACTCTCACCACTGCTATTCAACATAGTACTGGAAGTCCTAGCCTCAGCAATCAGACAACAAAAAGACATTAAAGGCATTCAAATTGGCAAAGAAGAAGTCAAACTCTCCCTCTTCGCCGATGACATGATACTCTACATAGAAAACCCAAAAGTCTCCACCCCAAGATTGCTAGAACTCATACAGCAATTCGGTAGCGTGGCAGGATACAAAATCAATGCCCAGAAGTCAGTGGCATTTCTATACACAAACAATGAGACTGAAGAAAGAGAAATTAAGGAGTCAATCCCATTTACAATTGCACCCAAAAGCATAAGATACCTAGGAATAAACCTCACCAAAGATGTAAAGGATCTATACCCTCAAAACTATAGAACACTTCTGAAAGAAATTGAGGAAGACACAAAGAGATGGAAAAATATTCCATGCTCATGGATTGGCAGAATTAATATTGTGAAAATGTCAATGTTACCCAGGGCAATTTACACGTTTAATGCAATCCCTATCAAAATACCATGGACTTTCTTCAGAGAGTTAGAACAAATTATTTTAAGATTTGTGTGGAATCAGAAAAGACCCCGAATAGCCAGGGGAATTTTAAAAAAGAAAACCATATCTGGGGGCATCACAATGCCAGATTTCAGGTTGTACTACAAAGCTGTGGTCATCAAGACAGTGTGGTACTGGCACAAAAACAGACACATAGATCAGTGGAACAGAATAGAGAATCCAGAAGTGGACCCTGAACTTTATGGGCAACTAATATTCGATAAAGGAGGAAAGACTATCCATTGGAAGAAAGACAGTCTCTTCAATAAATGGTGCTGGGAAAATTGGACATCCACATGCAGAAGAATGAAACTAGACCACTCTCTTTCACCATACACAAAGATAAACTCAAAATGGATGAAAGATCTAAATGTGAGACAAGATTCCATCAAAATCCTAGAGAAGAACACAGGCAACACCCTTTTTGAACTCGGCCATAGTAACTTCTTGCAAGATACATCCACGAAGGCAAAAGAAACAAAAGCAAAAATGAACTATTGGGACTTCATCAAGATAAGAAGCTTTTGCACAGCAAAGGATACAGTCAACAAAACTCAAAGACAACCTACAGAATGGGAGAAGATATTTGCAAATGACATATCAGATAAAGGGCTAGTTTCCAAGATCTATAAAGAACTTATTAAACTCAACACCAAAGAAACAAACAATCCAATCATGAAATGGGCAAAAGACATGAAGAGAAATCTCACAGAGGAAGACATAGACATGGCCAACATGCATATGAGAAAATGCTCTGCATCACTTGCCATCAGGGAAATACAAATCAAAACTACAATGAGATACCACCTCACACCAGTGAGAATGGGGAAAATTAACAAGGCAGGAAACAACAAATGTTGGAGAGGATGCGGAGAAAAGGGAACCCTCTTACACTGTTGGTGGGAATGTGAACTGGTGCAGCCACTCTGGAAAACTGTGTGGAGGTTCCTCAAACAGTTAAAAATATACCTGCCCTACGACCCAGCAATTGCACTGTTGGGGATTTACCCCAAAGATACAAATGCAATGAAACGCCGGGACACCTGCACCCCGATGTTTCTAGCAGCAATGGCCACTATAGCCAAACTGTGGAAGGAGCCTCGGTGTCCAACGAAAGATGAATGGATCAAGAAGATGTGGTTTATGTATACAATGGAATATTACTCAGCTATTAGAAATGACAAATACCCACCATTTGCTTCAACGTGGATGGAACTGGAGGGTATTATGCTGAGTGAAGTAAGTCAGTCGGAGAAGGACAAACATTATATGTTCTCATTCATTTGGGGAATATAAATAATAGTGAAAGGGAAAATAAGGGAAGGGAGAAGAAATGGGTGGGAAATATCAGAAAGGGAGACAGAACGTAAAGACTGCTAACTCTGGGAAACGAACTAGGGGTGGTAGAAGGGGAGGAGGGCGGGGGGTGGGAGTGAATGGGTGACGGGCACTGGGTGTTATTCTGTATGTTAGTAAATTGAACACCAATAAAAAAAAATAAATAAATAAAATAAAATAAAATCCTAACCATAACTTTTAAACTTTAAAATTACTGTATTTTACTTTATGCCACTACAAACCCATACAATAAATATATTACATCCCATGTACCTGGGCTACATTTTCTGCAAACCCAACAAGCGTCTTTGCTCAAAAGTAAAAAATTATATCTTGATCGGAAGTGGGAAAGCAATAAAAATAAAGATTATTCATGCTCATAAAAAAAAAAAAAAGATTCTGAGTTGAGTGGTGAAGAGTGTAGGGAGGGGAGGCAATGTAGCACGGGGAGGAGTTAGCATCAAGAAGTCTGCGTCTAAGTCTGGCTCTGCCACTGGCTGGCCTTGGGACCTGAGGCAACTCTTCTGTCAACAATACCACCCCCCAGGTCATCGTCCTCATCCTTGCCTTCATTCAACAAGTGGGGTCGAATGAGGTCCAGCCCTAAATACATTTAGAGATTATATGACTCACAATTTGATGATTCCCTGGCATTTTCATCGCATTCTCTCCAATGAAAGAACTTGAGTACATTGGGAGGGGGTCGTGGAGGGAAGGGTTGAGTGGGTGTGCTGGAGAGTGACGTATTATGCCATTGTTATTTTAATAGCGTTACTTCCAGAGAACACACTGACCTTCACAAACTAGGACACTGTTATTGTCCTACCATTTGTGAAGGTGGTTTTTCTGGTTGGTGACGTAATGTGGCGCACCTCTCACTCCCTCTCAACTGGACTCCTTGAAGTCCAGCAGCTGTACCCCTAAGACACAGAGCTTTTTAGCATTGTCTTCCAGCCAGCTGAATTTGCCACAACAGTAATAATTTCTTTGTTCTCTTAACTATGTGCCAGGACCTGCTAAGCTTTTAGTATATCTCACATGCATATATCTCTTTTTATTCTACCTTCAAGTACCTTTTAATTATCCATGTTGAAACAAACCAACGTCCTAAGCCAAGTCCACCTGAATAATAGCTAATATGGGCGGTGCCTAGCATGTCCCAGGCACTATTCTAAGTGCTTTACATATATTGTCTTATTTAACGCTCAGAATAACTCTATGAATTAAATTTGTACTTAACATTATCTGTAAATGGAAATTGAGGCACAAAGGTTAAACAACTTCCCACTGTCCCACAACTAATACATTCCAGAACCAAGGTTTGACCCCAGGCAGTCTGGCTCTAGGATTCCCCAAGATACCACACTTAAAAGAAGGCTAGTGACCCATGCATATTGCTTCTATTTTTTTTTTCTCACTAGATTAAAAGCAGACCTTTCTTCCCCCGCCCCTAACTTGGGAATTTATTACAGAGACATTCTGATTTAACTTTGTTCTCTTGCTAGGATTTATAATTTGGGAATGTAGTCACAACAAATTCTACCACCAAGACATAATGATTCTCGTCTGGAGCTTATTTCTATTTGCGTGTGTGTGTGTGTGTGTGTGTGTGTGTGTGTGTGTGTGATTGGAAAGGAAACAATTGTTGGAAGATGGAGAAGCACCATTAAGACATTAGGAGGAAAGAAGCAGATGCCTTGCGTTGCAGGGGGGAATGCCACTGCCTTGGATGAATCCTGTACGACAGGACACAGATATGAGAAATGATGAACACATTGTGTCTGAAGTGACAGAAATACCAACTGTTTCCTTGAAGGACTAGAGCTGGAGTCCAACGTCACGCCGGAGAAAACCCCCAGTGAATTTCTCATGTCAAGTAGGCTGAGGACGCTCAGACTATGCATCTAAGGCTTTTAATTCTGACTGTAGGAAAATTGGTCTACTTCGTAGCTGTCTCTTCACATTCTTTGCAGGATCTTCCTGTGGAGGTAGGCTGGTATTCCAAACTTAGTGGCCTCATTTTTGAGGCGGCGTGAGTTTGAAAGTGATTATGCTGCTGGTCTGAAGCTCACAACACCCTTCATCCCCCGCTCCCCCCACCACCCCAAACCCAAGAAAATAGCTCAGCATTTCAGTCAACTTGCCTCTCCTTCCCATCTTGTCTCCTTTACCTAAGAGTAGACTCAAGTGTTTATGTGATGTCTTTCTGGGGCCAAGATGGTCATCAGCTTCTGCATATTTTGTTCAGTATTTATGCATCTCAGAGGTGGTTCAAATCCAATCTCAGAGCCAAACTGGCCATTGGCTATTGCCTTTGGTTTCCCCAGGGGCGGGGGACTTGCTGCTCAGCCAAAGGCTTTATTCCTGAAAATTTTAAATCACAATTGATATCTGTTCCTCAGGGAAGAAACTAGCAAAGGCTAATCTCACTGCTGTGAGTTTATTACTTAAATGGTACTGTTTGGAGCACACTGTCCCAGTGGTTCTTGGCGAGTCAGCAGAGTTTTTCTCCAGCTGCAAACCATTTGGGTTTCAACTGTATTAAGACCGAAAGCTCATGCTATGTGCTTCCCACGCAGAGCCTCTCCTAGAGTTGCATCTTGGAGGATGTTGTTAAAAAGACATATTAATCCCAAGAGCACCTGTAGTGCTAGACGGGACTAGAACTGGGAGTAAGTGCCATTTGAGATCCATCCTTGACTTCCCCTGTGTCTCATAGGTACCCTGAACCTTTGGCTTGGAAGGAAAATATTGAAAGGTTTCTGTCAATTTATTCTCTCCTCACTGTCCGAGGGAAAACTCTTGAGTTCTAGGGACAGCTGAACCAGCTTCCTCCCTCTAGGAGATGTCACCTGACTTCCACTCTATACAGGACATCTTGGCTTTTACAGGGTGCTTTGGAATACTTGGCAAAGAAACCTGATCATTTATCATTCATTATTCTGAAGTTATTAGGTGAGTCCCTTTCAGAAATGCACATTCATTGGCATTATTTTAATAGATAAAGTAGGAAACACTCTTGATGTTTCTCCAGTATTTCCCAGTACTACGAGGCTCCTCCAAACACACATTTTCTTAGTGTTTTGCAACGGCACTATCAAGGTGGGTTATTAGAATTTCTTTTTTTTTTAAAGATGTATTTATTTATTTGAGAGAGAGTGGGGGGAGGGACAGAGGGAGAGAATTCCCAAGCTGACTTCCCACTGAGCATGGAGCCAGGGAGGGGTTTGATCCCATGACCCTAAGATCATGACCTAGGCTGAAACCAAGAGTTAGACACTTAACTGACTGAGCCACCCGGGTGCCCCTAGAACTTCTAACTTGTTATCTGAAAAATAGAGATTGGACACGTTAAATGACTTGCCTGAAGCCACACAGGTGATAAACAACAGAACCCAAACTAGAATGCAGGTGTCCTGACTCCAAGGCCTGCATGCTTTACTCTGTATAGTGCTGCCAATCACCAACCTTGATTAAACACACAGACTAACATTTCTTTATGACTTTACCTTCCATTTCTTTCTTCTATCCAGGGAACAGTCACCTCAAGTTCCTGACTGTCCCTGAAAACTAACTTTCAGAGTCGCCTTCAACTCCATCTTGACCATTTATCTGACATACTTGATTTGAAGCTAAGGGGTTGGGTGAGTCTGTGGCATTTTGCTTCAGGACACATTTAAGACTTTAGACAAATCATTACTCTTGTTTCACTGGGAAAACAAGAAGGATGACCCAGATTGACTGTGAAGTTTTCATCCAATTCAAATGTGTCAGATTTGCTTCGAGTATGGAGCACCACGTGGCCTGGGACTGTCATCACCCCCCAGGGTGGCTGCTGTCATTTTCTCCTCAATGGGCCTTAACAGTTCCTCTCTCCAGCCTGCCCAAGGGTTCCAGCTAAAGTGGCCTCATTTGCTCTGACAATGTCAAGGTGAACTCTAGGGTCCTCGTCTTCCAAATCAAACTCTTCTCTTCCAGTTCATATTCTTCCTTTTTTTTTTTTTTTAAACCCACCTACAACTTCTTTATTTCTAGTCCATCAGTGGAGACAGTGCTGCTCCTACAGTGCATTTTAGAAATTTGGGGGTGACTTCTGTCTTTTGTGTGGTTTGTGTCAAGCAATACATAGTATTTTATCATAGATTACTTTCCTTTTATTTCTGTCTTATATAACAATTAGGCCATTACGTTGGTTTAAAAAATATGAATGCAGGCAGGTAAGCTATATTATCTCTACATTTATCTCTATATGGGACGAATGCTCCATATAAAATAGTGATTATAAAAGGAAGCTTTGGCTCCTGTAGGGTTGAAAACCATTGCTCCAGTCTCCTTTTCTCCCTATGGCCACTTCAAACTTTTTTTCCCAGGATAAACCACAAACATCCTATTCTGGAATTTATTTCTCTTCCAAGCACACTAGGCCAACATTCTAGCTGTTTCTGATCACCTCCATGAAAATTCTCTGGAAGAATTTTGATGGCTTTGTTTAACCCTGTGGTGAATCATGCAAGCATTTTGCTCCCCCATAAAAGAAAAGCCATACTTGTTTTGCAGTATAAGTACAAAAATTAAATGATGTAGTAAAGTGCTGGCAGAGGGATCAGTACACAGTGAACATTCAGTGACTGTTACAATCTTTCTCCTGGCCATCCATCTTTTTCCTTCTTAAAAATTACTTCTTTGGGATAAATTCCTAGGGTCATGATTACAAGGGCATAACATTGGAACATTCTTATGCTTCTTTCTTATCTATAGCTAAAGAGTTGTAAAAATCAACTAATAGGAGTGTATGAGTATGTCAGTTCTGCCGCAATCTCCAGAATTTGATGTCATAATTTTAAAAAATATGCAGATCTTAATAGGTATTTCTTTGATAAACATGTGCTTATTACTGGACTTTCTATGCCAGTGAGTCCTTGGTTCTTACAGATATGCTTAATGCTGCTATTATGCAGTGACATATACTTCATGTCAATATTACGCAGTGAGAAAGGTTTATCTTCATCTAACTCTATGCCTGTTAGATATTTGTGAGTCAGTCACCTACCATTCTTCTTTGTCAGTAGCTGCTGCTTTGAATGAAGCACTCTGCACATGGCTGAACATGGAGTTATTAGAACAAATAGTGGGTAAGTACTTTCATTTATTTGTTTAAAAATTGTGACTCATATCTTTTTTAATCCGTAAAATGCCATTGTGGTAAAGGGGAGGCATGTAGCGAAGAAAAATCCCATGTATCTTTATATGTATTGGTTGTTGACATAGGATCCTGCTTTTTGATCACTATTTGCTTGAGTGTGGAATGAAAAGAACTTCCCTTTGGTTAGTGAAAATTGTGTATTAATGGCTCTTTGAATCTGAGGGATTTTATTTTTATTTATCTTTTTGGATTGAGTTTTTTTCATTTTAATTTTTTCCAACTTTATTGAGATATAACTGACATATAATATCATATGAGTTTAAAGTGTACAATATGGGGGATCCCTGGGTGGCTCAGTGGTTTATGCCTGCCTTGGGCCCAGGGCATGATCCTGGGGTCCCGGGATCAAGTCCCGCGTTGGGCTCCCAGCGTGGAGCCTGCTTCTCCCTCTGCCTGTGTCTCTGCCTCTCTCTCTCTCTCTCTCTCTCTCTCTGTCTATCATGAATAAATGGAAAATAAAAAAAAATAAAGTGTACAATATGATGATTTGATATGTGTATATATTGCAAAATGATTTCCATGATAAAGTTAGTTAGTATATCCTTACATCATAACAATTTTTTGTAAATGTGTGTGTGTGTGTTGAGAACTTTGAAGATCTACTCTCTTAGCATCTTTCAAATATACAATAGAGTATTGTTAACTATAGTCACCATGTTGTAGACTATATCCCCAGGACTTAGCCTTCTTATAACTGGAAGTTTGTATCCTTTGACCACCTTCACCCATCACCTTCCCCCCCCACGCCCCCCCTCCCCCCGCCGCAAACACCAATCTATTTTCATGTCTGTAACTTCAGGTTTTTTATTTTTTTGAGATGTGAGGGATTTTACATTGAGGGGAGACAGAATGACATTTGGGAAGTGGGGCGGTTAGGGGATGGTAGAGGGAGGATGGGTGGAGATCTTCATTACCAAGAAGCCAGGAGGAGTTCAGCACTAGAACAGCTAGTAGTGTAGCATCTAATCTGGTTCTACTTCCTTGTCAGTTCTTAAAATGAGTTGCAGATTACAGAGCTTCCTCAGACAGGAAGGTGGGCTCTGATGAGAAATTCCAGAGTAAGGACTCATCATAGGATAGATGTGTCGAAGAGGCATTTGTTTGGCAACACTTGGAGGAATGAGAGTAAATACCAGGAGTTATGGGACTAGTCCCTGAGGGCGACAGGTGTGCAAGAAATGTTGATCCTGAGGCACAAGCTCAGAAATAGGAGTTATTACCTAGGGTTTATGAATCCCTTGAAATCAAACACAATATTGTCTGTGTGTGTTCACATGTAGGCATTAGGAAGAGTGTTCATAGCTTTTATTAGATCCTCAGAGAGACATGTGACTCTAAAAAGGTTAAGAACAGTGAATAATACGATCCAATTTTGAAGGGTGGGAGGAAAAACTATTTCTAAGAAAGTTTACGGTACAATGCATCTTGTTCTTTGTGTATTTCATTCTCCCCTTACTTTCCTCTTGGAGAATAACAGGAGGAAAATAAGCTGCTTGCCTGGTAGAAGTACTGAACTGAGCCACTCTGGAACTTTCCAGAGATTTCCTCCAGGATGAAGAGATTAACCTGTGGAATTGTAGACCTTCTGGGAAGGTCTGTGGAAGTGACCTCAGGTGAGTGTCCTCTGAGGAAGAGATCACGATCCGTAGAGTTCCTGACCTAACTGGCGTCTGAGCTGTTTCCTGACTCCTAATCTAGTGCTCTGATGTTGAGCTAGAGACCACACACATGGCATCCCTTTTCAGTTCAGGGGACAAATCAGTATTCTTGTTCCTCAGGAAATAGTCACGTTTGTGCTGTGAAGTCAGTTTGAAATCAAGTGGCCAATTGTCATGACAACATGTGGTTTTAAAAAAAAGCTGTAAAGAAAAAGATGATTATCTGTGTGGAAGCTACAGTTAGATTTTTTAAAAGTATAATTGACATACAATATCCTATTAGTTTCAGGTATATATTATAGTGATTCAGTATTTTTATTTATTTATTTTAAAGATTTATTTATTTGAGAGAGAGGGAGAGCACAAGTGGGGTGAGGGGCAGAATAAGAGAGAGAGAGAGAGGATCCTCAAGTAGATTCCCTGCTGAGCATGGAGCCCAACACAGAGCTCTATCCCAGGACCCTGAGCTCATGACCTGAGCTGACAATAAGAGTCAGCGGCTTAACCGACTGAGCCACTCAGGCCCCCCTTGGTATTTTTATACATTATGAAAGGATCCCCATGATAAGTCCAGTTACCATCTATCACCATGCCAAGTTATTACAATATTACTGACTACATTCCCTAGGCTGTACATTATACAGTTAGATTTCTGAGAAGGAGGCCATTTTAGATGTCTTCTAAAGAAGTAAGAAAAATATTCTGAGCATTAAGGCTCAAAGCAGAAAAAAAAATTCAAACATGCTGTTGTATTCATCTCCCTTCAAAGTGATCAGAGGAAGCAAATAGAAACTGATGCTTTAACCAAATGTAAGGGAAAAAATGGCTCTGAGATTGAAACTGAAATGACACGGACATTTCTGGTCACTAAGCAGGCTTATGGGAAGGAAAACACATGTTTCCCATCTCGTCATCTAACAGAAATGTTAGTCAAGCTTTGGATTATTCATCTGAGAAATTTTTCCTAAGACTTTCAGTTCCCGTGCTTTAGAGTCTGGGTGATGAACCATGCTCACTATGTAGCTGTTTCATCAAAAATAAGAGAACATGGGGTTTGTGTGTGAGCAAAAGATTCTAGTTTCCTCAAATTGAGATGGGAAGCTGAGACTTCAATGGTGGAGGCATAGCTGAGTCCCAAGGAATCCCTGCCAAACCTGCAAACTTTCAACAAATGACAGGTCCCCCAGGAAGGAGGCATCTGTCTAATGTGATCTGGGAAAGAGACCCTTACCACAGTTTTCCTTGAGGAAACAGATTTAAATTGTAGATCAATTATACCAATTAAAGTCAGTGATTATTTCTCAGAGTCTTGCAATATGCTTTATTACTTTTGATTACACACACCAGCCAACTGGGGCCTGAATAGGCCCACCCCTAACTTATGTGGGACCTGAGCAACATTAAAAATGAAAACACACATACCAGGAGTCTCAGTGTGTACAAGTAATAAATTAAGCTAAGAAACTGTTAAATGGAATATGTTGTCTTCTTACCTTGACAAACATATCTTCTTGTCTGTTGCTGTGGGGTAAGATTGTTCCTAGAAGGGAGTTCATTGTCTTTCAAGGCAGAGGTTAGAACAGAAGCACTAGGACTGGTCTGTAGCTAAATTAGCACATGTTATGAACTTTCTGGAATGATCATGATTTTTTTTTTAATTTTTTTTTTTAATTTATGATAGTCACAGAGAGAGAGAGAGAGAGAGAGAGAGGCAGAGACACAGGCAGAGAGAGAAGCAGGCTCCATGCACCGGGAGCCCGACGTGGGATTCGATCCCGGGTCTCCAGGATCGCGCCCTGGGCCAAAGGCAGGCGCCAAACCGCTACGCCACCCAGGGATCCCATGATTTAAGATACGCTATTGTGTTGTTTGTCCACGGATCAGACTATACTGTTGAGGTTAGCAACCACGTTCATACGTGCAAAGGTCCAGTGTTTCTTAAAGAGGGCAGCATTTGCATTTTTATTGGGATAATTCCTCATTGTATAACACTCTTGTGAGCATTGCAAGAATTTTAACATCCCTGACCCTTTTCCATCAAATGCCAACAGAAGATCTCAGTCACTGACAAGTAAAAATGTCCCAACCTACTTTCAGATGCCCCCTAAGGGAATGCTACCAACGCTGGTTTATAACTTCTGGTAGATTGTGTCTTCAATATTTTCTATCAAATGCAGTGGTTAATGCATATTGACCACACTGTCTTGGGCTCTGTGTTGAAAATAGAGGCTTGATCCAGTGACATTGTGTTGTCACTGGTATCACTAGGATAATTAGGGAGAAGCTATAAAAATTTTCCTTAGGTGCACCTGGGTGGCTCAGTGGTTGAGTGCTGCCTTCAGCTCAGGTCATGACCCCGGGGTCCTAGGATCGAGTCCCACATCGGGCTCCCTGCAGGGGGCCTGCTTCCCCCTCTGCCTGTGTCTCTGCCTCTCTCTGTGTCTTTCATGAATAAATAAATAAAATCTTTAAAAAAATTATCCTTAGAGGTGTTGGTTTTTTTGACCTCAAGTCTGTATTGTCACAATACAGGCTTCCTACTTGATAAACTCCACTTTTAAGAACACTAACCTTTCTCATCTTGTACTTGGTTTGCAAAGAATATAGTTGTAATTTTTCATGAGTTAGACTTATTGGTTGCAAGAAATAGGGTTCACTCAATTCACTTCAAATAACAGGAGATTTATTGTGAGGTTATTCTTGTGTGTAAGACAGACCATCAGCTCTAGGGGTCCCCAGGAATTGTTGATCCTTGGAGGGAGAGGAGGGAACAGGGTTTATGAACTAGGAGGTCACTAAGGTCCAGTGCACTTCCAGAGGCTGAGTCACCTGGATGTCTGCTTAGCAGCTGGAGTTGTCAGTCCTAACTGAGGGGTCTGCGATTATAGGGACTCAGCTCTTAGTTATTTATCCTCCAACCATTCTCAAGCAAACACCTTCCTCTCTAATTATATGGCCTTTAGTTCTGCTTACTCAAGGCTCCTTTTTGTCCTTGTTTTTCTTATTCTCCTCCTCCTCCTCCTTTTTTCTTCTCTAATGGCCTCAACCTTCTAGTATCTTCTGGTTCATCTATGGCTCTTATTTACCCGTGTCTTCCATCAACTCATGACCTCTGCTGCTTGGAGGCCTTTACTACTGACTTCTCCTTCTGCTCCCCTTCCCCTGTCTCAAGTTCAAATTCTCAAGAAAAATAATCAGATCAGTTCAGGTAGTCACTAATGTTTGTTAGGGGCAGCTTTCTCATGCAAAGTTTGGGCTGTTCTTTGGCTCAAGCAGTGGTACATAAAATGGCAATCAGGGACCTCTTTAGGGCAATTGTGTAAGTAAGTGTGTAAGTGTGATGTAAATGTGTGTAAGTGTGATGTAAATCCAAGGCTGGTAGCCTGCCCTGCAGTATGTGAGGTTGTATAAATGAGAGGGTACTTTGCAACTTGGATGGGAGAAATGGATAAAATATGGAACGATAGGAAATTCCTATTTAGAGAACATTGAAACCCAAATTTATTGCTCATTTTTTTCTAGCTAAAAATGAGAAAATTATCTTTTTTCTCTCTTGAAGTCACTATGTATAATCAACGCTTAAGCAATTGATGTAAGTTGTCTGGACTTTATCGCCTGCACAAAGGGGATGCACTTTATAAAGGGCCAAATGAGGTTCCCCCAAGATCCTGGCTGTGAAAGGCATTTGGATGTGCTAATGGTACAAATGATTTCTACCATTTTTCCACTTTAAAAATGTGTGTGGAAATAATATACATTTTTCAGTAATATGTTCAGAGTCCTTTAAAACCTCCTGCCCCCAATTAACTCCGCCTTTCCTATTGGTATGCATCTGTGCTTCAATTACACAATCTTATTCAGACAGCACATGTACCTTCTGGAGTGGCAAGTCATGTGGATGCTGGACCCTCCCTGAGAGAATCTTCTTTAGACTTCAGTAAGAGGGTCTCCCGGACACTATCAATGAGGCTTTTTCAGGAGGATTTCTATATGGTTGTTTCATTCCTTATAATCCTGGGAACAAGGCCTGAACACAGGCTCTTGGAATGGCTTCAAGAAGATCACAGTCATCCCACGCCTAGGGTGGGTGGCCTGGCCTGCACCAGGAGGGAAACAAATCATAAGCACAGAAGGACACCCCAATCCCCTGACAGATGCTCCTCTGACAAAAAACAGACGAGGCGAGAAAAAGTCACTGCCAAAGGATCTTCAACACCAGTTCTGTTGCAAAATCCAATCTCATGTTTGTGATTTATAACCCTCCTGGTGTGAAGGACTCAGATTTTAATGCCTGGAGGGGAAAATGATTCTTTAGCTTAAGACATTACTGTGCACAGTGATGTAAGGAAGAGCAGGGAAACAAAAGAGCAAAACTACCCCTGCTGTGTGCCAGTGTTGATTCTACTACTCTGGTTATCAGTGTTCTGCTTCTAACCGATTGATAATTCTCAAATTGGGAATAACATGATGTAGTTTTCGGTCATTTGTTTAAGGAGTCTTTTGGTCGTATCTGAATGTACTGGGCTGTGAAATATGTAGGAACCTCCACAAATGTGACCGCAAGTTCTTTGATTCTCCTCCCATTGAGACATAGGCTCTATTCTCCTTCTCCATGAACCAGCCTGGCCTCTGATTGCGTGGAGCAATAGAATATGGCAGGAGTGATACTATGCCAGCCCCAGGCCTGGACTTTTAAAGGACCGGCAGTGTCTATCATGGTTTCTTGGAGCTCTTGGCTGTTGTATAAGAAATATAACTAACTTGCTAGAGAAACCACATGGAGAGGTCCTGAGACTACATGCAAGTAGAGAAGAGAACCACTGAACCAGCCTTCCTGTTGTGTTGGACCTTCCAACCCAGCCCAGCTGCTGATTGAACACAGTATGGTGTCCCAGTTGACACCATGTAGAACAAAAGATTTGTTCAGCCAAACCTTGCCCATATTCCTGGTCTACAGAAGCATGGTTGATGTGGTAAGCCACTAAATTTGAGGTGGTTTTTAAAGATAATGATAAATAGTCAAAATACAGTAGCAGGAAAGGAAGCTAGGGTGGGGTTGGACCTAAGAGAAGAGGGTAAAAAAGCCAGAGAATAGTGGATGAGTCATAAGATAACTATCCCAGTTGGAGGGTATCATGGGGTCAAAATGCCTAAAAGTTTAATTGTGCATCTTTTGAGCACAATTTGAAAACTCCAGATCCATTTAGGCAGTGACAGTGTCAAGAGGGTTAGGGCAGAGGATTTGAAAGAGGCCAAGCTCAGACTCAGGTTGTAGGGGCATTGGGATCCCTTACCTTCTGGCTGGTTGGTGCAGGGCCTGCCCCCCAAAGAAGAGATGTGAAGTGGTAGGAAGTGTTTCAGAGCTTCAGACGAACAGCATGAAAGTCAAGCACAGGATCCATCCCCAGAGGGTCCCCAGCAGACAAGTTGAGAGAGACACTCAATCATGTGAGTATGGAAATAGGGGGAGGACTCACAGTGGAGGCTGTGCCTCAACAGACTAGGAGTGCCTTGGATGCTCCGTGCTGAGTCTCAGGCCTGGGAAATGCTGAAGAGAAAGGTATGAGAAGTGACTTCCCATCTATTTATATATAAGCGTGGACAGATACATAGATAGATATGGATATTGTTTTATAATTGTTAGGGTCCCTAGGGAAACCAATGACTTGCTTGAAAGGATTTGATTAAAAAGTCTTAAATGAAGAAATCATTTACAGAAGTGCAGGCTGGTATATAGAAGAGAGTTAGCATAATAGGCTGCTACCCTTGGAAGGGCTTGTTTGTAAAGCTGGTCCTTGACTGGCACCTGGGAGCTTGGATTTGGAGAGGGTTCCCATTATTCCCTGGTAAGAATGGCTCACTGTGCACAAACCACTTGTGCAAACAATATGGTTTATGCTGAACACCTACTTTCCTTCTAGAGTCTAGGGTTTTGGTAGGTGCTGTACAAAAGGTGCCTATGTGACTGACGCCCAGTAAAAGTCTTGGGCACTGAATCTCTAATGAGATTTCCTGGTAGGCAACATTTCACCCATGCTGCCACAACTCGTTGTGGGGGGAAATAAGCACATCTTGTGTGACTCCGCTGGGAGGATACCCTTGGAGTTCGTACCTGGTTTGTTCTAGACTTTACCCTTTCCTTTCCCTTTTGTTTATTTCCCCTTTTGCTGTAATAAATCTGAGCCTTGAATATTGAGCAACGTGTATCCTCTTAGTTAACCATGTAACCCGGGGGTGATTTTAGCTCCTCTTCCCCAATGCATCAGGGTAAAGAGAAACATTCAGGGAGGGTGAGGCATCCAGTGACCAGGAACAGCAGGAAGCCCTTATCATCCTTAGACCTGAAGAGGGGCAGGAGATGGCAGCAGTTGCCAGGACTTGGCGAGAGCTAGAGCTGTAGAAAGGGGATATTTTATGAGAGCTGAGGCCTTAGTGGAGAAACACAGTCCCTGAACAAACACATCCCTACTGCTTCCTCCTCCTGATCTCCAACAACCAGCTGGTACCTCCCATTGGCCATACCCTACTGGGAGGCAGAGGGCAAGGGAGACTGGTAGAGTCAGCCTCCTGGGGCATAGTACAAGAGACAGATGGTGAAGAATGGATCTGAGCAAGCAAACAGAATTACTGGGACAAGCTTAAAAGCAAATAAATTTTAACTGAAGTTACTGAGTTAGGTTGATAAGTCAGCTTATTACTAAAAGGTCATTATCTCACATTGTATTACTCAAACCCTGAGTGGATCTTTATTGCACATATAGAATAAAGTCCAAATTACTCAGCATGACATTTCAAGGCCCTTAACCTAGACCAAGATCCCTTTTGAATTTCCTGTCTCCTTCTCCTGTGGGGTGTGGGGAATACACCCTACATTCCTGATGCACCATCACTAGCCATTGCTTTAGTATAGCAGCATTCTCTAGACTTCATATTTTGCTTTCCTCTTTCTTGTACTTTGCATGTTCTCCTTGTTACTTCTGCTTCATGAAGTCCTACCTATGCTTTAGGGCCCAGTTTAACTGTCATGCTGCTTACAAAGTCTCCTTGAAATCCCAGCCATTCTCCTGTCAGATAGATTTGCCCTGTCCCCTAGTATTAACCAGCCTACCATGGGTGGGGGTTGGGCCATGTCTTTTTTTACCAGACCCCATCAGTGTCCAAGACAGAGGCCATGGGCCCCATCTAGGAATGTTCAAATGAACCCTGACCTATGAATTTTCTCACACATTGGCTTCCCTTGTGGGGTAACTCATTCTGAGCTGTTACTGTGGTGCTACTCTGGTACTTCCACAGTGCTGCAGATCTTAATCATCCCTTTGGTTCATAACTAACGAATGCGGGCTCCAGACCTGTGTTTCTGCAGACCCCAAGGCAGGTACTGGGACTCTCCTTGCTGGGCCTGGAGCAGCTCAGTCCCCTGACCCTCTGTAGACTGACGCTGGACTTTGTGCACATGTCTAGGTCTTTATTAGGTTATAATCAGATTGAAGACAGTGACTGTTGCATATTCATCTTTACACTCACCAGACTGATTAGTAACTCATGCATCAAGGGTGTTCCATACACATTGCTGAACTGAATTAATTGGAATAAAAATAAATAATATCACATTTTTTACCTTCTAATCTCTGTCACTTTTGGAAGTCAGGGAAATAAATTGTTCCAGTTTCTAGTTTTGAAACTGAGAGTCCTAAGAAATAAGGAGAAAACAAATCTCCTCTGGAGGACTTTTTCTGTACCCTGGAGATTTCACCTTTGAGAGACAAAATGAATCAGCCATTCTAGAAGGAAGAAAAGATTTCTGTGATATGACCTCCCCTTCCACTTATGGGCAAACTAATGCACAAAGCTAAAACTTGCAATTTTAATGATAAAGTCAGTTTTTTCAATTTTTCAATAAAAAATGAGTTTAGACTTATTACCAGAGATTTAAAGTCACTCTGGAAGCTGTTTTATGTGACCACAGACCATAGTTTCTTCTTTTCCTAAGGCCATATAGAATAAAAACTTGATTAGAAATAAATTTTTAATATTCCAAAAGGTTGACATCACTAAAAACTGGTATCCTAGCAACAAGAAGTGAGACAATGGGCTGAGTAGATGCAAACCATGGATAGACATTCCACCTGGAACTTTAAAAAAAATGGCAGTTGATAAGGCAACCAGCTCATAGACATGGCTGAGCAGGCATTAAATTAAGTTCTTGAATGAAAGATTTTAGGGAGAGAAAATTTTCACTTAATTTGGCAATGTTTATGGCTTTATACTCTGTGAAGATTAAGGAGTTTTTGAATGAGCTATTCTGAAAGCTGGCCATATAAATTTTGCATAGGATTTCGGGAAATAAACAATTTAATTCTTCCATACATCAAACCTCTCTAGGATCTATCTAAAGAAGCCCTTTGATAAGGAAAATATAATAAGCTTTACCAAACAAGGAATCAAATAATAATCTTTGTGGAGTAGTTAGGGGACTGGGTTGTAGACTCCATTTGTTTTAAATGCAAAGCAAGCATTTACCGGATTTATTTAACTTGACTACATATTCTTAGAAATGCTAAGTGTGCTTTACTCCCCTGGAAACACTGGGATACCTTAATAAACTATTACTCTAGTTATTGAGTTTTTCCCAACCAAGTTCAGGGTTATTTTTACAATAGTTTTACTTAGACAGAATTCATACACGGTAAGATTCACCCCTTTAAAGTGGTAGTTAGCCCATGCAGAAGTTAGTGGTAGTTAGCCCATGCAGAATTGTGTTGCTACCTTCAGCACTATCTGGTTTCAGAACATATTCATCTCTGTGCAACCCTCATCTTTTATTTCTATGGATTTGCCTATTGGGGACATTTCGTGTGAATGGAATCACACACTATGTAGCCTTTGTCCCTGGCTTCTTTCACTTAATATAATGTTGGTAAGGTTCATCCATGGAGCATGTGTTAATATTTCATTTCTTCTAAGTGCCAAATAATTTTCCATGGTATGGATTTATCAGTTGATGGACATTTGAGTTGTTTCCATCTCTTGCCATTTTAAATAATACTTCTGAACTTTAGTGGAAAAATTTTTGTTTAAACGTCAGTTTGCGGTTGTATTGGGCATATATCCAGGTGTGGAATTTCTAGATCATATGGTAATTTTATGTTTTACATTTGAGGAGTTATCACACTGTTTTCCAAAACAGCTGCACCACTTTACATTCCCAGAGCAATTTTTGAAGGTTCTAATTTCTCCATATTCTCACAAATACTTGTTATTATATGCCTTTTTTTAGTATAGCCATCCTCATTATGTAAAGTGATATCTTATTGCAGTTTGATTTGCAATTACCTATGATTAATAATGATAAGCATCATTTCCTATCCCCTTTGACCATTCGTAGCTTTTCTTTGGAAAAGCTCTATTCAAATCTTTTGTCCATTTTTAACTGGGTCATTTGCCTTTATTACTGAGTTGTAAGTGTTCTTTATACACTCTGGAAATAATTCTTTTTTTCAGATATACGATTTGCAAATAATTTCTTCATTCCTATGGGTTGACTTTAAATGAAAGACTATTTTTTAGGGAAGTTTTAAGTTCATGATAAAATTAATCAGAAAGAACAGAGAGTTCTCATATGCCTTCTGCCCCCATACATGAACAACCTCCCCACTATTAACATCCCCCTGTACCAGAATGGTACATTTGTTACAACTGATGAACCTACATTTCTACATCATTGCCACCGAAAACTGATAATTTACATTAGAGTTCACTCTCAGTTTTGTACATCCTATGGGTTTTAACAAATGTATAATGACATACATCCACCATTATAGTATCGTACAGAATACTATATGCTCACTGCTCTAAAAATAATTCTGCACTCCAGCTACCTTCCTTTTCCCTTCCCCCAGCAACCATTGATTTTTTTTTTTACTGTCTCTATAGTTTGCCTTTTCCTAAATGCCATATAATTGAAATCCTACAGTGACCTAGCCTTTTTCAGATTGGCTTCTTTCACTTTATATTATGCAATTAACTTTCCTCTATGTATTTTCATGGCTTGATAGCTCATTTCTCTTTAGAGTTAAAATATATTCTGTTGTGTGGATGTACCACAGTTAATTATCCATTCACCTACTGAAAGACATCTTGGTTGCTTCCAAGTGTTGATGATTATGATTAAAGCTGCTATAAACATGCATGTGCACGTTTTTGTGTGGATGTGTTTTGAACCATTTTGGGCAAATATCAAGAAACAAGATTGCCAGATCATATGATAAGAGTATGTTTTGTGGGAAACTGCCAAACTGTCTTTCAAAGTGGATGTACCATTTTGAATTCCCGTCAACAATGAATGAGAGTTCCTGTTGCTGCACATCCTTGCTTGCATTTGGTATCATTAGTGTTTTGAATTTTTGCCTTGTTCACTTTTTACTATCTTGGCAATGTCCTTTAAAACACAAAAACTTTCAGTTTTGATGAAATCTAATTTATTTATTTTTGTTCTTGTTTGTGCTTTAGTGCCATATGTAAGAAACTATTGCCTAACCTATGATCATGAAGATTCACTCCTATGACTGTAAGGAAACCAGGGATAAGGAAACAAACTAGAATTTTATGCTTCAGCTCTTACATTTAGATGTATACTCTATTTTAACTTATCTTGTATTTGTGTGAGGTAGGGATCTGACTTCACTGTTTTGACTGTGAATATCCAGTTATCCCAACACCATTTGTTGAAAGGACTATTCATTCCTTATTGAATAGTCTTGGCATCTTTGTTGAAAATAAATAGATCATAAGTGCAAAGGTTTATTTCTGGACTCTCAATTCTATCCTTATGTCCATACAACACTGTCTTGATTACTATATCTTTATGTTAAGTTTTGGAACCATGAAATGTAAGCACTCCAATATTGTTCTTTTTCAAGATTGTTTTGGATATTCTGGGTCCTTGAGATTTCCATGTAAATTTTAGAATAAATGTGTCCCTTTCAACACAGAAGTGTACTGGCAGGGCACCTGGTGTCTCAGTCGGTTAAGTGTCTGACCCTTGATTTCAGCTCAGGTCATGAGATTGAGACCTGCTTTGGGCTCTGTGCTCAGCATGGAGTCTGCTTGGGATTCTCTCTCTTCTTCTCCCTCTGCTCCTCACCCTGCTCTCTCTATATACATATCTACATACATAAAATCTTTAAGAAAACTGTACTGGGATTTTGATTAAGAATGCATGGGATATATAGATCAATTTAGGAAAAACTGACATAATAACAATATGTTCTCTGATCTGTGAAGATAGCATATCTTTCCATTTATTTAGATCTTCTCCAGAATATTTGGTAGTTTTCAATGTACATGTTGTAGACATATTTTGTTAAATTTATTTCCAATATTTAATATTTTTGCATAGCATTAGCAAAATAATAGACACATAGATCAGTGAAACAGAATAGAGAGCCCAGAAATAGACTCACACAAAAACAGTCAACTAATCCTTGACAAAGGAACAAAAAAAATTCAATGGAGAGAAGATGGTCTTTCCAACGAATGGTTCTAGAACAACTAAACATTCGTATGCAGAAAATGAACTTAAACACAGGCCTCAAAAACAAAACAAAACAAAACAAAACAAAACACAGGCCTCACATTTTTCACAAGCCTTAACTCAAAATTGATTGTAAATCTAAATTTAAAATATAAAAGTTTAAGCACTTCTTGACAAAGTAAAGGAAAACTTGCATAGCCTTCTGTATAGTGATGAGTTTTTAGGTAGAACGCCAATAGAAATGAAAAAATATGATGAATTGGACTTCCTTAAAAATAAAAACTCCTGCCCTTTAAAAGACACTGTTAAGAGAATGAAAAGACAAGCCTCAGACTGGGAGAAAATATTTACAAAATACATATCTGATAAAAGATGCATCCAAAACATACAAAGGACTCAAACTCAACAATAAGAAAACAAATAATCCAATTTTAAAAATCAGCAAAAAATCAGAGAAGATACACAAATAACAAATAAGCATATAAAAATGCTCAACACCATTTGCCACTAGGGAATTTCAAAGTAAACAACAACAAGAAATCACTACACACCTGTTAAAATGACTAAAATCCCCCAAACTGACACTACCAATTGCTGGTGAGGATTCAGAGCAACAGGAACTCTCATTCATTGATGGTCAGAATGCAAAATGATTCAGTAACAGTGAAAGGCAGTTTGGCTATTTCCTGAAAAACTAAAAATATTTTACCATATGATCAAGTAATCATGCTACTAGGTATTTGCCCAGATAACTTGAAAACATACCCATACAAAAACCTACTTGTTCAGCTTTATTCATAATCTCCAAAAAAGCGATGACAGTATCTCTCAACAAGTGAACTGATAAACAAATTGTAGTACATCCACTCAAAGCAAGTTTATAGCATAAAAAATAACCTTAATGAATGCAAATTTTTATAAATATATCATTTGGGAGGTCAGAAAATCTCAGAATGGAGCGTAGAATGCGAAAAAACCTGTATGACAGGTATTTGAAATAACCTCACTAAGAGTGTGGGAGAGAGAGTGCTGATCTGAGTATCTTTTAAAATGAGTGGAGTCTATAAAAACTAAAGGCAAAATAAACTGTACATAAGCATAATAGTCTAGTTGATAGCATTGTTTCCCATAGAGGGGGAAGTTAAGAATTCCGAAGTCACTGGACATATATACTGGAAATGAATAATTAAGAAATTGGATGGTAGAGAGTGACAGCCAGGTTATTCATTGTTGGAGTGGAAGATTTTAAGGGAGGAAGCTAGAATGATCCTTGTGCTAATGGATTAAGTTGGAGACATCATATGAAATGATGGTTAGCTTAATAGAAATTCACATGGTTACATTAGAAATATTTATAGTTATATGTATATACACTAGGTCATTTATATACATGGAAATATGTTCACACATATATCTTCATGCTCTGTCACCTAAGAGGGATTAGAAGCAATGACACCCCGATAGTAATGAATACACGTTGTGCCCAGATCTTGGTTTCCAAATACCATTCTCCAGTTAAAAAAATCAGATCTCTTTTTCCTGGAGCAAGAAATATATAAGATGCTTCTCTAGTGCCAAAAAGTTAGAAAGTGCTCAAAAACACTCTCACAACAGATGGGGACATGTCAAAGGGGCACAGGAGTCAGCTGAAAGAGCTCCCAGTGGCCAAAGCTGGGAAAATCGGAGCTACAAAATAAACAGTGTTGGATTATAACCCAAAGTATAAAATCAATACCCATGAGTCCATACTGATATAAATAAATGATTGAACGAAGAAATGGGAAAGAACGGATAAATCATTTATGCAGAAGAATCTCAAATAATTTAGGTAAATACTCACCCCTGAAGGAGGTGGAGCATAACTCTTCACTCCTTAAGTACAGGTTGTACATAGAGAAAACTTTCCAAAGAGTAAAACTGGAAGGAATTGGTGGGGGAGTGAGGGGAGTGGGGGTGGGGGGGGGTGGCGTGGGTCGCTTTACCCAAGGTGCTAGCTTATTTTGCATACGCCTTCCAAAAGAATAACAAAGGAAGACCATATGGTAAGAGTTTTGCTAATTCTTTTAAGCTTCCATTTAGTGTCCTGATGCAGAAAATTACTAAATGCTACCCTGGGATTTTGAAGGTATAAATACAGCTCACAAAAAGCTCTGTGAATCCCCTTGGAAGAAACTCTTGTTTTAGGAAAATGTGGTTCATTAACTGTGATAATGGATCAGAGATAGATGGATATGCAAGCATTTTTATTTTTTATTTTTATAAATTTATTTTTTATTGTTGTTCAATTTGCCAACATATAGAATAACACCCAGTGCTCATCCCGTCAAGTGCCCCCCCTCAGTTCCCATCACCCAGTCACCCCCACCCCCCCCCCGCCCACCTCCCCTTCCACCACCCCTAGTTCATTTCCCAGAGTTAGGAGTCTCTCATGTTCTGTCTCCCTTTCTGATATTTCCCACTCATTTTTTCTCCTTTCCCCTTTATTCCCTTTCACTATTTTTTATATTCCCCAAATGAATGAGACCATATGTTTGTCCTTCTCTGATTGACTTATTTCACTCAGCATAATACCCTCCAGTTCCATCCGCCATTTGCTTCGACGTGGATGGAACTGCAAGCATTTTTAGAACAAGAACCCTTGAGTTTGTGCAAATGATGCATGGGCATGGATTAGATGTGGGAATAAGATTATTAGTGAAATGTGGTAAGGAGAAAAAGCGGAATCTTGGGCAACCTCTGAGACTAAGGTAGTATTTCTCAAATAGTTTTGACCTGACCCCTGTAAGAAAATAATTTTACATCATGATTTAGTATATGTATATGCATTTGTATTGTGTATAATTCAAATTATTATTTGTGTTCTCTTCTATTTGACTTTGTTAAAATGTTAATTTCACCCATTAAATTGTTTTTTACCTCCCACTAATGAGTCAAGGTTTACAATTATTTCCCAAACACTTCATTATAAAAAAAAAAATCAAACACACAGAAAAGTTTAAAGAATTGTGTGTTGTACAATGTTGTACATTGGTTGAACATTCACATGCCCACCATTTGGCTTCAATAATTCAAATTTAGTTTCAGATACTGAAATGCTTGATATATTTACTAGAAACTAGAATTCAATATTTTTATGGTTATCTTTTTTAGATGAAGTTTTCATACAGAAAAATATAAAATTTAAATTTGTATTAGTTTCCTAGGGGCGTTGTGACAAATTGCCATAAATTATGTGGTTTCAAACACAAGGTGTCTATTCCTTTTTAGTTTTGGGGATTAAAAGTCTGACATCAAGGTGTTGGCAAGGTTGGTTCCTTCTGGAGGCTCTGAGGGAGGATATTTCAAGCCTCCCCCTTGGCTTCTGGTGGCACTCCTTGGCTTGCAGCTGTAATTACTCCAATCTCTGCCTCCATCATCACATGGCATTTTCCTTGTGTTTTTCTGTATCTGTGTCTTCACAAAGCCTTCTTGTAAAGACACTAGTCATTGGATTTAGGGCTACCATAGTCCAGTATGACTTCATTCTAACTTGACTACATCTGCAAAGACCTTATTTCTAAATAAAGTAGTTGTATTTACAGGTACTAAGAGTTAGGACTTCAGCATATCTTTCTGGGGGGATACAGTTCAACCCAGAATAATGTACATGGCTTATTCCATGAGATTTCACAAATGTATCTGCCTGTGCTACTGACATTCTTAAGATGTGCAACATTACTGCTCTCCCAAGAAGTTCCCCGAGTCACTTCCCAATCAGTCCTCACATTTACCCTTTCTTAGAGGCAAGTCAGAGATCTTTAAAACTATAGATCGTTTAACCTATTCTAGAACTCCATATAAAAGAACCGTATAGTATGTGTCCAGCTTCTTTCACTCAGATGCTTTTGAAATTCATCCATGTACTTTTGTGTATAAGTAATTGTTTTTTCTTATTGTTGAATAATATTTTATTAAAGGAATACGTTATAGTTTGTCCATTATCTTGGTGGAGGTCCAGGCCATTTCCAATCTTTGGCTATTACCCATAAAACTGCTAAGAACATTTTGAACCAGTTTTTTGTGGACATGTGCTTTCATCTCTCTTGGGTACAATGTTAGGTTTCTATTGCTGCTGTAACAAATTGTCACAAACTTAGTGGTTTAAACAATACATATATCTTATAGTTCTGCAAACCAGGAACTGCAATTCAGAAACCCAACATAGCTCTCGTTGGTCTAAAATCAAGGTGTTGGCAGAATTATATTCCTTTCTGGCATCTCCAAGGATGGGGTGAGGGGATCTGTTTCCTTTTCCAGCTTCTAGAAGTCACCCACTTTCCTAGGTTCATAGTCCCCTTTCTCCATCTTCAAAGCCATCAACATTTGAGTTCTATGACCATTTTTCTGTAATCACATGTCCCTCTTATTCTCTTTTTTGCTTCCTCTCGCTTAAATAACCTTAATGACATTGTGATTACATTGTCTTAGTCCAGAACAATCTCCTTCTTTTAAGGTCAGCTGGTTAGTAACTTTAATTCCATTTGCAATGTTAATTCTCCTTTGCTGAGTAACACAGGTTCTTCAGATTAGGACCTGGACATCTTTGGGATGGCCATTGTACTGCCTGCCATAGATATGTAGTCAGGAGTGGAATTGCTGATCATAGAAAAGATTCCTGTTGAACTTTGTAAGAAACTGCCAGAATTTCTCTCAAAGTGATTATAAAATTTCATACTTCCACCAACAATGTATGAGCATTTCTGGTTGTGACACATCCTTGTCAACATTTGTTGCTGTCTTTCTTATTGTAGCCATTCTAGTGGATATGGTGTCTCATTGTGGTTTTAACCTGCTTTTCTACGATGCAGCACTTTTTCATTTAATTTGCTTATTAAGCAATTTTTGTACATTACTTTTGTGAATTTTTTCTTCAAATATTTTGCTCATTTTTATTAGGTTGTTTGTTACTGAGTTGTGTGAGTTCTTCTCATATTCTGGATATCAGTCTTCTTTTACATATATGTTTTGCTAATGTTTTTTGAGTCTGTGGTGACATTATCAGGGGCCTGCTCTACTATCCTTGGGATAGTCTCCTTGTACTAACCCCCTTCGTATTTCCAGGATGGCTGCCGTAGGTCCAGGCATTACATGAAGATGCAACATCCCATGAAATAACATCTGTTTCTCTTTTATGTGTCCTTTAGAGCTTTAAAAAGAAAGGCAAAAAGCAGGAAAAAAATTTACTGGGCGCATGTGCTCTAGTTTTTTTTTTTTAATTTTTATTTATTTATGATAGTCACACAGAGAGAGAGAGAGAGAGAGAGGTCCACACACATTTCTTTCGTTAGAATAAGCCTACCACTATGTTAATCAGCAACAAGGAAAATGGCACCACTCTAATTAGCTTGGTCTAATCAGAGTGTGGAACAAAATCTGGATCTTCTAGGATGGAAGAAGGTTATTAGGTATTGGGTTGGGGGTGGGGGAGGAACAACAAACCTTGCCCCCTCCACTGGAGAGCCTCTCGGGTGTTTCTATTACTAGGTCTTAGCACCATGTGTCAGAAGCAGACAGTCTATGTACTCTGCCCTTCAGAGGCTTTAAAACTACCACCTCCCACTCTGTCCTTTGAGATTCCTGGCAACGGGGTTCCCAGTTGCTTTTATCCCTCATACAAAAGCACAGTTCTTTTCATATAAAGTCCTTCTGTTTACATAGGAGACTATAGGAAACAAACAGTTAAAAATTAACCCTAGAGAAGTTACAAAGCTTAGGAAAACTTCCACAATATTGACTATCTATGGTCCCTGAACCCAAGTCCCTTCTGAGCTGATACCTAAATGTTTGCAGGATCATTGTTCTCAGCTTTCCTTCCATTCCTGAAGATGTCCCTGGGCATCTGAATCCACAGTATCTTGCCTTTTAGATGCAGCACAATTCTGAACCCTTTCTGCATGATGGCCATTCTTTGCCATTGCTTGCAGAGATCATTCCCTTCTCTCAGGTGGGAAACCACGTTGGGAGGACCCCGTGACTGGGGTGCAATGATGTGCCCCACAGATCAGCCTCTGAGCACCTCCTGGCAGTCCGCACTGGGCTGCTTCTGATTCAACCTTGCTGCAAAGAGGAAGGCCGCTCTATTTAGGCTGTCACTTAGGAAGTTGATGGTTGAAATGGTGAGTAATAAAGTGTTCTTTAAATCAACACTTTCTTTTTTTGCCAGTAAAATTTTATCTGTGAAACTTTGTGTGATTACTTAGTCAGAGGAAAAGCCTCATCTCAAAACCTATGAAAGAGAGTCCCTAAGCTCTCATAGACTCTTGTCAGAGATGGAACACTGGGCCCATAGTAACTGTGTGGCTCATTCTCCCCATCTCTGTGTGTGTGTCTCCCTCTCCTCTGGAAATAATACAGGGCTGAATGCTTCAGAAAGAGATGAAAGTAGAGGATGAAGGCAATAATAATCAGAGTTGGGGTCAGATGAATCAGAGATTCAAAAACCTATGTTATGTGTTAGCCAGAGCAGTGTCCAGAGTAAGGGCAGAAGTCATATTTGAAGATCTTGCTGGTCAAAAATTTAAGAAGTTGGTTTTTTTTTTTAAAGATTTTATTTCTTTATTTGACAGAGAGAAAACACAAGCGGGGGTGGGGGAATGGCAGAGGGAGAGGCAGAAGCAGGCTCCCCACTGAGCAGGGAGCCCAAGGGGAGGCTCAGTTCCAGACCCCGAGATCATGACCTGAGCCAAAGATAGATGCTTAACCAACTGAGCCACCCAGGCTCCCCCAAGAAGGTTTTAATACCAAGTTGCTGATGCAAAGGCCAGGTGCTTTTGGTTCTTGGCAGTTAGGATATGGAAAAAGGATTGAAAGTTTGGAGTTTAGGCAAAGGATTAGGAGAATGTGATCACAGAAGTTAAAGTTGCTGAGGTCAATAATTTAGGAGGTAGGTGCTGAAGACAAAGGAACTATTGGCCACGACCAGGAATGAATCTGGCTCAGAGGTGTTGGATGGTTTATCTTCTGACCAGAATTATAATTTCTACTGGGCATGGGAAGTTCTGGGTCTGCAAGTATGCTCTGGGATGCATGGAGTATCTAGAAATCATGTTGGACAAGAAGCACAAGACCTAGGCTCTGCTCTAGCTCTGTCCCACACCAGCTAGATGATCTTAGGCAAGTGACTTAGCCTCTCTGAGTCTTTAGCCCAACTTACCTGACATCTTGACATGAAGATGCAGTGTCAAAGATCATATGTGAACAAGTGCATCTAATTGGCATCCAGGACTTGGGGGTGGATGGTGGAGAAAAAACATGGCTTGAAATGTGAGGAGTCAGAAGTTACTCGGTAGAAATTCTTCCAAGCATCAGATATGTGAAATGATGGTTGAAGGAATTCATTCTCATTAACACTTAATCAAGTCAGAAGTGCTCTCCTATCAGGAACATTTGATAATATAGCATGTACAATTGTAAATGTGCCAGATATTTTTTCCTTCTTTGATGGAAATAGCATGAAGTTGAATTTATTGGAGCTCCTGAGTTTATAGCCTATGCCTGTGGTATTTTTAGAATTTATGATTTGTTTTACTTTCTCTTCCCTTCATTTAGCACTTTCTATGTGCCAAGTGCTTCTCTGGTCACTGGAGATATACGAGTAAACACAGCAGACTCTCATGGAGCTTTACATAGGAACTTGTCAGATCTCCACCATCAAAATAAGAGGATTTCCAAGAGACATTTCTATGGATCTCTGGGCAAAACTGTAGTTACTACTTCATTGTACACTTGGATTGACTATTTCAAAAGTATGAGATATATGTCAATCGGAGAAAGACAATTATTATATGAATTCACTCATATGTAGAATATAAGAAATAGTGAAAGGGATATTGAGGGAAAGGAGAGAAACTGAGTGGGGGAAAATTAGAGAGGGAGACAAACCATGAGAGACTCCTAATTCTGGGAAACAAACAAAGGGTTGCGGAAGGGGAGGCGGGCGGAGGTGTTGGGGTTAACTGGGTGATGGGCACTGAAGAGGGCACTTGATGGGATGAGCACTGGGTGTTATGCCATATGTTGACAAATTGAATTGAAATTAAATATTAAAATCACACACAGACAAAAAAAAAAAAAAAAACTACGAGAAGCCCCAAAACCCAGCAGTGGAAGATAGGCAAATACAAAAGGGAACTGTATTAATCTCTATTAACAAAACAGAATGAAACAAAACAACAAAAGCAAGATTGCTTTTGACTGCTTTTGAGGTTGGATCTTGAAATGGTTATTTTGAGTCCTTGGAACTTTATTTTGGCTATTTATATCTTAATGAAGCTTATATAATAATGGCTAGGAAATGCATAAACTGCAAAATGCCACTTTTCTGCACACAAGAGGATATTCAAGTGGAGTGTATCGGGGAAGTAGATTAAATCCAGGCACTATTATTCTGGGGAGACATCTTGAAGGGAAGAATCGGGCTGGAATTTGCCTCTCAAAGGCACAAGTTAATAGATCTCACCCTACTACCACATACAGCAATACAGAACGTATCAGAGTAGAAAGCTCAGAAAGACAGGGCAGAGAGATGTCATGCCACTTAAATAGAGACAAGACCTCTTCTAGGTAATAGGCAACTTCAGCTGGCATTTTGCAGAATACATAAAGAAGAATAAATCTTCTTAAATTCTAGCATGTAATGAAGACTTAAAGAATGAACTTTAAAGATCATTGCTGCCAAGAGATTCGTGAATTCTCTAAAACAGTATTAAAGTCTTTCCTAAAAGGAAGCAGTCATTTAGAATGCAAGTGGGCAGGGTGGTGAATGGCTTCAGAAAGAGAAAGAATCTACAGATTGGCAGTAAATGAGAAAGAGACATTTCCCTTGGTCATACTGCTAATGGGCTCAGCAATTCCTAATTAAGAAGGATTGAAGGGATCCCTGGGTGGCGCAGCGGTTTGGCGCCTGCCTTTGGCCCAGGGCGCGATCCTGGAGATCCGGGATCGAATCCCACATCAGGCTCCCGGTGCATGGAGCCTGCTTCTCTCTCTGCCTCTCTCTCTCGCTCTCTCTCTGTGACTATCATAAATGAATAAAAAATTAAAAAAAAAAAAGAAGGATTGAAGCATTGGAAGTTATTACTAGGCCAACGGTACTTATTATTTGTTTTACACACACATGCACACACACACGCTTTTCTGGAAGGACTGTTGGACACTTGATCTTGTACCTTTGTACACCTAATTCCTATACATACACACACATGCACACTTGCACACACACACACTTGTGCTTATGTAATCTAAATAGTACAGTATATTTAGTTTTCATTCTGTTGGATGAGTTCAGTTAATTTTACTCATTAACTAATCAGTCTTTACTAATTAACCTCTTTGTTGTCATTACAAAGTCCCAGGTTCAATACCCCTTCTGGTGCATGGAAAAGACCCTGAAATCAAACCTGCATCTAAACCCTGATTCTTCCATTTACCAGAGACCTCGAGACAATTGCTTAGTCTTCAAGCTGGTAAAATGAGGAGAATAAAACTGATGCCCAAGTCTTCTGTGAGAGTTAAATTATACAAAATATGTAAAGCTCCTGTACAAGCGATTCTCCGTGCCCATGAACACAAAGGGAAGCTTCCTGCCCAAATGTCCCACGGACGGGGCCTGATGTGCCCTCTCCTACACTTGTTTTTACCCAGGGTGGTCCCCATGCTCTGGAACTGAGGAGGAGATAGGCCTGTCCCCAGGCCTGTGCCCTCTGGGCCGATGGTGACTATGCCAGCATCTATGGCTCCATCTTCAGTCATTCTTCCTTCATTTCATCATATCTCTGCCCCTTTCAGTCCAGATTGGCAGTGTTTCTGTTGATATAAATTCTCATTAAACTTATTGGCCTCTCAGGCAATAAGGAGAGTTCAAGCCACCAGACAATAGGGTCCTCCACAGGCTCTTCCTAGGTAACCACATCTCTATTCCTGGCTTCTGCTTGGGTGGTTGAGTGGATCCATGAGTCACATGCTTAATCTCTTTAGCAAATAGCTTGTCCAGTTTCCAGAATGGGCTCTCTGGATAGGCTGAGAATTCTTCCAAATTGTCAAGTGCTGGGTTTTTTGGGGGGTGGCGCTTGACAGTTCCTTCTCCAATTTATTTTTCTCCTCTTGCATTTTACTACAAGCAGCAAGGAGAAACCGGGCTGCACTTTCGACATTTTGCTTGAAAATCTCCTCAGTTAAATACCCAGGTTAATTGCTCATAAATTCTACTTTCCATCCAATAGTACACAGTGCAGCCAAGTCTTCTGCCACTTTATAAGGAGGATCACCTTTCCCCGAGTTTCCAATAAATGTCCCTCATTTCTGTCTGTGACCTGTTATAGACTGCCTGTTTGTACTCCCTGGCACCCCCTCAAATTCGTATGTTGAAGCCATCTCCTCCTCCCCCCAATATGATGATATTTGAAGATGGGGCCTTGAGAAGTAAGGATATTTTGATGAGGTCATGAGGGTGGGGACCCTATGATGGGATGAGTGTCCTTATTAGAAGAGGAAGGGAGACTGGAGCGCACTCTTCACCGAGTGAGGTTATAGCAAGAAGAAGAACATATCTGTTGTTCAGATAGAAGGCCCTCATCGGGAAACAAATCTGTTGAAAATTTGGTCTAAGACTTCCAGCTTTCCAGCTTCCAGAACTGTGAGAAATAAATGTTGTTTAAGCCACCCAGTCTATGGTATTTTGTTACAGCAGCCCAAGCTAAGACTTCATAAAAAGCACTTTTTGACATTTATATTCCTGGCAACATTCTGTTTGTGATAATATATGTATTCTCTTAGACAATAGAAGCTTTCTCTATAGCTCCCCTCTTTTCTGAGTTCTCAGCAGAATCTCCTCTAACGTCCACATTTCTACCAACAGTCTCTTCAAAGCAATCTAGACTTTTTCCATCATGTGCCCTAAAATTCTTCTCATTTCTACCCATTATCCAATTCCAAAGGCACTTCCACATTTTCAGGTATTTGGTACAGCAGCACTCCACTCTCAGACACCAGAATCTGCTCTGGTTTCCTAAGGCTGTCATAACAAAGTACCATAAACTGGGCTTCAACAACAGTGATTTATTTCTGGAGGCTGGAAATCTGAAATCAAGCTGTTGGCAGCATTGGTTCTCTCTAAGGGCCATAAGAGAAGAATCTGTTCCAGGCTTATTCCTTGCCTTGTACATGCTATCTTCTTCCTGCATCTCATCACAAAGCTTTCTCCCCATGCATCCCTGTCTGTATTCAAATTTCCCCTTCTGATAAAAACACTGGTAATACTGTATTAAGCACTCACCCTACTCCAGTGTGACCTCATGCTATCTTAACTAATCATGTCTGCAATTACCCTATTTCCAAATAATGTGATATTCTGAAGTAGTGAGGGTTAGGACTTCACCATATGAATTTTGAGGGCACACAAGATAACCCACAGTACCTCCTTTACCCTAGTACCGGCTGATTGGGCCAGGGCTTCTGATTTATAGTTGGCCATTGGCTTATGACATTGCCTTGATTGGGAAGGTCACTCTTAGGCATGTGGCTTAAAAAGTCTAGAGACAGTCAGGAAGTTTGCAGGAAGAGCTGAAGCTGAAAGAAACAGAGAGAATCCCTAAGGTAGAGAGGAGTCCCTGAGCAAACGAGTTATGTAGGAGCAACAGCTCTGAGTTTTTAACACGTTGAGATTTCTGGTTAAGGTAAGGTTAAAGGGGAGGGGGTGGGGGCAAAAGGAAATTCTATAAGGTGTGCAATAAGAGCAAAAGGAGAGAGCAGTGGAGTTGTGTGAAGATGGAGCGGTAGAGGAAAGATGGGTGAAAGCTCTGCCAAGATCCCTAAGGATGGCTAGCGTGTGGTTCCAGGCTCCATGAGGCCACCGCCTGCAATGGGCCCTGCTCTGGCAGTTCCGTATGGTCTCTCTCCATCTGAATTCCTGTCTTTCACCCTTTCACAACAAAACAAGACAAAACGAAACCCTTCCTGAGCCAGCCCAATCCAATCTAAGGCATGGCCCAGAGTGGGTCTTCAACAATACTAATCTTCATCCTTCTCCATCAGCTGACAATTGGGTCAAAATTCTTGGACACAAAAATACCAGGGTAGTCAAGGAATGGCCCGTCCAGAATGGTTGGTGCCTGAAACTCTTTGACGCCTATATGATTTTTAATGAGTTAAAGCACCATTAGAATTTACCTTCTTTTAGTAATAGATCCTTTTGGACTGTACAAGCCTTAGTATTAGCATTAGGGACTATGGCACTTAAACAACCCTCATTTTCTGTTATGAACTGAGAAGAGGAGGTCATCACAGAGTACTAGCTTTCTTTCCCTTTAGTCTGCACTTGCAAAGGTGGGAGAAGAGACTAATGAGAGAAAAGAGATGGCTTACTGTTGCTAAGCAACCTTTGTTGGCAAGAAATGTAAAAACAAGATTCAAAGAACTCCTAATTGGGCAAATATCTTAGAGAATATTTATAATTCCAGAGAGATTTGTTTTCAGACCATTCCTTTTTTTTATTGAAGCATTAATCCCTTATTTTAGAGGTGGTTGTCATAATTACATAAAATTTTATCACTTAAACCTAATTTTAGAGTGTCACTGATTGAGTTCCAAGTATTTGCAGAAAACACCTTAAATTTTTTTTTAATTTAAATAAGACTCAGAGCATACATAGTTTACACATGAGTACCATGGGTCTCCATATCTATAGCCAAATAAAGCATCTCCCTGCAGGTATAATGGCACTGGAAATGAAAGGGTAGCTCTTCAGCTTACTATTTACATAGCTTTGCTCTCTGATAGGATGACCAGTTCATTCTGAGTTGCTCAGAACTTTCCCAATTTGTGTGCCACAAATCCTGCATCCTGGAACCCTTAGTCCAGAGCACATGGGGATATTAGTCAGCCATTCTCTGATTTTATTATTATACCTGAGATGTTTAGGCTGGATTCAGGATAAACCTTAGGGCATCTTTCCTGGGCAGATGAACATCATACCTGGTGTTCCTCTGGACCTGAGTGGGCTCTAATCAGCTTGGTGGAGTCCCAAGAGAGGGTAGTTAGATAGAACCTATTGGAGCTCGAGGGTGAAGCTGACCAGTTTCTCCTTCACTTCAGTTTCCTTAATCTATATTGTTGGCCCGTATCCTAAGATTTCAACTTCTTTTAGGCTCCCAGATGGCTTATATATGTAATAAGTTCCCAACAGTAACATCTATCATTGTACAAAGCAATTCCATTAGCATGGAAATGGGAGGGACGGGATAGCATGGGGGAAGGGTAGCAGTAGAGCATGTTCCATGTGGGAGAGAAAGCCACTGGGAGGTTCTTAGCTGTTTCCCAGGGAAGGGGCATTGTTCCTTCTATGGGGGCAGTCATATCCTCTCCCACAAGTATGAAAGAATTCTTCCCAACCCACCAAACCACAGTTAGTTGATTAACTATATGTGCCCAAACCGTCCCTGAGGTTCTTGGTACATAGTCCAGTTGACTTTGTGACCAATTGACCTGCATCCCATTGTCTAGATCACAGAATTTTAAGATGCAAACTGAGTGCTATGTGGAAGCCCAGGGAAGAGGAGATCAAGGTGAGTAAATGGTTAGGAAACAAGACAGCCCAAAGAGAGGTAATTTAATCTGGTGAAAACAAGACAGGTAATAATCAGGGCATCTGGGTGGCTCAGTCAGTTAAGCATCTGCCTTTGGCTCAGGTCATGATCTCAGAGTCCTGGGGTCGAGCCCCACATCAAGCTCCTTGTTCAGCAGGGAGTCTGCTTCTCTCTGTCCATCCCCCTGCTTGTGCTCTTCCTCTCCAACTCTCTCAAATAAATACATAAAATCTTTAAAAAGAAAAAATAGGTCATAATCAATGCTCATGTAGAAAAGGATTTTCTCAAGCAAGAGAACAAGTAAAAGAAATTGTGTACAATCCAAATATGCCAGATTTAGGTGGGGTATCCTGATTTCCAGTGTATAATGATTCTATCACACATAATCTGACAATACAGGGATGCACCATGTCCAAGATTAACAAAGGATTACTCAAAGCTTGGCCTGGTGATTCTCGGTGTTATCAGTTAATACCCTGCAGGGTAGGCCGTAGCTGAACATAGCACACAAGTGTCCCTCAAACTAATCCATGGTAACTCTCACTCCTTAATAATACAAGGCAGCTCCACAGTGATCTCTGTGTGTGAGCTAATGACTGAGAGGCCGAGAGAGGAGATACGGATGCAGATTTAGCAGTTAGATTCGCTAGCACTACAGTTAGGTAGCAAAGATGTGGCATGGAACTCAGCCGACAGCCATGAACACACCACTCAGTCAAATGAATAGAAGTATTTTTTAAGCTGGTGCTAAGTGGGGACAGTGGTGTCACAAATTTAACAAATGCCAAGGGAGTGTTGGGTGCATTTGAAAGAAGATAGGAGATTCCCGCAGGTGCAGAAAGGCAGGTAAACACTGGAGAGAAGCAAAATGACAGAAACCCCTCAGCACACTGTGTTCTGGACAAACAAGGACACCAGCTTCTGGGCCGTCTTGTTTTGAGAGTGCCATCACACACTGTGCTCCTTAACACGTGAAGAAGAGGTGGAGCCATCGGTACCAAAAAGATTATTGTCAACAAGTCAGCACATACACAGATTTCTAAAATTCTGAGTTCCGTTCCTCGGGTTCAAGGGATAGTCTTACCCATATTGAGTGGACAAGGGATGGATGCAGGATTGGTGGAAAGCAGTGGGGGAACTTAGTGGAGGTTCAGACATAGCTTTTTAATTTTATTTCATTCCTCTTGTCCCCAGATGCATCCATAGATATATGCACTTCACCCTAGACTCCTGGGGCCTTCCTTGTGGTTCAAACACTTGGTCAGCAGAACTCATCCTTCCTGTCCTGTCTTTTTTGCACTGACACGTACTCACACACAAACACACAGTCTTGGTATTTTTGATCTTTCTCATTGTCTGCTCTCCCCTCCCCATGGAGGCTCTGCCTCTCTTCTATGAACTCTGGTGTAACACCCCAGGCTCCTCTGCTCTTGGGGTGTGTGTTCCACACCTCTTCAGAACCTGACCTGGGAGTGTCCTTACAAACACAATCCCTGCCAGGTTATTCTGTTAAGATGAGCTATAAATCTGAGTATCTGCTTCTTGCCAACCTTGAGATACAAGACAAAAGTCTTCCTTCTACCCCTTAGTCTCAGGAACCATCACGTCCCAGAAAAGAGCAACTTGACCTGCCACAAACACCTCTGTGGTTTGTCATCTTGAGGGCACTTAGCCCAGGGCAAAGGGGTTGGAGAGGCTTATTCAGTAAGCAAAGGTTTGGACCAGGAGAGAGAGAGAGGGAAAGAAAGGGAGGAAGAGAAACAAAGGAAAAGAAAGGATGGTACCCTTGTCCATGGCAGGCATTCCAGAAACTCCTCTCAGGACTCTGCCTTTGCCGGTTCTTATCCTTGGAATGCTCTTCCACCAGGTTGTATGGCTTCTCCTTCGCTCCACTTAGCCTCCTTTCAAATGCCACCCTGCTCAGAAAGGTGTTTCCCCACTGCCTTTGACCCTGTATCCTGCTTTATTCTCCATCTATGGACTCCTTACTGCCTGGTGCATTACGTAGCTATCTGCTTATTGGATATTCCCCCCACACCAACATGTAAGCTCTGTGTGAGCAGAGACCTTCCAGTTTCGCTCAGTGCGATCCCCAGAACAGTTTCGGGCAACATAACAGAAGCTCCATAAATATTTGTTGAGTGAAAATTAGGGACACAGGTTTTGGTGGCGCTCTATTGATGTCTCTAGGATTTATTCTATTGGTTTAAAGCAAATAAGATGGAGACTAAGCATTAGGGCTATGATGTGTGGCCTTCAACTAAAGTAAACAGCAGAATGAAGTCAGACTCTCCTTGGTTTGTAGAATATCAGATGCTTCCTGCCAGCTAAGTCTCCTTTTTATTGTAATCAATGAGAAGGAACCCCTAATACCTAGGGCATGAGTGACCAAGGGCTATGGTCTTTTAGACCCTGTGAGCCTTCAGATGGGTAGGAGTTCTTGGAGAATACTAGTTAGATACATAAAGCATAAGGCAACTGGGAACACTGTACTTTGGGGCCCAACCCTCACCCCTCCCCTCCAGGTAAATGGATGTCTGGAGTTGACTGGTTGTAATGTACTTCAAATCTCTGCCATAATTTGAGCAGAAAAATGTCTGCTCAAAAAGAGCTTTGAGATCAGGGGCACTTGGATGGGTCAGTCAGTTAAGTGTCCAACTCTTGATTTCAGCTCAAGTCATGATCTCAGGGTTGTGAGATCAAGCCTCTTGTTGGGCTCCGTGCTGGTCATGGAGCTTGCTTAAGATTCTCTCTTTCCCTCTACCCCTCTCTATTCCTTCCCCTCCCATTGGCCCCCCTTGCACACACTGAGTGGTCTCTCTCTTAAAAAAAAAAAAAAAGAGTTGTTTGAGATCTTTGAATAAAGCACAGATAACCCAAGATTAGACAAAGGGGAGGATAGATGTGAGAGGGTCAGTATATTTAAGTGGAACACCCGCTTGAGGGGTGGGTTCATCTACAAAATGCCTTGTTTACTCCATCTTATTGTAATTTCTCTGGACTACCACAGAGAACTTGCATTTTAGCCAAAATAAATATTTCAGTAGATGAAATCTCAGCAGACCACGTTAGCAGTATAGAGTTGAGTTTTAATGGGTTTCTCCCAGGCCAGGATTTGACACTTTTTTGTGGGGAAGGAGGAGGGGAAACTGTATTTTTGAAATGAGCAGTCTCTTCTCTAAGTTGATTTTCAGTGAATCTACAACCTCTAGGCAGATCGGTCATGTCAAGCTGAAAATTAAAATTTGCCTTGGAAATAGTCTCCCCCTCCACTATCTCATATTTAAAAATCTAGCCTTTTTCTAACTGTTTGTGTCATTTTTCACTTTATTTGCACTTGCATAGACATCTTTCCCCCTTGCATTAGTCTTGCAGGATTTTTGTGCCTTTTCTTCTTTTCTTTTCTTTTCTTTTCTTTTCTTTTTTTCTTTTCTTTTCTTTTCTTTTCTTTTCTTTCTTTTCTTTTCTTTTCTTTTCTTTCTTTTCTTTTCTTTTCTTTTCTTTCTTTTCTTTTCTTTCTTTTCTTTCCTTTCCTTTCCTTTCCTTTCCTTTTTTTCTTTTCTTTTCTTTTCTTTCTTTTTTTTTTTTTTTTGTGTGTGTGCCTTTTCTTTAACTTGACGGACAATTGAGAGAGATTTGGCAACTCTGATGTGTTCCCTCTCAAAAAGTCATGTCTGAGACAGAGGGGTCACACAAATCAAAGACAAGCTGAATAGCCGGCAGAGAAGGTCAATGGCCTTAGAATTGCTTCACTTTTCCTGATTCCTTTGTGCAAAGTGAGATGACCACTGGACTGAAACATTTATGTTACTGTTTCTGCCAGAGGGTTGAGCCAGGACCCTTTCTTGCTCTATGTATGCACCTGCTCTGTGCCTAGGACTCTGCTGTGCAACAGATGCAGATGCTCAGAGGAAGAGAAGATAGGACACAATCCTTTGGCATTCCTAAGACCACAATCCTTTGGCTTCTGTAGAGGGAGACTTCTCATGAATGTCCTAAAATACCTCCTCCTAACTCAATCTTCCTTCCTCCAGTCTGCTCTCGACACAGCAGCCTGAGTAGTCTCCCCAAAACAATCAGATGACCGTCATTATTCTGCTTGGGCAGCTTCGGTGATGTGCAACATGGGATGAAGGCCAACATTTTAAACATGACTTCTACTTGCTTACCTCTCCAACTCCACTTCTCACTTCTCACCTGGAGCTCTAGCTGTGAGCCACATTCTAGCTTGCTCAGACACATCTTTCCCTTTGCTCTCAGACTCTCCAGACTGCATCTCTGGGCCCTTGCAAATCTGGTCTCCCCTGCCTCCCATTCTGAACATGCCCTTTTTGTTGCCATCCTCACCCAGGAACCGCCCCCCCACCTTCATTCTTCATTCTCCCGACTGTGTCAGGTCGTCTTCCAGACTCTTCTGTATAAGAGTCTGCAACTCAAATGTGCTTGGATGCAGGACAGGTAAATCAAACAGGCAAAACTGGCCCTACATGAGACAGTTACGAGTGGTGCAGAGGGTGGTGGATCGAAGAGGAGCACACTCCTCCAAATGGACAGCCCCTTCTCAGCAACAGACAAGTGTTACCATTTGGGAATACCAATCCACTTTTGCTATCTTTCCTGATTTTTTTTAAAAGTTTATTTATTCATGAGAGACACAGAGACAGAGAGGCAGAAACACAAGCAGAGGGAGAAGCAGGCTCCCTGCGGGGACCCCAATGCAGGACTTGATCCTAGGATCCTGGGATCATGACCTGAGCTAAAGGCAGATGTTCAACCACTGAGCCACTGAGGCATCCTCTTTCCTGATTTTTTTAAAAAAGATTTTTATTTATTAATCATGAGAGACACACAGAGAGGCAGAGACACAGGCAGAGGGAAAAGCAGGCTCCCTGCGGGGAGCCCAATGTGTGACTCAATCCAGGGACTCTGGGATCACACCCTGAGCCAAAGGCAGATGCTCAACTGCTGAGCCACCCAGGCGTCCCTCTTTCCTGATTTTTTTAAAAAGAGACTTTATTTATTTATTTATTTATTTATTTATTTATTTATTTATGACACACACACACACACACACACACACACACACACACACAGGCAGAGACGCAGGCAGGGGAAAAGCAGGCTCCCTGCAGGGAGCCCAATGTGTGACTCAATCCAGGGACTCTGGGATCACATCCTGAGCCACCAAAGGCAGGCACTCAACCTCTGAGCTACCCAAGCGTCCCCTCTTTCCTGATTTTTAAAGAGAAGTTAGAAACTCAGATTTTACGGGAAATGCCCTGATGTTGAACATGCTATACAAGCCCATAGATAGCCTGTGGATCTATGAGGCTCCTGTTTAGTCATTTTCATTGTCTTCCCTGCTGACCTGTAAGTGAATAACAGGGGCAAGTCTATCTATCATCTATCTATCTATCTATCTATCTATCTATCTATCTATCTATCTATCTATCATCTATCCTAATTCCAGTTGGTGAACGTACAGTGTAATATTAGTTTCAGGTGTCCAATATAATGATTCAGCACTTCCATACACCACCCAGTGCTCATCACAAACGTGCTCCTTAATCCCCATCACCTAGTTCACTCATCTCCTCGCCCCCCACCTCCCCTCTAGTAACCATCAGTTTGTTTTTTATAGTGAAGAGTCTATTTCTTGGCTTGCCTCTCTCTCTTTTTTCCCTTGCTCATCTATTTTGCTTCTCAAATTCAAAATATGAGTGAGATCAGATGGTATTTATCCTTCTCTGACTTATTTCACTTAGCATTAGACTCTCTAGCTCTATCCATGTTGTTACAAATGCAAGAGTTCATTCTGTTTATGGCTGAATAATATTCCGTTGTACTCACCTATGCATCTATCAATGGACAATCGCAAAAAAAAAAAATGCTGTAAGAAGCATAGGAGTGCATGTATTCTTTCAATTTAGTGTTTTTGTATTCTTTGGGTAAATAGCCAATAGTGTGATTCTTGGATCATGAGGTAGTTCTATTTTTAACTTTTTGAGGAATCTCCATACTCTTTTCCACTGTGGCTGCACCAGTTTACATTCCCACCAACAGTGCAGGAGGGCTCCTTTTTCTCCACATCCTTACTGACATCTGTGGTTCCTTCTGTTTTTGATTTTAGCCATTCTGACAGGGGTGAGGTGGTATCTCAGTGTAGTTTTGCTTTGCATTTCTGATGCAATTGAGCATCTGATGATGATGTTGAGCATCTTTTTAGGTGTCTGTGGGCCATCTGTATGTCTACTTTGGAGAAATGTCTGTTAATGTCTTCTGCCCATTTTTAAATTGGTTTGTTTTGGGGGTGCTGAGTTTTATAAGTTCTTTATATATTTTGGATACTAACCTGTTATCAGGTATGTCATTTGCAAATATCTTCTCCCTTTTCATAGGTTGCCTTTCAATTTTGTTGGTTGTTTCCTTTGCTGTACAGAAGCACTTGATTTTAATGGAGTCCCAATAGTTTCTTTTTGTGTTTGTTTCCCCTGTCTCAGGGTACCTATCTAGAAGAGTTGCTACAGCCAATGTCACAGAAATTACTGCCTGTACTCTCTTCTAGAATTTTTATGGCTTCAGGTCTCACATTTAGGTCATTAATCCATTCTGAATTTATTTTTGTGTATGGTGTCAGAAAATGGTCCAGTTTCATGCTATTGCACATTGATGTCCAGTTTTCCCAACACCATTTGTTAAAGAGACTTTTTCCCGTCGGTTATTCTTTTCTGCTTTGTCAAAGATTGATTGACCATATATAACTGTGGATAAGAAAACTGTTCTGTTTCATTCCCAGGGGCAAGTCTGTCTGGTTAATTGTTTTACATATTTACAATGTATAGCAAGGGATCTAACATGCAGTAGGTGCTCAAAACAAAAACAAAAAACAAAAAACTAGTTGAATGAACTAGTAAAAAATACTAGTTGAATGAACAAATGGATAACTTGAAAGAAATATCAACCCAGGCCTATTTTTGCAAGCTGCTGCCTCTCAAATCCCCAAAATCTTATCCTGAAGATTTGTCCAGTTTGAGTTGAGAGGAACCAACCACTTCTGCTAAGCACCACCCCCTCCCAAATTTGCTCTTGTCTTTATTTTCTGGAATTGACAGCTCTGTGGCACTGGCTTAGATAAAACTATGAGCATTTGGGAGATTATGTCTTCTCCCCTGAATGATTCAGATTTTCCTAGAATCTGTTGCCAAGGAAAGAGGTGGGTAGTTTCACAGAGAGAAGAGGAGGCTATGTACATTGTCGGTAGGCCAGAGAGGGACCTTTAGGCTCCTCTGGAGCTCTTCTCTCCTGGGTCTAAACCTCGAGCATCTCCATATGCACGAACTCATGACCACCTGGGTGGTAAAAAACATCCTCTGGCATGGACAGGCTGGAGTCCAGCTGGGAGATAGCCTGGAAGTGGACCCCACACTGAAGATGAGAAAACTCTCTAGTAAACTGGATTATTTAGTTGCAAATTACTCTCCGCTTATTTACTTGTTTTTCATTCTCAGGCCATTAGCACTGTCTTGTTTAAATCTTTCCGCCTTGTTTGGAAGGGGAGATACTTGAGTAAGAGTAACAAATGAGGAGCAGCACCCTTCACAGGCCACCCAGCGGCAGCAGCAGAAACCGGGAGGTAGACCTCGAGGATCCTACTAGGGTGACTGATAGACATGCAAACACCCAGGCATCCCGGATGCCCTTTCCAGACCTCCCTTCATCTAGAAGTGAGACCCGAATATCTGCCTTTGGAAGAAGTGCTCACTACAGTGTGAGAAACATCGCCTGAGGGGAAGGTAGGGTAGAGTCTTGTCTCCTTTGTGGCTCCTTTGCACACTTGAGCTTTGATTTTGTTAAGAAAGATGGTGGTTTCCTTTCCAGGGCAGAGGTAATGTTTGTTTCTTGATGTGTGTCTCTATGGCATGATCTAATAAAGGTGCATCTGGCTAAATGGTTCTAATGACTTGGTCGTCTGGCGCAGCCTCCACCTCAGCTCTGCTGCTCACTTACACTGAGCAACAGAGACTGTGGTGTTTATTTTTCTCAATGAGGGCATGGAGCAAGCCCCTCGCAAGGGGTTATTTCATGGTCATCCCTTTGCCTGTTTTTGCAGTAACCAACTACAAGAAGGGACTGTTCAAGTGCATAAAAAGAGACATGTAGTGACACCCGGCAGGGAAGCAGGTCTTCTCTAAATAAGCAGCCTCATTGTTTCTCTGCTCTGTGGTGTTTACAGCGTGGGCGGCTGACCAGCTCCGTTGACTCAGAAACAGAAAGGAAAATGAGGGATCAGGGAGCTGGGGAGTTGGCTCAGTCCCTGACTCACTGCGTGGTCTGTGATGAAGTCATCATTCCCCCCCACAACCCTGACACCCCATGAAGAGAAGGAAACAACAGGACTCAACTCTGTAAGCAGAGGATGATAACATCAGAGACTCAAACACAGCTTTCAAGTTCCAAATGGGATGTGTCTGCTTTGGTGACCAGAAGTGAGGAAGGCAAGTATGGACTGTTGTTGAACCACGTGTAATATTGTACTATCCCAGAGTTAGACCAGATCTTCACTCTTGACTTTGACAGTAGCCAAACTGTATGATCCTGAGCAAGTCACCTGATCTCAGGCAAGTCACCTGACCTCACAGCCTCTCACTTTTCTTATTACAGAATGGGGAGGTAGGGATCAAGTGACCTCTAAGGCCCTCTTGACTGCTCCAGCCATGTCTATGAGTTATTAGAAGGAAAACTGCTTTTGCTCAGGAGCCTCATTTTTTATCTTTTCTTCTTCCTTTTTAAAGATTTTATTTATTTGTTCATGGGAGACACAGAGAGAGAGAGAGAGAGAGGCAGAGACATAGGCAGAGGGAGAAGCAGGCACCCTGCAGGGAGCCCGGTGTGGGACTAGAACCCAGGATGGCAGGAACATGCCCTGAAATGAAGCAGATGCTCAACCACTGAGCCACCTGGTGCCCCTAGGAGCCCCATTTCTTGATCTGACTTCCTTCAAGGGTCTGTCAGTGGTGAATTGGTCTCTGAGCACCTATAACACACCAGAACTGGCTGGACTAATAAAACTTCCGTGGGCCTTCAGGTAGAATTTAAAATTAAAATACTATGAAACTAAAAAAAATATTAAAATAAATAAATAAATAAATAAAATAAAATACTATGAAACTATAAAACAAGTGTTAAGAAGTGCAGTGAAGCTCTCATGTTTCCTACAATGACCATTTTGACATCTTTTCTTGGGAACCAAATTCTTTAAAAACAATTTTTTCATGCCCCGGGTTTGCAGGAGGCCAAAGTGTGTATTTATTCTGTCTCCTGGTTATCTCAGCACTAGAGAGATGGCCCTCCTGTCTCTGCAGGGATCCTGCTGGTAAGGGAGCCTCTTCCACAAAGAGGTGACTCAGCTCAGAGAAGAGGAATTGGGGTGTGAGGTGTGGAGTAGAAAGGAATTCTTAGAAAAAAGCAGGAGCCGTGAATACTCAGTGATAAACTGAACCTCACGGTCCCAGCTTAGGTTTGGATCTCTAGTCCTTGTCTTAATCCAGACATCCAGGAAGGGAGTAGAGTTAGTTTCATGGGCTCTCTTAGTGCTACCCAAACCCAAGCTGGCTGTTTTAAAAGATGCTCTGAATTACTATGAGAAGAACTCTTGAGAATGTTTATGCTTGTGTTCCCATTAGGATCCTTTTGACCAAGTTCTTTAGGATGCAGGGCTGCTGGGTGGTACAAAGCACAGAGCAAGGAAGGCTCTGGCCATTCCCTGGAGCCCCACAATTCTAGGAGGGGGCCTCTGAATTCCTCTCCTGTCCCCATCATCATGCCTTTCTCTTCCCTTGGAAGTTCCGTAATTGCCTGAACACAGCTTGTCTGCCTTCGAACAGACAGGACTGATCCCATCTTCTGAAGCAGACAGCAAACAGCAGCTCAGTCATCTGCTGGAGATCCAGCCTCATGGGGAACCACCAAGAACCCATCACTTTGTTACATTCCTAGTTTCTGCTATTTAGGACCCAAGGGACAAAGGGTCGAATGATTTCTCCCAAGTGGCTGACACATATTTATTGATTATCTATAAAGTTTGGGGTGGTAAACTGGGGCCAGGGAATGTGGTAGGGGCCCAGCCACAGAAGGATTTTCTTCCTCAGGACCTTGAGATAGAAGCACACTGAACAGTTTTTAAAAAAAGAAGGTGAAAGATCAGATTTGTGTTTTAGAAAAATCACACAGTGATGGACAGAGAGTACAAAGCAGCAGAGTGGCTGAGACATGAGGGTGGCTAGAACCAGGGGTAGCATGAGTGGGAATGGAGAGAAGGATACAGATGCTTGAGGTCTGGGAGGTAGCATTGACTATTCTTAGTAGCTTATTGAATGTGGGGGATCGGGAGCACAAGGGAGGGGTAAATCTGGGTTTTTAGTTGACAAATGGTCGGTATTGAAACCACTCACTAAAACTGGGAACGTAGATGAAGGAACAGGTTTTGTTTCTTGGGAGTAGGGGCATTGCAATGGTGAGTTTATTTTTGAATATATGACTCTGAGGTATCTGTGGGACATTTGAACCCAGATCCGTATTAGACAGTAACCTACATTTGTCCAGAAATCAAGAATGAGATTAGAACTAGAATTGAGATTGTTCAGGGAGGGGATGCAAGTGGCCATGACAGTGGTCCTAGGACTACACTCAAGGGAATGCTGATGCTAAAGGCATATGGAGGAAGGGGGCGTCCCGGGGAGGCTGAGCAGGTGGGGCTAGAGAGGGAAGATAATCAGAAGATTGCAAAGGAAGAGCCTTCAACTGTGTCAACTATGGCTAAAAAGGTACGAAACCCAAAGGTGAAGTTTGTAGAGTTAGTTGTTCATGACCCTTTAAAGGCAGTGGTCAAGGTGTGGCTGAAACCAGAATGCCGCGGGTTGAGGGGTGAGTGGGCAGGAGAGAAAGCAAAGGGAAGACCGCTTCAAAAAGGTTGACTATGAAGACAGAGAGAGAGCAGAGGCGGGAGGGAGGCCATCGAATCCAAGGGAGCTATTTACTTATCAATTTATTTTGTTTCATTATATCTAGCACTTAAGATGAGAGATTGGTATAGTGGTCTACAAAAAAGAAAGAAAAACAGCCACCATGTACATGCAATGACTTAAGTGACTCTCAAAAGCATCAGGCTATATGAAGAAGCCAGACACAAAAGACTTCAAATGGATTCCGTTTATATGAAATCCTAGAAGAGGCGAGATTACAGCAGCAGACAGCAGATCAGATTTGCCAGGCGCCGGGGGTCTGGGTGTGGAGACTGACCCCAAACGGGCACCGGGGAGCTATTTGAGGTGTTGGAAATGCTCGATGGAAGCAGCCCCTGCTGGGTGTGCTTTTGAAATGCCCAGATCTCAGCTACCACAGATGAGTTAGAAGACTCCAGCCCCCAACAACAGAATTCCGGTTTCAGTTAGCCCAGTATCTTGATTATGAGTTACTGCATATGGTGAAAGCTTTGCAGCCGGCCCTTCAGTCCACAAATCACTGTGTAGACAGCAGGTGTATATCGGGACCAGTGTTCGACCCCTTCTGTCTGTCGATTATTGGGCACTGCCCCCCTGTTATCCAGGTTACACGCAGAGAGCAAAGCATATTTTTGTGCCACCTCCTTGTTCCCATAGACCTGTATGACATTCACAAAAACAGATTACTGAAAGAAGGAACTAGCCAACAAGGATGAAAGTGCAGCAAAATAGTGAAAAGAGATCATTCGGGAAGCAGACTTCGGATCAAATGTAAATGGGGTTATAGAGGAAACAGCAGACTGTGGGAATAGTTCTTCTGGCACCAATGGAGAGACTAGATAAGCAGAGGAATGTAGTGAAGGTGAATGTATTGTGGACATAGATGAAGGAAATAGTTACTATGGAAAGGGTGAAGGTGTCTCAGAAGTGAGACTGGTAACACAACACAACAAAACAACCCCCACGTGGAAGGCATTCTCGGGGGGATGTTTCAGGAGAGGCCACACAATGAAAGCACAAAGGGTACAAGATTGGAAGTTGATCCAAATTTACGACTATGATCAGGGACACCTGGGTGGCTCAGTGGGATAAGCAGCCAATTCCTGATTTCCGCTCAGGTCATATCTCAAGGTCAGCCCTATGGGGCTCCATGATCAACAGGAAGTGTCTCTGGCTGCCCCTCCCTCTACTTATGCACTTTCCTTCTCTCTCCTTCTCTAAAATAAATAAAATGAATCTTAAAAACAAAACAAAACAAAAAAACAAAGGAGTATGACCAGTTGTCAAGGTGCTCACTCTGTATTATAAGCTCTGTGGCAAGAAGCTCAGCACTGTTTCCAACTACTCTTGGTAAACTTTTCACAAGTGAAATAATTTTCAATGTTTCTGATGTTTTAAATTATAGTGTAATAAATACACATGTTTTACTTTTTAAAAAATTTCTCAATTCAGGGTAGGTTGTGGAACAATAAAAGTTTTTCCCATTATTTATTTCAGATCACTTTGCAAGGTCTCAGCTTGTGTGGTCATTTTTATGGTTCCATACTGTTACACACAAGCAAGGCCTACCTATGTCTTGATTGAGGGGTGGTTTTATACACACACACACACACACACACACATATACACATATATAATATGCATATATATGTATATATACATATACATAATATATAATATGTATACATATAACATATGTGTATATAATATATAATATATTATATATAATTTTAATATATATAAAATTATATATAATTTTGATATATATATCAAAATTCATCAAATCCTACATTTAAAACAGGTGACCTTTATTGTATGAAAATTACATCTCAATAAAACTGTTAAAAATGGCTATTATATATTGAAACTGTATTTGCCTGACATTTTGCACATATTTCTAATGCAGCAACCCTGCAGTGTAATTTTTATCTAAATTGATAGATAAAAGAACCAAGCCTCAGAGAGGTGGTGCTACTTACCCAAGCCATACAGCTAGCAAGCGCTGCAGCTGTGACCAGGCAGTCCTTGTACCATGTTTCTCTGACTTGGCTGCTAATTATTGGAATCACTGGAGACTTTCAAAGTCCCCATGTCTAGGCTGTACCCTCATCAGGTTGGAGAACTATGTCTGTACACAACTGCCTTCCATCTGGCCAGCGAAAAACAACATGTGGCGACACGTCATGCGAAAAAAGTTTTAAAGCCTGGGTAGCAGTATGGAAAGCCTAATTTCTGTAAGTAAGATTTAGTGAAGGCTCATTAAAATTTTATTCTACTTAAAGGCCCAAATGGCAAAATACTTTATTCATACAAGCTATAGTCTTCTTTTAACAGACCAAAAAATACAGAGAGAATTGAGATTTCCTTTTCAAAGGAGATTTGGGTTCCAAAGATGTTTTTGTTGTTGTTGTTTTGTTTTTGGTGAAGACAAAAAAAGAGCTGCAAAACTGAGTGGAAGATACAGAGATTTCCCATCTACCTGCCTGCCCCACATATACACAGCCTCCCTCATTAAAAACATCCCCTACCAGTGGGGTACATTCGATACGACTGATGAACCTACACTGACATATCCTTATCACCGAAAGGCCAGAGTTCACATTACGATTCACTTGGCATTGTATGGACTCTTGAATCTCTGTGGTAACTGACTTTTCAATCCTCAATTTCAACGGTTATTTAGTATCTACTGTGTGTGAGGCACTTGCTGGGGGGGTTTTATACATTACAGTGGTCCCCCCCTTATCTGTGGTGGATACCTCCCAAGACTCCCAGTGGATGCCTGAAACTGAGATTAATACCCAACCTTGTAGGGGGATCCCTGGGTGGCCCAGCTTGCCTTTGGCCCGGGGCGTGACCCTGGGGTCCTGGGATCAAGTCCCGCATTGGGCTCCCTGCATGGAGCCTGCTTCTCCCTCTGCCTGTGTCTCTGTCTCTCTGTGTCTCTCATGAATGAATAAATAAAATCTTAAAAAAAAAATTACCCAATCTCGTATATACTAGGTTTTTCCTATACATACATACTTATGATAAAGTTTGATTTATAAATTGGGCACAGTAAGAGACTGACCACAATAGCTAACAATAAAACAGAATAATTATAACAATATACTGTAATAAAAATAATGTGTCTGTGGCACCTCTCAAAGTGTTTTATTGTACTGTACTCACCCTTCTTCTGGGGATGCCAGGAGAAGATAAAATGCCTACATGGTGAGATGAAGTGAGGGGAAGGACACAGACATTGCAATGAGCACTAGGCTACTATTGACCATAAGTCAGGAGGAGGATCATCTACTTCCTAACCACCATTGACTGTGGGTAACTGAAACCACGGAAAGCAAAACTACAGATGAGGGGGAGCTACTCTCTCTTATTTGGTCCTCACACACTCCATTATCCTCATTTTACTGATGAGATTCTGATTAATTTGCTCAAGGTCTTATAGTTAGAAAGTAGGGAAGCCTAGATTTAAATCCATATCTGACTCTGAAGCCTGCACTTGCATGTTCATTATCTCATTATTATCGCTATTAAATTATTATGAAATGGTATCACCTAAGCAAAGTATCTGGCAAAGTTCCTGGTGCATAGACAGCACTCAGCAATGAGGAGTGCCCTTTCCTGAGGATCTTCCTGTCAAGGCTGGAAGGGACTCCCTGAGGCCCATCAGGTAATAATGGGAAGGTGAAGAATAAAGCAACTGGGGTCTGTGCCTTAGATCATGAGAGGGCAGGGCCCATGCTGGTGGGAAATGATCATATGATGTGACTCTACGTGGTGGGCTTGTCCCCAGCTTCACCAGGCTGACACCTTGGTAGGCAAGGGGCAGGCTGCCCACTGAACTCTTAGAATACACAGGACATCTGCTGAGGTCAGTTTCCTTTTATTTTGGGAAGACCCAATGGGAGCAAGTTGATTTTTTATTGTTTAATCATGAGACAAGATTTCACAGTCCTTAAAGCATAGGAGTTAAAAGCCTGGCGGTATGACTGAACTTTGGTCAGGCGGACCCACGGCTGAATCCTGGCCTAGCAACTTAGTAACTGTGCCACCACGAGCAAGTGGTTTGACCTAATTATCGGGTTCGTAAAAGGGATGAAATGCCTACAACCTGAGCCTATTACAATTGTTTAGTAAGTTAACGTATGTGAAGCGGGGAGTGCAATGCATAGATGTAGGAAGTTCTCGAACAGTAGCTCTTGTTATTACTACTGAAACACGCAGGCAGTTGAGAGGGAAGTGTTTTCTTATTTCTCATTATCCTTTCTGCGTAATTGTTCTTTTTTGGAGATCAACATTGGAATATAACGGAATTAACGGCTGAATTTCCCAGTGAATCTAGAGATAGAGGACTCTCACATTCCTTAATGTTCCCTTAGTCTACTTTTTAATTTTACTTAACCCTTATTATGACATGTCACAGGCCAACTGTTTCACACAAATATAATAATATTGGAGTTTAGGTTATGCTTCGAGGGGCAGAGGAATGTCCTTGGAGAAGTGCTGTTTCTAGCATCTACATGCTGAGTTTGTGAATCTCTGTATGAATCAACAAGGTATCTCACAATCTGGAATGTGTGACCACAAAACCATCAGAAGAAAAGTTGGATTGGAAAATGGGGAAAATGCCTGATGGTCAACCTAAGACAGTTTCCCAAGCTGCAAGCTGTCAAGTAAGAGAATAATAGGAAACAGTTGCGGTTTGAATAGGAGTCAACAACGTGAAGCCATTTTTGAAGTTTGCAGGATCCAGGGATGGGACCCAAAATGAATAAATTAATGAATATCAATCTTTGTAGTGTGTATATAAGACAATAGCAAACTATTAAGGAAGGGTTGTTCTAAACATTGACTATAAGATAAAGATGTGGGATACAGTCAAGAAAAGAACTGCAAAATTCAAGAGAAAATATGAAGACCAGGAAAAAGGACAAGGAGAATCGTCTCATTTCTCAATAGACAGAGTGAAGTTTAGGAGATGCAGGAAGCTGTCTTGCTGGATGCTTTGAAGGCCACATTCCAAGTTAAGTATGGACACAAAAGACTTCACACAGTCCCTTGGAGCATTAGGACTCCATGAGACTTGGCTTTATGGCTTATGCCCCTGAACACGCTCCATGTTTCTGAAAAATCAAAATCTGAAATCTTGCAGCTTGAGTGGCCAGTGCACTGAGGGGATTTAACCGCATTTCTGGCTTTCTCACTCTGTGGTCATCATTCAATTCCATTTGCAAAGCAGCTCACCAGCCCCCCTAAGGTGGGAATAATGTCCAATGAGTGGCCCCACCTGGACTCCCCGGCAGCCTCAGTTCCCTGTGACAGAGCGCTGGGACAGGGATAAATAACCATGGGTAAGGAATGGGGCATGAGTCAGTTCTGAAATGCCTTAAGGGTCAGTATTTCTTGCTGAAAATGGTTCCTGCTTCCTTGGAGGGGAAAGTGTGACTGACTGGGATGGCTTGGGAGGAAATCTTAAGGAAGAGAAATTACAGGACCAAAGTGCAAGCCAACCGCTCATCCAGTTGGGATGGATGGAGCCTCAGTGCATGCCGAGGTATCCGCAGTCCCAAGGAGCTCATACAGAGATCCAGTTTTTTTCAACAATACCCCCTAGAGTGCAATAAAAGATCCTAAAGAATCTGTGCTTCTGAAAGAATGCGCTTCTAGCTCTGATGAGTTGTTGCCACGTGGATCCCTCCTGATACGAACTGAAAAATAACCTCTATCCTCATCTTGTAAACTTGTGTTTTAAAAAAATTGTAAGAGTCTTCTGTTTCCCTGCTAGCCATCGCAGGATCACCCCTCCCTCCTGCTCTCTTCCTCCAGGCCTTGTGCCCCCCACCCCAGAGCTCCATGAACACCATGTTCCTTTACCAACCCCTCCAAGCTTCCGTTGTGCCTCAGTTAATGGCTCTCCTTTGCTTTGGTGGTCTCGTGGCCTCCCCAGTGAAGACCCCCATTGCACTAACATGCACACTTAAAATGATCTGGAAACAAGGCTGGTCTTTCTGCCAGGGTGAGATGCCTGTTGAAATAACCGTGTAAGACTGGGTCTCTTTGATGAATGCCTGTTCTTACGTGATTAGACTGACCTTTACTTCCTGCCTAAGGTCAAGTTCGAAGAATCTCTTCGTATATTGTCTCATCACCTCTGTTTTTCCACTTGATCTGAAAATAATAGCTCATCCCTAAAGTGTTTCTCTCTCTCTGGTATCTATTTGCACATGGCCATCAATCCCCCCTGCTTCCCAGCTCCCTGGTGACTCGTTCAGCTTTGCGTGGTGGCGGTAAAAGCTATTTTCCAAGGAGAAATACAGCAGCACACAGCAGACTGGCCGAGCCGCCTTATTTAGACTGTGTTTATTGACTGCACCACTTTACTTCTAGAAAGAGCCTATGATCAGTATTGAGAACATTCTCTCAAATATCTTATCACTGGGGCAATGGCTTTAGAAACCAAAGAAATAAGGCAAATTGGCTCCTTCTCTCCGAGCTTTCCAATGTCTGATCTGGACAAGATGTTTGAACCTACTGAGCCTCATTTTCCTCATCTGTAAGATGCAGGAAATAACATACCTTATCCCACGTGAAGGTTGAATAAGACCTTTATGACTTTGAATAAGACTTTATGAAAGTAAATAAAGAGATCGGCACAGTGCCTGAGAGGTCAGCACAATGTGGCAGGTGAGAGCACAGACTGGAGCTGAACTGTCCTCAAATTCTCCTTCGGGCTTTTGCTGTACGTGCAACTTAAGGTGAAGCCAAACAACTTTGTGCCTCAGTTTGCCAATCTGTAAAATGGGGCAATAACTGAACCTACCTTACACGGTTGTTTTGAGGATTAAATGAGTTCCTAAAGCTGCTTAGAACAGTGGCTGGCACATGACAAACACTCTAAAGGTGTTTTCTATCACTATCAGAAACTACTAGTATTACTCCGGTTATTGAAATAAGTTGGTATTTTCATAGCACTGTCCTGGAAAACTAATAAAATTGAAGTCAAGTAATAGAGCTTTCATCTTTAGTCATGCACAGATTAAGATGCTTCTTCTTTTTTTCTTTCATAAAAGGAAACATGCAATTTGGAGATGAGATTTTGGGAAGACCATCTGGGAAGGGAGGAAGTCCCAGGAAACTTGGTTATCTTCACAGGCCCCAGGAAGACCTGCACAAAGGGGAAATCTGATCTCATAATTGAACAAAGCTGCATTTTCGACCCAAAACACAGGGCTAATGGGATGGTTAGGAAGGGCACTATTTCTCTGCAGGGAGAGAACTTAATAGAGCTGGAGGTCACAGGAGACAATACCCAACACTCACTAACAAATTGGCATTTTGTGTATTTAAAGAAGGCGGGGGGGGGGGGGTCAGCTCAAAGCATGGTGTGGGGAATTGTATGTTGTATGTTGAGGCCAGTATCTGATGAGGTTTGGAAGCCCACACAGAGCCACTTTCGGCCCCTTTCGGCCCCTTTAAGTCCTTTGCTAAAGCTTCTCTGTGCCAATTAGTTTGTTTTTCCTTATTTTTAAAACTCTCTGTAGAGCCTATCAACATAAGCAACGGTTTTCCTAAACCTTTGTGTATTTTCTGCAGCTTTAAAAAATACAATTCCCAAAGAACCATCCTTAGAGGGGTCTGCTGTAGACGCCAGATGAGGTGTCTTCTGGTTAAGTGACCTTGGGCAAATCACGTCTCTGAATTTTAGTTTCTACATCTCCTGCTTATCCCAGAGGGTCATGGTGGACAGCAAATAAGATGCGGAACGTGAAAAAACTCATTTTGACTGCAGGAGGGTATTGATGAAAAGACGTTATAAATGTAAATTTATAGAGTGGAGATCGGGGGCAGTGGGATGAGGAGAGGGAGAGAGGGAAAGACGTCCGCGCAGACAAGAAGGTGAGAGGTGTGAGGAGAAGATCAGTTTTCAAGATATTAACTTCAGGTGCACGAAGAAAGCAGTTTGGAAGTTAAAAAATACCTAGTAAATGAGCAAGCATAGAGGGAGGCTGAACAGCAGCCGCGCATCTGCGTAAGATGGACTGTCATGCACCTGTTGTGGAGGGTTTGAGTGGCTTGGAAAATACTTTTGACATGACACTAACTCAAAAAAAAAGGGTTCTGCACTGTGCGTCTGGAGAGAATAAAGCCAATTGTATAAGAAAAGCATCAAAAAGACTTGAAAATAAATACAGCGAAATTGGCTGCCTCCGCGAAGTGAGCAATTAAAGCAGATTGCTTTTATGTTTTTCTTCTTTCTGAAAATTCAAATGTTCTTTCCTGAACATGAACCAGGTTTTCTAAGTAAAACTAAACTGACAACAAATTGTAGGAGCAGAGCTGGGTCACAGAGGGACCTGTGGGAACATGGAAAAAAGATCCCGAAGCTTCTTTGGGCCTACATGTGGGACTTGTACCTGGAAGGTCCCACGGGGTTATCTTGTCCCTCTGCTTCCTAGGGGTCCTGGATGGCAACGAGCAGCAACAGCTTCAAGCGTGCTCTGCTCAGGTGATGCCCGGAACCCCTTGACATGCTTCACACGCAGCGGCTCACTGACTCTCACGGACGTGTCCTTGTGCTGGTTTGCTAGGGCTGCCCTAACACAGTGCCACGAACTGAGCGGCCTGGGCAACAGAGGTCTATTACCTCCCAGGCCTGGAGGCTAGAGATCCTAAATCAAGATGTTGGCAGCGTTGGTTCCTCCGGAGGGCTGTGAGGGAAGGGTCTGTTCCAAGAGGCCTCTCTTGTTGGCTTGCAGATGGCCCTTTTTTCTCCCTGTATCTCTTCCCATTGTCTTCCCTTCTGTGTGTGTATTTTTATTTTCACATGATGTTCTTTTTTTTTTTTTTAACATGCTGTTCTTTTTATAAGGACATTAGTCATCTTGGATTAGGGGCCTCCTTTACTCCAGTATGACCTTATCTCAGCTAATTATACCTGCAATGACCCTCTTTCCAAATAAGGTCCGCACACTGAGATGCTGGGGGTTAGGACTTCGACCTATGGATGTTGGAGGGACAAAATTCAACCCATGACGCCTGTGAGGAGGATGGTGCTTTCATGCTCTCATGCTCCATTGTACAGACGTAGAAGCCAAGGCTGAGCAGGTCAGTAAATTTCCAAGTTTCTAGAACTAGTAAGGGGGTACAGCTGGGGTCCTAAGGCAGGCAGTCGATTCTGGAGTCTACACGATTATGTGCTACAGCCTCTGTGGAAAGCTAGAGGAGAAATACTAGAGAAACAGACTCCAGTTTCAGGGGCATCTGGGGGCTCAGTGATTTGGTGCCTGCCTTCGGCTCAGGTCGTGACCCTGGAGTCCCAGGATCGAGTCCCACATCGGGCTCCCTGCATGGAGCCTGCCTCTCCCTCTGCCTGTGTCTCTGCCTCTCTCTCTGTGTCTCTCATGAATAAATAAATAAAATCCTAAAAAAAAAAAAAAAAAAAGGAAAAAAGAAGTAGACTCCAATTTTCTTACCCAGCCAGGCAGGAGTGTAGCCGACAAGCTGAGTCTGACTTCAGACTTGTCTTAAAAATGACCTTCTAAACCAGCCAGGGCTGGATATGCAGGTTGTGCTGCAGCATCCTGTCTCTGCCCCAGTGTGCCTCGTACCTGGCTGGTTTCACCCCCTTTAAAACACTCGTTTCACGTGCTCTAATTTGGTACAGGGTCAGAGCACAAAACAGATGGCGTTAGAATTTCTAAAGCTTCGCTGGGGTTGGTCTGCTGGTGAGTGAATGGCAGAAGGCATTTGGGGGAACAGGTCCTAGACGGGGCGGTGGGGGGCGCCCAGCAAAGCAGCACAGCCAGTGGTGACGGATTTGAGGCTTTCTCAAGTTTACCACTTTATAGGGTCATTTGTCCAGTACCGCAGTTTGTCCGGGATCACATGGGCTTTGCTAGGAGGTGTGGCCACGGCCGGCCAGAGCTTCACCTGTTGGGGCTTAGTGGGCCTGGAGTCATGTCATGGAATCGGTTAGAAATACATGGAGACGTTGAACAGCCATTACTTTTAAGTCTTCTAATTGGGAATCAAACTTGGTAGACATGCCCACACTGGCCTTCTGTGCCTGCAGCCTCCCTGGGGCAACGCCTGCCCCTTGAGGTCACATTTTCTGCCCCCAGCAGGCTGAGGAGCTGCCTACAAGGACCTGCATGGTAAAGGAGGGAGGACCACTGACACTGGCCAGTCAGGGTCCTCAACATCCGTGTCCTGTCAATCCCTCAGGCCCTGGGGATAGATGAGCAGAGTCATATTGGCCACTTGGCCACAGGCCTGCATGGAAAACCAGAGCCTCGTGTCTTGAGAATTTGCACACCCAGTCTTGTGGATGTCTAACCCTGCTTTCTGTGTCTCTCAGGCCCTAGCAAGTCACCATTCTGTGATCTCTTGAATCACAAGCTTCTAGTAGAATCTTAGAGCCTTCGGGCTGGGAGGCACCCCTGAGAGCATCCAATCTCCTTCGTGTCAGAGAAGGAAATGGACCCTAAGAAACACCACAGGGCAGTTTGTAGCAAAATCAAGGCCTGATGCAGTGCCTCCTGACACCCTCTCTCACACACCATCCAGGAGGCCTGTGCTAGGAAGATCCTACTCTTTTTTTTTTTTTTTTGAAGATCCTACTCTTAAAGGCTCCTTGGATGGTTTCTTTTACTTACCTGAAAACACATTTCCCCTTTGCACATTGCAATCAGGCTCTCCTCTGCTTTGTATGCCTGCTTCCTCATCTGTGAAATGAAAAGTAGGAAGCAGTGACCACCATAAGATGGTAAGTAAGAAGTGGTAACTCCTGGAAGTCAAAACACATGAAGCACTGGAAATTGTTACCAGAACATAGAAAAAACACTCACTACATGACACACTGTGATCACTGTGGAAGTGTCCTAGCACTGCTGTAACCAAATGCCACATGCTTGGTGGCTTAACACAATAAAAATTTTTTTTCTCTCACAGTTCTGGAGGCTTGAGGTCTGAAATCAAGGTGTACAGCAGGGCCACGCTCCTTCCAAAACCTCTGGGGGAGGATCCTTCCTTGCCTCTTCCAGCAGCTGGTACCTCCAAGTGTCCCTTGGTTTGTGGCAACGTAACCACAGTCTCTGCCTCCATCTCCACGCGGCTGTCTTCCCTCTGTGTCTGTTTCGTCTCTTCTTACAAGGACAACTGTCAAATTGGATTCAGGCCCCGCCCCTACAGCTGTATGACCTCATCTTAACTAATTACATCTGCAATGACCTTATGTCCAAATAAGGTCAAATTCATGGGTACCAGGGACCAGGACATCAACATATCTTTGCCCAGGCAGGGGTGGGGGTGTTGGGGGGGGATACAATTCGACCTATAGCAATTATTTTTGTCAAATCAGCACATTTTAGAACAGGGAACTTTTATGGAGGTAGAAGTGGCCACTTCTTTCCTGTCATAATCTTGGGCTGAGCTGCCTGAGAGCTTGCTTGTACTCATTTCAGTCAGAAAACTGATTTACACAGTTTCAGAAGTTTCAGATATCCTGGAGACAAGAGAAAAGAGGGTTTTTAATTTGTGGAGAAGTTGCAAAGCCAATGCATTAACGCGACTTTCCTGTGTTCATTTAAAGAAGCTGTGAAGGCCGTCCGAGTTCATCAGTAGAGGGTTCCATTGTGGCCATTTATTTCTGACCAGCAATTTCTTGGTGTTCTGGGTTTGCATATATAATTCCTTTGGAAGTTTCCTACGGGGGGACAAAAGATAACAAAATTTGACTAAAATGATGACCATGGCGCTCTGGGTATATCTCACCCCAGGACTGGGACTCCGCAGGACAGTTTGTCCCCAGTGCCTAAGGGAGATATGGTAAGAAGAACGCACACACACACGTGTAAATGTATAAAAATGTAATATATATGCGTGTGTGTGTGTCTGTATACATATATGTACGTTTATACTAATATGTACATATATACCACATGTACACATTGCTCATATATGCAAAAGATGAGTCTTCATCATTGCTCCCCAAATTGATTTATTTGTCATTATGTAAGTGTTGGTATACAAAGGTGACCAATGAATCCTGAGGGACATGAGTAAATAGGAAAAATAATTCAGTAACATTTGATGATGATCTGAAATCCTCACTTTACCTGACAATTGTTGCAATGGTCAATTGACTCTAGAATTGTGGAACATTTCCCCCCTTATTTTTTGTCACAAACATCTGCAATTAGTCTTTATTTCTATGGGCACTATTACAATTTTATTAATGCCACCATATTGGAAGAATTACGGAAAAATATTTCTGTCCTAATTTGTGAGCTTTGGGTTGTTCATTATGTTTCTATGAGTCATTTTGAAACCCAAGATGCTGCTCGGAACCTCAAATTACAGTGATTTTCTGTGCTATTGTTCAGGTTCTTGCACATGGAGAACAGATTCTAATGTGGAGCTAATTGAGTTAATGTAATAACTGCACTTTTCATGTGAGCAAATCCCTGGTGGGCTGCTGCTTTCTCTTTGAACATGAGTCACAGGTTATGAAATCTATAAATACCAAAGCAAATTTGCTTGTGCATCTAAAGGAAGAAAAATACCTTGTCAGATCTTATTTTATATTCAAAACTCCTTTTTGATGAGGGTGAGATATTGACTTTCTAAATCTTTGACCAGTAGTAGACTTCTCAGGACTTTCTTAAGGTAGAAAGTAAGATAAGTAAGCTAAAGCAGACAACAAAATGTCCCAAACCAGGAATGATAATGCAAACAGAATTTGAGTCTCACCCAAACTACATTTTCAAAACATCACCCAGGAGTTCTTGTCAGAGCAAGTCACACTGACTTTTTTTTTTTTTTTTTTTTTTTTTTTACATTAATGGCTTGCTCATTCCTGAATCTTGCTCGTTCAAATTGAACAAGTAGCAGTGACAGGCAGGAATGATTCTATTCTCTCTCATCTTCTAAAAATGGCCTCAGGCAAAATATCACTTTTTTTCTTCCTTCTACTTTCCTGCTGAAATCAGAGAGGGGGATGGCACCTGTTCGAAAAAGAGGCAGCAGCATGCAGCGTGAGGCCACTGGTAGAGCCCAGTCAACTGCATTGAATCTGTTAGTCAGGCATCATTAGTAGGCATCAGAAGCTTCTGGCAAATGCTACCAAGTTTTTCCCTGTTCTCTCATCCAATGCTTGACTACCACGCTACCATGTTCATCACGCTTTAAAAGTCCCTGCATCATCATGCATTCATTCATTAACCAACATTCATTAAGCAGATGCTGTGTACTAGACACAGCCTTAGGTGATAGATGATGGTGACCCAAACACAAAGTCCCTATCCTCAAGGACAAAAATCTATTAAGCTCTTAATCCTTTGGGGTCCCTAGAACACTTAGGTACTTGGCCCTTAACACCCCAGTGAGCACATTCTGGGTCCCATAGAACTGAAAAATCTAAAAGGAATGAGTGTTTTAATCAGGTTTCTATCTCCAAGCCGGTTTTGTGGACGCAAGGGAAAGATTTGACACGCACGCTGCTCATCTGTGACACCATGCTCATATCACCAGAGCTGTAACAACCTCCAGGGTGGTTCAAAAATTCTGAATCAAACCACCACTAAGCACAAGGCTAGGCACACAATACAAGCTTAGAAGATATTTGGAGTTGAAACTAAATGTTCCAAAAGAGAATCCTCAGGAGGTCCTTCTGAGATTTAGACCCTGTGAGTATGACCCATACGTCTCCTCTAAAATATACTCCAATGCATGAGGCCATTAGACCAGGAGGCTAGCCAAGGGGTGGCCCTGCATATATTGGTTACAGGCTCAGATTCCGGCAACTGGCAAACCTAGGTGCAAAATCCACCTTTCTCACTAGCCAGCTTTCTGACTTTGGACCAATTACAGAGTTTCCTTGGTGTTCATTTCCTGATCTATAAAATTGGGCTAATGGTAGTGCCTATCTCTATTCTGAAGTTTAAATGTGGAATGAATGGCAAGTGTTTAACAGAAAGCCTGGAACAGAGCAAGGACTCAAAATAAATGTTCCTCAAGAGCATTCTTCTGAGGGATTCTTTACACATGCTTCCTGAGATCCATTATGGCTTTCAACTCTTGGTAGTTCTAGAATACTTGTTCTTGAGGGTCTCCTCTGCTTGGCTGCCTTTGTCACTTCTCTTTTTCATTCATTGCTGCAATTGGAGGAGCCAACTCTCCTCCAATACCCAGCCTGAAGCTCTAGCTCCCAGGAATGAGTGTTCTCAACCATCACTTAGTGGGTAGGAGCTTTTGCAGTAAGACCTGAGAGTCAAAGGTCTCCCTGACCCAGGATCCCTCTCTACCAAGCTCCTCCTGGCTGGTTAAAGGCAGTTTGTAGTGTGAATAAGTTAATGCAATAAAAAAATAATTTTGCTTGACTACAAGTTAGAAATGAGTTTTGGTTTTATAGGTATCAAGAGCTAACACATAACCTTTAAGTTTGTTCTTATTTAAATAACATCTCATAGGAATAATTCAAGTAAATGCTAAACTGTACAATCGGTTTCTTTCCTTTCAAAGGTTCTTTGTGTTTTGCAAGTTAAAAAGACTGGCTTCAAGACTAAAATTACAGTATTTTGAATTTTGTCTATGAAATGTATAACGAACTAGTATCCACTATGTTAGTATTTATGAAAATGACCATTAGATTGTAAGTTTTTGAGCAAAAATGGAATTATATTTGTTTATGTGTTTTCCACAGTGCCTACCACTGAGCTTTGCCCATAATGTAGCCTCAATCAACATCTCAATCATGCAACAAATACCTACTGAACATCTGCTGTGTGGAAAGCATTGACAGGGCTGTGAGGAACACAAAGACGAGTAAGCTGCAGGTTTGTAGACTAAGAGACAACTGATACACAATAGTCGGCATAAAGGGAGAGTGATTGGTGGGATTAGAAGTGAAAATTAAATGCTGGCTGTTCAGAGACAGAGCACGTGCTTCTGACTGGAGACCTCAATGAAACTTCAAGGAAAATGTTGGCATTTGAGCTGGAATTTGAAGGGGTTGTAAGATTTGGACACAGTGAGATGGTGCATGAAAGCTTCATAGGAAAATATGACAGCCTAATCATGGGCCAAAAAGCCTGGAATCACAGAGGGGACTTGACCAGACATCTGATTTGGTATTAGGTATGCTAACTAGGAGATCAAACTGATAGAGTAGACTGGGGTCAAATCCCAAGGAGCGTGAATGTCAGGCTGTAGGGAGTTGTTCACTGAAGATTTTTGACTAAGTGAACAGCATAAAGGAATCGTGCTGGTGCTTCTAATTTTCTCAGAAAAAGAGCACAAATATCCTGATAAAATGTGATCCAGAATCACAAAGTTTTGAAGGATGTGATAAAATTGAGTACAGGATTTTCTTGGATCCATTGCAAAAGCCAGGGTGAGAATTTCTCTCCTGCTTCTTGCCTCCATGGCACTTACAGCTGAAGCCAAATGTTTTAACCCTTCGTCATACACAGTATTGCGTTTTCAATCAAATCAGCTTACTTATGAAGTACTGAGGACCTCAAGGTCCATGTTAGCTGGTAGAACCAGTAAATCCTTTTCAGAGATTAGCAAGACACTGTTTAGTCCTTGCCTTCAAAGAGATCTCAAGGCAATAGAAGGAATAAAATAGTAATTTCGGTGACTGTTGTTGAAAGCCTGTGCCCAAGGTGGAATGACCCAATGAGAGTGCAGTGGCTGAACAAGAGGGAAGAGACTGGATGGAGAGACACCAGCAAGGAGGCTAACTCAGCGCTCCACAGGAGGCATAGTCAGGAACTAAATGTGAAGTCCACAAGTGAGAATGGAAGAAAAAGAAGATGGGAATTGAAAGCACAGGGTTCAAACTAACACTGGAAAGTAGGTGAACATGAGGAAGGAGGAGCCTAAGAAGACCCTCATACTTTGGGTGCTTAGATAGATGACGGTACCATCATCTCAGCAGTAACAGCATGGGGAAGTGAAGAACTGGCGACCTTAGAGTGTTGGAGACATCAGCATGACCATCTTGTAGGCATCTCTATTTGGTGGTTTGCTCAAAGGAAGAGACCGTGTGATGTCTACCTTCATAGCCTCGGCCCCAGTCTAATGCCTGATGTTGAGAACTTCCAGCAAGAACTTCTGGCACTATTCATACCACGTCCATCCAAAAACAACCCATATGACCATCGGCCATAGAATGTATAAATAGATTGTGGTATATAGCGTGGAACACTATAAGAGCAATAAAAATGAGTCGACTGAAGCTGAATACAAGAAAGCAGATAAATCTCATGAGATCAATGTTGAGTGAAAGAAGCCAGATCCAAAAATGGATGCACAGTGTGGTTGAATTTACATAAACCTCAAAAACAGACAAAACTGAATATTTAGGGATGCACACTAGTGGTACAAGAAGAGGGAAAAACAAGGAAATAATTGACATGAAAGTCAGGGTAGTGCTTGCCTTTAGGAGGCGGGGATGGGGATTGGAAGGGTCACAGTCCACACCCAGAAAGCCAGCACTAGTTAATTGCTTGTCCTAGGAAGCCATCCACCCAGCTGTATATTTATGTACTCCACACAGTTTGTGTGCTTATTTTATTTAAGAGTAAAAAAAAAATCTTAAAAAGAAGAGGTTAAAAAATTACAGATTTTTCAATGTGGGTTTAGGTAGATAATAACATGGAGACTCTCCACTTGGTGGGTTACTCACTGGTAACCTTCAAGACAAAAGTTTCAGTAAAACTATGGTGACAGCAGCCACATGTTCAGGGGTTAGCAAATAGACAGGTTTGAAGGCAATGAAGGGTCATAGTGAAGACTTGCAAAGTGTTTTCTGATGAAGAGAAGGGTAACGGTGAAGAAGTAGCTTAATTGAATAGAAAGTTTAAGCTTTTATTCTCTTTTATTTTCCAGGCTTGAGGGACTTGAATAAGAAGGTGGAACAGAGAACTCAAACCGTGCAGATGATAGAGAAGGTAGTTGATGGACAGGGTGCTAACCCGTAGGTAGAAGGACTGGCTGTCTCAGGGAAGAAGTGACTTCCTCAGCGACAGGCACAAAGGAAGAGCTCTCTGGGAATGGAAAGGGGGGGTATCAAAGACAACAGCTAAGAATCCGAGTATACTCTTCTATTCAGAAGACAAGAGGTGCTAGGGTAGTCTGAGGGGCCTGGGAGAGGCATGCATGCCCTACGCAGATCCTAGGGTTTGTGGGTAGCCATCTGGGTGTGGCTGGAGTTGGTAGTAAGAATTGGGGCAGATTCAATCAGCAGAGTTTGGGGTATTCCCGGACAAGCACAATAGTTTAAGAATAACTGTTATAATATTCTTACATAAGAACACCTGGGTAGCTCAGTGGTTGAGCCTCTCTTTGGCTCGGGTCATGATACTGGGGTCCTGGGATCGAGTCCCACATTGGGCTCCCCGCAGGGAGCCTGCTTCTCCCTCTGCCTGTGTCTCTGCCTCTCTCTGTGTGTCTCTCATGAATACATAAATAAAATCTTTTCGAAAAAACAACATTCTTACATAAACAGGCCAGCACCATTTATCATGGTCTGCGTACTGATGGTAAGGGCAGGCATTGCTGTAGACATATTTGCCGAGATAGCTCAGAAAGCTGAAGAGATTGGAAACATGCTATTTCCTTGGTTTTCTCAGTAAATTAACAGCCAAGATTATCTGCTGAGGGTGGAGGGACTTAGAAAGAGCTTTAAAGAGAAAGGACTGTCTTGAGTCACTGAGGGTGAAGGGGGAAGCTGCTGATCAAAGTCAAGTATAGGAATTGACTGGGAAATGCTGAGTGCCCGGCTAAAGTCTGGGGCCATGAGTTTATGGTTGCATGAATCTGTGTGGTTGTAGGATTTTTTTCATCAGTATTCAGCTTCTTGGAGAAGGGAAAAGAAAACTGTAGCACTAATGCAAGACCGTATTTTGCTACATGAGTGTAGCTGGGGCAGGGGGATGGATAGTGGCAAAGAATTTGAAAACGAAGCTGTGGTCTATGTATACAATGGAATATTCCTCAGCCATTAGAAATGACAAATACCCACCATTTGCTTCGACGTGGATGGAACTGGAGGGTATTATGCTGAGTGAAATGAGTCAATCGGAGAAGGACAAACATTATATGGTCTCATTCATTTGGGGATTATAAGAATTAGTGAAAGGGAATAGAAGGAAAGGAGAGAAAATGAGTGAAAATATCAGTGAGGGTGACAAAACATGAGAAACATCTAACTCTGGGAAACGAACAAGGGGTAGTGGAAAGGGAGGTGGGTGGGGGGTTGGGGTGACTGGGTGATGGGCACTGAGGGGGGCACTTGGCGGGATGAGCACTGGGTGTTATGCTGTATGTTGGCAAACTGAACTCCAATAAAAAAAAAAATTAAAAAAAAAGAATTTGAAAATGCTGGCAGAGAGTGGTTTAGGCTCTCACCAGAGTCTCTCGGTAGGGGGAAAAAAAGCCATGAGAGGAACTTCTGGATAAAATGGTCAAAGAATAAGTGCAGAAGAAGTGGAGTCATGAGAGCATTAGAAGTATTGAAAATTGTTATCACCTGGAAGGATATTAGACAACTCTTCCAACAGATGAGTTTCTACGTGGAGGGTGGGTGGCTGAAGTAGAAAATCAATCATTCTAGTATTATAAGAAGAGGTCTAAGAATTGCAGGACTAGGTTATTGGATGAGTTTTTTTTTAAAGGAATTTATTTATTTATTCATGAGAGACAGAGATAGAGAGAGGCAGAGACACAAGCAGAGGGAGAAGCAGGATTCCCGCAGGGAGCCTGATGCAGGACTTGATCCCAGGACCCCGGGATCAGGACCTGAGCCAAAGGCAGATGTGCAACCACTGAGCCACCCAGGCGTCCCTGATGAGGCTTTTAAATGAACACTGAAAGTTTCATAGGATGGGAAAGAGGTTTCAGATTTTATGCCAACTATGATCGAGTGTTCTGGTTGCCGGGACCGTCGTGTTGAGAAGGATTCTGAGGTCACTTTAAGGGTCAGTGGAAAGAATAGCATGACAGACAAGCAATATTTGCCCATAGAAGAAGGGAAGGGTAATAAACATGCCATATACCTGTTTGTGACAGCTGTTCAAAGATTATAGCAGGAGTTGAGGTGCAGAAGAGAACCACATGAGAGATGAGCCCGGAATTCAAAGGATCAGAGAGAGCGGTTAGTTCAAGTTCAACTGCGTGCATGCGGTAAATATTAACCACCGAGTTGATTTTCTTTCTTTCTAACTAGACTTTATATCATCCTTCCTTCATCATCTCTCCTCAGCTAATTACCATCATGAATTCAACTCCCTGTCCATTTTTAAAGTGGCCTAAATTCTTCCTTTGGCAGCATTTTTGAGGTTTGGCAGCATTTTTGAGGTCATTCAGGGGAAATCTATACTGCAATGTCCATACACATTTAAGGAATTCCAAATGATTCTTGCAGAAACCCACTGTGCCCTTAGGAATGCTCCCAGGGTTTTGCAAAAGAGAAAGACAGCCAATTGGACCTTTCATCGAAGACAGGTTGTATTATCTGTGAATTGGCTATTTCGAATACGATTGCTTTGTACTTGGAACAGTGGAAGGATGAATTATAACTCCATCTTATGGAGCATGAATTATCATTTTCATGAATACTTTCAATGGCCCTGTGGATCAGATGTCATCACTGCCATTTATTGTGTATTTTACTCTTTTAAATTATTTTTTAAATTACAGGAAAATACATTTTCCTTGTCGTAGAGCACAGAGGTAGGCGTAATATACATTGAAAATCTCTTTCTTAACACATCTCATCTCTCACTCTTGGTGTTTTGCTGACAGAGGCAGTGGTAGAGGCAGCAGTGAAAGCCACGTTTGTCTAACTAAAGACACTTTAGTCTCTGTTTTATTACTTAAACACTACTACCTAGCACTGTGGGTTTTTTTTTTTTTTTCAGGAAGGATATGACAATGAACAGAAGAGATAATCAGCAGAGATCCTATGATCTACTTTTCGTCCATTATTCCTATAAACACAGAGATCAGTCCTTAAACAGAGAGATCCTTATTATTATTCCTTAAACAGAGAGATCAGTCAATGCTAAGAAATGAAATCTGCTGCGAATAAAGAAATTTGGTCAAAACAGGATGACCTGGGTCTGTCTGTGGTTCTGGGCTTGCACATAAAAGCAAGCAAATGTATAGCTGACTTCCACTCCAGCCAAAGATGGAGTAATAAGGATAGGATTTACGTTTCCACCTGAGCAATAAAATAGAACCTGGACAAAATATATGAAGCAACCAAGACAATGGGCGTCAGAGGGAAGGACAGTAAGTGCAATGATTGCCCTGGCTTACTGCCTGGAGAGAATGGCCAAGCTGTGGTACAGGAAGGTGGAATGCATGTGCCTGGCAGCCCCTCTGAGGGGAGGAGATGAAATGGGGAGTCTGGGGCTGCCAAGAGAGCCAGTGTTTGGGGCAGAGTGGTGAGAGGAGAAAGCTGTACACACGGAGACCTCCAGGTATCTGCAGACGGTCTTCCTTGAGTCTCCTGCTTCATCCTGATTGGCATAAGTGGGGGAGGAAATTCTGGGCCATTAAATGAGCCAACCAGAAGGATAAGAGAGAACACAGCTGGGGCTTGCACTGGGCAGGAAATAGTTTCTGATCCCACCGGCCACGGTGGAAAATGTCAAAATCCACAAGGCATCAGATAGTACTGAAGACGTCTTTGCCTCAAGAGGGGAGGAAAATTAGCTCTGGAATAAATGCTGCCCTAATCCTGCCTGAAGTACCTTAAAATCGAGGCCCCGAAGGATCAAACTGTTTCTAGGTAACTTGCTTGTGTACTAGAACAATCCTACAAATGTTTATAGGAACACGACAGTATCCAGCACTCAACAGGATGAGATCGTCAATGGCTAACATCCAGTCAAAAATCTCCAGCATGCTTCTTCCTCGATCCGTGTTCTCAGATCTGGGCAATCTGTCCTACATTATTCCCACCTGCACCCTTAGATGGTGGGTGTTAAATGCGTCTTTCACTCACCTCTTTCCACTTTCTGTGAGCTCTTAGCAGCGCCTACTTCCACCAGCCTTTCTCCCCCAGGAGACCTGCAGGCCTTACCTCTCTCCCTGCCCTCCTACTAAAGTTGTCTAAAGCTTTCTTTTAGAGGAAAAGCAACAAAACAAAACAAAACACTCTACAGGCCTCCAGCTATGTCTTTATAATTTATTTACTCAGAGCTGCTCTTTGAGGCTGAGGAATTCAGCTCGCCTGACAATTTCTTGATATCCTGATGCTACTCCATACAAAACCCAGCAAACAGTGGGTCTGATAAATAGTACAGCAGTTTAATGATGGGCAGATTTGCACGCTGGGTACTCTTCTAAGCAAACCTCCTTGAAGACACAAGATGCTTAAGGTTTAGAGGCAGGAAAAATGAAAGTTAAAAATGTGACTTAGCCAGGTAAATAGAACCAAAAATATAAAATTCAAAACACACACTCTAAAAATATCCACTTCTCCCCAGGGAACATGCTCTCCTTGTGTAATTAAGTGAAGTATTTTAGATAATTTTCAGAAAGAGTCTGATTTTGTTCTTGGAGAAGAGCTATTAAACACCAAGATCTGTGTACTATGCAGTCTCAGTCCCCTCCTGAGAGCCTCAGGCAGTCACAATTTTTCCAAAATGAAATTAGTATTGAAAAGATTTGAAAATGAAGTGAAGTGCAGTACTCTCCCCCTTTCCAGAGGAAGGTCTCCCTATCTGGGAACAGACTCATAGGATTCACCTGGAAACTCTGGGTATCCTTGGAATGTCCTCTTAGGTGACCAAAGAAAGACAAATATTCAAGTAGCCCTCATACTCCTATCATGAGCAGACTCTGTGCTGTGTGCTAAAGGCTCGGAATAGAATGAATCTCAGCCCCCTTCTCTCCAGCTTTGTGATATTCTTATTTGGGTAGTTTTGGTCTGGTCTTTTCCGATGGTTCATTCCCTATTACCTGATGGTGAAAAGCCTCTACCTTATAGCCAAGGCATCGTCCAGGGGATATCAGGAGATGACAAAACTGTGATGTAGGGGAAATCCAGCTTTATCCTTCTCCTCTCCCCTTCCTTCTCCTCTCAGGGCTGGGGTGGATGGAGGACCCCAGCCTCTCCAACTTTAGTTGTAAGTTGACCAGTTGACCCATTTGTCTGGCTTCTCCTTGAAATACTGCTTTCCACTCTGATGATCTCCTTAGGGCAGCTCCCCTCCTGCCTGACTCTACTTATTTGTAGAGATCAAAGATGCCCTTGGTATATTTTGGCTCCAACCTCAATCTCACTCCTTCTAGTCCAGCCAAACTCAGCTCTCCCTTAAGTCATGAAGTACCCAGAAACAAATCTACCATTTTCAAGGAGCAATGTCTTTGCTTGGGAAGCCCTGGGACACTCTGTTGTGTATTATCTTGCTGGGATGGGCAGTGAATGGCTTGTGCAAGAATGGTCAGGCCTCTTCCCCCAGCCTCAAGCTCCTCAGCAGGAACTGTATGTACTTGGCTGTGTTCTGCTCCTTCCCCCTTCCTTTCTTTATATAGAATGTTCTCTCTCCTTGGGACCTCCCTCACAGTCCTTGCCCACTGCCCCTATCTTCACCTAGTCAACTCCATTCTTCAAATGCTGCCTCCCAAAAAAGTCTTACGAGTTAGGTAATGTTATGGGTTGATTTGTGCCCCCCCCAAATTCATATGTTGAATCCTGACCCCCAGTACTTCAGAATCTGACCTCATCTCTTTTAAAGATATATTTATTTATTTGAGAGAGAGAGAGAAAGAGAGAGAGAGTAAGACAGTGAAGAGGCAGAGGGAGAGAGAGAAAATCTCAAGCAGACTCCCCACTGAGTGCAGAGCCCTATATAGGGCTCGATTCCACCACCTTGAGATCATACCCTGAGCCGAAATCAAGAGTCAGATGCTTAACCCACTGAGCCACCCAGGGCCCCAGAATATGACCTTATTTAGAGATAAGATTTTTAACAAAGGTAATCAAGTTAAAATGAGGCCTTCAGGGTGGGCCCTAATCCAATATGACTGGAGTCCTTATAGGAAGGGGACACTTGCACAAAGAGGAACACAGAGAGACGACAATATGAAGAGAAATAAGGAGAAGATGACCACCTACAAGCCAAGGAAAGAGACCCTCACAGCCCTCAAAGAAAATCGACCCTGCAGACACCTTGAGCTCAGACTCCCTGCCTCCAGAACTGTGAGGCAATAGATTTCTGTCATTGAAACCACCCAGTGGTACTCTGTTATGGCAGCCCTGGCAAGCCCTGTTTTTCTGGGAAAACAGAATCTGAGATGAAGGTTTGCATTAAACAAGTGCACTGGGGAGTGCCTCAGGGACCCACACCTGTGGGGTGTGACAGGAAATTGGACAGGAGAAGGACTTGAACCGCCCAGCATTTGCCATCGAGAGCTCAGCTGATTCTCAGCTGACCACTCTAGAGCTGGTCCTGTGGAGTTGTCCTTTTCTGAGCATAAGGAGGTAAGGCAAGGACCCAGCAACCTCCTGCTCCCAACACGGATCAGTCATGGAATGTGGGACAGGTCACCTTGTGTGAGAAGACTTTCTGTGACTGAGGGCAATTCCTGCAGAGAAACTCAGCAGAGAGCCAGCCACGGGGCTGGGGATCCAGTGATCTGTCCTGCGGGGGGGCCACACGGCGCCACAGCAGCCACAGCATCCTCCCAGACCGGGTTTGCCCATCGGCTGCACTCCCATGACACCACAGACCTTGACTTCTGCTCCACACGACTCACCACAGCGGTAATTTATTTGTGCTTTTATCGTACATTTTTCATTCACTTGTAAATGTAATACTTTGAGTAAATAGTGGGCTGTAAATGTGCAAAGGCTTGGTTTGTTTTGCTCATTTCTTTATTGCCTACACCCAGAAAGAGTGCCTGGACTGTAATAGGCACTCGATGAATATCATTGGCTGAACGAATGAATTTTTGCCACCGAAGGTAGACCTGAGTATCATATGCTTATCATCTGAGATCTGAAATCCTCCTCCTCTCAATTTACCAGGTACCATCTATTCCGAAAAGTTAGTAAATGAGAACACATAAAGATGTCTTGGAATTGGAGGGGAAGGAGCCCAGCGTGGGTCCTCATTGTGTTGAGTGGGTTCTTTTCATTACGGGCTGAATCGTATCTCCCGAAATGTGTGTGTTCAAGTCCTAACCCCCAGTACCTTACAGTATGACTATTTGGAGATAGAACCTTTAAAGAGAGCATTAAAGTCAAATAAGATTACATGGGTCAACATAATCCAAGAGGACTGGTGTCCCCTTACGAAGAGGAGACATCAGGTGCACAGAGAAAAGGCCGTGCGCAGACCAAGGAGAGAGAGCTCAGGAGAAACCAACCCTCCTGGCACCTTGACTTTGGACTTCCCAGCCTCCAGAACTGTGAGGGAATAGTTTCTGTCCTTTAATCCACCCAGTCTGTGGTATTTTGTTACGGCAGCACTCGCAGCCTCTCACTTTTCCTCTTTGAACCTCGGTGTCCTCATCTGTTAACTAGGAGTGATCATTTCTGGCTCATGGAAGGATAGGAGGATTGAATGAGATGATGTGTGAAAATTCCTGGATGGACGGTGGTGCCGTCCACACTGGGGGAGCAGGGAGGGCACGTCTGGGCAGCAGTGGGGAGCAAGCCCAATTTGGAACTTCGTGATGATCAGAGGCCCATGACACACCCGGGCGGGCATCCTAGCAGGCAGGGGCGCCCACAGTAGTGGATAAGCGGTTAATCAGAATTAATGGGAATCCCTTTATCCTCCCTGCCCCCCCAATTGCCCTCTCCCTCATTTGCATGCATTTGGGAATCCAGTAAGTCTGGCATCCTGTGCCTGCTTCTCCACCTCTCTGCTCTCTCCCAACACGAGGGATAAAGCGTCTACCTGTCTGCCTGGGGTAGCTGGGGGATCATTGCTTTTTGGAGAAATATAACTAATGGAAATGCATAGAGCGTATGCGAGATAAAGAGAAGGCTCCGGAGTGGTGCAGGGCTCCCTTTGTGTTACCAAGACGAGCCTGGGAGGTGGGGGATGATTTACGAGGTGCTTGCTGTACTTACTGTGAGGAGAAGGCCACGGAGGCAAACCAACTCCTTTATCAATAGGAACTGCTTCCTTGGAAAATCGCACACGGAAATATGTGAATAGAGCACCCTGGGCATGTATTCTCTGCACTTCAGTTGCTTCTGGGCTTTAGAGGAACAGACGAGAGTGCACTAAGTGCTTACACGTGGGACACTAAACACATAGCTTAGTGTTTATGCTTTGAAGTGAGGGAAGCCCGTGCCAGCGCAGCATGTGTGTATGCACATGCTTGTGTGTGTGCACGCATGCACATGTGTGTCCATACGTGTATATGCGTGCGTTGGGTCAAGCAGGAGAACTGAGCGAGAGGAAGAGACCTACTGCTTGCTTGTACTTAATAGTCTTTATCTCAAGCTGAGATCTTTTTTCTCCGGATGCCTGTTGTCCTGTGAGCACAGTGTTTATCAAGACTAAGAAAAGGGCAGGACAGAAGAAGATAAGTAAAGTAATGTGAGGGGTTGGGGGGTGGGGGGATCCAGATTGGACTTTCAAGTCTGGCCCAGTCCCGGACTTATCGCCATTGACAGAATTACGAGCCATGGTATGTTATAACCAGGAAGGGACACCAGTGTCGCTTGATTCAGGCTCTTCATTTCAGAGCCAGGAAGGGGAGCCACAGAAAAGCTACGTGACCTGTCCATTGGCCCATGGAAGAGCCAAAGAAACAGGTCCATGCAGCCTGGGTGGTTTTCATGCAGTGAGATTACTGTGTGATCCTCATGAGAGTCGAGGTCAAGGATGATGGGCTTCGGAAAGAGCATCACTTGAGCATGGCCTTTTAATTTATAAAATCGGGACGCCCGGGTGGCTTAGTGATTGAGCACCTGCCTTCCTCTCAGGCCGTGATCCCAAAGTCCTGGGATGGAGTCCCACATGGGGTTCCCCCCAGGGAGCCTACTTCTCCCTCTGCCTGTGTCTCTGCCTTTCCCCCCACTCCCTCATAAATAAATAAATAAATAAATAAATAAATAAATAAATAAATAAATAAAATCTTTTAAAAAATTTATGAAATCGAAGCCCATACTGCAGTGAGCAGCTCCTCTGCTGCCGGGGCAAGGCTTCTGGTAGCACAGAAAGCATCTGTGGGGCAAATTAGAAAAATGTACCCCCTCCAAGTCCATGACGCTGGGAAGATCTGCCTGTGAGTTAATCAGGGAACACTCCCTTCCCACCGTGAGTGGGCTTTGTCTGCCCACATTGCATGGATGGCAAGTGGCATGCAGGCTGGACTTCAGCTCCCGCTTGTCCCTCTGCTGGGGGCCCTTCTGCTGAACGACCTGCCCAACTGCCCAGGGCAGCCGTTTATATCCTCACTGCGGCTGAGAGAATGGCAGCACACGGGGCTGGCTGGGCGAGGCCTGGGCTTCTCTAAGCTGCCGCACCATCTCCTCCTGCTTCCCTCCCATCCCTCCTCACTATTTCTCCTTTCTTTTCTCACTGTCAGCTAAAGCGGTTGGCACGGTCCCACACTGGCACTAAGATGTTATTTCAAAATAAAACTGAGACTTACATGCCTGTAGGTGATTTTAGGGGTCAGCAGCTCAAGGGAACCCTTGCCCAGATACATGCTTCCTCTCTTGCAAGATTCCACCATTAAAATATCTGCAATCATTTCTTTGATAAATGTAAACCTTGATAAATCCATACCACATAGTGTGGCTTGATAGCTTTCTTGGGGCTTTGCCTCTTGCTCACCATGTTCAACGTTGTTTCGGTGAAGCCTGGAAGTCACGATTTAGGGACATAAATATGTGTTTCAGCCCATCTGTTTGCTTAGTCTATTTTTCAGAGCTTTTCAATCTCTCCCACTAGCCGTCTAGCATTTTTATTTGGGGTTGCCACAATAAATGCAAATGGGAAATTAAAAGGAATTCCTTCCATGTTCTTAGGGCTAGAACTAGGCCGTGAGATGCAAGGGGGAAAGCACAAGATAAACATCCAGAAGACCTAATACTATAAGACCTAATACATTGGGCGAGACACTCAACTCCACTATGTCATGGCTTTTTCCCATTGGAAAAATAGGGGAAAGAAATAAAGACCATCTTTCTTAAATTAGACAATGTTTGTAAAAATACTGTAACTCCAAAGCACTATGAAAATGTTTCTTTTCATTCATTTTTTTATTGCATATGAGGCTGATTAAAGGTGGCTGTGGATCCTTTGTCACTGCTTCCATCAAGTGGTGGAGTCTACTTCGACTCCTACATGGACACATGAACTCGGAACTGGCTTTGGGACTGGCTTTGACCAACAGACCAGAGGCTGGGGAATAGCAGAGATAAGCAGGAACAGAGGAGGGCGAGGCTCTGCGGGTGATGGGCTCTGCGGGTGATGAGCTCTGCGGGTGATGGGTTTCCATCAGTGACCCGGGGCAGAGCTAAACTGCACCTCACATGGTCGGTAGCAGTGTGGGGGTTTGCAAAGCTGCGAACACAGCAGTGAAATAGTGGGAAGAGGCCTGAGAAGGAGACAGTTGAGAAGCCCCGGGAAAGAAAAAAGATTCTCACACCAACTCCTAGCCTTCTGTTGAGTGAAGAAAGAAGAATGGATAAGAACACCCCTTATCAGAAACCCTCTCCACTCTGGAGAATGTGGTGACATTTAAAGAGGAGAGAGCAAGGGAGAGGTGAAGACAGGAAGGAAAGCTCCCACGGGAGGCTGAGAGGTGTAGCAGAGGCACGGGGATTCCGAGTCCAACAAACCCGGGCTCGGGCCTGGCTTTACTACTCAGGAGTTGTGGGACTCTGCAGGTCCAGCCTCTCAGAAAGGGCCCAGTATGAAGGACTGGAGGCGGGAAACTCTTTGGTGGAGACCACTGCGGCCCCCCTTGCCACCAAGCCATTCTCTCCTTCTCTGGGCACGCACTTGGTCTTCATTTCTCTGACCCCCTCGAACTTAGTGTGGCCCCATGACTATTCGGAGGGAATGAGGGCAGACGGGAGGTGTGCCTTCCCCAGGCCTGACCCAGAAAGGACCCCGGGCATGTTTTTCCATTCTTGTTCCCCTTTTCTGTTCACTGGAGTCTTCACGCCCATAGAGCCCCTGGAAGCCACAGGCATGTCTTCATCACTCGGAGTCTCTGAAATATTGTGTCAGAGAAAACTGCCCCATCAATCTTGAAAGAAGTAATACATTTTTTTATTGAGCTAAACCTTTAAAACTTGGGGATCCGTTGATTTCCACAAGCTAATGCAATTCACTGAGCAGATTATTGCAGGCCCCAGAAGTCATATGGTGGGGGATCTGGATTCAAGATGTGGCCACAGGGGATGGGGTAATAAAGGTAAACTGAGGCTCAGTCCCCAGGAGCTTTTCCCACATTCCTCACTACAGAGGGTGATGAGTTAAGGAGTGATGCATCCTTTGGAGTCAAACAAAAGCTCGACTGTCTGGAAAGAGTGAGCAGCTCGACCCACAAATAAGTAGCCAAACAGATAACAGGGGTGATGGTGGAGGCATTGTTAGAAAAAGTAGTAGCCATGGCAACAGACATCGGCCAAACCACCGAGAAGCTGGGAGCTCAGGGTGACCTGGTGGGGACAAACACAACAGGAGAACTTTAGTAGGGGGGACGGGCATGAAAGCAGCTCAGACCCTGTGGGCAAGAGGGAGGTGGGGGCCCCGGGCTTAGCTCGGGGAGCGTGTCCTGCACTGGCACTTGCCTCACTCCCCTTGGCCCAACATGCATATAAGGCTTTGGGGGACCCAGGCCACAGAGGGAACAGAGGAGGCTGAAAAGACCTCTGAACTGACCTCAGGACTGAGATTTGCCTGAATCCTTTCCTTTTCCACTTTTTCTGTCATCTTCTTGAGCACCTTTCACCCAGATCCTCCCCAGCTGTTTTCTAGAAGAGGTGGAGCCTGGGCTTCTGTGCCAACTAAAATGTTGCAAGATGAATGGAGCCCCAAACATTTGCTAATAACCCATTTTAGGAGTTTATGTGGAGAGTGGGGGTGGAGTAAAACAGCTCAACAGAGGGATAACTGATGATTTGGGCGGGTCTCAGAGGCAATTGCTTTGAGCCACTATTTATCCTATTTTCCTCTACCCATCTTCTTCCAGGCCAGCCTAATTTCCCAGATCCTTTACTAAGTGGCTAAGAAATCCATGTGCTCTTCCATCTCTTCCCCAGTCTTTTTTCTTTTGCTGCCAGAGTCTCTATTTCCACTTCTATTTTTTCCACATCTTAATGCAGCAAACTCTGTGAAGCCCTAATTGAACTTTTTTTTTTTTTTTTCTGTAATGTGAGAATTTAGAGCAGAGTGGAGCTGAATGGATGCTGTGCAGAGGGTCGATTTTACTCCAGAAAGCGTCTTTTTTTATGTGCTGGAAAAGACATGACATTCATTAAAGGATAATTTTCCCAAAAAAGGGCAAAATTATGTCTCTCGTAGAGTTATAAAATGAACATGTGTTAAAGATTTTATTTGATTCATTAATTAAGTGAGAGAACCAAGCAGATGTTATAACTGGATTAAAGAAGTCAAAGGAGCATAAATTTATGCTCCAAATTTATAGAGAGTAAAGGAATGTTGAAATTAATGTGCAAATGGAGGCAAAACTGCCCTTTTCTTGGAGTGGGAGGAAGTATAATCTTTCTCCTGGATGAAATTCATTTGCATCTTTATAGACGAGACTTACTTCGCATTGCTATCAGTTATCTACAATTTTCAGAGTAAAATAGCTCCTACAGAATCAGAATCAGACAACCCAGGAGGCTGTGCTTTAGACAAGGCATCATTTCCCATTGAAATATAAATTTTTTCTTGTATACTTAGACCAAATGGATGGCTGGGGCAATCTCAGAAAAAGCAGGTTACAATTAACATCTTAAATTCATAACAATCTGGGCTGAATTAATCTTGATTTAGCATCAGTAGTATCCAAGAAACTCTTTTCCAAATGAGCTCCATCCCTCTTGTGTTGTGATTGTCACAAATTTATATTTTCTTACATTGTGTTAAGAAGGAAATGTGGGTCTAATTGCAATTTTCTTTGCAACTGCCATGCAAATAATCCAAATCTAAACGCGACCCTATCTGACTTTCATAGAAGGGCATTACATTGTATTTCATGTTGAATTAAACAACCAATACTGAATTAGGCAGTCACAGAAAGAGTCAGAGACCCGTGATCTAGCTCCAGCTTTCTGGCTAAAGAGATGTGTAATCTCTGAGCCTTGGTTTTCTTACCTGCAAGACGGGAAAGGGCAGACTTGATGTTCTCAAAGGTTTCCTTTCACTCTGTTTTCCTACTTTTCATGTCAGTGGGCCATTTTCTGTTTTATATTACTGTGAAGGTTAATTTGATATGTTGAACTGGTGAGGCCATGGTGCCCAGATGATTGGTCAAATATTATTTTGAATGTTTCTATGAAGATGTTTTACGTGAGATTAACATTTACATTGGTAGACTTTGGGACACCTGAGTGGCTCAGGGGTTGAGCGTCTACCTTTGGCTCAGGGCGTGATCCTGGAGTCCCCAAGTCGAGTCCCACATTGGAAGCCTGTTTATCCCCCTGCCTATGTCTCTGCCTCTCACTCTGTGTCTCTCGTGACTAAATAAATAAAATCTTAAAAAAAAATTGGTAGACTTTGATAAAGCAGATTGCTCTCCATAATGTAGGTGCGCCTTAACTGGTCCGCTCAAGGCCTGCTCAGTTGAAGACTTTAGTAAAGCAAAGACTGACCTCCCCAAGCAAGGAGACTTCTGCCAACAGACTAGACTGCCTTTGGGCTTGAACTGCAACTCTTCCCTGAGTCTCCAAGCTGCCGGCCTATCCCATTGGATTTTGGACTCACTACGGATCCCCAATTGTGAAAGCCAATTCCTTAAAATAGCTCTCTCCCTCTCTTTCTCTCTCCCCCTCTCTCCTTCTACATCTATCTGTCCTTATCTCTACATATCATAACATGTATATAAGAGTACCAACAGGCCATGAGTGTATGCATATCATATATATTATAGGTAGATACATATGTACATGTAATATGGGATCTTCTCTGAAATATGATAAAACCTTTGATCTCCTGCCCATATCCAGGACAGAAGAACAAAGTTTTGCATACAATGTCAACCTATTCAAAGGACCGTCCAGACTTCTTTCATAAAATCCAGCACATATTTGTTGAATAGTAGGAAGACAAGAACATGTTTGAAAGTGAGATTTTGCTTCTGTGATCATGGATGTTTCATATTTTGATCATATAGTGGAGTGGGAGGCTGTCACATAACTGACCTGGAGGGTCAAGAGCTTGTAAGTCTCTTCCTAACTGCCCAGTACAGTCTGGCTTTCTCCCCAGGAATTAGAAAGTAGGGTTATTACTTTTGGGTTTTCTCTGCCATGTCCACACACACATATGACTCATGGATTTATTAACTCCCGAGAGTAAACACATGGGATGAGGCCAAGGAAACTAAGCTAGTCGGAAACCAATGGCCCATTTCATACAGGTGGTACGTTAGGACAATTCGGGTAATTACACCAAGGGTGCCAATGATTTATTATGAAATGGGGAGTCCTACAGCATTGTTATTTAAGCATGAAACATACCGTGATGATATTGAGCTCCCACAATATGTTAGGCCCCCTCTATTCATGCATTCATGGTTATACAATATACTCACATATGCTAATTTATGCTAATACAGCAACCTTTCTTATCTTTCTTTTTGTCTCATTTTCTTTTCATTTTTAATTTTTAAACAAATAAGGAAACTGAACAGATAGTAGAATCAAGTGACCTACCTAAAGCTGCAAAGCTAGTAAGGGGCCAAGGCAGGGCTCTAACTCAGATTTTCTGGCTGTAAGCTCGCTCCTTCTTTTTCCATTGCTTCACAGTAAGCCCTTTCTCTACCACCACTCCTATTGAGCTCCCATGGTCAGCTGCTTCATACGGGATGCCAAATACGAGAAGATGATGAAAAAGAAGGAAAAGAAACTCCAATTCTCAATGAACCAATCATTGGCAAGGGAAACAATGTTGCTGGGAAAACATAGTGCCCACAATATTTTATTGGTGGGAAGGTAGGGAATACACAAACACCACTCCCACATACACACATGACTCGTAGAGTCCAAATTGTGGAACCAAAAGGATAATCTTCATAGCTCTTCTGACCCAAGAAAATTCCCAGAGATTACTCTATGGGTTTGCTCACATACACCTCCTATAAAAAAAGGCTTATAACTTCACATTATGGGTAAGCTTGATGATGAATATGTAGATTTTAATAGAACTTAGTAACCATCTGGTACGGTCAAGATTCTGACCCCAAAGAAGCTAGAGAAGATTTCTACCACAACAGAATTCCTGAGTTCTGCCTTCCAGGAGCTTTTTATCCAGACTTTCCAAGAAAGATTAAACTTAGAGCTGGATAGACATACAACCAGTCTGCCCTATGAACTCCAAGGTAGCAGTATTGAATTTTAACTGGGGGATTGAGAAAAGCGTCATAGAGTAGATGAAATGTGAGCTGGACCTTGCAGGCTGAGGGTTATTTCAGCTGGCAAAAAATTGAGGGAAATGCATTTCTAGCTGAGAAATACACATGGAAGTGTGAAAGCACGTGGTATTTAGAGGAAAGGAGGCCAGCGAATGTGTCCAGCACACAGACAAGTAAGGGCTACAAGAGGAGCTGAGGCTGGCTCTACTCTAAGTTTTGAATATTAGGATAATGAGCATGTGGAAGATTTTATGAAGCCTTCCAGCTCTCCATTCTTCATTCCTGCAAGAGACGGACACATCTCTAGTTATTGTCATGGGATTTTTCAGAGCCTCTTTCAGAAGAGTATACACTTCTGCCCCAAGGACACTGGGTTTGGTCATGTGACTTGTTGCAGCCATGACACGTGGGCCACATATGCCATGTTTGAGTAGTAGCCTAAAGAGCCATTCTTTGTTTCTAATAGCTCTCTTGCTTTTTTCCCTCTGCCACCAAAATGCTAAACTACTTCTTCAGCTAAATTCTGGAATGCACATGACCCATGCAGCAAACCCACTGTTGACCCCACAATGACCCATAACTAACATATAACATGAGTAAGAAATAAACCTTTGTTATTGTAAGTAACTAAAATGTTGGGGTTGTTTGTTGCCATAGCAAAACTAGTCAGTGTTTTTTTGTTTTGTTTTTCGCTTTTTACTTTATTCTGAAGGCAATGGATTTTATAAAAGACAAGAAAAAAGTTTCCTTTCTCTCTTCCCTGGCAGTTTTATGAATTTCAATAGTGAACAAAATCTTATTTTAATTTCTGACTGTATTCAGATTCAGTTGCTTTTTCCATATCAGAGACATTCTGGAGGGATAGAATAACAATTAGTTTAATCCTCACTCCTTGTAGCCACTGGATCAGATTCACCTGGAATCCATGTAAATCTGATAAAGAGCATTGTGGGCTTCCAACACTTTGTAGCTGATGGCAGCAGAAATACCATTTTCCTTCCAAATTGTTAAGGATATCACCAACTTGCCAGATAGGAATAAAGATTTCAAATTTAAACTTGAAGTTTTATTTTCCAGTGATGGAATATTCCATTTAGGCTCTGCAAAGAAATAAACAGACAGACACTTTATGCTGGGATGACCACCAGGGAAATGGCCTGCACAGTGCTGGAAGTTTGTGGTGCCTCCAATGTAAGTAAGCTCAGAGGGGATTAGTTTTTGTTAGCTTAATGAGAAGAATCTGAGAATGCATTTGTTAGCACCTCTATTTTCTTTTTCTTTCTTTCTTTCTTTCTTTCTTTCTTTCTTTCTTTCTTTCTTTCTTTCTTTCTTCTTTCTTTCTTTCTTTCTTTCTTTCTCTTTCTCTTTCTTTCTTTCTTTCTTTCTTTCTTTCTTTCTTTCTTTCTATCTTTCTTTCTTTCTTTTTCTTTCTTCTTTCTTTCTTTCTTTCTTTCTTTCTTTCTTTCTTTCTTTCTTTCTTCTTTCTTTCTTTCTTTCCCTTTTCTTGTTTTTTAGTATGTTCCATGCCAAGTGTGGAGCCCAATGCAGGGCCCGAACTCATGGCCCTGAGATCATGACCTGAGCTGAGATCAAGAGACAGATACTCTACCCACTGGACCACTCATGCACCCCAGCGCCTCCCTTTCTTATGTATCACTTAATTGTGCACCAATAAGGGTTATCATTCATCATGTAGTGTGGGAAGGAGCATAACAGGTGGAGAGTGTTGCTGGAGGTTTTTTTTTTTTTTTTTTTTTTTTAACCCTATCAAAATTCTACCCACCCCAGAGTGTCTGGATTTATCATTTCACGAAGACCTTTCCTGACTTAAGTCCGTGATTTTCTATCTTTTCTGAAATAGCAGCTAAGGCCATAGATTTTTTTTTTTTCAAATGCATTGACTCACTCATTCTTTTTTTTTCAACAAATATTTCTGGACCTACCTATTTTGTAGAAGGCACTGTTATAAATATTGGAAATATAGCCGTGAACAAAGTCTGTACTCTCACTGGGCTTACATTATAGCAGGAGGAGAGACATAATTAATCAACCAACAAATATGTACCAAGTCAAATAATAAGTGCTATGAAAAAAAAATAGGGCAAGTAGAAAAGGGAGTGCCAGAGTGGGAGGGATACTATTTTATATCAGATGATCAAGAAAAGCCTCACTGAAATGAAGAGTAGAGGCAGAGAGCCATGAAGAACATGTGGGATGAAATTTCAGAGTAAAGCTTCTAGGCAGTGCAAAGTCCCTGAGGCCAGAGAAAGCCTGGCATGTTCTAGAAAGGACACTAGTGTGGCTGAGCAGAATGAGTCAGGGAGAGAATGATAGAAGATTAAGTCAGAATGATAGCATTTGGAAGGTGTTATCACCTTTGATTTTTAGTCTGGGTGAGTTGGGAATCCATGGGAGGTTTTTGAGCAGAGAAGTTACAATATTTTACTTACATTTTTTAAAGGCTCCATATGCTATGTTGAAAATAGATTTCAAAGGAACAAGGACAGAAGGAGAGATGAAGTTAAGGGACTTTTGCAATAAGAGGTGAGAGACAAGATGGTAGTAATGGAGGTGGTGAAAAGTGGCCAGAGTCTGGGTATACTTTGAAGAAGGAACAAAAAGAATTTCTGATAGACTGAGAATGTGATATGAGAGAGAGAAATGAGTTAAGGAGAACTCCATGTTCCTTGATCTGAACAGCTGGGAGGATGGGGACAACTGGGAACAGTAATTTTGAGTAGAGGGATAATACTGTTCATTTTGGCATCGGTTGAGTCTAAGATATCTATTAGATGACAAGTGGAGAGCCAGTTGGCAGTTGAGTATGTGAATCTGAAGTTAAAAGGAGAAACCTAGTCTTGAAATGTGAATTTGGGAGACAAAAGCATATAAATAAAATGTAGAAGCTGCGAGATTAGAGGTCACTGAAAGAGATTTCAGGGCTTGGGAAGATGAGAAGGAGCAGGGAAAGGAGACTGAGAAGCAATAGCCAGTGTAGGGAACTGAGAGTGATGTCCCGGAAGCCAGGTGAAGAAAGTATTTGGAGAAGGGGGAAGCAATCTACTCAAAAGTGAGCAGCAAATAGGACATAAGATTTTTTTTCTTTTTAAAACTTATCTTTATTTTTTAATATATAAATTTATTTTTTATTGGTGTTCAATTTGCCAACATATAGAATAACACCCAGTGCTCATCCCATCAAGTGCCCCCCCCCAGTCACCCCCACCCCCCGCCCACCTCCTCTTCCACCCCCCCTAGTTCGTTTTCCAGAGTTAGGAGTCTCTCATGTTCTGTCTCCCTTTCTGATATTCCCCCTCATTTTTTCTCCTTTCCCCTTTATTCCCATTCACTATTTTTTATATTCCCCAAATGAATGAGACCATATAATGTTTGTCCTTCTCCAATTGACTTATTTCACTCAGCATCATACCCTCCAGTTCCATCCACGTTGAAGCAAATGGTGGGTATTTGTCGTTTCTAATGGCTGAGGAATATTCCATTGTATACATAGACCACAGCTTCTTTATCCATTCATCTGTCGATGGACACCGAGGCTCCTTCCACAGTTGGGCTATTGTGGACATTGCTGCTATAATATCGGGGTGCAGGTGTCCTGCCATTTCACTGCATCTGTATCTTTGGGGTAAATCCTCAGCAATGCAATTGCTGGGTCGTAGGGCAGATCTATTTTTAACTCTTTGAGGAACCTCCACACAGTTTTCCAGAGTGGCTGCACCAGTTCACATTCCCACCGACAGTGCAGGAGGGTTCCCCTTTCTCCACATCCTCTCCAACATTTGTTGTTTCCTGCCTTGTTAATTTTCCCCATTCTCACTGGTGTGAGGTGGTATCTCAGTGTGGTTTTGATTTGTATTTCCCTGATGGCAAGTGATGCAGAGCATTTTCTCATGTGCTTGTTGGCCAGGACATAAGATTTTGAAAGCTCTGGTCTTCACCCTGGGTGGTTGGGGACGTGCTGATGGAAGCAGCAGGAAAACTTGGGTAACAGAAGAGAAAGATGAAGGTGTTGGGTCTGTTTGCTTGGGTCTCCCCGAATATGGTAGGTCCTTGCAGAGCAGAATGTTGTTTGTCGACTGCACCAGGAATCCATTTCCTGTTCCTTGGAGTTCTATTCTCGGTTCCAGAACGACCCACTCAAGAGGGGTTCAGTGTTTGCCTCAAAGCACCTGGCAGCGAGGAGGCAATACAAACAATATATAAAATGCTGCCATTAAATCGAATAAGGAGAAGATTACAAATTGGCTCTTGGATTTGGTAATGTGGAGGCCATGAAAATCTTGATAAAACCATTTTTGGGTGAGCAATTTTGAAAATGAAAGCCTGACTGGGGTGTATTTATGAAAGAGTGGAGAAAGGAGAAATGGAAATATGAGATTTGCTGTGAAGGAGAGCAGTAGCTACAGGGCAAAGAGGGGTCAAGGGAGAGTTTGTTTTACTTGTGCAGGACGGATGGTAATTCCTCTTGTTTGCATGCTGTTGGGAATGACTCCACAGGAAAAGAAATATTGTCAACCCAGAAAGAGAAGAGGTAATTGCTGGGGATACGTTTATAGCTAGACAAGAAGGGATGGAATCAAGTCCACGGTGGGAGGGTTTGGCTTTAGATGGGAGTCCAACCAGAGCATCCAGAGCAACGTAAGAGGAAACAGGACATTTGATACCGGTAGTTGGGGGACATGAGAGTTGGGAGAATTAGGGAGGTCCTTGTCTGACAGTTTCTGGTTTTCCCTCCAGTAAATTTCCCTCCAGTAAAAAAAATTTCCCTCCAGAAGGGGAAGTACAGGGAGGGAGGAGCCACTAGAGGCTCGAAGAGAGAAGAGAACGTGGCAAATGGTTACCTAAGCAGAGAGCTGAATGGATCTTTACAAAGCAGAAGGGTGGCCAGCAGTTCGGAGGGCCCACTGAGGCTGGCAGTCATGACTCGAATATGAGACTTGTCAGTGTGGAGGTAAACATTCCCTCCAGCTATGGTCAGCTGTTGGGGTGCTGGTGAATGGAGGAGGATGGAGGTTGGATCTAAGAAGGGTCTTACCTGGCATCCTCAGGGAAGGAACCGAAGGAAGGGCAACTAAAGGGAATGTGAATAAAGACAGTGAGTACAAGTGAGAGATTGTTAATGTTGGGCCATGAAACGTAAGCTGAGTGGGAGGTAAGTAAAGTCCTTAGGGGGGTGAGGGACAGGGAAAGGGATAGATCATAGATCCTGGTGAGTTTGAATAATTGTCAGAGTTGGACTATAGGAGGAAGTGTCCTAGAAAGACAGGATCAGTAGTCAGAGAGTGGGATGCATGAAATAGCCAGGTCTAGGGTATGACGATGGACTGAGGTGAGGCAGAGATCAACCATTCATCACTACTACCTGGGTCTTACGTCCCCAGTAAGCACTCACAGGAGAGGAGCCCTGTCTTGTACGTCTTAGCCTTTCTTCTCAAGCAACTAGCACAGTCTATGAGTTTAGCAGGGGCTTTGCTAAAGTTTATGAGTTAAGTGTTGAACGAAAAGTTCAACCATTGAGAAATACAAAAAAGGGCCAGTGAGACTCAGATTTTCTGCTATAAACTACCACTTTCTGAGTTTCCCCCCAGAATTATTTCCAATCCATTGGGATCAACCAAAGGAGAGCCCTTGCCTTAAGGGGATTAAAGTAATGGCGTCAATTATTCAAAGCTAAGCATAGAATTCCATGGCAGGAGGTCATTTATAATTTGTGAAAGCATGAATTTGGACTTAATGCTTTTGAACCTTAGCTGGTGAGTGAGACTAACCTGCTACTTAACGTTCACCTCTTAGTGTGGCCACGTTATTTTATAGCTATTACCAGATTTTATACACTATGAAGGGAAGAAAATGAATTACTTATAAAAATGGCCTAAAAATGCAATTTCTTTTTTTTTTTAGAATACAAATAAAAGTTTATTGTACAAAATTGAGGCCTTCATATTTCATAGCTCAATAAGGCTAAACAAGAACTAAGTTATTTTTTAAAATTCACAAGAATTTCTTTCACTCACCCACATCCCAACTATTAAAATGGCCTGACCAAATGTTATCAAAACAAACACTTTAAATAATACCAAGTCCTTTAAAGACAACTATGCCATATGTTATTTTTTGGCATATGTGATCTTCATGGCATGGGACGGTGTGATTTTAAATCCCTGTAAAGCATCCCTGGCAGCTCCAGCCTGTCCATCATTTTCAAATTCAACAAAAGCAATGTCATGCCTTCCGGGTACCAAACGTACTTCTTTGAAGCCCGGAAACTGATTAAACAGCATAGACAACATCATCTCATTAGTCTCTTCTGGTAAATTGTTGAGGAATAAAATATAGTTTGGAGGGTAATCAGGGACCTGAGGATTTGGTGTTGAATTTCCTTGGGTATTTGCTGCATTTGGTGTTCCCTGACCAGGCTTTTTGCTTGCAGTGGTTGCAGTCTGTTCCACAGTTTTTGCTTTTTTCTTTTCCTTCTTCTTTTCTTTGTCAGCAAAAGTGCCACGCATTTTAGATATTATATCCGAATCTGTTTTTGCATACTGGATTCGCATTGGTTTGCCATAAAATGGAAATCCTTGTAACTGTCTCAAGGCATTTGTGGATGAGCCCAGTTCCTTAAAAATAACAAAGGCTTGCCCCCTCATCTTCATGGTCTTTAAAGCTACAATATCTACCACATGGCCAAACTGAGAAAACAGGGCGTATAGGGATCTCTTCAATTCTTCTTTTTTAATTTTGTCATTCATATTGTTAATGTAAATTGTATGATTTGGTCTGATATCCATGTTTGCAGTTAAACTGTTCAAATTGCTGGAGGCCTGCGCCGGTCAAAAATGCAATTTCATTGGGGGGATCCACAGAGATGCCTGCGTGCAAACCTCAAAACTAGAAAAACAACCAATTTTCACATGCATTTTATTTAAATGGACTCACTGCATTAATCTGTGTTTCAACATATTGCTACATACTCGGGCCAAAAAGTACCAAGCATTGGGGGAAATTCTCTTCAGCCCAAACTAGCATTAGTGACAAGCTCAGGGAGACAACAGAAAACACCTTTTAGGGCCATAGGCAGAGAGACTGAAAATAAACCAAGATTCAAAACAATGCAAAACCAAAACACACACCTTGTCAGATAAAACGTACAGCTTTACCCAGCGGTGGAGGGATAATTGGGAGGCTGAGGCTTACAGTGATCGATCAAATCGATGGTGCGATCACACAGCAGCTTTGGCAGGGGAGAGATGGGGAGTTTGAGTGTTTTGGCAAGAGCCTGCTTCCTCTTCACTTGTCCGGTCCAGAGACATTGCACTGGGGGGTGGGGTGCAGGAGGAACTGTAACCCCCACCCCAACCCCAAGTAGTCCTCCCCTGATGTGGTTGTGGGCAACCCTCGAATCTCACTGACCAAGTCCTCACCACCCCCCTAACATGGCAGGTGTGAGTCTCCCTTAGAAGATGTGACTGGAGGACTGGAGGCTTCGAGGGGCCCAGTGACCTGCTCAAGGACATTGAACGCATGCAGGGCAGTGCCGAGTGAGCCAAGCCACAGCCCCTGGGGCCCAGGCAAGCCTTTGCCAAACCCCAACCAGCCCGCACTTGTGGGTCTGGGTTGCTGGGCATCTTGTCAGCTTGCACAGGGCATTGCCCCGGCTTCCTGGAGGTACTTTTCTCCTTTCCTTCCTTCCTTCCTTCCTTCCTTCCTTCCTTCCTTCCTTCCTTCCTTCCTTCCTTCCTTCCTTCCTTTCTTTCTTTCTTTTTCTTTCTTTCTTTCTTTCTTTCTAGATTTTATTTATTTATTCATGAGAGACACAGAGGGAGGCAGAGACACAGGCAGAGGGAGAAGCAGGCCCCCTGCAGGAGCCCGACATGGGACTTGATCCTGGAACTCGATCCTGGGACTCGAGCACCATGCCCTGGGCCCAAGGCAGCCGCCCAGCCCCTGAGCCACCCAGGCGTCCCCTGGAGGTACTTTTCCATCAGCATTACCACTTGGGAGGAAAGAAAGTCCCGGAGGCAGGTTTTCAGCCTTGATTTAAAGAAGGTTGTGTCTTCATCATGTCTCGTATCCGTGTCTTCGCCTTCTCATTCCCACTGCCTGCCGTGGCCTCGCACCGGGCTGTTACGTATCTCAGCTGAACATTCTGCTGCTGTGCCTGTTTCGTCCAAACCAGTTTTCTGACTGATGTGGATTAATTTGCCTAAGATGCTGGCTTCATTACTGATTTAAAAACATTCAGGATGTTGTGCAGGGATCATGTGCAAACTCCTTGGCCTGACACTCAAGGCACTTATAATTTGGTTCCAAACTATTTTTTTTAAAGATTTTATTTATTTATTCATGAGAGACACAGAGAGAGAGAGAGAGGCAGAGACACAGGCAGAGGGAGAAACAGGCTATGCAGGGAGCCTGATGTGGGACTCGGTCCTGGGAACCCAGGATCACGCCCTGGGCCGAAGGCAGGTGCTAAACCGCTGAGCCACCCAGGGATCCCCCTGCTGAGCCACCCAGGGATCCCAGGTTCCAAACTATCTTGAAAGCTAATGCTCTACCTCCTGCCCCTCCTCACCCCCAGAGTGTGCAAATTCCCAGACTTGAACTTTTGTGTCCTGTCCCCTCCTCTAACACCTATATGTTCTATGTCTATCCTTTCAAGGCTGAAGTCCCTTTGCACCCCCTTCCAGCCTCTCCCAAATCATTCCAGCACTCGGCGACTTTCATGGCTTCTGTTTGCCCCTCCAGGTCCACTTTCTGCCCCCCTCACCCTGCGCTGAGCCCCAGGAAGCCAGCGCCACGGATGGGCTCCCTAGTCTGTAAGTACTGACCTCTCTCTGTGGTTTTCTCCCACCCAACACTTACCTTTGTAAATAATCTTTAAAGAAATTAAAGTCTCCTCTAATTCCCAATTTGAACTTGACATTGGCTTCCTACCAGGCCCCTGATTGATACCTCTTCGTTCCTCTGTCTACTTACAGGACTTCTTTATTGCTTTAAGCCTTCATAGACCATATCAAAGGCTGCCTTAAATTAATAGCCGTTTCCCTCTGTGGTCATATATTCCCAGCCTGACTGAAGTTTCCTGAAGGCAGGAAATATGGATCATGCTCCTAGGTATGCCTCACCACCTCCCATCCTGACAAAACTTAGCACGTCTTTTATTATTACGTGTAAAGAACACCTAAATCAATTAGAAAAAGCAGACCTACTTCAAGTCTCAAAAAACACACATTGAAAGTATCTAATTATAAAGGAACTAAGCAATTGAATGATGCCAGGAGTCGATAATGATATATTGTACCTTCCTTTTCCAGGTAATTGGTTCCAATTTAGTCCTGTTTAGAATTAAGCAAATCATCACAATGACTCAGACACATCTCCACTGGCCTGGGCCACTGCAAAGGATGGTACCAACTTTAAGAATTGGACAACCAGGGGATCCCCGGGTGGCTCAGCAGTTTGGCGCCTGCCTTCGGCTCAGGGCGTGATCCTGGGGTCCCGGGGTCGAGTCCTGCATCGGGCTCCCTGCATGGAGCCTGCTTCTCCCTCTGCCTGTGTCTGTGTCTGTCTGCTTCTCTCTCTCTCTCTCTCTCTCTGTCTCTCATAAATAAATAAATAAATCTTAAAAAAAAAAAAAAAAGAACCTGACAACCAGAAAGGTCCTGCGCAGTGGCACCTATGCCCTTGCTAGGCCGTGTCCTGGAGTCTGTGTTCTGCTCACACTTGGGTGCTGCGAGGGGCTTGTCTCTAGAGGGGAGCAGGTGCACTGATGGTCTCCAAAGCCGACTCCTTCCCATATTTCCTGGTGGGGGGTCTTTAGCGGGGTCTGAAGGCTGGTGCATCAGGCCTCGGCCTCTCTCCCTTTCAACTGGGAGCCCCTTCCTGCTCCCCGAGAAGGCGGCACCTGCAAATGAGGGGACAGAGGCTGCGTCTGTCTGGGGTGGGGACGGGTCCCTATTCGGGTGAGGGCACCGACCATCAGGCCAAGGGTCCCCAGGAGCCACAGTGATGTCCTCACCGGAGCCCCTTCCCCAGAGACTGGAAGGCAGTGCTCCCTTCTCCAGGCTCTGTCATGAAACGGCTGTGCTAATGATAGAAAAATTGTTTCTGCCACATTTTTAATGTGGCAGAAATATTAATATGTGTTTCTCAACCTCGATACCTACCAGCTGTGATCACCCAGGGACCCTCAGGGAGGAAGAGCTGGTTGCCCTTTGGAATGGAGGTCTTCTTAGGAGGGTTAATTTATAAAATAACTCAGCATGTGGTTCTCCAAGAACGTGGCTGATCTGAAATGTGAACTTCCTCATTAATTCTCCTGAACTCTTTTAGACTCAGATTTGTTTTATTTGCTGTATTAAACACAAAGAAAAAAAAAAAAGAATCTGACAGCCACTTTTTGTGCCTTAGAAATGACTTTTAAAAAGACCTGGAAAACAATTTTCCAGAAATAAAGAAAACAACCAAAGTTGCTGTAAAAGGTAAATCTATCTCTTGCAATTTTTGTGACTATTAAAAGAAATATAAAAAACCTAGCTCAACGCCTGGCACATGGTATTATTCAGTGGGTTTCTCCCCTCCCTCTCGCATTCACATGCATATGCATCATATATATAGATATATATATACACACATGTATAATTATATTAAAAATGTAGAGTTAAATATACAAAGTATACATAGGTTTAATTATAAATGTGTTGCAAACGTTAAATGTGGCATCAACATAATACAGATTGTGCTTTTGGAAACTTAAACTGAGAACAAAATGTATCTGCTTTTAAGTATAGTAAATATGCAATACATTAAGGGAAATAACAGTTTCCCAAAATTCATAAGCAAGAGAATTGTTGCCTAACACAATTTGCTGAGCATTAAATGTAGTTTGTACAGTGTCTTTGTGGCTTTTGTGAATTGCAGATATGAGAATGTTTTGATTATTTTATTTAATTGCTCCAGGCATTATAATTGGCTACAGCCCAATCCCTTCTTCACCAGAAGAAGACCACTGACTCCGTTGACAAGAAAAGAAAGTTATAAAGAACTAGCTGAAAAGTATCTTTCTTGTAAAAATCTCATAAGTGATGCAAAATTGAGGAATGCATGACACCGACTCGCAGCTGTAGGTTAGATGGGAGGAAATTGGACTATTTCAGATGGTCTCCATCCTTGCTTCTTTCTCTTCCTACTTTTCTCATTCCTTTGCTACTTTGTTTCTGGGTCTCTGCTTCTTTGCTCTTGGCTTCTACAGTCTGGTGGCCTCTGCTGTCTCTTTCTGTGGCTTCCCTGGCTTCCTCTCCATTTACTGTTGGCTGAGTCTGCATGTTCTCAAGCGTCTCAAGTCAAGGAACCTTCTAGAGAGTCAGTCACCACTCATAGAACATGTCTGTAGAGCTGAGCACCGGCTCTCGCTCTGTTCCTAGCAGTATGGCCTAGTGTCATATGATACCTACATTTGAGAAACTCCTCAAAGTTTCTGTGTCCAGCCTGTGGACACAGTTGGCACCAGAGTAATAATAGCTATGTCACACCTGCCCTCTGGTGTGACATAGATGCTACCAATTATAAGATTGTGATCATAATCATAGATGCTACCAATTATAAGATTGTTAAAATGTGAACGGGCAGCTTAGAATAAACCATCCAGGTATTATCAGTTTATAGATGAGGCTCAAGGCCATTTCAGCTGATTTCCTGTGGAAGAGGTTAGGAAAATACTAACAGTTGCTGAGCGTCTACTTGCTTGGGTGTTGTACACACTTCCTTCATGTTACGTCATCTAGATGTTCAGCAAAACTCTTTGAAATGTGTATTGCTTTATAGATGAGAAAACTCTTAAAAGGTTAAATAACTTGCACATGATCACAGATCATGAAATGGCAGAGCCAGAATGTCAACTCGGGTCCTTCTTGTACTGAGCTAGGCCAGTCCATGAAGGTTGGAGCAGGATCAGAAGGTTGGACTAGAAGGACAACTAATAGTCACAGAAAGTGCTCCTTAACAGACCAGCAAACTACTGGCATCAAGGACACAGGAGACTAAGTGGATGCACCTCCCTGATGTCTGAGGTCTAGTGGTTAATGCTGCCTGTTTGGAATAGGAAACCAGCCCCTGGCTCACCGCCCCTTATACCCCAGCACTGAGTGGGGTCTCATAAGCTCTTAAGGGCCCATCACCAATCACAAAGGAAGGTCAGACTATGCCAATTATATTCTGCGTTCATTTCTTTCCGTTTTGTCCAGCCTGCTACAGATCTGACGATGGCCTGCTAATGAGTCTAAAGTCCTTACTTTCTTTTTTGCGTGTTTTTGGTAGTCGTGGCTTGTTTATTTGGTTCTACGGGTCTAAAAGAATTCCATTCTATAAGACGATCCCCAAGACACAATTTAAGAGTTTTTCCTTTCATTTCATTCAGTAGATAGACAATAATGAACCAGGAGGTTATCTAATATAAAAAGGAAATGGGCTCACTGCCATTTCAGAGTGTTGGACTTGAGACTAAGATTTCCACTGTGGGCAGAGAGAAATGCCTGGATATAAGATTTCATCATTACAGATTACATTGTTGCTTCTCAAACCCTCAGCAGACAGTCTGTGTGTCTAAACTGAAAAAAAAAAAAAAAAAAAGCAAGAAGTCAGACCAAAATGGGGCTACAGCTCTCCACAAGGTGGGAGCCTTGATGCAGCTCACTTTGCTGCTCCTGTTGTTAATGAGGCATAGCTGTAGGAAGCAGGGCCGCCTGCTACTCCTACAAAACCATGGCAGATAGTCTAGTTTCCAGCTCCATGAAATGCCCTTGGGTCAGAGGAGCGAATGTGAACTCAAGGTTGCTCACCCTCTCCTAGACTCCCTTCCAAAGGCAGGAGAAGCAATTCATGGGGAGGTCTCTGCTGAGGTCTGTGAGATGCCATAGATTTCAACAATACCCATAAGCAACATCACATGTTTCAGATGTGTCACATATCTCATCCCATTTGAGCCTCACAACCATTGTCTGAATACCCACCTTTAAAATAAAGATACTGAGATCTGGAGCAGGGTAAGTAACTTGCCGAAGCACATGGCAGCAAATGGCTGAATTAGAACTCAAATCGAGGTTTGAGTGATGCCCAAACTGCCCTTTGCCTGCTAGGCTATCCTGTCCCACCATCCAAATACCCAGGGCCTAGACTAACCACACCTACGGTGACCAATCAAAGATTCCAGCTACAGGAAAAAAAAATGCCTTCAGACTGAGGTAAATTCTGCTTTAGCTCATAGACTCATAGACTTTAAAACAAATAAATGAATAAACTAAGACAAGAATTTGTGTTTTTTTCTGCCTTTAAGGCTTTTTGCTCAAGTTTGATATTGTCTGGGCTTGATCCCAATCCCTTCCTTTTTTTTTTTTTTTTTTTTTTTCAAGCTCTCTTTGACCATCAGCTTCAATATCCCATCTAGCTCTACGAGGTCTGGTGCTTGGTTTTACCATTTTTGACACCCCTCACCTTAGCTTATACCTAGCTCTACCCTGGCTCACCCCAATTTGGAAGCCTATTCCTTTGAGACATTCCATACCTGTAGCTCCTACTTACCTTCAGTAGACCAAGTTCATGAAACAGCAATGGACAGAGGGTCTCCGGGAAATGGGTGGTAATTAAAAAGGTGAGCCTCCTAGATTTTGCCACAAGGCCTCGACCTACATGTAAATCCAGTGGAACAGGATCATCCAGAGCACGAAAAGAACCACCTTGGCAGCTAGATAGTCAGGCTCTGTTGGAATTCGGTGGTTGATTGCTGGGTCCCTAAGTTGGAGAGCTGGCACCAGTCATCTGTACAGGGATTCAGGTCTACTGAGTCCTGGTTCAAGGTTCAGTGGTGGGGCTTCCAGGCATTGAGGAATAGGAGCTGGAGTGTGTGTGTGTGTGTGTGTGTGTGTGTGTAATTCTGATGGAGCAGGTGCAGTGCAGGAAAGCTGTATTGGGAGGAAAGCTAGAAACTGTAATTCAAGGGGGAAAAGGTAAGCAGCTACAGGGTATTTAGGAACTTCAAGTAATCTTTGCTTCTTAATTCTCCATCTTTTATGTTCACAAACCTTTCCTCTTTTTCTTTATCGGTCAGTTTATTCACTCAGCAGATAGTACATTGCATCTGAGTTCCTAGGATTTTGCATTCACTCTATTCAGAGAAAAATTTATTCTTATCCAATTTTCTTATGAAGAAGAACGTTATTTGAAACATACCTCCACCTATCCTTTCTGGAGGGCGTTATTGACTCTGCTGCATCATCTCACTCTGCAAGACATTTCTCCTTAGAGAAAGCTCAAGAAATGCTCAGCTGCTTCTCATAAAGGAAGTTCAAGGCAAGATTCAGACCCACCATCGATCCAGAGGCCTATGTTGTTACCTCAGTGATATCAATTCCAAACGAGGCTCCTGGCCTAACAGTCTGAGACACTTGCCAATTCTAAATGAATGATTTGCTCTTCCACCGGCATTCCATTGTCCTTAAAATCAGAAACAGAAAAGAAGAGAAAGAAAGGGTGGAGAAAAAAAAGGAGGGGAAAGGATGGGAATGAAGGAAAGAAAATAGCCATTTCACCTTGCTGATCCATGCATGTAGTAGATGCTCAATAAATGTTTGTGACAGAACCCATGAGTAGCTGTTACCCCTGAACAAATGTTCTTCAAGGATGGATAAGAATTTGCAGGTGCTGACAGACAAATGGCATTCCCTTTGGTAGAGCAATTTCCAAATTGCTGAGTAGTTTGGAATTTGTTTAATGGTGTCGGCTTGGTCACAAGAGCATTATTTCCAGCAGCAAGTATCATTTTTAGGAGCTTACTACCTGTCAAGAACTGTGTTTGACATGAGACTTTTTTCTAATCGATTCCACAAACCTGGGTATATATTTTCTTTTTTTCATTTTACAGATGAAGACAGTGAATCTTAGAGAGGTTATGGCACCTGCCCACGATTAGACAGTGAGGAGCATTGGTGGGTTTTTGTTACAGTAGGTCTGCATTTACCCCGTGTGCATTCACATGTCTTCAGCCTCTCATAACTGAACTCTAAGGAAGCAACAGGAGCTCCAAACATTACTTGCGGTATGGAATTTGTTCAGTGGATAGATAGATGTTCTGAAAGCAAACCTGTTTTACCTGAATATAACATTTCGGAATGCAGATACCACTTTATTTGATGGTCACACAAACCTCATGAGATATTATATTTATTTTTATAGTCTAGAGGACGTCTAATTTTATTGGATCAGAAAGATTGGAAAACCTGCCTCAGGACACATGGACAGAAGTAGCATTGCCAAAACTAATCACAAGATTTTTGTGGTCTTCACCACATAATTTCACATCCCAAAGATAGCAAGGAATCCTAAAAGACTGAACAGAGAAGCAGTCAGCAGACGGGCTCTCGTCTAACACTATGGAAACAGAACTGAAAGTCAAATACGTGCTAAAAAATAATGCTTCACGCATGTACATTTAAAGAACACATATAGCAACCACTTTCCAGGGGTAATTGTGCATGGTTTCTATAGCGATAGGATTTATTTCCAGTAGAATTTACCAACTTAAAATAGATTTCTCCTCATTGAAAGAAACAAATAAAAAGTTCATTGATATTTGTTTTTCCATTATACAAAGATCACAATGTTTGGTTATGGCAAAGAGACAATAATTCTCACCACAGAACAAACAGGAGATAAGGTCAGCGTCGTTTGTCTGGAACAAAACAGATTCCCAGGGACGCCTGCGTGGCTCAGCGGTTGAGCGTCTGTCTGGCTCAGGTCACGATCCTGGGGTTCTGGAATCGAGTCCCACGTCAGGCTCCCTGCATGGAGCCTGCTTCTCCCTCTGCCTGTGTCTCTGCCTCTCTCTCTGCCTCTCATGAATAAATAAACAAAATATTTTTTAAAAAAACCAAAAAACCAGATTCCTGTTGGTCTTGATGGAGCTGCAGCAAAGTGCCAGACATGCCGTGCTCAGGCCTGAGGTCGATGCAGTGCCAGCAAGTATAGTATAACACACAGAAATTTAAGTTGGCCTTCCTTAAATAGGAAAAAAAAAAAAAAAAAAGAGAGAGAGAGAAAAGAATGATGGTTTCCAGAAAGGATCGCTTCATCTTGAATGGAGCGGGGAGGGAAGCCCAGAGCTAGAGGAAAGGGCAGTAATGCAAGCTAACATGGGCTGTGCTTTCTCTGTCAGCACCATTCTGAGATCCCCTCTGCAAGCTCAGCTACTCTCCCAACACCCCGAGAGGTAGGTACTGTGTCTGTCTCTGGTACTCAGCTGTGAAACCGATGCAGGGCCATGGGTCTTGCCCAACCACACACAGTTGGGGTAAAGACAGAGCTAGCATTTGGGTTCTAGAAGTCTGACCTCAGAAGCTGCATTTTTAACCACTCTTCTGTGCAGGTAGGGAAACCAAAACAAGGCAGTTTCTTGCCCAAGCTCCCACAGGGACTTAAGTGACCAAAGTTAAGATCTAAGACTGCAGGTTCACCGACATCTCCATCGAGGCAGGCTGGTCCTTCATGCACAGGCCCAGGTATCGGGGAATGGAGACTCCCGGGAAGCAGAATGCTGAAAGCCCTAATGCCCCTGTTTCTCGTGCTTTTTAATAAACACACTGGTTCCTCTAGTTTCTAACAGCTCTCTCCTGAACTCCCTTGACAGCTCAAACCCTGAGGAAGCTACCTTAAGGGTTTGGCTGAGTTTTCGTGGTGCTACAATTGGATGAGCTGATAATTATTCTTTTCTTTTAAAATTTTACTTGTTTATTTGAGAAAGAGAGAAGTAAAGCACAAGCAAAGGGGATGGGGGTGAGAGAAAGGGAGAAAGAGAAGCAGACTCCCTGCTAAGCAGGGAGCCTGATACAGGGCTGCTTCCCAGGACCCTGAGATCATGACCTGAGCCCACGGCAGACACTTAACCCACGGAGCCACCCAGGCGCCCCTGATTAGCTGATAATTATTAAGCCTTGGATTTGAGCTTGAGGTCCCTTTGCCATGCAATAATTGCATTTGGAGGAATGGGGTTTGATCCTCATTTCTTTTAGTTGAGGAGTGACGATGTTGTAAAATGGCTGCATTTCACGCATCAGCTATCTTTGCTGACCTTGTGGAAAAAAAAGTATCTCCATTAAAAACAGGGACTTTGGCAGCTACTGGATGGGGCTAAAAACCAAAAGTTTGTCTGTGAGCTGAAGCACGAAGATAAACATAAGGGAGGCAGTCTTGTAAGGTGATTCGTACGCCACTTCTAGGCTGGGGTCAAATCTCAGCTCTAACATCTACAAGGTCAGTAATCTTGAGCAAGTTATATAACCCCTCTAAAGCTCAGTGTCTTCTTCTGTTGAATGGGACTAAGAACACCAGCCCCACAGTGTTGTTACAATTAGGCAAGATCATCAATATGAAGCAGTTAGAACAGTAGCTGGCACACTGTAGGCCTCACCCCCTGCTTCCTTGACCGTGGGTGTCCCAGCAATACTGAACATCTCTTAGTTCTCTTAGTTCCACATTCTCTAAGCCTTCTACTCTGCCTGGGAAGCCTTCCGCTCTTCCCCTTTGTGTCTTCTTGAAAACCTTCCCTCATTCTTCAAGTTTAACTAAAGTGCTTCACGACTCACCCAGGCAGTCTTCAACATCTCTCCCATCCTTCCACTGTTTCTAGTAACTCACCATTGCGATCCTCATTAAACTGTAATGATTGGCCAGCGTGTCCTTCTCTTCATCTCACTCCTTGAGTGTGCCCGGCACAGAGCCTGCTACGTGGTGGGCATCCAAGAGACAGCCGCCAAAGAGACGAACAGGCAAATACTGAGTTATATTGAGTTTCACTGTAAAGTCCAGGCTTATGTGTAGTAAAATAAGAAAATCTTCTGGAGGTATTAACAACCTAATGCAATCAATCAGGAAGGCTCAAACCAATAAAATTTAAAGTGCACTCCCATTTCACTTTTAATTAAACTCCAAAGCTTTAGAAATTATAATCCAAATATAATGAGACCCAGAAGAGATTCTGATCACTTTGCGACAGAAGGAGATTTGTGAGGCCAGTGAAGCTATTACCATGACCCAACTTGTACCAAAGAAATTCCGTAGGATTCAAATTCATGTCCCAAACAGCAAATTATCATAGATTTTTTTTTGCCGCCCAGTAAGTATTCTGGATAATACAGCATTAAGAGGCATGGGTAGATAAAAGCATACCATGAACTAGGTATTGTTTTTCACACTGAACTAAGGGTTTATGGAAAGAGTTATATCTATTTCATTGTTCCAAGGGACTATGCAGTTCTGGTTTCTCTATAATGGAACTAGAGCTAAGAACTAAGTCCAGAAACCAGCCAAAAACCAGTTCAAAGCTTCTCTGGCCTATATTGCTCCAGCAGGCAGGATACCAGCGGATTGATAAAGGCATGATATTTTCACATTTTCTGCATGAAAACCAGGGAAATATGCACTAAAGAAAACTTTGTAAAGACACACTGCAGGGCACTTGGGTGGCTCAGTCGGTTAAGCATCTGCCTTCGACTCAGGTCATGATTCCAGGGTCCTGGGATCGAATCCCACATAGAGTTACCTGCTCAGCGGGGATCCTGCTTCTCCCTCTCCTTCTGCCCACCCCCCTTGCTTGTTCTCTGTCAAATAGGTAAATAAAGTCTCAAAAAAAAAAAAAAAAGAGAGAGCCACACTACAGAATGCCACCCGACATGTAGCCTCCTGGTCAACCACTGTAAAGCTGCATTAGCTCACAACTAATGGAGAGAGGAGAAGTCATTGGTATGAGGGTAAAGGCCGAGTATCCCAGAGGCCTCTGGGAAAAGGCCCCACAGAGAAGAGGGAAAAACAAAGCTCACTCTCAGATACGTTTCCTAAGAATTTCTCACTTGTGGACAGATTACACAGAATGTCTCAGGGTTGGAGAAGAGCCATAATATAAAAAGCTTATATAGATTACGATTGCTTTTGTAGACTCCATCTGCGATGTCATAGTCAGAAGGGTGTGTATGTGTGTGTGTACATGTGATAAGAATACCACAGCATATTCCTCAAGGTGCAGGCCAATCTGATAATTTGTAAACCATCAGTACTGGGAAGGCAGAGTGTGTCCAGACTGAGGCTTACAGAATCCAGTTTATAGGGCTTTTCCTGGCCGGGCCAAGGGGTAGCTGTGTATGTTAAGGTACTTGGGCCGCAGAATCTATGCCTTTTCCAAGACTGAAATTATGGCAGGTCCAGAAACTGATGCCCAATTCCATTTCACTGGTATTAAAAATATATTTCAACACTTATACTCCCACAGGGAGAATGAATTGTGTACTGGCCACATGCAGAGGCATTGCTTTGATAGTTTTATACATCTAGTTATGGTCTAAAAAATCTCCAGCTGTGAAAGCCACATATGAACTCTAAACAGTCTGTACCTCATCTGTTAAGTTCCCATGCCTGAACACGCTAATGTCAACTCACCATGTGATACTCAATTTGTACAATAAATTATGAACTTGGGGGAAAAAATCCAGTTTACATTTCTCATCACTTTCCCACTTGGTTGTCTCTAGGGTTTCATAGAGCAGCGGTTATTTCCTAATCTGATGTCTCTCTCCATGTGGTGGGCACTCAGCACAAGAAATGCTTCTACTGTCTATCTGCTCTCTCCTTGATTCTTCCTTGGAGAGGAGGAATTGCTTTAATGGTGACTTTGGGAGGGAAACCAGGCAAAGAGAGCTCAGTCCTTTCCTCTCTCCTCATCCTAAGGAGTCAGCTGCTCATAGAAAGCAAGGATTCTGTTCTGATTCTGGGTGCTGTACGTTCTTCAGAAGGAGAGCTCCATATGCAGGCTGGTGGCTGTCCAGATGAACTTGTGACAGGTGGGTAGGTCTGCTGACCCTACAGTACAGGATCAGGAAGCCCATTCTTGCTGTACCTAACCCACAATCACCAACCTACATTTGGTTCAGAACTGGGATGGGGAAAGGAGGTATAATTATGGTCTCCCGAAGACCCCAATAGGATTGTAGACTCAATCAAAATTACCTATGGTGTTACCCCCTTGTGTTTGCCACAGCAGGATAGAAGGCAGTATCTAATGAGCAGCCTCAGGTCCTTTGGGGAGAGGCCCAGTAATTGGTGGATCTCCAAGATAAAAGCCTTCACCTACAGTGTTTGCCAGTCTCTGGTGCAAATACCCACACTGTGAATGGTGTCAAGCTACACTTGTGACATCCTTAAACAGACTTGGGAGGAGATGTTCACAGGCTGCTCTCTCCAGTCAGTGAAGAGCCAACTCAGCCAACCATTGCACCTCTTTAGAGCAGAGAACACATCCTTCCACAGGAGCTGATGCCTCGCCTCTGGCACATGGCTGGGTGTACACCTCTGAGCTGGAACTCCTGTTTGGTGATTGTTTCCTTTCCTAGAACTGGCTCAACTGCAGGGAAAGGCCAAGTTTTGGGCCATATTCAGTGGCAAATCTACTGTCAGCTCAATACATGATTAAAGGAAACAAGACGAGAACAAGGTTTCCTTGCAGGTGGCCACACCAGGAGCCAGCCCAGCATGGATTAGAAGGACCTTCTTAGTAAGTTCCTGCAGTTACATATTTCCCTACTCTTATTTTGGAGCTTGGCTGTCAATTCTCCATCACATAAGAAAGGTCATTTTTCTGTCCCTGGTCCTCATTTTCTAAGTGACAGAAACACTAGAGTTTGAATTCTGTGTAACAGTTGAGTGATCATAGGCTGGTTGCTTACACCACCTTGATCCTTATTTTCCAGATTTGAAAAAAATGGAGATTGTGACATTTTCCCAGAAGGTTGTTGGAAATATTAGAAACGATGTTTCTAAAACAAATTACGATGGTGTATGGCATGGAGCAGGCATACAAGAAATAGTAGACATGTAGTCAGTCACCCTTCTGTTGGTGTGGGGGTGCACACACAGCCCAAGGAGGGGGGTGGTGAGAAGAGCTCAGTAAATGCAGTTCTTTTTTATTTCATTCCCTCCATTTGTGCTGTTCCCATTAGTTTTGTCCACTTCACCAGACCGCATATCTGTCCTCCTTCCAATTCCACCTTCTTCGGATCCTTCTACTCAGAAGTCATCACTATGTACGGGCTACAGGAACTGTAAGCTGAACTGTTAGCAGAAGGGCCCTCGCTCCTAGCGAGGATAAAGAGAATTGTCTTTAATGTGCAGGTCTATATGATTAGCATTTCATGTTTTAAAATACACATTTTAAGGACATACATAATATTCCATCTCGTAGATTCCCCCCTTATTTTGTCATAATCATTTAACTAGATCCTCAATTATGTTGTTTTCAGAAGTTTGCTATTATAAAAAATACTTCATTGAACATCTATATGCAAAACTTCTAGACTATAGTCAGGTTTTATCATTAAAAGGGGATATATACAAAATATATAGTATTTTTGTATAGAGTGTATATATATATACACAATATTTATTATCAAATATTACATTATTATATTATATTAAATGTATATTAAAATATTACAATGTTTTCACATATACCCAGCAGGAAATGCATGCCCACAAGAAATACTTCTGAAGCCATTCCCAGCCCTATCCAAGGAAATTTGGGCAGTTTTCTTCATAGTCAACCTATTGTGACCTAGTTGATTCCCTTCTCCCTCAATATTCCTCCCATCATTTTTATGTATCACTTTCTAAAATAATCCAGAAGATCCAGAACATAAAGGTATCTTAGGGTCTTAGTAAATCTCTTTCTGAGGTTGGGCTCCCCAAGAAGCCCCATGAAACAAAGATTCAGGTGCGAATAGTTTTTCTGGAGGTAAAGGACTGGGAAGGTGAGATAAGGAAGAGCAGGAAACCACCAAAGAATACTTACTAAGCCAGTTACCACTACGGGTTACTGGCACTTAGTACCCGGGGAAAATCACTTGGAGCCGGTGTAGACATCTGCCTCAGAGATATCTGATCCTAGGGACAGTGGATCTGGGGTATTTGTCTAGGAAGTCCTGTTAGTCACTGATTGACAGCCCCTGTTGGAGGGCGTTAATACCCTGGTATTACCTGTGGCACAGGTGGGCAATGTGGTTTTCGTGGCCAGGAAAAGCCCTCAAGCATTGCAGGAATGCAAGTGTTAATAGTTGGAAGTCTGCTAGCATGCACGGAGGTAGTAGGGGGGAGGGCAAATGGGTGAGATGCCCACAGAATCTTCTAGAATCTATCCTTAGGGAGCATGCAACTGACTTCCTGGAATGCGGTTGTTGCTTTAAGCTGTGACAAGCTGGTCCTTAAAGGAGGATATTCATGACCTAATGTCTATGCTCTCCAACCTTTTATATATCTATTGAATATTAAGCTGTGAAAACAGACCCTAACACAACAGAAGAAAGTAGATAACAGCTTTACATCTAGGAAGGGGACAATTATTAATTTAATAAACATTCATAGGGGGCCTTTCAGTCTGCCAGACTCAATGACAAGCACTAGAATAGAAAGGTGAATTCAACACGATCCCTGCCTATAAGGAGCTTACTTTACAGTCAGGTGGAAAAGACAGAGCCCTTGGATGAGTAGGTGGGGTCTGAGGTCAGAGGGGACCTATGGCTTGCTGTCCAGGTACATGGTCCGGGAGGCAGCAGTACCCCAGAGAAGAAATGCCTATTTGGTATATCTGGGCAGACAGGGCCTCAGAAAGCCTCACGGCGTCCCCCAGCTGCAGCATAATCCAGAAGTGGAGAGTGGCCCCAGGCAATCTCCAGATGTGCTGCAGGATGAGAATCATCTGCCCAAAGGGTCGCAAAAGCAGCAGAGAAACCTGGCAGGCATGAAGGTGTTCGTCATGACACTGAGGAATGCTGGACATGACCTGAGGGTAGGATCGATGGCTTAGTGGCCCCAGAGCTAGTGGGCAACTGAGATGCAGATGCTTTCCCCTGCGCCCTGCACCCTGCAGTCCTCTTAGGGCTGGGATGGAGCCAGAGAAGTCAGGAGGAGGCAACCCAGATTGGCTAAGAGTTCTACTTTGGGCAGAATGAGGTCTTGCAGAATAACTTCTATTTACTTATAGACAAATGAAGCAGGCACATCTCCTTCATACTCAGTTTGTGGGTTGCAAGGTGTACCCATTGCCCAGTGATTCCCCCAAAATCATGTTCTCATCAGTGAATCTCCCAGAGTCAAGTAAAGAGAGCATAGTTTTTGCAGGCAGACGGACTTTGATTTGAGTTCTAACTCTCCAGATTCCCGTCCCTATTTGATGTGTGAGGATGGACGAGTTAACAATATTTAAGCCCTTTTGAGCATCAGGTGCCAGTGGTTAGTGGGAGGATTCAAAAACAAGACAGAAGATCATTCCCAGGGGAGTCTGAGCAGAGGAGGCTTCCAGCACCATGTAGTGTGATGCTGTGACCCCTGGCTACCATGGCTCACTGACAGAGGGGAAGGAACCCTGACGGATGGGCCACCATGGCCCCACCCAGGCTGGGTGACACTGTGAGGACCTCATAGACTTCATGGAGATACTCCAGAAGCACAAGCTGAGAGGGGAGCTTGGAAAGGAAAAGTTCTGTTACAGTTGACGGACAGCACTGAGAAACCTTCTAAGAGGAGCCATTGCATGATCTCAACTTCTGTTCTGCAGATGCGATTATATCAACCCCCAAGGGTAGGAGAATTTGCCACAAATCAACAAGCATTTCCAAAGAATAAAAATTTTATGTATATATGTATATTTGTTTATACATATATGTGTGTATACGTATCACACCAGTTTCAAGGTAATGAGTGAGCATTGTGAATTCTGATTTTCATCATGAGAAATACTAAATAAAATGTATCATTTTTGTAGATATGCTTACATGTCTAAAGATTTAGGGTTTTAACAAGATGTTCTTTTTTCCTCCCTTTTCAGATATATCCAGATGTTTTTAATCTCTGCAAAGTAATGATGGCTACGTGCCGCATCCTTCAGCTGATTTGCGAGATGTATTTATGTGAAATAAAGGAGTTTTAAAGACACGATTCTTCCAAAAAACATTTTTTACCACATCTTATGGCCTGGAAAATTGGTTTTCTGTTGTTTTGCTCTTTGGAGTTAAGATATTCAAACTTCAGAAATATTGTTAAAATGGGACAAATCAAGCCTCATAAATTTTGGAAACAATCTCCTTCTACAAAATATGTAAAAATATTATACACAGTGTCTGGCATACAGGTAGTATTTAGCAGAAGTTTTCCCTTCCCTTCTCCCCGCACTGACAAGGGCCATATGAGAAAGATCCCCACTTTCTCATCATTCCTCCATATTGGCTTTCCCATTCCTAGTTTGCCTCAAAACATGAGGCATGTTTCTGCTTCAACTACAGCAGGTTCAGGGAATGCAGAGAAGACTCAATCCCTGTCCTAAGAAGTGGATAGTCTAGAGGGGGAGAAGGGCACATAAAGCTTGGACAGATCATCAGTCTGACACTCACCAGTCTAGATTTAATTCCACAGTTTCCCATTACATTATACAATAATCTTGCCAGGCTCCCACTGGCTTTCTTCCTCAGGGCACCTGGTCCGATGAATGGGGTCAGCTCTTGTAAATTAGGCCTGTCTCACACAAGTCTTTCAAACTCTAACCTGCGGAAAAGTAATAGCTCCAAGGTTAGGCTTGATAGATTCTTTGAAATGGCTTTCTAAATAAAGGAGAATCTGGTCCTGAATTGAAGAAGGAATACTTTTTTTTTAAAAGCAATGACTCTAAATTCAAGGGCACCTGGTTGAGGTCGGTAGAACATGCAACTATTGAGTTTGAGCCTCAGGCTGGGTATTGAGATTACTTTTAAAAAATCTTTTAAAAATAAAATAAAATGAAAACAGAGAGATAAAGAGAGAGAGAGAGAGAGGCAAACTGTTAGAGACTCTTAACTATAGGAAGCAAATTGAAGGTTGCTGGAGGGGTGGAGGGCGGGGGCATGGAGTGACTGGGTGATGGACATTAAGGATAGCACTTGATGTAATGAGTGCTGGATGTTATATGCAATGATGAATCACAAAATTCTACTCCTGAAACTAGTAATATAGTATATATCAACTAAATTGAATTTAAATGAAAGAAATTTGGGGGGGGTGCAGCCCCAGTGGCTCAGCGGTTTAGCGCTCCCTTTAGCCCAGGGCATGATCCTGGAGACCTGGGATCGAGTCCCACATCAGCCTCCCTGCATGGAGCCTGCTTCTCTCTCTGCCTGTGTTTCTACCTCTGTCTCTTTCTCTATGTCTCTCATGAATAAATAAATAAAATCTTAAAAAAAAAAAGAAAAAATGTTAAAGCAACAACTCCAAGTTTTAAAAAAAAAGAAAGAAAAAAAGAAAAAAAAAAGAAAAAGAACACAATGACTTTATGTGTGGGAAAGATAGCTGCCAACTCAAAATTTAGAATTTAGAAATCAAATTCTCTTACCCACTTCCATTTTTGCATTTAATAAACAGGTAGAGAGTGCCAGCCTTGGGCCAGCCACCAAAAAGCACTGGCTGAGTTAAACACGGTACCTGTCCTCCAAGAGTTCGTGGCCACGTGGAGAAGAAAGGCAAGTCAACAGACATCAGAGGAGAGGGCCATGAGGGCAATGGCAGAGAACGTTGATCGAGATTGTCTCAATCAATCTGGTAGTGTGCTCTCTCACAGTGGGTCATGGCCAGGTTTATCCCCACTACTGTAAGAGCAGTGATCTGGGTTTAGAGAGTGTTTTCCTGGTTGCAATTTGGCTCGCCCATGAGGTGGAAGTGGTATTCTTTAATACTTATATTTGTTCTGCTAATGCTGAGAGCCCATTGAGAAACTGGTCTCCATTTGACAATCTCCTGGACTCTATTCTGTGTCCCTGAGGACATCTCAGGAGACTCTCAATAGCTTTATCACATCTTCTCACAATAGAGCCTGGTTTTAGAACTGTTTTCTGCCCACATTGAATGGAAGCTTATTCCCTTGTACTTCCAGTCTTGGTTTCCTTAACAACTGATGCTCATCCCTATCTTTTTGGTTATCATCATCCCTAACCGAATTAAATCAAATAGAAAGTCTTCATCTCTCTCTATGTCTCCTTTGCAAAGGTGTGTCCAGTGAACCTGTTTATTCTCATACTGAGGGTGGTGAGTTGAGGGGCTGAGATGATTGTCCACTGACTCCAAGTCAGAGAACTGATTGATGAGACACGTCTTCTCCTTTGGGCTCCACCACTGCCCTGTCTAAAGTAGGAACTGACCTGGGTGGTGCTGGGGATAGAAGTGGAGTTGGAAGAAAAGACCCAAGACAGGAACTAGTACCTGTGGCAGCAGAGGAGGGTGCGGGAGACCAGCATCTGGAGTCGGGCCTGTGGGGCAAAAGTAGAAACTAGAAGGATGTCACATCAGTTGGACAGAACTCAGCATGCAGAGGCCCTACCTGAAAGATGAGATTGAAAATGCTTTTAAAAAAAACAAAAACAAAAAAAGTTCTTTAAATAACATTCTTAAATAAGTAGAAAACAAGCTTAAACTATTTTATGCTTTGAAATTGGCAGCTGCTTATTATAAAGTTTTGGTAAGGGAGAACAGGGGGAATGGGCAGTCTCCCCACTGAACCAGGAGCCTGATACGAGGCTCAATCCAAGACTCCCAGGTAAGGATGAAAACTCATTTACAAATTATGTAAACATGTATTGAGTTGTTGAAAGCATCACCTCATGTTCTAGGGAGGAGTTGTTTATGAATTTAAGAGAGGAGTGAGAGCTTCTCAGACAACTTTTTTTTTTTTTTTCCTAATTGAGAAAGGTTTTTATACTGCAGTGTGATAAGAGTGTGACCACAGTTTTACTTTTCTGGTTTTGCTCTGTGGAAGGAGAAGTAATGTTGTGTTTTTCTCTTTCTGCTCACAGTTCTCCATCAGTTTAATGAATGGCAATAGGACTAAAAGAACAGAGGGCAGCCATAGATCGCTGGAAGTACGTCTATGTTACTCCATTGCAGAGTCAAGCTTCACATAGGCTGAGAGACTTCAATGCACAAGCAAAAAAGGGAGAGAAGAAAGTCAGGGTTTTGTCTAGAGGAAGATACAGGAAATTTTAGGAAATGTATCAATGTTTAGTCACTAAGATGCTAAAATATTTATAGATGTTTATTTCTTTAAATTTTGCTCTATACAAATAGCACATTTATAGTGTTCTTTAATGTTCATATATATATTTAAAGATTTAATTTTTATTTATGTATTTATTTAGAGAGAGCTTTCAAGCAGGGAGAGGGGCAGAGGAAGAAGGAGGGCAAGAATCTCAAGCGGACTCTGTGCTGGGCCTGGATCCCGATGCAGGGCTCAATGTCACAACCCTGAGATCATGACCTGAGCCCAAATCAAGTGTTGGACACTTGACTGACTGAGCCACCCAAGCCCTCCAAAACTAAGACACCTCAAGTGACCTCAAGTCAGGATATCTAAATGACAGGAACACTGCAAGAGAGTTGGGATTAGTAGACTCTCAAGCGACAAATTTGCAACCTAAATATGAAGAGACCAAAGACATTCAGTAAAAGCTTACCCGAAAAATGTCAGTCTTATGGTGGTCAGAACATCTCCACAATTGAACGTAACCCAGGGCAACCATCCCATTGAGCTCTGAAGGCAGTCAACGTGACCGAATCAACAGGAACTGAAGTCTCTTCAAAAATAATTTTGGAAGTCAAATTGGGCTTCCGTGGGGATTGTCAGAGCTGGAATCAAAGCCAACGCAGCCTCTGAGAAAAATCCAATCCCCCCGATAAGGGAGATATAATTGTTGTTCTGAGATATGGATGGATAATTCAAAAGAGTAGGCAGACTTCATTCTTTGGAATATCGTATCTTGAAAGAGGCTAGATGATAAGAAAGCCATATCCTCCTTTCTTGCTCTCATGGATACTTACTTTAGGAATCTGGCCACCACGCCATGAGGAAGCACAAGCCATCCCAAGCAGTGATCACACTGAAAACTACGGATGGGTCCTCTGGCCACTGAGCCCGGCTGAGGCACTAGTCAACAGCATCAACTGCCAGACATGTTGAGTGGAGACTCCTCAGATGATTCCACCACCAAATCATGGAGTCTTCCCACCTGAGAAGCCCCAGCCAACATGCCATACACTGTCTGAATTAATTGACACAGAAACTTTACAAGTATAATAAAATGGTTGTTCTATCCCATTAAGGGTTTCAGGTTTTTTTTTTTAAAGCTTTTATTTATTTATTTGAGAAAGGGAGAGCAGGGGGAAGGGGCAGTCTCCCCACTGAACCAGGAGCCTGATATGAGGCTCAATCCAAGACCACAGGATCGTGACCTGAGTGAAGGCAGATGCTTAACCAACTGAGCCACCCAGGCAGACCACCCCCCCATTAAGGTTTTTTTTTTTTTGAGAGGCAAGGAGGTAATTATGCAGCAACTATAACTGCAATAGTATCTTTATGTTTCTCAGGCCAGAGACCCTCTGTTATAGTATCCAGAGAAGAAACTCCAGGCTTCATCTAGGATGGAAGAGAGCCAATGCCAGACATTTGAATTTGGGGATAGGATCTCAGGATCTAACTGCTTTTTTAATGTATGTTCAATGAATCTTGTCTGTAATCACTCACACACACTCCTACCTCTAGACATCATGGTGCCATCGAATCCTGAGCTCATCAAAAGGTCTGCTAGGGTTTTTCTCACCTTTTCTTTTGCCAACTCAGATTTCAGCCTTCTCGGGTCTGCTAATGTCAGCCATCACTCACTCCTTTAGTGTTGCCGTGGTCTTCTCCTCTGTTTCCTTTCCATGTGAGTTTATGCTTTAAGAATCACCTTATTGTTGTTTTAGTGGGGTTTTCAGAGGAAATGGAATTAAATACATTTGTCCAACTTAGCATCTCTAATTAGAATATTACCTAGACTTTTTTATATCCCTTCTGGATACATTGACTCCTTTTATTTACTTGAGTAAAATAAATTACTCAAGAGTACTGGATGAAAAATGTCTCATGCTTTATTGGAAAATAGCAATGACAATAACATCGACAACAAACACCTTTCCGCTCTCTCTTTTCAAATATTTCAGTTCTCTGAGATTTGTCCAAATGCATGAGCCTTAGGGCTCCTGTTTTCTCTAGTTCAAATCCTCACCAGCAAGGCTCCTCATTTTGTTTATGGTCTGAGTTGAATATTCATAAGAAGGTATAAAAACACAGGCTCATTCCTGAAGAAGACAACCTAAGATAAAAAACAATGTAGAGAAAACACAAAGAGCATGTCATGATTGTAAAGAAGTAGATTGGATAAAATATTTACAAAGTGAATGGCCAGTGGTTGAGTACACCGGTGGGTTGTTTGGGTCATGAAGTCAAGAGAGTCTGAGGTGTTTGCCGTGGTCATAGCCGTTAGCACACTTTTTAGGACCACCAACATGTCCCACCCTGCCCCTGCAGATAGAGCCTTTCAGGATGGTGTTTCTACTGTTGGACTCTCTGAAAACAGGAGAGTCTCCCCCTCCTACTCTCTCTGCTTTAGCGGAAATGAGAACTCTGGATGCGATTCTCTAACCTCCAGTTCTGAGTCATAGCTTTTCCATTCCCTGCTGCAGGTCTTCCTCAGTGTCTCAATGAGATGGTTGCAAAGGACTACCCGGAGAAGACACTCTCCACGAAGAGGGTTAACCAGCACCTCTGCTCCTCCAGTTCTTGCTCTGTTGGGGTTGGACAGCCATTCTTCTAGACTGCATCACATACTGACCCATTCCAAACTCCAATTCTTCTATACTTGGAAATCTCTCTCCCTTTCTCAAATTAAAGAAAAACTCTAGTTTTTCAAAGAGTTAGGGCACAGCTTGATGTGATTTTTTACATGCTCACACTGGCCAATGAACATTCAAGCATCCCATGATCATGTGAAAACCATGCCTGTTAATTTGTAAGTATTTACCTTTGTAGATGTGAGATAGGTAGTCCTTAGAAGAATTATATGTGTTCAAGTATTGTTTTTTTTAGCTTTATTTATTTATTTATTTAATAATAAATTTATTTTTTATTGGTGTTCAATTTGCCATCATACAGAATAACATCCAGTGCTCATCCTGTCAAGTGCCCCCCTCAGTGCCCGTCAGTTAGTTCAGAATTTCTTTAAGTATAACCTTAAGCTAGTGTCCCTTACTTTAAAAGTAGCAGACAAAAGCATTTTTGATAACCATATGACCTCTTCCTAACAATAGCCAGCCACCCTCAAGGTCCTGGAAACCTTGCTTTCAAACTCCTTAGAGGCTTACGGTATCCCTAACCCCCTCCAACTTGAAAGTATATAATGGGCCACTCCTCATGATCCCAGTGCAGGTCTTTCTGCCCATGGGTCCTTCCCTGTGATTTAATAAAACCAACTTTTTGTACCAAAGACGTCTCCAGAATTCTCTCTTGGTTGTTGGCTTCAAACCCTAACATCTTTCCTACATCAGTATCACTTAAGAAATTACAAGAGTTTTAAGAATTCTGGCCAGGGGATCCCTGGGTGGCGCAGCCGTTTAGCGCTTGCCTTTGGCCCAGGGCGCGATCGTGGAGACCCGGGATCGAGTCCCACGTCGGGCTCCCGGTGCATGGAGTCTGCTTCTCCCTCTGCCTATGTCTCTGCCTCTCTCTCTCTCTCTCTCTCTCTGTGTGACTATCATAAATAAATTTTTAAAAATTTAAAAAAAAAGTATTCTGGCCAGAAACAGGGAATGAACACCAAAATATATTTCTTATTACATCACAATATCACACATATTATATTCAAAAGACAAATATAAATAAATTCAATAATATTTCATTAATATGCTTAAAGTTTTTTAAGTAAGGTTTGCTACTCCAAAGTAAATGTGACAATCCTCAGGTAAAATATCATAGTTCTTCCTTATTCCTCTTTCTATTTCATTCCCCTGTTCAGAGCAATCACTATTATTTTATTCACTATATAGCTAGGTACATATCCTTCCAGTTTCTTTCTGGGCATTTACAGACAAAATGTTGTGAGATCATGGAGCATGATGGCCAAGAAAGAATTCTTGAGATGTTTTAGGGTTCAGCTTAGTAAATTTATTTAAGCAGCATGGGGACAGTGCCCACAGGCAGAAAGGGCTGCATTTTTGCTGTATGAAGCTGATGGCTACATGCTTAGTGCTCAAGGGGAAGGGGAGGTACAGGGAGTATTTGATTGTAAACGTCTCAGAATTTCTATTCATAAAACTACTTAACAAGATTTCTCTGGTGCTTATCATTCAGCTCGATATTTTAACTATCAGTGAGATATACAGTGATATATCAATGAGTCATGAGATCCTTTAAGACTGTGGCAACCAGCAGCACGTATTTGATCCTTATTAGAACTATGCAGGCTATAGGTTAGCCTTCCAGGCTAAAGTTGAGCACTTTTCTGCTTCTATCCCTCATCAATATGAGTGTACACACACTTGTGGTAAGCTGAATAAAGGTCTACCAAAGATGTCCACATCCTCACCTCTGGAATCTGTGAATAGATTAGGTTACATAGCAAAAGGAACCTGAGGTTGCTAATCATCTGACTTTAAAAATATGTTATCCTTTATCTGGGTGGACCCATGTAATCACAAAGGTCCTTAAATGTGGAAAAGGGAGACAGAAAAGCTCCAGTAATGAGATGTGAGAAATACTTGACCTATCATTGCTGGCTTTGCAGATGGAAAGGGGCCAGGAGCAAGAAATGCAAACAGCCTCTAGAAGCTGGAAATGATGGGAAAACAAATTCTCTCCTGGAGCCTTCAGAAAAGAACCCAACCCTGCCAATATCTTCATTTTAATTCAATGAGTCTTATTTAGGACTTCTGGCCTCCAGGACAATGAGATAATAAATTTGTGTTGTTTTAAGCCACTAAATCTGTGCTACTTTGTTACAGCAGCACTAGGAAACTAATGTAAAGACATTGGGAATTCCTCAGTAAATGGCCCACCCAGTTCCCCCAACGGAGAAGTTGAGTCCACAAGCCTTACACACATACTTGACTTCCAATCAGCTCTTTCTCATACTCAAAATTGGGACAGAGAGACAAGAATCTCCAAACCTCTAATGAAAGCATAATAATGAAAGATAAGAGAACAAATTTTTTTTAAAAACTTGACATCTTCAAATCTGTTAATCTTCTCCTAGGGCTTCTGAATTTTGTGAATTGAATAGCAAAACCCCTCCCCCTTTCCATCAAGATGCTAAAATTAGTTTTCTATATTCTTTTCTAATTCTTATTACATTTTGGTTTTTAGGCTTTCACTCACAAAATTCCCTCCTTTCTTTCTATAGCAAGCCTGAGCTGATGGTTTCAGCCTTCTAGGACATAGATTATCAATGCCATTATATCATGGTCTCCCCCTCCCTGAATAGTTCTAGCCCTTAAGGTTTTTATTTATTTTTTTAATTCATTTATTCATGAGAGACAGAGAGAGAGAGAGAGAGAGGCAGAGACACAGGCAGAGGGAGAAGCAGGCTCCATGCAGGGAACCCTACGCGGAACTTGATCCCAGGTCTCCAGGATCACGCCCTGGGCTGAAGGAGGTGCCAAACTGCTGAGCCACCTGGGCAGCCCAACCCTTAAGGTTTTTAAAGAACAAGTGGGTTGAAGATTATGAAAGCAAACTGTAAAAATAAATTTTAAAAGATACTATTCAAATATAAAGTTTTAGGATAATGACGCTGATGATGAATATTTACAACAGCCCTACTCCTTGCCAATAACCTGTAACTACTTCTTCCCAGTCATCCCATCTCTGAATTCCTGACTTGCCTTTTGTTCCCCTCCTCATCTCTCAGGCCCCCAGAATCCCAGCAAGGAACTCTACATTGTCAGGGAAGACTATCCTCGGAAAAGGCCTGGGTAGCCCAAGGATCTTGGAACTCTACTCTTGACTCCAGCGTCACCCTTTGGAGCAACAGCGGTGCTGCCCCACACTGACACAAGCAGATCCTCCTCTGGATCCAACCTGCTGGGGTTTATTTACCAGACCAGTCTTCCAAACAGAAGCTCCATTCACTTCATCTCCCTGGAGGGAGGCAGAAACACACCCTGGGCCATCATAGAACTGGGTAGGCTTGTTAATCAAAATTTCTTTAACTTCATCTAACAACAGGGGTGTGTTGAATAAAACTCCCAGAGTCAAGTGTTGGCTCTGCCTCTCTGAAAGGAAAGCAATGAAACAGGAAAGGCATCCAACCGAGATAAAAGCTAAGTTAACAAATGATAGCATTTCCAAAACAAATCATTGGGCTTGAATGCCCTGGAATGAAATAGAAGAGAAGGGAGTGTCACAGAAGACACGGGGCTGAACTCAGCCCTCCAGTTGACAGAAGGCAGGGGGCTGACCTAAGACTTTGCTATAGATTGTGTCTTCCTGACAATGTTCCCAAGAGCCCACCCTGCCAGGATCACTCTGCTCTTCCTGTTTTTCCCACATTTCCTGTCTTCTTCAGGAGGTGCATGCTGCGAGGACACGTTAAGCTCTCGTTCAGAGTCTTAAATTATTTTCACGGTTTTGTCTAAGAAAATAATCTACTAGAGAGAAACACAGAGCTGATTGAAAAGAAATAGCCTCATCATTTTAGCATGGGGAAAGAGCGGTGAGAAATGTGGACCAAATGTGATGCTGAAAAGCTGTTTGATGGTGGAGCCAAACCCAAGCTAATGCCTCTAAGGTCATGCACTTGCTCCTATATCCTGGTCAGCTTCCACTACAAATCACTGGTGATAAGTCGCACATGGGTCATCTCTGAATCAGAGAACTGAAGAAACACAGATGGGTCACTCAGGTATGCTGCAGAGAATTATGGCAGGGCATGATTTCTTGGTACTTTCTCTGTGCCAGGCATTGTGCTAAATTGGAAGACGCATAAAGATAAGCAAAACACCATTGTGCTCTGTGAGCACATTATCCAGCAGAGGAAATGGAAAAGCAGGAACATGTGACCCAGTCTTTGAAGTATTTCAACAGGACTGGGCAATTACATTCATTAAACTCTTCTGGCTGCAAGGATGAACTTGAGCTAGGCTTCAAGTGAAGGTGGATTTTATTGGTGCTCTGTTATGGAAAACCAAGCATTGAAAGGGGCAGTGATATGGTGGAGTCTGTGTCAACTGGAACCAGGAACTTGAATGTTGCTATGAACTCTTTTTTCCATCTCAAGCAACTGTATCATTTTTCCCTCTTTCTCTGTAGACTACCTCTGCTTTTCCTTTGAAGTATTTAGTAACATTCAGTTATTTGCATTCTTCTTTATTCCAACTCTGAAAGTGCTGGGAAGGGTCTCATTGATCCATCTTGACTCATGTTCCCACATCAGACCAATCCATGGAGGCAAGAGAGCTGACTCATATAAGAGCACAGAAGCTCCAGTGAAAACCTCACAGCTCCCCTCTTCACCTAGGTAAATGCTTCCTAGCTTTGCCTCTCACACTCATTTGGTTTTTCTGTTTTTCTCATAGTCACATTCAGATTCTCCATCTCTACTAAGATCTTTCCAAAATGATCTGTATGTTTTGAACCAGCTTCTCCATGGCCTCATGGATCTCCCACCTTACTCCATGAACATGGGCCATAGGTTCATAATGTATTATCCACCCCAGAAGCCCAGATGCCAGGCACCCATGCCTAGACAGTGAGATTATCCATTGAATAACCACATAGAGTATCAGAAGACTATTAGAATGTGGATTTGAAGCCCAAGGATGCATTGGGACTAAAGGTATTGACTTTGGGGAATTATCTCTCTGGAAATGATAGCTGAGGTTGTAAAAGTATATGTAATAACTGAAGAAAAAAGTTGTGTGTGAGAAAAGAAGAGGATCAAAAAGAACCTGTAGTATCTTACATAAGGAATAGACAAAGGATAAAAAGCCTTCAGGTAAGAGAAAGACAGAAGATGAAGAGAAGAATGGGGATTTGACTGACTTAGATGACCAACCTGTGAGCAACAGACAACTCTTAACCACCCAATGGTCAGCTCATGGTACACTTTCCAATTCCATGATTTCTCCTGATTTTTCTGTTTCCATTTCTCTATTTTACTTCTTGATAGCATTAATAGGACTGAGAAAACATGGGTCAATATCATTTTGCTTTCAAGCACCAGGCCTGATAAGAGGGATTGACTACATAAGGGAATGGCTAAAATGCAAAGTAAAGATTTTTTTATTTTCTTATGTATGGATATTTGTTCATCCGTTCAATAATATGTTAAAATTTTATATAATGCCATAGTTGCTACAATTCCAAGCAACAAAGCAACAGATTTCCAAGTTTAAGAACCAAGATGTATAAGATTACTTACTATTTTCTAGAAAGATATTTCACTATAAGATCTCCACTTTTATGTCACTCCATTGTCCTTTTATTTACACATTTTGTATTTAAGCCATAGCAGGAAATGAACAACCTCCTGAGAAAAAATGAAAGTCTGTGTTTGCAAGAGCATTTACCACCTAACTGCTTTGGCCAATTTTCAAGCTTCTGAGTATATGTCTAAGACGCCCAAACCTAGCATCGATGAAAGGATATAACCATAAGTTAACATGGTTGTTGGAGGTCATCAATGATTTAGATAAGGAGTTCCTCTCTTATTAATGATGTAAAATCTTCCCTCAGGTTTTGAAAATCAAATACTATGGGTCAGATTATGGTTCTTTGCCAAGTAGGGTGCATGTTCGATGATGTGTTTTTAATGAACAGTTCATACCATTTTTTTTTGCAAAAGCCATTTATCCTCAGCTTCCAAAATTAGCAATAAGGGAAATGTTTTAGGGTCTTTTAAAGATTCTTTTCTTTTTGTACTTTGGACAACAAACCAACTGAATGTTATCAAAAAGATCTTTCCAAAGAGACAATAATTAAAATGAGTGGAAGTAGCAATTGAGTGATGGTAGCACCATCCTGGAATATGAATACCAGGACCACATTCAGATTGTCAATACTAACACCACGCTCAGTCAGGCACTTCAAATATTTAGTGACAGGGATCATGGTAACTTCTATTATGTCTGTAGTGTACTAACCTTTACATACCCTACCATCTTCTACATATTCCCATTCCTATTTAAACCACATCTCCTATACTCTTCTTTATGTTAGACATTCCCCTCCTGACGTACCCAAGGAGACCCTTTTAAATGTAGTATCGAATCTGAAAATTGGAGAACAGGAATTTGGGGGCTGAGATAACTGTGAAGAAATGTGTCTGTCTGAGGACCCATGGCCAGAGAGGAATTGGGTAACATAGCTACTACTTTTAAGGATTAGGGGAAGGCAAGAATAGGTTAAGAAGTAATTAGAACTATGGTAAAGGAATTTGAAAGCAAGGTGGGAATCACAAGTCAGATTTGGGGAGAGAAGGATTTGGGGAGAGCCAAACTCAAGGCTCTCAAACTGATGGAGTTCCCAGACCACCCCTTTTTCACCATGGCCTGTGAGTGTTTTGGGAGTAGGAAGCACGATTTATTAGATTAGGATAGACAGGATCTATTTAGTTGAAAATGTGGAACAAAACCAAATGAAGCATTTCTAAATTTCACCTTCCAAATGCTAACACATTTAACACTAAGTGGGGTAGTCATTAATGCTATTTATAAATTATTTCTAGTTTTCATTTTCTAAGTATTGCACTCTATTTCCCCCTTTGAAGTTTGATGTGGTCGTGTGATTATCTTCAGCCAATAATTTGCAAGTAGAAGCCTTACAAGTCAATTCACAGTTCACCACATTCCCTTCCCCTGCTGAAATGGTGATATCTAGATGATGCCTCTGCCAGCTTCAGTTTCTGAGGGTGTACAGCAGGCTAAGCCTTTCATCTGACTTGTTTTGGACATGCAGCATGATTGAGAACCAGGGTTTCAGAGTAAAGAGGACAATGGACACAATTTGAAAATTCATGGTCATTTTAGCATGATCTAAACTTGTATAAAGTCACTGACTTGGGGGGCTGTCTTTACTCCAAAAAAACGTATCCTATTCTGATCGATATGTCAAGGCATCTGTAAACAACGAGCAGTATCCTATTTCAAGAAGGCCAACAGGTGAACCTCACTCTAACTGTGCAAGTTTGGTAAGCTGAGGTTAACTATACTGGTGCTGAAAAGTGATTAAATTTCTGGGATCCAGAGCTCTTGGCTTCCAAGTGAACACTCTCCTTCCAGATCTTTAGATATTACAAGAAAATTCTTGCTGAGGAACTGTAATAAGGCCTAAAGCAACTAACATTTAGCAGAGATCGAGTATTACACAGAAAGTCAAGCCTCAGTCTTATTTGTATGATTCCATATGGCTCTGTGTAAAAGTATGACACCATGTCTCCCCCTCTTCCCCACACCCAGAGCACCTGAGAGCCAATTCATCTAGAAAATGTTTGATCTGGCCAGCAGAATATTGTAAAGAAAAAAATAATTTTCATGCCTTTAGTTTAAGCAAGCACTCTCAGATTTTCCACTGCCTTCTTTTTTTCTATTATTATATCCTATTCTTTTCCCTTTCTTCACTTCTATTTCTTGCCTGGCCTCTGAAGGCACTGAGTTTGGACTCTTCAAAGAGGCATGGTGCCTAAGAAGGAAAGAATACATAAGGCCAATGTTTAGGTGCTCAGTGTGACATACAGAAAAGCAGACATGCATGTTACCAAATTCACTGAGATTATCTCTCACCATTCTTCAACACCCACCATCAGCATGGCCTGTCTCTTTGTCCTCCCCTGGGCCAACTTGATGCCCAAACCTAGAATCAAGATAAGCCCAAGCAAACGCATATGAAGAATTTCTTGCATATGATGTGGGGTAGGAAAAGAGGGTGTAGTCACACATTTGGGAACAGCAAGTAACATTTTACGCTCTTGCTAGCATATGCAAGACTGACTTGATCTCTTCTGTTGTGGTTTAATAGGAGAATGGGAAAGGGGACATGGGCTCTAGAGGTTACCAGAATCAAAGCAGTGTGTTTAAACATCCTACTTCACAGTTACACTCTAGTAGCAATGAGTGTTCCTAGTATCCAGATCTTGGTTTCTAATAGCATACTCCAATAAAAGGGTTCCTTGGAGAAATGATTCTTTCTAGGTCTAAGGTTGACAAAATATGAGATGAGCCTGGAGCATCTTGTAAGACCAGAAGGGGAGTGCTCAGGAAATGAAGAATGGGAGCAAGTCAAAGATACTTCGGAGTCAACTGAAAGAACTCCCAGTGGCCAAAGCTGGAATAATTTAAGCAACAAAATGAATAACATAGTATTGGGATTATAAGCAAAGGATAAAGTAAATACACATGAGCCCAAACTGGCCATAAATAAATGATTGAATAAATAAATGGGAAAGAAAAGACATATATTTCTTTCAGAAGAATTCCATTAAATATATATATATTTTATATATTTTAATGGAAAAATATATTATATATTATATATTTTTTAATGGAAAAAAATATATATACTTGTATGTAATATATACCTATATATATATTTAATGGAACTCTAAACCACACTCTCCTAAGCGTGGGCTAGATTTAGTAACATGCTGCCAAGGGTAAAGTATGGAAGGGGGAAAATGGTAACTTGACTGTGAAGAAATCTGACAGACACTACCTTACACAAGTTATGAAATCTTAGTTGGCATTAAGAGTAATGCCATGCAGATCTCGTATGAAATAATGAGAAGGGCACTTTACCTCTGTAGTATTCTTTCCAGAAATCCATAACCCCAGTCTAATCATGAGAAAAAAAATAGACAGACCCAGATGGGGAGACATTATACAGGGTACCTGGCTAGTTTGCCTCAAGACTGTCAATGTCATTAAAAGAAAAAAAAAAAAAAAGACTGAGAAACTGTTAGAGATCATAAGAAAATGAGAAGACACAATAATTAAAAGCAATATAGTACCTCGGATTAGATACAGAAAAAGGTGATAGATGGAAAAACTGGTGAAATCTGAATAATATCTTTAGTTTAGTTAATAGTTATGTACCAATGATGCTTTCTTACTCATGACAAACATGCACTGGTAATGTAAGTTGTTAACCACAGGAGAAATTGAGTGACGGGTATACAGGAACTCCCTGTTGCTTACATTTGTAATTCTTTCTTATTTTTCAACTTTTCTATAAACCTAAAATTATTCCAAAATAAAAATTCCATTTTAAAGAATCCTGCTTTATATAGTGTTGAAAAAAGACCTCATTTGTACCTTCAAGGAGTTCCTCGGCTAAGGGAGATACAACCAACCATAATGGTAGTGAAAACTGCTGGCTAGTCACCAAATTCCTCTCCTTCCCTGGCACACAGCTAGACCGCATCTGCCAGCTTCCTTTGCTGATAAGTGTGGTCATGTTACTGGGCCTAACCAATGAAATGTGAGTGAAGGTTATGCAGCCACTTTAGGCTCCTGCTTATGCTTCTTCGTGTTCCATCTCCATTTTGGTTGATGACAACTGAGACAATGACATCAACCTTGGAAGCCACTTTCTGAAGAACTAAAGACAGCAAAGCTGTCGTCAGCCTGGGTTCAAAATTGGTAATGTAAGGGAGAGCTATCTCTGACCTAGAATCCCCACCTTGAGTCTTGCATAGCTAAGGAGTAAGCTTCTATTGTGTCAAACTGTTCAATGTTAGGATATTTGTAACCTTGTTTACCTTTCTAATCCAGTAAGACAATGTGGAAAGGGCCTCATGGTGGTGGGAACATGAGCACTGTGGTCACAGAGAAGAAGGGTCTTTAGGAGGCAGGGTTGGGGGTGGCAGGAAGAGAGAAAATGGCTCAGAAAAAGCTTTCGTGGAACAGGTGGTACTTGACTTGGATCTTTGAGGACAAGTTAAGTATTCCAGGCAGAGGGAATAATACAAAGATGGCCACAAGGGCAGCTTTTAATTATTTTTGAAACCCCACATGAGGTCTGGCTGACTTCATGAAGTCATAACACTGCCCCTCTTCTAGGAGGCCTAAGGTCATTTGCTGCTGTCCCAGGGTTTACTGCAGACATTCTTGCTCCATTTGATACACAGTTCCTCACCCTTTATTTCCTCTGTTGGGTGACAGGGTAACACTTGAGTTACCATCCTGAGTTATCATACTCATTGATTCAACAAACATTTATTGAGTGCCTGTTACATGCCCGATTCTGTCATAGACACAGCAATTTATGTGATGGACAAGAATTCTAGTCAGGAATTGGGGAGTGAGGGGCCAATATGGGGCATGAGAAGAAAAAAGGTAATGAATAAATAAGAAAAATAACTTTGGACAAGGAAGGTGCTATTTTAGTAGTGACTATATCATTTATTGCCTATACTAAGATACTTTAAAAAAAAAAATGAGGGATCCCTGGGTGGCACAGCGGTTTGGCGCCTGCCTTTGTCCCAGGGCGCGTTCCTGGAGACCCAGGATCGAATCCCAAGTCGGACTCCCGGTGCATGGAGCCTGCTTCTCCCTCTGCCTGTGTCTCTGCCTCTCTCTCTCTCTCTCTCTCTCTCTCTCTCTCCCTCTGTGACTATCATAAATAAAAAAAAATGAGAGGAGATATGCTAGGACAACAGGTATAAACTAGGCTATCGTAGGCAAACTGAGAAATATGGTGGCTATGGAGATAATAAAACCAGATGGTGGTAGGTGAGGACTAAGGAGGTGGCACTTAAGATTAGTCCAGAACAATGAAATAGAGCTATCCGTGTGTTGACCTTAAGGAAGTATTTTCCAGGCAGTAGAACAGAAAATGCAAAGAGCATGCAGCAGTAATGAACTCGGCCTATCTGAGAAGCATGAAAAATATTGGTTTTTTTTTTTTAAGATTTATTTGCTTATTTTAGAGAGAGAGAGAGAGAGAGAGTTTGTGTGTGTGTGCGCTTGAGCCGGGGGAGGGGAGGTGGGCTCCCAAATAAGTACAGGGCCCAACACGGGCTCCATCTTATTACCCTGAGATTATGACCTGAGCCAAAACCAAGAGTCAGATGTTTAACTGACTGAGCCACCCAGATGCCCCTGTTGGTGATTTTTTTTTTTAATTGGAGTGAATAATGAGGAGAGTAGTACAGAGATCAAGTCAGAAAGATACCAAGAGTCTGTCCCATCACATATGACCTTGTAGGTCAAGGTAAGCAATTTAAATTATATTTTAAACACAAAGAGAAGCTATGGAGATTTTGAAACTGAGAAATTATATGGTCCCATTTATTCTATAAAATGATCACTCTAACTTCTAAATGGGGACTGAATTTTAGAGGGGAAGGGTAGAAAAGTAAGAATAGTTTTGGAGACTCCTGCTAGAGCCCAAGAGAGAGGATGGGGACTTGAGCTAGATTGGAAGCAGGGGTGATGGTCAGGGCTGCACAGATTCAGGATGTAATTTGGAGGTGGAGCTATAAGAACTTGCCAATGGAGCTGATATAGGAAGTGGGAAAAAGGCAGGACTCAAAGTTCTAGGCTTTTAGCCTCCATAGCTGAATCAAGTTCCATTACCCGAGATGGGAGTCTTGAGGAAGAGCAAGTTTTAAGAAGAGATAAGTGGTAATCAATAATTCTGTTTTGGCCATGAATTGTTTTGTGAACACATCCGTTACCTTAGCACCAAATACCATCTCCATACTATCTCCAGGGATTTAAGTGTTCGAGAAGGATGTCCTGACTCCAATATCAACTGCCTGATATTTCCACCTGTTTGCCTGGTAGACATCTTGCTCTTAATACCTTTCCAAAAGCAAGGCACCACCTTCACACTAGGGCTACTGGAACTCTCAGAAAACTGGGACCTGGTGGTGTCTTCAGGAAATGACAAGTTCATTTCCTTAGGTTTTCCCCCACCTGGTGCTGCCTTCAGGGGCCCAACTGCTTCTACCCTGGGCACCAACGAATCACCCCAGAATAACGGTCTTTCCAATTACACCAAGAAGGAACATTGTCCTTTAGCTCAGGAAACAAACCATAGACCTCCAATGCTCTGAGACCTCCTAGGTCTTTGTCCTCAGTTTTCACCAGGTGACACTATGACTCAGTATGTAAAAACATAACCACAAAAGGATTTAAGGATTCCTCAATTTGGCATAGCTTAGAGGAGTTTTAGGGAAGGAATCTTTTAACTGGAAGAAATATAAGAATGACTGTGAGTTTGTGGGTATAGGGAATGGTGGAAGAAGATGTACCCAAAACAGTGAAAGTATTCCATTCCCTTCATGAGATTAATAGTGCTGGGACACAAGAGAAGAGGGGCCCCTGCCCTAGGCCCAGGTGTAGGTGATCCAGCTTGGGCTCTTTTCCAGCCATGTCTCTTCTCAATGGGCCTAGTGAATGGCTCACACAGAGCCTGTGTCTTCCCTTCTTTACCACATTCTAGATATCCAAGACCCTGCGTTTCCTTGCCCACATGTCTTTAAACTTGTAGCAGGCCTTTCTGTGGCTCCATCTTCCAAAGAGTGGATGATGTTAGCATTTAAGCCCTCCCAGGCCATGGTGGTAGCCATGGGAAGCTCCCAGCAGGTAATGTGGAAAGAACTTGGGTGGTTGAGTAAGGCTGCCGCCAAGCAGGAGGCTCCCTGAAGAGTGGAATGGAGCTAAGGGGTGGGAAAAGAAAGTGGGCCGTCCGTCAGCAGGGATTGGGAGCCAAGGCTACTTGCCCCATGACATCATCTTCTAGGGAGGAACTCTGAGGAGCCCAAGGATTTTAAAATTGAGCCTACCCCCTTCCCAGATCTTTGTTAAGACATATTTGTGAAAGTATGAGGATAATTCTTTCAATTTATGAATCTCTTATCATGTAAAACTGCCATGTATTTAGACATAAGGTGTGTGGGACTCCAGAGGTATCCTGCCTTTGGCCCTGAGTGTAACTGAGTGGGAAAGCACATGGGAAAGCACATGGGCCTGTCACTGTGATGGTCTCCTTGCACCCATGAGAGGTGGTGCTAAAGGCTTGCTGCTCTCTCACCTCTGCTCTGCAGTATGTATATTTTAGTAAATGGGTGGAAGCTCAATTTAATCAGCAGAAGATGGACTAAGCTCAAAATCATTATCACTCTATCCACACACCATGTTCTGGGGTAGGAAATGTTCTCTTAGTGGGGATAAAGGATTTAGTGGCTTTCTGTACGGAAGTCTGTGTGTCAAAATGTGTGTGGTTGGCTTTAAACATGAGGAGAAAGACACAAAATAGAGTTGGAGTCTGAATGGGGAAAATGACCAAGGTCAATGCTGAAATTTTACAAAGGGTCAGGCATATCTTTGCTCTGCCGCAACTGAAGAAGTGTGCATATGTGTGTGTGTTGAAAGGCGTGGGGAATGGGTGAGTCCATGCAGAGGTCAGACATACACTCTAAGCCAGACCACTTAGCTTCACATATTCAGAATAAGCCATCAGGTCTTACCCCTCTTTGTGGGCACCACTCTGAGACCCAGGGAGAAACATCTGGGGTCATTCTTTGGCTTCACCTTCACCTGCCTATTTGAAGCCCAGAATGTGCCAGAGCTCTTCGTGGCACATTTTTATAGATTAATATTATTATAATAAATAATAATAAAATTAGTATATTATTATATATTATAAATATTGTAATAGATAATAAATATAGCATAATTTTAAATAAATATATAAATAGAAAAATCTATGTACACATATCCTCATCCATTTATGTATATTTTCTACAAAGGAAGCCAGGAGAAGACACAAGACAGGTCTAACTCCCATGATGCCCAGCCTGGAACCACACCACCAGCACCAGCTCCCTCCACACATTGCCATTAGGGAGAGCAGACACCTGTGTAGCAGTGGGTGTTTGTTCTCTAAAGTGATTGAAAATCCAGTTCACCTCCTTTTTCACTTCTCGCATTCTCCTCCTATCCACTGAGCCCAGAGGAAGGGGGATACGGAGACATGCAGAAATGGCTGTCTTTTCTGACACAGTAGTTCCTGGGTGGAACTGACCGTCCACCTTCCCCAACTATGACGTCATCTGCAGGGGTGTTGACTCACTTGGTCTAGGTTAGGGGATAGTCTAGGCATGAGGAGTCTCAAAGGTCCCCACATGATTCCAATATGCAGCCAAGGTCAAGAATCTCTGCTCTAAACAGCAGCAACCGCCCCCCCAACACACACACTCCAGAAGAGGTCTTTAATTTTGGCTAATCTACCCGAAACTGTTCCCCACCCTCACTGAAACTTCACTCAGGGGAAAGATATCCTTGGGCATTGTTTTAGCAGCATTGGACAAGTCTATGCCATTATTGTAGACAAAATAATGGTGAACTTGGACACAGTTCACCATAATAAGCTCTTTCTTCCCTTGCTTGCTATTAATACCATTTCGGCACAGATAAAAATCAATATAAAAATAGCTTACTATGAGGGCTGGAACTGAAATACCTAAACCATCACTATTAAAAACAAAACAAAAACAACACAACGCCTGTCAACAATTTGAATCAAGACTGAAAATAATTTAAGAAAGATTTTGAATTGTAAAATTATAATACTTATTCTTAATAATCATCTTTGCATTTATTTAGAGGTCTTCTGCATATGAATCTGAAGGTACTCAGCTCCTTTTATCCAGAAAGGATGTAAGGAAGCTGAGGTGTGGACTGAGCTCTCTAGAATCCTCATCCTGATCATTTGCCCTCAGGACAGAGAAGGCCAAGTCCCAGGGGGCCTACTAAAACCTCTCAGAGGACTTCCTTCCTGATGCTGACAGTCTTATGTCTCAGACTGCCTGCTGGTCTCCTGTACCCTGCCCTCCCTCACCAGACCATACTTTTTCTATTTGTGGAAAATGATGAAAACTAACCCAGAAAAGAATTTGAAAAAGAAAATGAATTGGAATGTCACTGATAATAGTCTCTGCCTTTACATGGGGAACAAAGAAAGTTAATCTGAAGGATTCAAACAGGGGTGGCATAGTAGCTGACAAGCAAGAGATCAGGAGTCATTGCAATCATAATATAAGACCATCCAAAGAGCTATTTTTCAATTTACAATGGCATTTGCTCTTTGATTAACTCGAGGCTGAGAAACAAGTCATTTTCCACTTCACTGGTGATAAGTCAATATTTTTACTCTAAAGAATGACTGCTTTCATCTTTTACTTTCACCTAAATGAAATTCTTAATAGATTAGTATTTAAAAGTGTAAAACATTCAGACAGTGGTGTTAGAGGAACATCTCTCATTTAGCTTAGAACAATCTATTCTCAAGAATGTGCTGGCTCAATCTGGAAGTCTTTCCTCTGATGTGGACACTTTGCTGCTGCAGCCAGAACCTGGCATTTGCCTACCGCAGATGACCAAAGAGGATTCTCTCAAAAAATTTCAGAAAGGGAGAAGTGATGAAGCAATGCCAAACCCTCTACATACATCCTCAGAACAACTCCAGAATCTGGAACTATTTCCATTTCACATATTTGTATGGCAAGCCAACGGACAAAGACAAAGAAAAACGAGGGACTGTGAAGATTTAGTACATCCCTGCCATAGGAAAAGAGATGGGCTAGGTATTTGGTAGAGCTTTAATAAATCTGGCTTAGTTTGAAATCTACTTCTATGTAGGGTGGTTTGGCACTATCTATCGAAATGTAACTGTGCATATTCCAGGACACGACAATACCACGTCCTGGGATTGATCCTACAGATGCATGAACGCCTGCAGAATATGCACATGCATCATCTTCATTTCAACCTGGTTGGAATAATAAAAGCTTGGAAGTAAACAAAATGCCCATTGACAGTAGACTGCTTAAATCGATTTGTGGCACATCTATCAATAGAAAGCTGTATGGTCATTAACAGTAAGGCCCCTCTTTCTGATCCAGAAGGATGTTCAAAGTATATTAAGTGAAAAAAGGAGGTATAGAACAGTGAATGTTGGCACGAAAAGCATACACATATTTATTTATAGCCACATGGATTATATATTTAGAGGCTATCTCTGGGAGGAAATACAAAATCCTGGTACTAGGGCTGTTTCTGTGAGGGGAGTTAAGTGGCTTCAGTGAAGGATAGGAAACTCTTAATTTTCATTTTATAGCCTTTGAATTTTGTACCATGTTCACGAATTATTTATGAAAACAATTGTTTTTAATTATTTGAATGGAGTCTGTACTCCTCAGTAGAGGCTCAAGGAGGTAAAGCCATGAGCCCAAGGTCACACAAGGTCAAAAGCAATGAAGCCAGGTGTGACCTGGAGTTGGTGTCATTCCAAGTCCACTGGTTTTCCTGCCATCAGTGTTCTTTGTCCATCTGTCCATCTGTCCATTTGTCTGTTCTCCTGTCCATCATTTCAGATAATGAAATCTTAGGGCTGAGCCAGAGCCCTCACCATCTGAACAGGCCCATAGCCTATCTTCAGCGTGACTGTCTTTAACCTCACCTGGAAGAGACCTGCCTATCATAAAATGTTAAAAGAAAAGTAAAAAGATTACCTTAGCTTTCTTGTTCCAATACCTTACACTTTTTTTCAGCAAAGCTTCTTTTTAAATTTTTTTGTAGCAAATCAAGCTCCTGAATAATTTATGTGAGAAAATATTATAAATCTACTTTGTGACTTTAAGTTAGAACCTTGAATACTCATTCATTTATTTCAAGAATATTTATTGAGGGCCTATTATGTACCAGAGACTCTATAGGCTCTCAGATTACGAAAATGAGTACCATATGCCTTAGCCCTCAGAGAGCTCTGATGGAGCCTGTTGGGAAGCAGTCAGGCACATTAGAATCTGCCATATGAAGGAGAATGTGATGCCAACTAGAAGCCATATGGGGAAGGGTGTGGAACAGAGAGGTAGGAGGCACTTACTGAGTTGTTCCTTCATAGTCCTGGTCACAGATCACAGGTCACAGGACTCAAGGGGTACCAAGAAGGAGCAGGAAGCCTGTGGGCATGGGGAAGTTCCAGCCCTATCTCAAGGAGCAGACACTGCTTCCTGGCCTGCTACTAATGCCTCACAGGAATGATGGCTCAGTGTTCCCAGATCTTTCTTTCTTTCTTTTTTTTTTTTTTTTTTTTAATCTCTTGCTTTTTTACATAGTGGCTTATATTTTTAAAAAACCACCAAGCTTCTCAAACAAAATGTGTCTGTGGGCAAATTCTGCCCACAGATCACCGATTTGAAAACCTTGTTCTTGTGTTTTCACATGCTTCCTGCAGATTCCCCCGTGGACAAATAAGTAGTTCAATCTCTGGTTCAAAAACAAAGGCCCTTGACTTTCTTTTCTCAGAGGGAACTTCCAGTACAGCAGCCTGCCCTCTCAGCCACCAGAACATTTACCAGTCATCTGCCCCTTACACCATCATGACTTTGAGACTGGCCTTGAGGACACATTTTTAATTCTAAATCTCCAGGGCTAATTTTCCCAAAGGGTTTCTGCAGCCCAGCCTGAACACATTTATCTTATCTTCAAGAGCCGCACAGAGAGTCACTGTGCCCATAATAACAGAACCACTCTCCTGTGATTGCTCCCACCTCATCCTCCCTACGAGCTTTGATGTAGAGCTTTAGGATTGCCTCAGGGCTGGAAAGATATGGGAGAAGGGATCAAGCTCTAGAGTTTGGGGAAATTTTCCAGAGAATACTTGAAAATGGGAGCAATCTGGGCTTGAAGCCAGGAAGCTTGAGTTTGAGTCTTCGTTTTGTCACTTATTCATTGTGTGGCTCTGGGCGAGTCATTGCCAGTTAAATACCCATTTGCTCATCTTGACAGTGCAGAATCCGATGAGAATACTCCTAATGGCAGGCCTTCTGGCCCTTATTGTTGAGATTCTCTTATCCTTATGTGAATGGACATAGAGAAGGCCACTCTCGGTGAGCACGCTACGGATTGACACATGGCAGATTTAAATGACAACCACAGAGCAGGGTGGCATCCTCTAAAGGCATCATATTCTTTATCAGCTCATCAGAGGACAATGCACATATTTGTCAGAATAAGTTCTTATCCTCAAATGCCTGAATCAGAGTGAGGCCAGGCAGCATGGGACCTGGAAACGTGAACGTCTGGGTATTTACTTTTCTCTCCATGTGAGTCAAGTTAGCAATCCCAGGTGATAGATGCTCTGATGTGGAAGGACAAGAGGCCATGGGAGCACAGAGGGCAGGTTATAACCCAGGGTTAAGAGGAGTCCAGAAAGTCTTTGAGGATGAAATAACTTTTAAGTAGTGGACCTAAGCAGTTAGGTCCTTAAAAATAAAAGACGGTTATTTTGCCAGCAAACATGGGTTTATCATTTGGGGCATGTAAACCATTGGCAAAAGCATAGACAAGTTTAATAAACAAAGGAAATGACTGTTATTTTTATGCCATACCATCACAAACATATTAAGCCATGAACTTCTATGACTAGTTCCTTGGTTCATTCATTTATTCATCCATCTGTACATCTCATTCACCCAGTCACCCACCCATTGATCTATTTATTTATACACCTGTCTCCCATCCAAGAAATAATGTGGTGGTTTCAACCTTGGCAGCTAATTAGAATTACATGAAGGGACTGTTAATATCCCAGGGCTTAGACTGCATCCCAGACCAGCTAAATCAGAATCTCTAAAGGGTAGGACCTGGACATGAGTATTTTTAAAATCTGCCCCCCAAATTGCAATGTGTAGCCATGTTCAAGAACCACTGAAATGATGTGTTAATTTACATACCCATCAGCCTAACCAAAGTCCTACAATCTGCTGCTCCACTTTCCCCTCATTGCCCTGCATCCTGGCCTGTCTGTTCCAGGCCTATGACTTGTGAGAGACTGGATAGTCAGACTAAACCACCTGCAATTCAGACTAAACCACCTGCAATCTATAAGACATCATTGTCTTATTCATGTCTTATCATTGTGCAAATTACAACAGGTACCTCTCTCTCAGGATACATTGTTTCGTCCTGTTTAAAATTGTCATAATACTAGATTAGACTAGAATAAAATCTGTCCATCTGTTGTTAAGTGAGATGTTATCATAAATATACAAATCAATGACAAGACATCTACAATGTGAATAGAGAATCCTTATACATGGCAGCCTTGCACAGTGTGCAACCTATACAAACACATATGATGATCATCATTTGATCAGGGAAGGTGTCTGATTCTGACTCCTTAAGTTTCCGATCTGAGCCCAATCAACTGACTCTTAGCCTCCTTTTTAATCAAGATGATCCATAAATAAAGGTAATATATTTCCAAAGCCTAAATATGTATTCTTGGCACCGAGAAAGGCTTTTGTTTTGCTGATTAGTGGATTTATTTAAATGAAGATTCTTATAAAAGGCATAGAAATTAAATAACATCTACTTACTTATTCAATGAGTCAACTTTATTAAAAACAATTATGTTGCATAAAATTGGAACCGTTCTGGAAAATCTAAGAAGGATGACTGCCAAACATTAACTCCCAGACCGAAATTCTGCAGATCTGTTCTCCAGCACCCCCCTGATGTGACATTTGCACACACCTCGTTCTCTTTGTCTAGAAGGTTCCTTGAACTTTAGAAGCCACACTGGTGACCAAGAGGATTCTTACTGGGAAACAACAGATGCCCAAGAACTCACATGAGAGCAAGGATCCATGTCTGTTTTGATCACTGATGCAATGTAAGTACTGATAATATTATCTCTCACACATCACTAAATATTTGTTGAAAGAATGAAGGAACCACTGCACGCCTATTTAAAAAACCCAAAATCCAGATCACTAACAACATCAAATATGAGTGAAGATATAGAGCAACAGAAACTCTCATGCATTGCTGGTGGGAATGCAACAATGGTACAGTCATGTTGGAACACAGCTTGGGTGGTTTCTTGCAACACTGAAAATACTCTTACCGTATGATTCATAAATTGCACTTTTTGGCATTTACCCAAAAGTGTTGAAAGCTTATGTCCACACAAAAAACCTGCATGTCGATGTTTACGACAGCTTTGTTCATAATTGCCAAAACTTGGAAGCATCCAAGATGTCCTTCACTGGGTGAATGGATAAATAGACCGTGACATATCCAAACAATGGAATATTATTTAGCACTAGAAAAAAAACGGACTATCAAGCCATGAAAAGACATAGAGTAGCCTTAAATGCATATTATTAGGTGAAAAACAAAAACCAATCTGAACGAAGCTATATACTGCATGATTCCAGCTATACAACATTCCGAAAAAAGGCAAAACTACAAGGACAGTAAAAAAAAATCAGTGGTTGACAGGTAGGATAGAGGGATGAATTAGTGGAGCACAGAGAAATTTTAGGGCAGTAAAACCGCTCTGTATACTATAAAGGTAGATCCATATCATTATACATTTGTTTAAAGCCATAGAATGAATGTACATCAAGAGTGAACCCTACTGGGGATCCCTGGGTGGCTCACTAGTTTGGTGCCTGCCTTCGGCCCAAGGCGTGATCCTGGAGACCCAGGATCAAGCCCCACGTCGGGCTCCCTGCATGGAGCCTGCTTCTCCCTCTGCCTGTGTCTCTGTCTCTCTCTCTGTGTCTCTCAAGAATAAATAAATAAAATCTTATATAAAAAAAAAAAAAAGAGTGAACCCTACTGTAAACTATGGACTCTGGGTAATAATGATGTGTCAGTGTAGATTCACTGATTATAACAGATGTACCACTTTGGTGGGGGATCTTGATGGGGGGAAGCTATGCATGTGTGGGGGCAAGAGGTATATGAGAACTTTGTCCTTCCTGCTCAGTTTTGCTGTGAATCTAAAACTGCTCTAAAAATTAAATTTATTTTTTTAAAAAAATAATGAAAAAAGAATATAATGGAACACATAACTGTCAGAAGGAATAAATTATATACATTTTATATAATATAATATAATATAATATAATATAATATAATATAAGTTCAACTTATTACTGAACTTATAATGAAGTTCTTCTAATGAAAAATTACCTGAATACAGGAAAAATGAGCTATAGCAGTTGATACTGTCTAGCCAAGAGTGGCTAATTTGGGGCAAGTTAATCATTTTAAAAAACAAACCTGAAAATGATAAGCAATATTCACTGCAATTAATTCAGAAAAGCATGTTACTCTGTTTCTTTCCTACCATCCTTAATTTAAGTTAAAGGAAAAAGATACCATTTAGCTAAGCAGGACTTCCTCTTCTACCTATAGTAATATCTAAACATACAAAAAAACCTGTTTTTCCTTTGTGAGTGCTTAGTATTTGGTGACAACGTAAAACTCAGGGCATCCCAGAAGCAGCATCTTAAACAATTTGTAACATAAAAAAATTAAGTTCTTTCTTTCCAAGATAGGATTTGGGAGTGGGGGAAGGACACAAAAAAACGAAAGCATCTAGAGGGTGTGCTGGGAGGGGGTCAGGAACATGGTGAATATGATGCTATGTGATCTTCCAAGGCTAGGTCATAAAAAGTGATACAGCTTCCACCAGGCTCACTCTCTCTCCTGAAATACTCAATTTGGGACCCTGAGCCACCATGTAGGAAGTCTAAGGCTGCCATGCTCTGGGGAAGCACAAGCCAGTCCATGTGGAGTGACCCCACAGAAAGGCCTTGAGACCATCTGAAGAAAACGATACTGGCCAGGCCCTACCTCCCACTCCAGTTCCAGTGGGAGCTAACTGACCATTCCTGCATGACAGATCCTGAGCCAGAACCACTGCGCTGCGTTGTGCCCCCAGTTCCTGACCCACAGAAACGAAGAAATAATAAATGCTCTCGTTTTAAGCCATTGTTTTAAGATGATTTTTTTTTTTCTGTAGCAATAGCTCAACTGAACAAACTCCTTGGCAACAAGAACTAAGTCTGGCTTATTCTGGTTCACCCCCTTAAGGCTTAAGTGGCTACTTGGTCCTTGAGAATGTTGGAATTTTTCTGGCAGGGATTCAAACACAACTTCCCTCAATTCACCTGGGAACTTTCCTCCTGGGTGTATACCAAAACCCCAAGCTCCTATAGTTAAGACCAAAGCATCACAGATGATTCCAGCCTGGGTCCCCAACCTTGCTGGCCCTTATCAGATTACAAGGAAACTCCCATTTTTCTGCGGGGACCCTTGTTTCCTCTCTTCGCTTCCAGTAAACGTTAAGCCCCTCAAAAATCCTTTCTCATTGGCTCTTTCTTTCAGATTTCCTGCCTTTTTCAATCATTTGCCATCATTTTCCTCAAGTCTCAACAAGACAGTAACTCCAGTGTCTTCTTTTGTCATTAATGTTTGACTGATTATGAAAGCGAATACCTATAAATCCTACATCCACACTGACAGGCATAATGAAGAGTTGATTCCAGGAAGATAAGGTACATTTATCACGATAAGGGAGGAAATCTGTCACAATGGCAATTCAGGGTGTGTGTTTACACATTTTAAAAGAATAACTGTACCTCCAGTAATCCTTTCTAATGAAGTGTCCGGGGAGCTATTCACATAAATCTCCTCCCTTGATAAATTCAAGGCTTGGCTGCTTTTCTAGGACAGAGACATCAAAGGGAGAACAAGCGTACATACATCAGACATAACGTGTCTCAGGTACCTGAAAAGGAGTTCTTCAAAGTAGATGGCAGAGAGAAAGGAAGTGTAACTCCAAGGTGACCACAGAGGACAAGTCGGATCTGACTTCTCAGGAGCAGCTCACAGGGCAATAAGGGGAGCCCAGAATCTGGGGACAGAAACCAGCATTTATATTCCACCTCTGTGGCTTACTAGATACATGACTGGAAAAGGTAAGATCTCTCAGGCCTAATTTCTTCATCTGCAAAATAATATATTAATAAATCTACCTATAAAAGTATGTAAAAAAAAAGAGTTGAAAAAGGCATTCAAACAAACACTTGTGAACAAGTCTTTGCAACAATGCTATTTACAGTAGCCAAAAGGTGGAAACAACCTGATGGTTTATCAACTGTTGAATGGACAAACAAAATGTAGTATTTCCATTCAATGGAATATTATTCAGCCATAAAAAAGGATGAGGTACTGATGTTTACTATAACATGGACGAACAATGAAATCCTGATGTTAAGCAAAAGATATTGGACACAAAAGGCCACATATTGTATGATTCCACTTATACAAAGTGACCAGGATAGGTGAATCGAGGGACCAAGAGCAGATCAATGGTTGTCAGGGCCTGGGAGTAGAGAGGAATGGGGAGTTACTTCTTTTTTTTTTTTTTAATTTTTAAATTTTATTTATTTTTTTTTCATTTTTTAATTTAAATTCAATTTGCCAACAGGGAGTTACTTCTTAATGAGTACTGGGTTTCCTTTTGGAATGATGAAAATGCTCTAGAACTAGATATTTGTAGTGGTTGCACGACATTGTATGTTGTAAATGCCACTGAATTATACACTATAAAATGGCAAATTTTATGTTGTGTGTATTTTAACACAATAACAAAATAAAGTATGTAAAGCCCGTGTGCCCCCCACCCCTGCTCATGTCATTTGATGGGAAGTAAACCAGCAGCAGCCTGGAACATGTTGTCCCAACCACTCCATCACAATCCGAGATTCCCATTAAAAAGTCAGCTCAAGAGAAAGGACAGAAGGTATCAGAGATTCTGATTCATTTGCTTTGGGCAGGACTGGGACATGCGTATTTTGTAAAATCTCCCTGGTGATTCTTCATGTAAGCTCCTGGTTAGGAACCTCTTTATGAGATCAGCTTCCCATCAACAAGCCCTGGCCCCAAATTCTGTTTCACATATCACCTAAGTTCACCCACAGTGAAGTTCTCTGCACCAAAAACATGTAGCTCACAAGACATTCTATTCAGGGACACTCTCAGGAAGTCAGATAAAGCCCCTTGGTGGCCCAATTAAACGGAGCTACCTATTTTGAGTGGACTGAATTGCAATCAAAACTCAACCTTGGCTATTATCACCGTGAGAAACAGCCATTAAAAAAAACAAACAAACAAAACAGCAATGACTTCTAATTATTTTGCAAAATTGCTGTTGAGTGTTCTGTATAGTGAACTGACGCATTCCCCCCCCCCCCCCAAAAAAAATGGTATGTGCAAGTCCTATCCCTGGGGCCCTTGGAAATGGGGTCTTTGCAGATGTAATTAAATTAAGCGTCTCGAGATGAAATCATCCTGGATGATGAGTGGTGTCCTTACAAGAGAAAAGAGAGAGAGTCTGGAGACATAGGGGGAAGGCCGTGGGAAGACAGAAGCAGAGATTAGAGTGGTGCATCCACAGTCCAAGGAACACTAAGGATTGCTGGCCGCCACCACTAGCTAGAAGAGAGGATCTTCCTTCAGACTCTCCAGAAGGTACCAACCCTGTCAACATCCTGATTTTGGACTTCTAGTCTCCAAAATTGTGAGAAAATAAATGTCTGTTGTTTTAAGTCACAAATCTGCATGAGTTTGTTACAGCAGTCCCAGAAAACGAATACACCTGGTATCTTATATCACGCTTTATGTCAGGGATTAGACAGCAAATTTCCTATTAGACTTCAATCCGAGGAAGCAGTGTATCTCTCCAGATGAACGTGTATGCTCACCCTCAGCCAGCAAGGAGTAAGACAGTTCTGTCCTGCCATGTTTTGCATTTCTCTTATCAGAGAGCTCAGATGGACGTTTGGTCTCAAGCGTCATGGTTACCGAGCTTGATGCTTGCTGTCAATAGGTTCTTGCTTTTTTATACCTGTTTTCTCTTTCATTTTTAACCTCATTTTTAATTTGCTTATTCTATATAGGTGTAGTTTTATTATAAATCTCCTAAAATGCCTTTTGAAAAGAGATGGCTGTAAGATTCTAAGTAATGGTGGCGTGGCTAAGAGAGTGCGCTCAAGAACCAAACTTTCTAGGTTCAAATCCCAGCTCCATATCTTAGGAGCCATGTGACTGTGTGGGCATTCCATGCCTCAACTTCCTTGGTGTGAAGAGGGAATAACCTCAGTGTGTGCCCTATAGGGCTGCTGTAGGGATTAAGTGAGTTAATACATACATGATAAGTACTCAGGACATTTGATGACAAAAAAGTATTCATTCAGTAAATGTTAGCTATTTCTCTTATTTGTCCATATCATTGCCTTAGTTGAAACTCTCTACTGATGCTTCATTTCTGGCTGGCTGAAGTTCAAGCTGCCAATCACAGCACACAGGCTTTCCATGACCAGCATCTTCCTAGGCCTGAAGCTTGTCTCCTGCCTAATATGTCCTTCCTGACCCTCCAGCAACACTGACCACATCCCCACTTGGCTGTCTGCTTTGGGTGCCTTGGCTAACTCCTACTCACCGTTCCAGACTCAGCTCTGGGTTACCTTATCTAGGAGCCCAGCCCTTGCTTCCCCGCCTGTGATAGGTGGTCCTCACCCTAGCCCCTTCAGCAGGCCGGGCCTGCCTCCGTCTCCAGCCCATCCTTCCACAAACTGTTAGAGTGACTTAGCATGTTGTCTCTCTCATCTGGGATGTGTGTGAGTCTCCTGATTTCAGTTATCTCTATGGGTGGACAATGAAAGTATTGAAGCCCTGTGGAAGATTGAGCTGTCAGGCTGTGGGGAGAGAGGGATTGTGTGGAGTCTGTATACTGATTGACCAGGATGTCCCTGGAAGGTATGGTAGCACCTGGTAATCGAAAGCTCTAAATGTTCCACAGACCACAGACCACAGAACTGCTAAAGTTTGGGGTCAAAGTTGGTTGCTCCATCAAGGCCTTTGACCTCCCCTAGGGCTGCTGTTACCCAGTTAGCTAAATGTCATTCTGCATTTAGCACCATTAACTCCTGCTTTTGAGGAAGTTAAAGAATAACAGCCTTTGAGAGACATAGAGTTTCCAGATGGCCTTGTTTAATCAAGTTTTGAAGTGTGATATTAAATCCTCTGAGAGGTTTTCCCTCATGCCCCCCCTTTTTCCAGCTTATTGAGGCATAATTGACAAATAAAATTGTAAGATATTTAAAGTCTATATTGCGGAGATTTAATACATTGTGAAAAGATTCCCATCATTTGGTTAATTAGTACATCATTGCTTTATTTATTTTGAGAACATTTAAGTGCTACTTTTTAAACAAATTTCCATTATATAATACAGCATTATCGACTATAGTCACCTTGTTTTATATAAGAACTTATTCATCTTATAGTTGAAAGTAAGGTAGGTGACAGTCAGTCAACAGACAATTATTGAGCTCCTAATAAGTGTCATGCACCCTTCTACTGAGGACAAGAAGGAGCCTCTATTCTCTGAAAATGCTGATTCGTTGACCCAAAAGGTGCACTGTGATGAGTGGAGGAGCTCAGGCTCAAGCTGAGTTTGACTCCTCTCTGTCTCTTACATGTGTGACCTTGGACAAGCCATGCAGTCTCTGTGCCTCAGTTTCCTCATCTGCAAAGTGGAAGCAATAAAAGAATAGCCTCAGAGAGAGAGAGCCCCTGTGAAGGTGAACTCAGTTAAGAAAGGCACTAAGCGTGGTGAGAATTTAGTTATCATCCTCCTAGACATTAATCTTATTAAAACACTGGGAATAGGCAATGCTTACACTGCAGAACATTTTGAAGAAGCCACCCATAGGGTCTGACAGCTTGTGTTCCTTCAGTGGTGACAAATTGCTGCCTGGCTTCAAGCAGGTCACTCATTGTTCTCGGCCTCCATTCCACTCCCCAGTCCAAGGATGGCAAAGGAGGGATGATGCCAGCTTGCTCAAGAGGCATTGGCAGGCAATATGAGGTCGTCTCCAGCAGAGTCAGGGCAGGCGTCTCTGTGTTTGCCAAGGAAAGAGATGGCAAGGCAGTCTGATCACAGAGGGGCACTCAAGGCTTCATCTGGGTGGGAGCTTGGGGTTCCCGGAGGTTGTGTGTGCTCTTACGGGCTGACCAAAGGGTAGTGTCTGGAATGTTATGGCATGATGTATTAAAAGTCATACTCAAGAGTGAAAAGATTAATTACTGAACTCACAGTTTTAAAAATATATAATTGGCTTATTTTGATGAAGTTAAGATAGGAGCAAGCAAGATGAAGGAGTGTCTTGCAAGTAGAACTCAGGAAGTCTTTCACTATTTACTCTGGTTTGCCATCTCCAGGGCATAGTCTGAAACAATATGAGTGTCCAGTCACCAAAAAAAAAAAAAAAATGCCCTTGCTGTGTTTTGAACACCTATATTGTCCAATTCAGACACAAGTCAGGTGTAGATATGGAGCATTTGAAATGTGGCTACTCCATGTGTTGTACGAGTACAACTTCCAAGCCTTAGCATGTAAAAAAGTATAAATATATCATTAATAACTCTTTATTGATTACATATTGAAATGATAATATTTGGGTATATATTAAATAAAATATATTATCAAAGTTAGTTCTACCTGTTTCTTTTTACTTTTAAAAATTATGACTACTAGAAAATCTACTCTTCTGTGGCTTGCATGATATTTCTATTGGATGGTGAAGTGTAGATAAAAGATAGTGGTCAAGGGTTCTGGTTTTCCCAGCAACGCTGGTTGATCCATAATTGATTTTTCTTGCTCAAATAGCAAGAAGACTTTGAGATGGGGAAAACACTGGATAAGGAGACTACAGATCCAAATGATCATTTTGAATCATCATCAATTTGCTACATGACCTTGATAATGACAATAATAGTAGCAAATACTTCTACAATAGGTTTTATAGTTCAGGAAGCATTCTAAGTATTTGACACATGTCAATGTCTCACAACAATTTTATAAAGTGGGAACTATTAGTTGCTCTGATTTCTACATAAGGACACTAAGCTGTGATGAGGTTAAGAAGCAAGCCTGTATCTACAATATCCAAGATATGGAAGAAACTCAAATGTCTACCAATAGATGAGTGAGTAAAGAAGATGTAATACACGTGCACGTGCGTGCGCACACAGACACACACACACACACACACACACACACACACTGGGCTATTAGCCATAAAAAAGAATGAGATCTTGCCATTTGTGACAATGTGGTACTATGCTAATGAAATAAGCCAGACAGGGAAAGATAAATACTATCTGATTTCCTTTATATGTGAATCTAAAAAACAAAACAAACAAACAAACAATAAAATGATAAAGATAGAAACAGATTCATAAGTACAGAAAACAAACTGGGTGGTTGCCAAAAGGAAGGGAGGTGAAAGAATTAGCAAACTGGATGAAGAGGTAAAGATTAAGAGATATGAACTTCCAGTTAGAAATTAAGTAAGTCGGGGATCCCTGGGTGGCTCTGCAGTTTGGTGCCTGCCTTCGGCCCAGGGCCTGATCCTGGAGTCCTGGGATCGAGTCCCACATTGGGCTCCCTGCATGGAGCCTGCTTCTCCCTCTGCCTATGTCTTTGCCTCTCTCTCTCTCTCTCTCTCTCTCTGTGTGTGTGTTTCTCATGAATAAATAAATAAAATATTAAAAAAAGAAATTAAATAAGTCACAGGGATGAAAAATAAAAAAGGGAATATCATCAATATTTTAATACACCTATTGTGATGAATATTTCAAAATGTGTATAATTATTCAATCATTACATTATACTTCTGAAACTAATTTAATATTACATGTAAGCTATACTTTAATGAAGACAAAAATTTTCTTTTTCTTCTTCTTTTTTTTTTTTTTGGAGAAAGTAAGCACATGTGAGCAAGGATGGGGCAGAGGGAGAGGGAGAGAGAAGAGACACTCCTAAGCAGGCTTCACACCCAGCACAGAGTCTGATGTGGGGTTCCATCTCATGACCCTGAGATCATGACCTGAGCCAAAATCAAGAGTCGGTCACTTAACTGACTGAATCACCAAGGTGCCTCAAGAAAAATTTTTTGGTAAAAAAGAGACAAGTTCAGAGCTCACAGATGAGAAGTGGTGGAGCTGGAACTCAAACCCAGGCAGGTTGTTTCCAGGTTCTGTGCTGTTAACCCCCTTGTTGCCTCTCAACTTACCCAGACTAGGCTGGATTCAATTTTGTTATCTATAAGATAGGGTCAATAACTCTGTTCTGCCTACCTTCGGGGACCATGATGAGGACCAGAAGACATAGCTGACCATGGACTTACGATACACATGTAAGATGCCAGAAGCTTTGGAAAGGAAATTACACTAAAAGAGCTTCCTCTCTGTAAAGCCATTAAAAATCCAGATCCTATTCTTTCATACAGTGTCTTCCCAAATGCCCCCAAATGAAATTAATGTTTTCCTCTTCTTGTGCTCCATAGCATTCTCTGATACATCACAGTCCTTACACATCTTGTCTTTTCATTGTGTATATGCACCTGGTTCCTTCATTACACTTCAGGCATCTTAAAGGCAGACTGTCTTGAAGACCAATGCTTCTCAACTGGAGGTGATTTTTGCCTCCAGGGACATTTGGCAATGCCTGGAGACATTTTTGGTTGTCACAACTTGTTAGGGGGACGTACCACTAACTTCTAGTGGGTAAAGGTCAAGGAGGATGTTAAATATCCTACAATGAACAGGACAGGCCGCATGTAAAAGGATTGTCTAGTCAAAATGTCATTATTGCTGAGCTCATTAGATGATCCATTGTGCCTCAGACATGCATGAAACTGTAGGTGCTCAATAAATGATGAAATATTGATTGAGTAAAGGAATAACAAATATTATAATCATGTGTATGCCTTGGATATAATGTTTTTTTAGTTACATTCAACAAACACATATTAAATACCTACGACATACCAAGCACATACTATAGCTGGAAAACGAGGGGATGCAAACATCTGAAAGACAGAGGGACCTGCCCTCAGGGTCTGGTCATCTCTTACATGAGTCAAAGTCACAAAGAGGAGCCTGTCAATGACACGGAAAAACAATGAGTGCCATAGTTTTCTCCCCCTCTGGGCAGAAGCACTGCTCAGGAGCTTTGTAAAAGGTCAGATGACCTGACCAATCTGGATGGAACTTATAGTTTTTTTCTCCATTTTTTATTTCGAAAAATTTCAAAAGGTAGAATAACAGCACAATAAACACATAATTGTACATATTTAGATAGAGATAGACGAGTAGATAGATAGATAGATAGATAGATAGATAGATAGATGATAGATAGATAGAAACACACACACACCATTTCTGAACCATTGGGAAATGAGATGCAGACATTATGGCCTCAGCTAAAAGTATCAGCATACATTGGACAGACATAGTAATTTAATAGGTCTGGAGTGGGGCCCTGGCCTTTGTCACACAGCCCAAGCTGTTCCAAAGTTCACAGAGAAGTCATTAAATACAGGGGTTATGGGGACCAGGCCACTGTTGGGAAAAAGAAAGGTTTCTGGAGGAGGCAAACTGAGTTTTGAAAGTAAGAGTCATCTAGGTAAAAAAGACAGAGAGGGAAGTTCTAAGCAAAGGCAATAATGTGAACACAATTCTAGAGGCGAGAAATACCATGGCATGTCTTAATATTCCTGGAATGCAAAAGTGCATGTGGTGAGGCTGAACATCAGGTAGAGACCAGTCACTAAGGCTCATATGCTACTTTGAGCTGCCATGAGGAGCCACTGAGCATTTGGGGCAGAGAAGAGATATGGTCAGATCTGGCTGCCAGATGAAGAGGTTGAGGGAGGTAATGATGCAGGAGGGGACAGCAATTGAACTATTGCATTAGATCTAGAGAGGGACATGGGAGTCTGAGCAAGGGCAGTGGTGGATCTGCAAAGGGAGGAGGGGGGATTCAAGGGGGATTTGTTTGGGAGGTAATCAGAACCACTTGGTCCCTGGTTCCCTTCTCCCCACCCTGGGCTGGAGTGTTCCCACCTGCAAGCCTACTTCTCTAAGTCTCTAGGTGCTATGAGGAGCTTCTGCTGAAAGTCAAATCACTCTTGGTAGGGTCCTAATTCTGACATATGCACTCTGTCCTGTCCCCATGAGAAGCCTCAATCTGGGAATTTGGGTTCTTGCCTTGTTCTTGCCCTCAGGCCTACATCTGTGTCTCGACAGCCTGCCCAGAAATGCCTAGGCCTTCCAAGGCAGGGCCCTCACTGTCCTCCTCCCCTTATCAGAGGTTCCCAAAGCCTTTTGCCTGGATCTTTGAGTTCCATCTGCTCCCCAACTAACCACCGCACTTTCCACACCCTGCTGGGCCCCTCATATAGGTCAGCTGTGCTATTGTTGCTATGCCTTTCGGACACCTTGCTGTATCCATCATGATGGACATTCCACCGCCCCATGTACTCACCACCCCATCTAGTGTCTGTGTCTGCTTCCAAGGCCCTTTCTCTCTCAGTTACCACAGTCCTGGTGTATTACCCATTTCTATTTTCCATTTCCTCATCTGCACATGACCTCTTGGTGTGATACCCTAGGGTATGTTGAGGGTCAAATGTTTTGTCAGTATCTTGTCTGATTCTCAACCCTGATTGATGATACAGCATCAAAATACACACAGAGAACCCATACCTGGCTGTGGCCATCTTCAGATGTAGCCTCGTAGCCACATAATTTCAATATTCATTGAGGGCAAAGCCATCAGACAGGCTTGTTTTTAGTCAACATACCAACAAAATATGCATTGCTTGTTTGATTGCATTGCTGAATAATCTTCTGCTAAGTATCTCATGAATATCCTCCTACCCCCCAGTATTCTGGTGATAGTTCACTCTGTTCATCTTAAGTATATTTATCCTTTTCATTTCCTTCAATCCTATAAATCAAGGCAAAATGTCTCCATGTCCCCTCTGAGAGTCTACCAAAGCAGCCACCTTTAAAGAGGCCAAAAGAGGAGAAGAGAGACTTGAGGACAAATGACATCAGTCTTGGCCCTTGGACTTGTCTCCTCAAGTTCTGCTCTGCTGGCTGTGTGCAGAATGAATTTTGGCTCCCAGGTTGCAGTGGTGGCCTAGACCCAGGGACACTGTGTCTGTGGGCAGATCACAAGAGGCACCATAGTCTTCCTTGCCAAACTCCTCCCAGGTGGGAGGTTCTGAATATCAGGAGCTCCCAAGGTGGAAAGGACCTGCAGGTCACCCAGGCCAACCCTCCTACTTTACAAATTAAAAAAAAAAAAAAAAAAAAAGAGGCCCACAAATAGCAAGTGCCTTCCCTGAGGTCACACATCTAATTAGCATGTGTTTGTCAGCTGTCTGACCCAGAAATTCCACTCTATGAACCTCCTACCACAGATGTACTTGCACACAGGCACGGTGATGAAGAAGCAAGGTTCTTTGCAGCAGCAAAGATGGGAGACAGCCTCCGTGTCCATCACAGAGGACTAACTGTCCAGTGGGACACTAAGCACCTACAAGGAGGAAGGAGGCAGTTGTCTATGTGCTCGCGTGGAAAGGGGCCTGAAACATGTCAGAGGAAGACAACGAGGTGCTGAACTGCATGCATGTTGTGTTACTTTTTGTCTGAAAATGAGGGAAAAGAGCATTCATCTACATGTGCGTGTGCTTATCTGTCTGGGAGGTAACACCAGGACCTTGTCTGCCTATAAAGAGGGGAACTGTCTGGTTGAGGAGACAGAATCTTTACTGTAAGAGTTTAAAATTAAAAATTTAAAAATTTTGAACCATCACATATTAAGAAACTTAAATGACCATATAGGCCCCATGGCAGAGCAGAGGCCAGTAACTTGTCCAAGGTGATGCACCGGCTCCACGGCAGCGCTGCTCCTGGGAGCCAGGCCTCCTTATTGACCTGTACACACAAATTTTCCCCAAACACTTCTTAAAATCTAGAAAGAGAAAAGTGGTCAATTCGGAAGGGGGGGGGGCAGAATGTAATGGGGGGAGGGAGGCCGTAATGGGATTCAGTGGAGGGATAAGACAAAGGAGGCAGGCAGGAAGGAGAGCAGAGCTGGAGGCTGGGGTGGTGGGAGTCCCCTGAGAGCTGAGGGTGGACTTGGCACCCGCGCCCCTCCTAGACTGGAGATGACTGGGGTTCAAGAGCCACCGTAACCAAGGCTCATTTGCTCAGTGGCAGCAGCCAAGTGTGTCAAAAAGGGACAGTAGGTTGCCGGGGTGCAGCCACAACCTCTGCAGAAGGGTTATCAAACACACCAGAGCACGTCGGGGCCTAAAGACTATCTCCACACACCACCCCTGTTCCCTGGGCATCGACCCACCTCAACTCCAGCCCCACAGCATCAAGCCTTCCAGGGTGACCGCACCTTGCCTCGCTGCGTGAGCTCCTCCAGCACCACAGCCTCGCCCGAGATGGCTGGGCACCCATCTCTCCAGCCTCCACATGGCACTGGCTCCTCCACCGGAGAGTTTGGACAGAATCTGCTAAAGGTGCTGATGGCGGCCAGCTTGGGGACTGCAGCCAGTGTGGCCCGGGCCAGGGTCACAGCTGACTCAGCTATTCACTCTCACAGTAACTAAATGTGCCTCCTCCAGGGAAGAGGACGGCTCTGTCAGAGGCCCTGTAAGCAGCCTCCCCTCTGAGCTCTGCCCTTCCAGGGAGCAAGGGGAGAAGAGGTGCAGGCGGTCAGGCTCTGTGCCATTTTCACTGTCTCAGGACAGGGAGTAAAGCCATGGTTCAGGAAAATCTAAAGTATGGCCCCAATGTCTTCACTCCACCCCACAACCTTTGGGGTCATGGCTCCTTTGTCCAGTCTTCCTTTTTCCACACGTAAAACACAAAAGCAACTTTCTGATACTATTTAGACAAGCGAATGCAAACACAATGAGAAATGTAGAGAACCAGGACAGGTGGAGGCAGGGAAGGCACAGGACAGCGAGGACGCTCCCCCACGGGCACCCCCAAGCTGTGCAGGTCAGTGCCCCGCACCCTGGGAGCACCTAGGCCAGTGTGGACTGGGAGCTGCAGGTGGTTACTGAGGGAGCTGACTCCAGAGCTGGAGACCTGGCCACTGCCAGTGTTGCTGTCCCTCCTGGTGTCACCCTGTGCTCGGGAGGGGCGGGGCCCCCAGGGGAACAGGGGCCTCACGGGGTCAACAGCTCACGTGAGCCCAGCACCCGGTGGGGGGTGGGGAATCTCCTGCAGGTGCACACACCTGAGAGTCAGCACAGCAGCCCCACCCCCCAGAGACCAGCTGGAAGGACAGGGGAGGAGCAAGGTCTCGACCAAGCAGCGCTGGGAAGCTCCAGGGAGAGTCAAGGAATTTACAGTATATAGAACCAGAGGGTACCCCTCCTATTTTTTTCTTCCTTTTTCCAGTACAACTCATTTCTATATCAGACTGTATATTTCCAATTTTTTTCTCTTTTCCCACCTTAATTACAATATTTTACCACCTCTTCATTTTTAAGATTCTTCCTTTTTGACTTTCCTATTTCTACAGTTACAGGTCCTAGATATATTTTCCACTTCTAGATTCCCTTCAACATGCTCAACTTCATTTTGGGAGATACATGAGATATGGTATTTTTGTTTTGCATTTTTTGTTTTCTCTGCCTCATTTTGTTCTACAATGGTGGAAGTTAATACCTTCTAAAACATGACCAGGGGATCCCTAGGTGGCTCAGTGATTTAGAGCCTGCCTTTGGCCCAGGGCATGATCCTGGAGACCCGGGATTGAGTCACACATCGGGCTCCCTGCATGGAGCCTGCTTCTCCCTCTGCCTGTGTCTCTGCCTCTTTCCCTCTCTCTCTCTGTGTCTCTTGTGAATAAATAAATGAAATCTTAAAAAAAAAAAACAAAAAACATGACCAGCATGCACCCAGAACCAAGTGGTATACTGTGCCGGTTCATTCTGTGAGATTATATTCTCTCTTCATTCCCATTCTGCTCCCCTCTTTTATCTCGTTTATATTTTGGTGGTCAATGTTGGGGCTCTCTGCAAGTATTTCTGGTTTATATAAATTTGGGATTGAGCATCTTCTAACATACAGAACTTAACATATTCAGAAACAAGAGGATCACCCTCTAAAACCCCTCAGGTAGACTACATTCTCCCTCCACTACAACTTTGTCATCACCACCATCTCCCAGTCCTCCAGTCCTCCGTCCCTCCTTTTTTTCTTCTCCTTTTTTTTTTTTCCTCTTCTTCTTTGGGATTCTTGGCCTTTTATTTTTTACTACTTTATTTTAAAATTTGTTTTTCGGGGCGTCTGAGTGGCTCAGTGGTTGAGCGTCTGCCTTCAGCTCAGAGCATGATCCTGGGATCCAGGATTGAGTCCCACATCAGGCTCCTTGCAGGGAGCCTACTTTTCCCTCTGCCTATGTCTCTGCCTCTCTCTCCATGTGTCTTTCATGAATAAATAAATAAAATCTTTAAAATAAATAAATAAATAAATAAATAAATAAATAAATAAATAAAATTTGTTTTTCACTTTAATGGTCCCTTTGTTTTATATCATTCTGATTTTGTTTTCAATTTCTGGTCTCTGACCTCAGCAGAATCATCTAGGGTGAATTTACTTAGGTCATGGCTGATATTCTTGACACAGCCTGATCATACATTCACTCTGCACTGAGCAAAATGACTAGAAGGAAGAACTCACCACAAAAGAAAGAATCAGAAATGGTACTCTCTGCCACAGAGCTACAGAATATGGATTACAATTTGATGTCAGAAAGCCAATTCAGAAGCACAATTATAAAACTACTGGTGGCTCTGGAAAAAAGCATAAAGGAATCAAGAGACTTAATGACTGCAGAATTTAGATCTAATCAGGTCGAAATTAAAAATCAATTAAATGAGATGCAATCCAAACTGGAGGTCCTAACAATGAGGGTTAATGAGGTAGAAGAAAGAGTGAGTGACATAGAAGACAAGTTGATGGCAAAGAAGGAAGCTGAGGAAAAAAAAGAAAAACAATTAAAAGACCATGAGGAAAGGTTAAGGGAAATAAATGACAGCCTCAGAAGGAAAAATCTATGTATAATTCTATAATCTATGTATAATTGTATAATCTATGTATATATTCTATGTATAATTGTATGTATAAGAGAGCGCCAAGAGGGGTAGAGGGCCAGAAAGCATATTTGAACAAATCATAGCTGAGAACTTCCCTAATTTGGAGAGGGAAACAGGTATTCAGATCCAGGAGATAGAGAGGTTCCCCCTCGCCAAATCAATAAAATCCCTTCAACACCTTGACATTTAATAGTGAAACTTGCAAATTCCAAAGATAAAGAGAAAATCCTTAAAGCAGCAAGACACAGGAGATCCCTAACTTATATGGGGAGAAATATTAAATTTACAGCAGACATCTCCACAGAGACCTGACAGGCCAGAAAGGGCTGGCAGGATACATTCAGGGTCCTAAATGAGAAGAACATGTAGCCAAGAATACTCTATCCAGCAAGGCTCTCATTCCGAATAGAAGGAGAGATAAAGAGCTTCCAGGATAGGCAGAAACTGAAAGGATATATGACCACCAAATCGGCTCTACAAGAAATATTAAAGGGGACCCTGTAAAAGAAAGAGGAAGCCCAAAGAAATAATCCACAAAAACAGGGACTGAATAGGTATTACGATGACACTAAATTCATATCTTTCAATAGTAACTCCGAACGTGAATGGGCTTAATGACCCCATCAAAAGACGCAGGGTTTCAGACTGGGTAAAAAAGCAAGACCCATCTATTTGCTGTCTACAAGGGACTCCTTTTAGACCTAAGGACACCTACAACCTGAAAATGAAAAATTGGAGAACTATTTACCATTCAAATGGTCCTCAAAAGAAAGCTGGGGTAGCAGTCCACACATCAGATAAATTAAAGTTTATCCCAAAGACTGTAGTAAGAGATGAAGAGGGACACTATCTCATACTTAAAGAATCTATGCAACAAGAAGACCTAACAATCATGAATATTTATGCCCCTAAAGTGGGAGCTGCCAAGTATATCAATCAATTAATAACCAAAGTAAAGACATACTTAGATAATAATACACTAATAGTAGGAGACTTCAACATGGCACTGTCTGCAAATGACAGATCTTCTAAGCACAACATCACCAAAGAAACAAGAGCTTTAAATGATATATTGGATCAGATGGATTTCACAGATATTTACAGAACTTTGCATCTGAATGCAACTGAATACACATTCTTCTCAAGTGCACTTGGAACTTGCTCCAGAATAGACCACATACTGGGTCACAAATCAGGTCTCAACCACTACCAAAAGATTGGGATTGTCCATGGCATATTTTCAGACCATAATGCTTTGAAACTTGAACTCAGTCACAGGAAGAAATTTGGAAGAAACTCAAACATGTAGAGGTTAAAGGCATTCTGCTAAAGGATGAATGGGTCAACCAGGAAATTAGAGAATAATTAAAAATATTCATGGAAACTAATGAAAGTGAAAATACAACCATTCAAAATCTTTGGGATACAGCAAAGACAGTCCTAAGAGGGAAATACATCACAATACAAGCATCCCTCAAACAATTAGAAAAAATTCAAATACACAAGCTAACCTTGCATCTAAAGGAACTGGAGAAAGAACAGCAAATAAAACCTACACCAAGCAGAAGAAGAGAGTTAATAAAGATTCAAGCAGAACTCAATGAAATAGGGACCAGAAGAACTGTAGAACAGATAACCAAAACCAGGAGTTGGTTCTTTGAAAGAATTAAGAAGATAGATAAACCATTAGCCAGCCTTATTAAAAAGAAAAAAAGACTCAAATTAATAAAATCACGAATGAAAAAGGAGAGATCACAACCAATACCAAGGAAATAACAAATGATTTTAAAAACATATTATGAGCAGCTATACCCCAATAAATTAGGCAATCTGGAAGAAATGGATGCATTTCTAGAAAACCACAAACTACCAAGACTGCAATAGGAAGAAATAGAAAACCTGAACAGGCCAATAACCAGGGAGGAAACTGAAGCAGTCATCAAAAACCTCCCAAGACACAAAAGTCCAGGGCCAGATGGCTTCCCAGGGAAATTCTATCAAACGTTTAAAGAAGAAACAATACCTATTCTACTAAAGCTTTTCAGAAAGATAGAAAGGGACGGAATACTTCCAAACTCGTTTTATGAGGCCAGCATCACCTAATTCCAAAGCCAGACAAGCTTTGGACAAAAAGGAGAATTATAGACCAATATCACTGATGAACACAGATGCAAAAATTCTCAACAAGATACTAACCAATAGGACCCAACAGTACATTAAGAAGATTATTCACCATGATCAAGTGGGGTTTATCCCTGGGATGCAAGGACAGTTCAACACTCGTAAAACAATCAACGTGATAGATCATATCAGCAAGAGAAAAAATAAGAACCATATGATCCTCTCAATAGATTCAGAGAGGGACACCTGAGTGGCTCAGTGATTGGGTGCCTGCCTTTGGCTCAGGACGTGATCCCGGAGTGCCAGGATCGAGTCCCATGTCAGGCTCGCTGCGTGGAGCCTGCTTCTCCCTCTGCCTGTGTCTCTGCCTCTCTCTCTCTCTCTGTGTCTCTCATGAATAAATAAATAAAATCTTTAAAAAATAGATTCAGAGAAAGCATTTGACAAAATACCATTCCTGATCAAAACTCTTCAGAGTGTAGGGATGGAGGGAACATTCCTCAGCATCTTAAAAGTCATCTACGAAAGCCCACAGCAAATATCATTCTCAATGGAGAGGCACTGGGAACCTTTTCCCTAAGATCAGGAACACGACAGGGATGTCTACTCTCACCACTGCTATTCAACATAGTACTAGAAGTCCTAGCCTCAGCAATCAGACAACAAAAAGAAATAAGATGCATTCAAATTGGCAAAGAAGGAGTCAAACTCTCCCTCTTTGCAGATGGCATGATACTGTACATAGAAAACCCAAAAGCCTCCACCCCAAGATTGCTAGAACTCATACAGCAATTCGGCAGTGTGGCAGGATACAAAATCAATGCCCAGAAATCAGTGGCATTTCTATACACTAACAATGAAGCTGAAGAAAGAGAAATTAAGGAGTCAATCCCATTTACAATTGCACCCAAAAGCATAAGATACCTAGGAATAAACCTAATCAAAGAGGTAAAAGATCTATACCCTAAAAACTACAGAACACTTCTGAAAGACCCAAAGAGATGGAAAAATACTCCATGCTCATGGATTGGAAGAATTAAAATTGTGAAAATGTCAATGCTACCCAGGGCAATTTAGACATTCAATGCAATCCGTATCACACATTCAATGCAATCCGTATCAAAATACGATGGAGTTCGGTAGCCTTGGTGGCTCAGTGGTTTAGTGCCACCTTCAGTCCAGGTCCTGATCCTGGAAACCCGGGATCGGGTCCCGCGTCAGGCTCCCTGCATGGAACCTGCTTCTCCCTCTGCCTGCATCTCTGCCTCTCTCTCTGTGTCTCTTATGAATAAATAAATAAAATCTTTTTAAAAAATTACCATGAACTTTCTTCAGAGAGTCGGAACAAATAATCTTAAGATTGCTATGGAATCAGAAAAGACCCCGAATAGCCAGAGGAATATTAAAAAAGAAACCCAGAGCCAGGAGCATCACAATGACGAATTTCAAGTTGTACTACAAAGCTGTGGTCATTAAGACAGTGTGGTACTGGCACAAAAACAGACACACAGATCAATGGAAAGAATAGAGAACCCAGAAATGGGCCCTCAACTCTATGGTCAACTAATATTTGACAAAGCAGGAAAGACTATCCACTGGAAAAAGGACCATCTCTTCAATAAACGGTGCTGGGAAAATTGGACAGCCACATGCAGAAGAATGAAACTAGACCACTCTCTTATACCAGACACAAAGATAAATTCAAAATGGATGAAAGATCTAAATGTGATACAAGAGTCCATCAAAATCCTAGAGGAGTAGACAGGCAGCACCCTTTTTGAACTCGGCCACAGCAACTTCTTGCAAGATACATCCATGAAGGCAAGGGAAACAAAAGCAAAAATGAACTATTGGGACTTAAGATAAAAAGCTTCTGCACAGCTAAGGAAACAGTCAACAAAACTAAAAGACAACCTACAGGATGGGAGAAGCTATCTGCAAATGACATATCAGATAAAGGGCTAGTATCCAAGATCTATAAAGAGCTTATCAAACTCTGGCATCCCGGGTAGGTCAGTGGTTTAGCACCACCTTTGGCCCAGGGCATGATCTTGGAGACCCGGGATGAAGTCCCACATCGGGCTCCCTGCATGGAGCCTGCTTCTCCCTCTGCCTGTGTCTCTGCCTCTCTTTCTCTGTGTCTCTCATGAATAAATAAATGAAATCTTAAAAAAAAAAGAACTTATTAAACTCAACACCCAAGAAACAAACAATCCAATCATGAAATGGGCAAAAGACATGAACAGAAATCTCACAGAGGAAGACATAGACGTGGCCAACACGCACATGAGAAAATGCTCCACATCACTGGCCATCAGGGAAACACAAATCAAAACCACAATGAGATCCCACTTCACACCAGTGAGAATGGGGAAAATTAACAGGACAGGAAACCACAAATGTTGGAGAGGATGTGGAGAAAGGGGAACCCTCCTGCACTGTTGGTGGGAATGGGAACTGGTGCAGCCACTCTGGAAAACTGTGTGGAGGTTCCTCAGAGTTAAACATAGAACTGCCCTACGGCCCAGCAATTGCACTGCTGGGGATTTACCCCAAAGATACAGATGCAGTGAAAAACCAAGACTCCTGCACCCCAATGTTTCTAGCAGCAATGTCCACAATAGCTAAACTGTGGAAGGAGCCTCGGTGTCCATCGAAAGATGAATGGATAAAGAAGATGTGGTCTATGTACACAGTGGAATATTACTCAGCCATCAGGAACGACGAATACCCACCATTTGCTTCGACATGGATGGAATTGGAGGGTATTATGCTGAGTGAAGTAAGTCAGTCGGAGGACAAACATGGTTTCACTCATACAGGGAATATAAAAAATAGTGAAAAGAATTAAAGGGGAAAGGAGAGAAAATGAGTGGGAAAAATTAGAGAGGGAGAAAGAACATGAGAGACTCCTAACTCTGGGAAACGAACAAGGGGTAGTAGAAGGGGAGGTGGGTGGGGGGATGGGGTGACTGGGTGATGGGCACTGAGGGGGGCACTTGATGGGATAAGCAGTGGGTGTTATATGTTGGCAAATTGAACTCCAATAAAAAAGTATACAAAAGAGAGAGAGAGAGAGAGAAACGTAGAGAAGATCCCTGCGGTCCCCATGGCCCAGGTCCTACCTTAGTGCTCAGCTGAGGCTGAGGAGGTGCAGCTAAACCCTGGCGGTGGACTGTGTGGCTGCCTTGAAGTCTCACTGCAGCTTGGCTCCTCCAGGCCTGGGTCCCCTACCTCCAGCCAAAACTGAGTCACAGGTTCTGAGGCATTGGTCTTGTTGGCAACAAAGTCCCTCACCCTGGAAGGGACACAAATCCCAGAGGTTTCAAATGGTTCACTTTAGTCAATATATTGTCAGGTAGGTGGGGGAAAAGCATCAAAAGTGGTGTTGATCTGACATAGGAAATCCCTATGTGCAGGGAGATGACGCAGCAAACCATGAATGAACACGTCCCGGGGAGCAAAGAGCCTTTTACTGCATCAGCTGAGCAGAGGGAGCTGCGGTGTCCCGGATCCTTCCACTCCAGAGCAGTGTGCAGCTGTTGGGAAGGGGGAGGGGTGTGGCCTCAGCACAGGTGCGGGCCTCTAGAAGGTGGACCAGTTGTGTCTGAGATGGGGAGCTCACCTAGCCATCCCCAAAGGTGTGTCACAGGTCTTGGGAAGGTGCATTCCCTAGTCACAGCAGGGCAGTGAGGAGAGAAGAGGGCCCATCACAGGGCTGTGGGCAGGGAATGCATATCCAGGTCTCATCCCTGTACCCATTCTATCTTCTTCTGATTGTAGCATTTCCTCCTAATAGGGATGGTCAATGGAATTTCTATGGTGAAAATTTTATTCCTGAATAAACGTGGAAAGGAGCAGGAATCGTTGGCTGGTGATTCGATGCAGAGTAATTGTGAAATAAATAGAGAAAATGACATCCAGCCATTTGCAAGCATGGCACAGGATGGTCTTCACTGTAAAACTAATCCCATACCCCACAACAACTCCCCATTCTGCATTTTACCCCATCCTATAACAAAGTCCATTCTTGCTCCATCATTTTTCGAGCCTTGATTGAGCACTAACTTGTCAGTACCTGGTCTGATCCTGGCCCTGGGAGAGTGGGCTGGTATTGTTGGGTTCTTTGTGCTGTAGTTCAGTCCCAAAGGCCGGCCTAGTTCTAGGAAGAGTCTCTGAAGGTGGGCTTCTCCGCCTCCATCAACCACCCATGTACTCTAGGCTCAGCCACTTCCCCTAGGAAAATGTTCAAAACTCTGTCCAATTCAGACCCACTGCTTGGATGTGACCCACAGCGTATCTGGCTCAGGCCATCATGGCACTCCAAGTGCTTTATTTTCCATCGGTTTCGGTGTCTAGCTCATAGCCAGGCATTTCCACACCTCACTCAACACAGCTCAAGGCTTTTTTGTGAAAACATAAAGAAACTAGATTCACTAAACTAGATGGGGTGACAGACTGACCCCTCCCTGTGCCAGTGGCCAGCTTGCTGATAGTCATCTTTTCTGAAGCCAAGCCAAGACTTAAGCTCTTTAGGAAGAGGAGGCCCAGATCTAATTTAGCAGGGAGATAAGATGCCAGCTCGTCAACACTGCATCTCCAAGTCCCTTACTTCCCTCCGCAGACATCTGCTGCTTTTGGCTTCAACATCATAATGGCGTCCGTCAGTGATAGCAGTGAAGCTACCCCTGGGACTCCAACATTGGACAGACTGGTGTTTATTCGTTTCGTTTCCCTTCATTACGAACGGGTTTGATTATAATTAGTGCACTCCGTGGAGTGCTATTGGGTTTCAGAATCTTTATGCATCTGCAGTAAAAATATTTCCTTTTCCTACCAAGGTACTTGATAAATCAGTGTTCAGTTAAAGTGTACCGTCAACCTTATAAACAAATAAATACAATTTGCACACAGATGGCTCGCCGAGGTCCAAACACCTTCTCAGAGTGGGAGCCTGGCGCTGCTGGACGGAGGGTAAGTCAGGCCCCAGCTTCTCCCTTAATCCTGTTGGCTTGAGTGGTTCTGGTTTAGTAAAGCACCTCTGACCTTGGACTCGTGTTCTCCCAGAGTAGTGGGAAAGCACTGCCAGTTCTCAGTTAAGGAGCTTTTCCCTGGCCTTTTGGCCATGTGCACGGTTAATCAACAGGCCATGCAAATTAGATGGTAATTAATTTCTGGGAGCAAGAACATGTCTATCTAAACTGCTGTGTTAGCTGCATATGCTATGTGGTGACCACTTTGATCTCCAGGGAAGCCCTGAGTCCTACCCCTGAAGTTTGTGGGTGTTGGACTTGCCTTTGGGAGTCCCAACTTTTTAATTCAGTCGCACAGGTGGCCTTGCTCCAGAACAGAGGGACAGTCTGGGACCCTATACCCTCGAGCCCCTTCAAGCCTGTGCACTTCCGACCCTATCTAACCAGTCCTTTCCCATCCCACCTCTAGTCAACCTACTGTTGCAAGACCAGTCTTCCTCAAAAACAGCTCATATCATGTCACTTGCCTGCCAAAAACCCATGATGGCTTCCTGTTTGAAGTTCAAAATGATGTCTAAACTCCTTTGTGATGAACTTACTTGAAACTCCATGTAGTAAGAGAAATTTCCCGTTTTCTGTTGGTTGTAGCTGAGATCCACCCCTCAGACTGCAGCGGGGCTGTTTCGTCATTCCTGGCAGACCACTTTCCCAGCATGTGTCCCACTACAGGGTGCTTTTTAGGCAGGACGTGGCACCCTTAAGCCAGGGTTACCCTGGCTGCTAGGACGGTCAGTCCATTATGAAAATTTCATCTGACATGAGTGTGAGTAAGGACACGGATTGATGGTACCTGTTCCAAGCACCTGCCATTCATGGTTGCAGCCAAGAGAAAGAGATGTGTGAGCATGTGTTACACATAATCACAAACTGTACAGAGCCCTCTACACCTCTTCATCACTAGCAGTCCACTAACCGGGGACTCCCCACCCTCACCAAAAAAAAAAAAAAAAAGTATTAATTGCCCTCTAATTACAAAAGAGGCCTATGAACTCAGGGCTAGAAGCTAGAACCAGAAAGTCTCAGTATAGGCTGGGGGTGCTTGCCTACTGGGAGGGGACTCCAGGCAGGAGAGTTCAAAGGACCTGAGGTTAAGAAGGAGCAGAGAATCAAAGCCAGCCCCCTATCAGGAAGCTGAAGTCAGGAAAAGAGCAGGGACAAGGGAGGAGGTAAGTGCAAGGTGAGCAATTAAAAGAACAGAGGCAGACAGAGGGAACTCTGACACTGAAGAAAGCCCAACAGAAACCTCTTTTAGTCTCCGCTGCAGAGGCTGGGCTTGCCAGGGTGAACCCGGCCCCATCCAGGCTCTGCACTGGTGCGTGGTCTGGTCCCCTCTCTTGGCCGGCTGGGAAGGCCCCCCGGCCCCTCATCAGCGGCAAACTATCTCCTTCCACCCTGCCCAGTTCTCTGTGTTCCAAATCTCCCACCTAGCTCACATACACCTACTTTCTCTGTGTGGGAAGAAACCTGCATTCCTCCCAACCTCATTTCTGGAAAGATTTCAGTCTCTGCCACCGAGTTCACCTTAACCAGAGGCTGTGAACTCTGGCAACACATTAGCATTACCCAGTGAGCTTTTATAAAGTACTGATGATGTCACCCCCAAAGATTCTGATTTTATGTGGTCTGGGGTGAAACCTTGTGTGGATACATTTCTGAAAGAGGCAGCCCAGACAACTCTGATGGACAGCCAGGACTCAGGATGACTGACATCCTCAGCCAGGAGAATCTCAGCCATTGAAGACACTCCCTGCACACTGAGAACAAGCAGAGCCCATGCCACCCCCTCTTGGCTGTTTGAAGGATATCAAGCACCCCTCCTGCCACAGGGCCTTTGCCCTCACTGTTCCCTCTGCTGGACTCCCCTTCCACCACATCTCCATGGCTCGCTCCCTCACTTCATTCAGGACTGCTGAAGTGTCACCTCCTCAAAGTGGCCCTCCCTGATGCTCTTGCCTGAAAGAACAACTCCTATGACTCTCCATCCATTTTACATCGCTTATTCATAGCATTTCTCTGTGCTGATAATGCATTAAATTTCTATTTGTTTATGCATCTATTTATTTATTGAGAGAGAGAGAGAGAAATACAGAGGGGCGAGCAGAGGAAGAGGGAGAGAGAGAATCCCAAGCAGGTTCTGAGCCCAGCATGGAGCCCAATGGGAGACTGGATCCCACAACCCTGGGGTCATGACCTGAGCTGAAATCAGGAGATGGCCATTTAACCAACTGAGCCACCCAAGTGTCCCAATATATTAAATTTCCATTTAATTCTGTTTTTATTGTCTATCCCCCAGCAGAATGTAAGCTAACTATGGGCAGGAGCATTTTCTCATTCACCATGGGTATCCCCAAAGCCTGGGACAGCTTCTAGAACATAACAGAGCTTCCATAGATATTTGTTGTCTGAATAATGAACTGATTGAACAGATGAGGAATCTGGGGCTCAAAAATAGGGAGTGATTTACGGTCATCAGGGAAGCTGCTAAATATCCCCAAACACACAGGGCACCCCCCACAGCAAAGCCATTTCAGCAGGGCCCAGCTGAGGCTTGCTGGGTGAGCTGTCAGGTGGGGAGGTTGGGAGTGAGGAGGAGACATTAGAGCTGGAACTGGACATGGTGGCAGATAGGGAGACCTGCAGGAGCTGGTGAGGCAGGGAATTAAATGCCTAGGGTGTGACCTCAGTAAGTCACGCCCTTGTTTTGAGACTAGAGCCCACCCTCACTTCCTGTTGTGCCAACCAAAAAAACGTCTCCAGATACTGGCAATTGTTCTTCCCTGGAGAACAGGATCGTCATGATGGAGAACCACTGCAAATCTCCCCTCTCCTTCCTCGGAATTTCGCCCCCACTTTGTGGGAACCCTTCTTAAAGATCTTAGGGTCCATTTTGGGGTTAAGAGCACTCCTTGGACTGGTGCATCTTTCTCCTGCTAAGACTCTGAGGTTTGGGGTTGCTATTTTTTTTTTTAAGATTTTATTTATTTGAGAGAGAGAAAGAGAGAGCACAAGCAGGGGGAGGGGCAGAGGGAGAGGGACAAACAGACTCCCCACTGAGCAGGGAGCCCAAGGCCGGGCTCCACCCCAGGACCCCGGGATCATGGTCTGAGCTGAAGGCAGACACTTAACCGACTGAGCCACCCTGGCGCCCCTGGACCATGGGCTTTCCATTCACCGCCTTCTTGACTCCCCTGCCCACACCCTTGTCTCTGCCCTGTGCCTGCTTCTTCACAAGAGGAACAAGAGGCACCCAAGGGAGTCGGTTTCTACAGCATCTGGCAACTTCAAAGACAAAATGACCTAACTTCAGGCCTAACAGAGATAAATCCAAAATCTGGAGATTCCAGCCATCGCCGCTGCCACATCGGTGTGATGATACTAAGCCATTTTACTAGACTGGTCTGTAAATAGCTATTATGGCTCGGATGCCACAGGGAAGGCTTGTGAAATAAAAGACCAACAAGTCTCTATTGGTCACTGAGAACATTTGAATGAAAGCTGGGAAAGAAGCACGGAGAGCAGAAAACCCAGTGACTTGATTGGCACTTGAGACGACAGTCCCTGGGGGGCACCGGGGAGGGCTCAGCACTGACTCACTGCGCATTTCAAGATGTTGCTCTCTGCTCATTCAAAGAGAAAAACAACCTATTTTTTGTTTGGTTTGGCTTCTCTCTTCCTGGCTTCAGATTCAACACATCACCCACTGGTGATGGATTTCAGTGGTGGATTCCACTGAAATATTTTCCCCAAATGACCTACGGTTCCATTTCCTAATACGTCACCCCCCGCCCTCTCCCAGCCCAGAAGCCAGAGATTCCCATTCTGCAATTTTCAACCACCAGCTGAAGCTTTCCCGTGCACAATTGCTGCTCATTACAGGTGAAAATAAAGGAAGTGATCGCCGCACCGGTGGAAAAGCAGCCGCAGCTCAAAGACAGCATAACTCTGAACTGTGGAAGGGCTGGGAACCCACAGCTCCACTGAGCAAGTACAAGTCAGCCGTTTCACGTTAAATTGCTTATTGCAAGGTGGGGCTGGAAGATACTGCAAAGCAAGTTCAATTTACCTTGAAAATAATTAGTGAGATGCAAAGCCTTGGAGATGGAAAATTTCTTTGAAATTAATTATTGCTGCTCCAATCTAGCCCTTCTCTTTCAGCGGCAAGGGCAGGCTGCAGCTAGAGATTTCATCTCTTTGAGTGCTGCTGGAAGCTTCCTCTGGATCTCAATCTAAAATCAGCTTGAGTCTAGCATGAGAGGGGGTAGCCCATGCTGTCCAAGGAGCTGCATAGCCAAAGGGTCAGAGGAGCTTCAAATGCAGCGGGCAGAGGAGAGGAAGCAGTGGCTGAACTAAACAATCGAGTCGGATTGCGAGGCCTTAGCCTGGCCTAGGAACCCGGGTAACTGTCCATTCTTTGTGTGGAAGAGGAGAACTGAATGTCTCCTTCACTCAACATAGCCAGCACCCCGTGAGTCGTGGGGCACATAAAAATCTAACAGTGACACCTCCCATTTCCAAGTGCAATTCACAGCACCCTCACTTGGGAGAGCCGGGCACAGAGGCAGAAGTTGTGGAGTGAATTATAATCATGAGCAACAGGGCGCCTGGGTGGCTCAGTCGGTTAAGCATCTGCCTTTGGCTCAGGTCATGATCTCGGGGTCCTGGGATCGAGCCCCACATCGGGCTCCCTGCTCAGCAGGGAGTCTGCTTGTCCCTCTCCCTCTGCTGTCTCTCGTGCTTTCCCAAATAAATAAAATCTTAAAAAAAAAAAAATCAGCAACAACAATTGGCAAGGAAACCTGAACAACAAAGGGGGTGGGAGTCTGCGCACACCCCAAGGGCTAGAGCTCCCTTCCCATGAAGGAGAGGGCATGAGATAGGGCGGGTGATGTCCTTGCACTGAGGTCTCCTTCAGATCTGATGTCATCACCCAGTCCAGGTGAGAATGTTGGGCACAGGCCCTGCCGACTGTACTGTGGGCCCTGCCTCCAGTGAGCTGGGGGGAGGGCAGCTGCACCAAACACAGCTGAAGGAACAGGTGAAAACAGCCGCAAAACACCAAACAACCAGAGGAACTGTGATCCTTGGTTGGTGGTCTGTCTGCTGCCGTAGGAACAGCCAAAGTCGTCAACATTTGGGGAGCGCTCCGAGCCTCCTGGTTCCTGCTTTTGTGGCTGCAGCTGTAGGTGCAGATGACTCAGGGGCTGCAGGCAAAGCTGTAACTCACAGGATAAGGAGGGAGGGAGGGAGGGAGCACCGGAAAAAATGGATCTATCAGCAGAGCTGCTTTTTTAGAAAGTTGAAGCTCACATCCATACATTCAGCCCAAGGTGGCACCAGCCCGCACTCTCCAGTACGAGCATTCAAAAGGGGCACCTCTGGGTGCCTGGCTGGCTCAGTAGGAAGAGCATGCCACTCTTGACCTCGGGGTTGTGAGTTCAAGACCCACGTTGCGTGTAGGGAATACTTTAAATTAATTAATTAATTAGTTTTTGGGTTTTTTTGTTTTGTTTTGTTTTCTTTAAAAGAGGCACCTCTTCCTCCAGGGCACACAGGGTGGTGAGCAGATTGCAGGATGAATTTTAGGGAGCAGCCCCTCGACCATCGTGCACTCACTCCATGATCATCTGTGTCAGTCATATTCCAGCAAAAATGGTGCATTCATTTTTTTTAAATTTATTTTTTATTGGTGTTCAATTTACTAACATACTGAATAATCCCCAGTGTCCGCCACCCATTCACTCCCACCCCCCGCCCTCCTTCCCTTCTACCACCCCTAGTTCGTTTCCCAGAGTTAGCAGTCTTTACGTTCTGTCTCCCTTTCTGATATTTCCCACACATTTCTTCTACCTTCCCTTATTTTCCCTTTCACTATTATTTATATTCCCCAAATGAATGAGAACATATAATGTTTGTCCTTCTCCGACTGACTTACTTCACTCAGCATAATACCCTCCAGTTCCATCCACGTTGAAGCAAATGGTGGGTATTTGTCATTTCTAATAGCTGAGTAATATTCCATTGTATACATAAACCACATCTTCTTTATCCATTCATCTTTCGTTGGACACCGAGGCTCCTTCCACAGTTTGGCTATCGTGGCCATTGCTGCTATAAACATCGGGGTGCAGGTGTCCCGGCATTTCATTGCATTTGTATCTTTGGGGTAAATCCCCAACAGTGCAATTGCTGGGTCGTAGAATTGAGGCGAGTTCAGGGAAAGCTTGATCATGGGACATTTATGAAGCTGTGAGCAGGGTATACGGAAGGAAGCACAAAGAAAACCACAGAACTCCCAGGCTGAAGGGATGAGAGTCACAGTGTCCCTGGACCCTGGAAAGAAAGAGTTGGGTGGAGAAAGTCAACTGCCAGGTGCTGTGACCTCAGGCAAGTACCCAGTGGAAAGCACTCTCAGAGGGAGGAAGTGGAGAGAATAAATACCCTGACCTCACTCTGCTCCACCCGCCCGCCCCCCAAGATTGCTTCTGGGATTCACCAGGTGACTCACCTGGAAAGCCAGCGATGCAGGGAGTTCATTGATGTGGCCTGTGCAGGTCAGCCTACGGGGTAGAGAAGCCGGTAGAGGGTGGAGAGCGGACCAGGAACACACACCGGAGGGATCCACCCTCCAGGGCAGCGCTCTTCCAATTGTTTATTTGCCGTTCAAACATGTTCAGAGCTGTCTCCTCGTGCTGCCCTGGGTCCTGGGGACACTTTGACATGTCCATTCTGGGTCCCTGACCTCAAGCAGCTTTATTCCAGTAGGGGAGATAGTTTGCATGTTTCTTTCTTTCTTTCTTTCTTTCTTTCTTTCTTTCTTTCTTTCTTTCTGTCTGTCTTTCTTTCTTTCTTTTCTTTCTTTCTTTCTCTTGTAAATCAGAATAGATCCAACTATCTTGGGAAATTAGAATTCTTTTTATTTCCAGCCATGTGGCTTAAGCTTCCAGTTTAGGTGACTAGAGGAGGGTTGATGTTATCTTGAAGGCTCCTGACAGCTTGCATTTTATGAGCCTGTCTGCTTTATAAAATATTAACCAGAAAAATATTAAAGTTTACAAATGTGGCAACAGACCCAGAGGGACAAAGGGATGATATCATTTTTTGATATGTTTTTTAAAACATGAAAAGCATATCTGACCACAAAAGGCGGGGGGGGGGGGGGGAATAATGTGAGTCTTTTTTTCTCCTTTCAGTGTAAGCCGGGTGGTATATGTTTGCTTTCTATGGACAGTGCTGATGCACCAAGGATTTAAGGGTCACTAATGAGTATTTTCACTTCCCATTAACAAGTGGAATATATTTAAAAACTACTCAGCCACTCTGTGTGGCTTTTCATTGAAACCTACCTCTCTGAGTGGATAAGTAGAATTTGTTTTTCATTGCGTACCAGGGGACTGCTTGACCTTTTCAGCTTCACAGGGCCTGAAATGTGGTCAACGCATTTCTGCTTTTCGCATTGAACAACCCATGCGATCTGTTTAAACGCGATAACCAGATTGCCTGACGTTTCTTAGAATCCAAGATTCCTTGCCTTAGAATTCTCCTCTTTCCCTCCCCACCTCTTCAGTCCCTCTGCCCCACCTTCTGAGCACCTTTTAAATAGAGAAGACGCAGCAGGAGACGATATATTTATTAACCCAGCTTCTACTCTCTATTTCAAAATATGCAGTAAAACATGGACTGGAGGGAATTATTGCTCAATGTGACAGGCAAACACTTACTGCCTTCTCATATTCCAACGCTGATAAAAAAAATCAATAAAAACCTAACACTGGTAAGTAAATGGAGAAAGGACATAACTAGGCAATGCATTCAGAAATCACATCTACTGAAATGAGGAATTTAGCCAATATTTTTAATAATAGTGCTTGATGTCATAAAGCAAGAGTTAATTGGGCTAACCCTGTTATTTAAGTAGCAACATCCATAGCTTTCCAATTCTACTTCTGGAGTTCCATGTTAAGGGAATAATCTATCAGAAAAGCTATCTGCCATAAGATGTTTGTATATCGTATAATATGTCACATACAGTAGCAAAAAGTGGAATGATCCTAAATGTTCAACATCCATAGAAACATTCAATGGATTGTAGCACATCCATTTGCCTGAATATAATGTGTCCATTAGAAATGATTACACTATAGCAACCAAAGAAAAGAAAACAATGTATATACTAAATAATAATTATTTAAGGGATCCCTGGGTGGCGCAGTGGTTTAGCGCCTGCCTTTGGCCCAGTGCGCGATCCTGGAGACCCGGGATCGAATCCCACATCGGGCTCCAGGTGCATGGAGCCTGCTTCTCCCTCTGCCTATGTCTCTGCCTCTCTCTCTCTGTGTGACTATCATAAATAAATAAAAATTAAAAAATAAATAAATAATTATTATTTAAAAATATACAGAGGGGGAAAAAACCTGGGAAGACACCCATTAAAATGCTAAGAGTGATCACATGCAGGATTTTTTTTTCTTTTTCTTAAGTTCCAAAAAATTTAAAAGGGTAATATTCAAACTTGTATAAAATGCATAATTAACAAGGAAAATAAAATCCTACCCATGTCATATCAGGAGCAGTTCTCCCCAAGCTTGAGTTCAAAGGGCAAGAAAAGCATGTTGTCTGTCATGAGCCCTGGAGACTGGGCCCACCTCTAATCACTGAGTAATTTTGGTCAAGCCCCTTATCATTCCAGTTTTGTTTTCAGAAACTAAGAGAGATGCACTGAATTATCTCTAAAGCTCCTGCTGGCCCCAAAGATCTATGAATCTTGACATTCTAGAAGGAAGAGTATGTGCCTGAATTCACTGAAATCACAAACAGGCCCTGAGACACCTCTTCCCATAAATCAGGTGTAAAATGTCAGGCAGAGAAGGGATAGAATCAGAAAACAATGTGTATTTGTCTCATCAGACGTTTCTCAGAAAAGATTAAACAGTGTCTTTCTCACTGAATTCATCACATCCTCTGGTTCTCATTTTTAAAACCAGTCTTTATGGAAGAGCAAGCTTTATCAATTATTCGGCACACGTCAATCTATTGTTATTCAGCCACAGGGAGGATGTCTTTTATGTAGGATTTGGGTTTCCATATGCCAATACACAACCCATGTCTCTAATTTATAGGGCCCCTTGCCTCTTTTTTATGGTCATTCACAACACAGCAGACTCAGAGCTTCTACAGAATCAGTGTCTCAAACTGAAGGTGACCCTGGATAACAGAATCTACCAATTCTTCAGGCCAGGGGCAAGTAGGGGATTTCTCATGCTTCAGGGCCTGGAAATAGTCTCCATTATTTTTCCCCAATGATAGATTTTAAACATTGGATTGGTCTTTTCTTAGGAGCCAAAGTGAGTCAGTCATCTCTTGGACTAAATAAAGGTTAATGGGCTCCCCTTGATCAAAGAAGTTGAGTGGTTGGTAAATGAAACTTGAAACACTTTTCATTTCCTGAGGGTTAGTGGGTGAGTCCTTATTTGTAAATCGGGACTTTCAAAGCCACCTTCCCACTTTCAAAGCCACCTTCCCACTCCTTACGTTACAGGCTTATTATAGAGCCTGCATCCTAACCCAAGAGCTCCTAGTAGGCATGGAGGTAAGAGCTTTCGGGGTTCTGGCTCACAGGAAAAACCCACAATAGTTACTTACATCCATGAAAACAGAGAAACAAATGCCAAAATACTCTGGCAGCTGTGCAGACGTGCTAGTGTACAACCCTTCAAGGCAAGTCTACATGGGAAACCTCACCCTCACTTGCCCTGCCTGCCTTTTCCTCGTAGGAGAGTTCCTAAGGTCCGGGGGGTACTGGAGCTAGAAGAGATTGCAGAAAGGAAACTAAAAGATCTGAAAGAAAAATATTTCCCTGGAGAATTTCCCTGACCAGTGAGGGGTCCGTTGATTATGAACACATTATGAGTCTCCAGAGAGCTTGACGTTCCACCAGGTGGGGGATTAGCTTCCCAACATTATTAGACATGGAGGAAGGTTACAGGTTCAGTCCTGGGCCCCTTCTCTTTGCCAACTGCACACCCTCCTTCAGAGTCTCATCTAGACTTCTGACTTTAAACAATCATCAGGCTGCTGACAACTCCTAAATTGACCTCAGACTCATGCCTCTCTGACAACTCCACTTGGATGCCTCATAAGGCATCTCCCACTTAAATATCCAAAGAGGACTCTTGACTCCTGCTTTCCACTTCTAAATTTGGTGCTTCCCCCAAACCCTGGTGTCATCAATGGCGTCATCCTTCTCCTTCATTCTTCTCCATCATTTTAGCTGAGGTTCCAGCCACCATCACCTCTCGTGGAGAGAACACCAACAATCTCCTATTTCCTTTCTCTCCTTCCATTTCTGACCCCCTTGCAATCGAGTTTCTACACAGCGGCCAAAAGTTCTTTTCAAAACATGATGTGAATTATGCCATTCACCCACTTAAAGTTCATACCTATTTTCCAGTTGTTCTTAGAATGAAATCTAAGCTCAGGCCATGGGGTCCTGGGCATGATTCGTGACGGTGCACCAAGTCCCACTGGCTGAGTTAGCATACCAAGTGCGACCATGCCTTAGAGTCTTTGCCCTCTCTGCTCCCTCTTTCCCCCTGCTCCTTGTGTGGCTGACTCTCCTTCAAGTTTCAGTGTCCATGTGACTTCTGCAGAGAAGCCCTCTCTCGTCACCTATCCAAAGGATGCTCCACCTTCCTCTCTATCTGTGATAGTGCCCTGTTTGTTCTTTTTTTAGCACTTTCTAAAACTTGTAATTATTTCATCATTTCTTCGATTGTTGTTCTATACCTTGTCTAGACTAACATTAGAGGAGTAGAGATTCTCTTCTTTCCTACATATCTCACATCCGGCATATAACTGGTACTTGATAAATACCTGTTAATTAAGTTAATTAATTAAAGAAGGTCGTTGGTTACTCATACTTTATGGGTAGTTGTTAGGAAATCATTCTGATTTAACCTAACCTGGTTAAGGCATACTAAGTTACTCCCTCCACCTCTGTGCAAGTAGAGGTCCTGCTGCACTAAGGGAAAAAAGAATTTGCAGGCTCATTTCCTGAAACCAACCCTTAAAAAAGTAGAAAGATCTATTCCTTTTTAGGAGGGCACCTGAACAGTTTCCTTCTTTACACTTTTCCCCAAGGAAGTTTTGATTTCAAAGAATATTAATTCTAATTTATGTGAGCTATTCTCTATTTTATGGTCAATTGCCTTGTAGCTCAATAACACTTATGTTTACTATTAATATGTGTCAGATTGATGCTCTTTTAGGTTTTATTTAATTATAGTTCCAGATAATACAGTTTCCCCTTTTCTTAAATTAAAGGAAACAATACATCAACTGGATGGACTATTATGCAACCATATAAAATTATTATTATCATGTAAACATAGTAGCAAACAGCAGTGTTTATGATTCATTTTAAGAGGCAGGAGCAGAATACATAATTGCTCTGATTTGTAATTAAAACTATCGGAGTATGTATACAGATGAACAAGTGCTAATGGGAAACAGGAAAAAACATGTTGGTTTTCTAGTGTGTTGGATTTATGTATGTTCTTTTTAAAATTATTATTATTTCTTGGTGCAATGTTAATGGCACAATAGTCAGAGGGAACCTGGGCTATAAATATGGTTGCTAGTAGTATCTGAAATTCTTGTACTGACTAGAAACACCTGGGGCTAGCCTCATCACCTGTTTAAAGCCCACCCTTCTGTTTAATGTCTATGGCTTTAGTGCCTGCTTAAACCCTTCACTCAAATATAACTATCAGGAAACGACAGCAAGATGAGTCTCTTTACAATTATATTTCCTATTTCTGCTCCATGAGGATATCTGTGTGAAAGTGTGTTGGTTAGGGTGGGAGAAACAAGGGAGGACAATGTATTTAAAATAAATGCAACAAAGTAAGTTACAAGGGATGAGATGGATTTGTATGTCCATATGCAGCAATTCCCAAGATTTATTGCTAAGTTAATTTTCTTTAAAAAACAGAGACATGTGTGGGTTCCTGGGGTGGGATTCAGTCAGTTGTGTCAGACTCTTGGTTTTGACTTAGGTTATGATCTCAGAGTTGTGAGATTGAGCCCCCCATTGGGCTCCAGCTAGAGATTCTCTCTCTCTTTCTCACTCTCTCGCTCTCCCTCTGCCCCTCCCCCTCCCCACTCATGTCCTCAATGTCTCATAAATAAATAAATAAATAAATAAATAAATAAATAAATAAATAAATAAATCTTAAGGGGAAAAAAATGTAGACCCATGTGATGCTCACTTCAGCATCACGTATGCTAAAATTGGAACAATACAAAGAAGATTAGAATGGCTCCTGAGCAAGGATGACATACAAATTTGTGAAACATTCCACATTTTTTTAAAGATTGATTGATTGATTGATTGATTCATGAGAGACACGGAGAGAGAGAGGCAGAGACACAGGCAGAGGGAGAAGCAGGCTCCATGCAGGGAGCCCGATGTGGGACTTGATCCCAGGTCTCCAGGATCACACCCTGGGCTGAAGGTGGTGCTAAACCGCTGAGCCACCTGAGCTTCCCACATTCCATATTTTTATTTTTAAATAAACATCTGACTGTAAAGAAACAGTAGAAACATGTGCATTATACCATCATTTGATGAAAACAAAACAAAAAAGAAAGTCAGAGGAGGATATATATTTATACCTGCATATTTATACATATATCTGTATATAGGGAGATTTTCTTAAAGCATGTCTTTGCATAAGTACATATGCTACATATCTATAATATAGATGTGTATATTTTATACACACATGTGTGCACATGAGTTTTTAGGCAAAGATTTATCTGAAAGACAGACAGCACACTGGTAATAATGGCTGCCTCTGGGGAAGAGAATTGAGAGACTGAGATGTGAGGGAGATTTACCTTTCACCATATAATCTTTCATACTGTTTAAATACTTACCTTGGGCTTATATTATCTTTTCAAACAGATGATTAAGTCTTTGTTAATAAAGATAGAGAGCCATTTGCCGACAAGCCAAAATAACTGCCTATGAAGAAAATTATATTAAATATGTTTCATGGATGGATTTTTAAAAAACACATAAAGAATAAAAACCAAAATAAATACAACTAGCATTTTGAAATGCTACCTAAATTGTGTGCGGAGTATTTTGTGTGGCACAATGACACAGGTATGTCAGACGAGAGGTCACTATCCATAGTTTGCTGGGGCCTCCATAACAAAATGCCACCGGCTAGGTGGCTTAAGCAACAGCAATCTATTTTCCCCACAGTTCTAGAAGTCTGGAAGACCAAGGTGTCGGAAGGTTTAGTTTCCTCTGAGGCCTCTCTCCTTGGCCTTTTTGTCATGTCCCCACGCAGCCCTTTTTCGAGGTTGTTCATCGAAACAACCTTTTATTTTATTTTCCTTGTCCGAATCTCCTCTTCTCATAAGGACACAGATTGGAGGAAAGCCCAACCTAACAGCTTCATTTTAACTTCATTACCTCTTTTAAAGGCCCTCTTTCCAAATACAGTCCCATTTTAAAGGTTTAAGCATATGAGTTTTGAGGGGCACAATTCAGTCCACAACACTATCCTTGAGGAGTTTTCAGTTGAGTCAATGAGCTAAACCATGTATGCTTGAGGAAAAGACAAGAAACAATAGGAAAGACAGCACACAATTAAATGTCAAAGCTGATGTCAAAGAAGGGCATGGGTGAGACTTTCTAGAGATTCCCAAGCACAGTCTCCTACCTAAAAAAAGGTAAAGAGAATCAGGAATCTATGAGGGAGGAAGAAAACAACAGTGAGACTTGGTCATAGGTTACTGTGCCAAGCAGTGGGCAAGGGTCTGTCTGCACTCGGTTTGGGAAAACTATTAGTCCCCTAAATTATAATGTAATATGCATGTTTCCATGCCATACCAAGGCAACTCATGAATTCAATCAATTCAGTGGAAAAATATAATCCCTAATGCTATTTGAAGTTGTCTAGGGAGGAGAAAATTAGATTGTTGGAAAGTTTTGTTACCAGTTACTTTGTGACAAGAACAGGTGAATGGGACTCATACATAAAAAAATACAAGAACTCCTCCATCCAGGAGATGGCATCGTAAATCACCCTTCATAATCACCTCAGGCAGCAAATATTGAAGTGAGTGCCGCTACGAGGAGCCCAGGCCTTCTCAGGGCTTGTTGTGGATCAGAAAAGAAAACCACTATATCTGCTTGATGGAAAGAAAGAAAGAAAGAAAGAAAGAAAGAAAGAAAGAAAGAAAGAAAGAAAGAAAGAAAGAAAGAAAGAAAGACGAGAAGGAGAAACTGGATAAGAAGAAGCAAGGAAGGAAGATGTGTCAGGGTGTTAAAATAACAGGTAAATCGGGCACTTAATCCAGCCAACTGAAATTTCCAGTTGGTTAGGTGCTTTACCTGTTATTTTATTTTATTTTTTTAAAGATTCTATTTATTTATTCATGAGAGACACAGAGAGACAGAGAGAGGCAGAGACACAGGCAGAGGGAGAAGCAGGCCTCATGCAGGGAGCCTGATGGGGACTCGATCCCGGGTCTCCAGGATCACACTCTAGGCTGAAGGCGGCGCTAAACTGCTGAGCCACCCGGGCTGCCCAATTTATCTGTTATTTTAAAACCCTGATACATCTTCCTTGCTTCTTCTTATCCAATTTCTCCTTCTCGTCTTTCTTTCTCATTCTCTGTACCTTTTCAATAGACAAAAGAGCACATGACCCAAAATTACACCAAAGTGACGTACCCCCTAACCTCCCTTTTCCACACAATACGATGGTGAAAGTTGTATAAGACCTGCTATGTACAGGAGCTCCTAATAAAATTCTGTTCAACCCACTCAGGAACTGGAAGGGCTGGATTAAGCAATGCGTATGAAAGCACTGTAGGAGCAGGGAAGGCTTTTTCAAAAGCTGGTATTATTACTGTGGAGAAGTAAGATGAAAAACTGAAACAAAAGTCGGACCATTGGAGTGGTCAAGTGGCCGAGTCTGCTGTAGCCATCAGGGATCTTGAGAGCACCAGAACTAAGCAGATGTTTTTGCTTCCTCAAATGTGAGACAAGGAAGCATGCAAAGAGGGAAAGCTCCACTGGTAAATATGTCAGGAGCAAATATACATATTGTGGAACAACTGGAATTTTGGTATCTTCTTGCATTTTTAAAATTGTTCATAAATCAGTATTAAGTTTCCTTCAAAATGCCTGTCTTGTGGGTATCTCAAAAGAATACACTGTAAAAATGGTATTTTTTGGTGCTCTGAATTCCAGGAAAAGGAAGAGACCCAATAAACTCAAGTGCCAATCAGCTCCTCTGTATGATTAGTCACTTGGAGGAGATTACGTAGTAGCTCAAAGATCGTTTAAAAGCAAAACAAATGATGAAGCTGGTGGGCTGCAAATTGACCACACAGATCTCCTTTTGCCCAAAAATGGAAACCATGGTCACAGTGTAACAGTGGACTCAGTCTGTTGAGAAAATTGTTAACCATCATTTCCTCAGTTTAAATTTCTGGAAGAAAAATACCGCAGCTGTTTAAGGGGGGACCAAAAGCGTCAGACCACTTTTTGGATGAGCCGACCTCCATACACAGGTTGGTTTGTTTGTTTATCTGTTTGGTTCTCCCCACTAGCCCAATGTAATTAGTCGATCTAAATAACAAAATTTCATTTTGCCTCATTTTGCCCAGCCTGGTTTTCATTAGACTACCTATTTGTTTTGAATGAGAGGCCCTTGTACCTTCCCCTTTCCTACAGAAGAGTGTCCACATCCAATATAGGAAGAAGGACTTTCCAGTTACCCCCAGGGTGAAGCGAAAGCTGGGACCAGAAAGCTGGTACATCACACCAGTCAGTGCTTGTCTGTCCACCAGATTGTACCAGGTTCTGCTACCTGAGCCAGAGAGCATCTGGAAGGGCAGCATGGAACTCCTCGCTGTCACTTGTCCTTTCATCCCCCACTTTAGTGCCTCCAAGAAAGGGGGAGGCCAGTATGAAACTGGGGAATCAGATCTGCTCTGTGCTTACATTGCATTCCTGCCTAGGCAGGGCTCCTCTGGGGATGGATGGGGCTGCACCTTCCTGGAACTTTCCCAAGCTTCCGATGGGCATTTGCAGAAGGAGGTGAAGGAGGGATGAGGAGGTGCTGCCTGTTGCACATCTGTGGTGGCTAAGGCTCTGTGTCCTTCCTGCTGGGAGGTGGTGTGCTATGAGAGACAAAGCATGGGCTTTGAAGTCAGGTCCTCTTTTAGTCACTGTAGTAATCAGCTCAGGCTAAGTTGTGGCGAAGCAACAAACAAATCCAGAACGTTGGTGGCTTGCAATAACAAAGGTTTATTTCTCTCAGTCTACATATCATTTGTAGGTCAGCTGCAGTTCTGTTGCATTTCTTGAGTTCTTTATCTCAAGACCTAGGCTGAAGAAGCAGCCTCTCTCTGGGAAACTGACCTTGTGGAAGAAGGAGGAGATACAATGAAATCATATGCTGGCTTTTTAAGTTCCTGCTCTCATCCCCTCCATTCATATTGTACTGACCAAACTAGTCATACGCCAAGTCTAACACCAGCAGGGCAGGGGCATTTAACCCATCCCCAACAAAGGATAGCAAATATATTGAACAAGAATACTCCCACCTTGCCCCGGCCACCTACTAACTGTGTGCCCTTTGCAGATTATTGTGAGGTGAGAACAATGATGTGAACTTGAAGTTGATGCCAGGATGGTTAAATAAAACAGGGATTTTAAAAATGAGTATAATATAGTAGGAAATAGATAAGCTAGTTCCCTTTCACATTTCATATACCAGACTTATTGAAGAAATTCTCATCCTTTCAGAATGAGCTTTTCTGATACCCTTCTATGCAGGTGTGCCAATAGTCATGACTTCTCTTGGGACATACTTGCATTTTAATAATGGCTTTACATGTTATTTTAACCTAAAGTCTTAACTCTAACAGTGGGAATTTCAGACACCAGAAGGTGTTGATATGCTTGACCACTTGCTTCCCTGCAGCTCTGACCCTCTAAACTGTCCAGTTTGGGCCACATATCAGAATGAGAAGGAACTATAATGCATCATGCCATGTAAGAAAATGATAGTTGGGACAGCCTCAGCTCAGTCCCCCAGGACTCTCAGAGGTTAAGATAGTTTTGATGCCACCATGCAGAGAAGTATAGACATTGTAGCAGAAGGAGGAGTTATAGGGTTGCCAGAGCAGCCACTGGACCAGTTGAGGTGATATAGCCACTGGGAGAGGAGGGTGAAGATAGGGACCACTGGCCAGGCCAAAGACACACAACTATCTCTCCCTGAGGGATCCTCGGTATCAAGGGTGAGGTGGGGAGGGAATCAGACAAAATTTGACACCACCCTCAAAGAAATCTTGTGTTTTCTATACAACAACACCCCATCAGCAAGGGCAACCAGCACCAAGCAAAACCAGATCAAAACAAAGCTTGGCCAGGGACATCTTCCTGCCACATACATATGGCCAGATATATAATGTGACCCCGCCTACACCATCTCTTCTTCCAGCCTCCTACTACCCCAGAAGATGGAGCCCTAGAAAAGGAGACAGCAGGATGTGTGCCTCTCATCTCCTCTGCCTTCCCCATCTAGAGGTCCTGCTCAGGCCCGAGCTGCAGGGAGGAGAATGGGTGAGCTTTAATAGACTTTGAAATTGAACTGGACTCTTAATTAGCAAAAGTGACAAGAAAGTTATGGAATCAGCTGAAGGTGCTGCTAAGAAACAGGAAATGGAGGACTTATCAGAGCATAGATTAAAATGGTAATTGGAAAAAATAAAGCTGTTATACTCCACTGCGTTAAATCTTCTCAATAAATTGTGAGAACTATTTCTGAATCATTACCTGATTGTATTTCCCCAATTAAGGACTAACTTTCTAATTTCAGGGGTGGAGTTAAACGTGGGTTCTTCTTCCTTTAAATAGTAGGCATTAATTCAGGGAACATAGACTGGTTAGCACAGGTAAAACCTAACCAAGCTTTAACTCTACCTTCCAATCTGCCTTGTCCCAAAGGGATCCCAAAAGGAAGTGGGGCTCCCAACCAGAAAAGAGTGAAGTTTTTTTCTCATTCCAAGCAGGATTTCACACTTACAGATGGCAAAGAAGGTATGGAGTGGTTCCAACCGCCTGTCAGCTCCTAAGAAAACTAGGTCTGCTTCCTCCAGTCAGGAGAAAGGACAGCATGGGAGTAGTTCTCAGAAGGTATACTGTGGAAGCAGGGACTGTATGTCCCACTACTGGAGACTGTCCTGGAGAGACTGGGTAGGCCCTGAATCTTAACAAGAATGATAATGCCATTTCCTCACTAATTAAGCTGATACATTCATACAGCAGATATATACTGAGCACCACAATAAGTCAGGCATTCATCTGCTTCCCTGTTGGGATGTCAGTGAACACACAAAAATATCCTTGCCCCTGTCGGGCACAGATTGCAGTTTGGGGAGAGAGACAATAAACAGTAATCATATAATGTATATGAATTAAGTGAGGAAGTGGGCTGTGCAGTTATCTGCATTCCTGCATTCAGACAACCAATTGACTCAGCATTGAGAGATTACCCTTTCCTCTGCTATTCTTTTCCAACAGGCCATATACCACACGAGCAACTTCATATAGTAGTGTCAAAAGGTGATCCATCATTGCCTTGACCTTTGATGTCAAGATTTATAGTGAACAGCTGCCCTTCCTTGTAAAGACTATCTATGATAAGAATGATGTACTCACAGGTCAAGCAAAACAATTACAAAACATCATCACTTTTATGCCACGCTGAGTATGCGCACTCTTTTTTGTATCTGTAGGTTGTATGGACATTTAAATTAGAAAAGGGCCTTTCAAAAAACATTCAGAACCTGGCCATTTCTCACCAAATCTATCACTCTCACACTAATATAAGTGATCATCATTCTTTAATCTAGTCTATAATCAAAGTTACAAACCAAAACAACATTAAAAGAATATATTATTTAGAAAACGATACTGGGAAAAAATATCAATATGTCGAAAAAATTGAGAGGAATCCCCATCTCTTACTTTACATATTTTTTTAAAAACAGCCCTTCTTAGGATTAAATATCTAAATTTGAAGGTAAGTATAAACGAGTAAGGACAGATTTTAAATCCTGAGTTTGGAAATAGAACAAGGATATGTGCTACCATCCCTTCAATAGAACATTGTACCAGAAGTCATAGTAATGCAAGACAAGAAAGTATGAGCTTAGAAAAGAAAAATGAAACTGTCATTATTTGCACATGACATGTGGTTGTAGACAATTCACAGACTATAAATATAAACTTTTAGAATTACTCATTTAATTTAGCAAAGTTACTGGATACCAAGTCAATATTTTAAAAAATCAATAAAAAATAAATTTAAAAAAATCAATAATAGTATTTTTATATATAAACAAATAATTAAAAATAATATTTTCATAATAGTATTAAAAATATCAATTGCCAGAATAAATTTAACAAAAGATGCACAAGATCTCTACCAGAAAATTCTAAAAAATTGTTGAGATAAATAAAAGAAACCTAAGTAAGTGAAAATCTCCATATAAATAAAATTGATCCTCCCCTAAATTGACCTAAATATTCAATACAATCCAAGTTGAAATCCAAGTAGATTTTTCTATGGAAATGGACAAGATGAAAATCCTATCCAATCCAAAATCAATAAAGAAAATGCAAAGGGTCAAGAATAGGCAAAAATCTTAAATAATAAGGAAAGTGGAAGAATTTGAATAAATTCAAGACATATCAAGATATTTTTTAAAATAGAAAACAGGGTTGATGTGGGGATAGACAAATGAATGAAATGAACAGAGTCTAGGAACAGACTGACAATCACATGGACTTGTGGAGTGTTTCAGGTGGTACTGCAGAGTAGTGGGGAAAGGCCGTCTTTCAATGCTGACTCAATTGGTTATTTGAGTGTTTTTAAAAAATTAAATGACTTCTACTTCACCTTACACAACAATTAATGCCAAATGGATTGAGGATCTATCTGTAGAAGATAAAACATTACAACTTAATGAAGATAATATAGACTCATGTCTTCATATTAGAGAGAAAGATTAAATAGTTCTAAAAAACCGCTAATAAAGGAAAAGATTAATGAATTGAATTATAGTAAAGTCAAAAATCTCGGGCGCCTGGGTGGCTCAGTAGTTGAGCATCTGCCTTTGGCTCAGGTCATGATCCCAGAGTCCTGGGATTGAGTCCCACATTGAGTTCCCACGGGGAGCCTCCTTCTCCCTCTGCCTATTTCTCTGCCTCTCTCTCTGTCTCTCATGAATAAATAAATAAAATTTTAAAAATAAAAAACTTCATTAAAAGATACCATTAAGAGAATGAAAAAAGCAGGGTATAAAGGTGGGAAAAGATATTTGTAACTCATGAAATGAAAATTTATAAAGAATTCCCATAAATCAATAAGAAATAAGATAACTCAATAGAAAAAATAAGCAAAATACTCGAGACAATTTATAAGAAAAGTTATCCAAATGGTCAATGAAATGTAAAGGAGTTCAATCTCATTAGAAAACAGAAAAATACAAATTAAACCTAAACAAGATGCTGTTATACATTTACTAGAATAGCTAAAATAAAAAAGACTGATAATACCTAGTGCTAACAAAAATGTAGAGTAAATGGAACTCTCATACAGTGCTGCTGGGAATGTAAATTGATACAACTTCTTTAGAAAACTCTCTGGCATCATTTACCAAAATTGCATATATGCATGCTCTATGACCCAGCAGTTCACTCTAAAATACATATCCATCAGAAATGTGGGCATATATGTACCAAAAGTTATGTCCAGAATATTTATGCAATATTATTTGTAATAGCTCCAAACTGAAATCAACCCCTGTCCATGAATAATATGTCAACTGTGATATATTGGACTGCTATCCAGAAATTAAAATAAATAGCATGCTGCTAAGCTCAAAAAGAAATCCCACAAATGTAATTCTGAGTGAAAGAAGCCAGATACAAAAGAATATATTCTATTTCTTTAAAGTTCACTGAGAAGAAAAACTCAGAGAGGTTAGAAGTAAAGATAATTTAAGTGATGGTTTAAAAAAGTATGTCCACAATTTTTTTTGATATTGCTCCCTTTAAGAAGTGGAGTCTAAGGGCATCTTGGTGGCTCAATTGGTTAAGCGTCTGCCTTCAGCTCCGGGCATGATCCCAGGGTCCTGGGCTAGGAGAGTGCCTCTCTCTCTCCCTCTGCCTGCCATTCCTCCTTGCTTGTGCTCGCTCTCTCTCTCTCTCTCTCTCTGTCAAATAAATAAATAAAATCTTTAAAAAAAAAAGTGGAGTCTAATATCTTTCCTTTAAGTGTGGGCTGGACTTAAGAGGCCAGCTTCTAACAAATAAGATATAGTGAAAATGACAATGTGTGACTTTAGAAACTACATCAGAAAAAGGCGCTATAAATCTTCCTCCCTCCCTGTCTCCTTCCATCCACCACCTCCACTCTGGGAAAGCTAGCTAACACATTCTGAGGAGCTCCAGGGAAAGGCCCACATGGTGAGAGCATGAGGCCTCTTACAACAGCCAAGAGGACTAAGGTCTCCAATCAAGTCACATGAATGAGCCTTCTCCGAAGAAGATCCTCCAGTCTTAAAAAAGCCTTCCGATGACTACAGCCCTTGACCACATCTTGACTGCAATCTAATGAGAGTCTGAGCTCAAATCACCAAGCTAAGCTGCTTCTAGGGTTCTAACACTCAGGAACTGTGGGATAATAAATGTTTATTGTTTTAACTCACTAGGTTTGGGATAATTCGTTATGCAGAAATAGATGACTAAGGCAGTTAAGTTTAGGAAAGAAAGAGAGGTTAGTTAAGAGAAGAAAGCAAAAGGGAGACACATATTCTTAATGCTCTAGTTCATGTCTTGAAAGTGAACACATGAGTGTTCACTTAGTAATAAACCATTAAGCTGTACAGTTAGATTTGTGCAAAATTTTATATCTGTTATATTCCAGCTATAGCCCAACCTGAAAATTTTGCCAAGGTCAACTACATCATCCAAAAGTCTTTTGTTTTTAAAGAGATACTAAAGACAAAATTAACAGATATGCAGCTACTTGGGAGAAGATGTTTATAATGTCCATGACTGACAATACCTAAAATATACAAAGAACTCTGCAATGCAAAGAAAGGTAAGCAAATAGGAAGGTGGTCAAATAGTAAAAGCAATTCATAGAAAACACAATTACTTAATAACCATGTAAAGAGATGTTCAACTTCACCAGTAAACAGAGACATTCAAATAAAACAGTAGAAACATACCATGTTGCATGTGTTATATTGGCAAAAAAAAAAACAGAAAAGCAGGTAATATCAAGTGTTGATGAGGATGTGTGAAAACAGAACCTCTTTTGTGCTACTGGTGAAAAGGCAAATTATAGTAGCCATTCCTTAAAGCAATCAAGCCCACAAAGCGTGCTTGTACTTGACAACTCCGTAATCCTACTCCTGGATGGAGTTCCTACCACAGGAACAAATGCACAGGGAAGCATATAAATTAATATGAATTGGAGTATGGTTTGAAACAGTAAAGAATAAGATTCAACACCAAGGGATTTCACAAGTAAAAATACAGTGGATGTCTAAGAAGGAAACCTAGGCAGATACCTGATAGAATGAACTAGGTCTGCATGTTGAAATGAGAACAAAGTTCAAAACATAGTTCTGAACTTTAAATTAAGAAACAAAATGATAGTTCTGACAAAATGCCATTTCTGTTCCTTAAAACACACAATATTTTTATTTATATACATACCTGTAAGTAAGCATGTGAATAGCAAAATAGATATTCATAAAATAAACAAGGATGAGTCCTTTCAGTGAAGGAGGATAGATAGATCAGGCTTAGAGGGAGATAGGAGAAAATATTGAAATATAGTATAAATAAAGGAAGGATTTTCTGTGAACCAATAATGAAAATGAAGCATGAATTTAGGAGATAGTGAGGCATGAATTTAGGAGTAGGCATGGTGAACTAATTCTGTACTCCTGGATAGGAAATTCAGCCTCATAGTTGTCAAAGCCTCATTCTTAACTGCCATACACTTAACCATACAGCCCCTTTCTCAGCAGGAATAAAGGAGAAATGAGGGTGCTCTGGGCCTTCCTATAGTGAGACTGTATTGGCTCCTATCAAAAGACAATTATCTTCTGCTTCTCTGCCCACACACTCATCCCCAAGAGAAAAAAAAAATCTTACTGCAAATAGTGATATTTAACTTAAATGACTACCATTTATGAGGCACCTACTCTTTGTCAAAAACTGTGCTGGAACTTTACATGTGTTATGCCCGTAAAACCTCACTATAGTTCTGTAAGTTAAGTTTCTTACCCCATTTTATAGATTAACAAGCCAACGCATAGAGAATTAATTTCCCTAAAGTCATGTATCTGGCCAAATAAATAAATAAATACATAAGCCAGTTCTGTCTGGCTTTCTACCACAGTGTGCTGTCTCCACCCTGGTCTTTAAAAAAGAAACGGACACAAGCCCTTTGGGACAGAAAAATGTAGACATTATATGACTAAGATATAGGAAAAAACCTCATGTTCAAGTATGTTCCCAGAAGCGGTGCATTTGTAAATGTAGTCTTGGCCACAACCCTGACAATAACTGCTGGGAAAGGTGACCCAGGAACAGCTGCTGCACTGTGTTTCTAGACACCCACACCCTGGCTGCCTACACATATCCATGGCATTTGTTGCATCAGGACATGGGGGCAGAGAGCACCTACTCTCACTGTGCTTCCCCCACACTAGTGTGCTGAGACTTTCTTGGAGCCAATGAATCACAGAAGGAATTAGGCAATCTAGGACCTGTGTTGTCTCTCACTGATGACTGCTCATGAACACTTCCTTCTCTACCAGTCAGAATGGAGCCCACCTACCCTTTGCCCAGCCTGCCCTCTAGATAAATATCTTCATTTCTGCCCCCACCCCCTAATTTTAGAAACCAGAACAGTATTTACAATCTACTCATACAGAAATATCTGCTCCAGCACCAAGGACAGTGACTCTTGGCTTCTTGGGGGGGGTGGGGTGCACGGGGTGGGGGTGGGGGAGTTGACCTGGCCATTCTAAGAATCACACCAAGTTTAAGGCAAATGTCTTCAGCAGATAAAAGGGACGTCTAAGTATTGTCTGGTCATTCCTGCCTAGCTGATCAATCCCTACTTTATTTCCAGGCCAGCTCATGAAATGAAAGCCATTAACACTACTGATTGTTTTAGGCAATCCCTGATTCCCCTAGAGCTTTCCAATAGCACCCAACAGAGTGTACTGTAATTTTCAGTGTACTTCTCTGCCTCCTCCACTAGATAGTAAGCTCCTGGAAGGCAGAGATTTTATCTGTTTATTCCTAATAACTAGCAGGCCATTGAGTACATAAAGGTTTTATAAATGGTTAAATAAATGAGATCCGGAGCCCGATGATGTGTCTAAATAAAAATCTAAAGTGCATACAATGTTCTAAAACTAAAATCAAGGGCTAAATTCTACAATCCTCAGCCCTTCTTTGGCTTCCTCACCAGCCCCAAGCTCTCTCCCACTCCATTTACTCAGGCCACCATCTTAAATAAAAAAAAAAAAAGGGATCGTTAAATAATTTATTCATTTAAAAATATGGGCTAGGAATTGAGCGTGGCTGGAAGGATGGTGAAAAGGAACCTCAAAGGGGCTAAAGAATGATGATTTCATTTAAGGTAATGTGAACTACAAAATCAAGAGAGAAATTATAGAAACAAAAAGAAGTATGCAAGCTTGCTCACTGAAAAATGAGAGGAGATTGTCCAAAACCAAAGGAACTATAGGTAGTGACATCATAGTACAGAGTACAGATTAAAAGTTGGGAGAAAGAGCAAGCAAAAGTGAATATCATTATCTCTGGGAGACACGAAGGAAAGTATAAGTCATACTCCCTTGTGATACTATCTATTTAGATGTTTAAAAGAAACCAAATGCAAATATCTCTTAATGTAATTTTTTTCCAGAAAAAAAAAGTTTCACAAATAACCCCTGGCATAAACACAGACCATTTCTAATCAAAGTGTTTAGTCATTTCTGCCATCATTGAGTAGTTCCAGACATACTTTAAAAGGAGTTCAAATTTAATATGACTTAAGATATTTTAAGAATTGTTCACTTAGTTTTACAATAGCACAGAAGTACTCGTCTGCAAAATGATGCAATTTTCCATGAAAAATCAGTGCTGAAGTATTAAATGAATCATGAATTCTGATGCAGATTGTTGCAGAGTGAAGCAATATGAAAAAGAAATTCTACTCATTTTTTTCTGTAAATTCAGTCTTTTGTGCATGCTCTGATTTTTCAACTACTCATCTGTGAAATGAATAAAAAGCATGAAAATTTAATTTGATTATAATTTTATTCCATTGGAAGGGAACAATTTTTTTGCACGGACATATGGAAGCTTTGACAGGTCATCCATTTGAGTGGCCATGACTTGCCATAGTGATGTCTACGAAAATTATTATACACTAATGATCGGAGATGATCACTTGAGTAATGTGTTCTATCACTAGCAACAAATATTTCAAATAAGAGTAGCCTAAAAAATCTATAAGTGAATTTTTCCTACACTTTAAAGAAGACTCTAGGTAGGAAGTCCAGGGCTGAACTGGCAATTCTACGGTCATGAAGGACCCAGTGTCCTATCTTTCTGTCCCACCACCCCAACACATGGTCTCCATTCTCAAATCCCTTCCTGACCCAAAATGGCTGCTTGGGCTCTAATAATTACAACCTGATTCAAGGTAGGGAGCAAGATAAAACAGAGAAAGTCAAGAAAGTCACACATCACTTGTCAGTTCACCTTTTAAGGGGATTTCCCAAAAGCCTTAGAGATAGAGTAGACTCAAAAATATAGACTTAAGCTGACAATTTTCCTATCAGAACAGAAAGGCAATATTTTTACTAATGAATGAGAAAATGGCTATCTGATAGGTGAGTAACCTCTATTATTCAGATAAGGAAAATAAAGCTTAAAGTGGCTATCTGGCTTGCCCGATCTCATACAGTTAGTAAAGACAGACCCTAAACTAGTGTCTGGTCATCCATTCTTCTCTTTCTTCTGCTCTCCTAATAGAACCTTGATTTTGTTCAGATATCCACTGTTCTCACACATGGTGCCCTTGTACTGACAGCAACTGTCCACACTTCTAGCCCCAAAGGAGGGCTTGATTCATTTAAGGCCATCTCATCTTCCTTGCTATACTTGGCTCCAGACTAGTCACAGGATATCAACTAGATCAATTAGATGGGGGAAAGAAAAGGTTTTCTCATGGCTTCTGAACAAGTTATTCCTTGATCATCTAGATGGAAGTCCTGGAAGTAATACTTTATCTACCTTTATATTCTCTCAGTGGTAGATAGGATGTTTAATTCTAGGGCAACACCTCAATACCTGCATGAAGCTACCATGCAGAGGGGAGAGAAGAACCAAGAAAACATCAGAAAAACAAAAATGGCATAAAATGGATTACGCTGGCATAGATTATACCTACCTCTGAGTTATTGGTAAATTTACTTATTCTTTATGATGATTGAGTCTGGTAACTCCTGTTGTTATTGTCAGGTTGTCAGACACATATGGTTTAACACCGGTCCCTACTTGTGTGCCTCCACCATCCTGAGAGGCTCTTTTTCTTGCTGTAATGAGAGCCATAGTATTCACATGTTAGTGCCTAACAACACTTTGAAAATAACATACAAAAGGCCATGTGAGTAATAATAAGTGCTTTCTTGAATTTAGACTAACCCTAGAGATATTTCTATATTTAGCTATTCATCACAGTAAGTATAATTAAAGTTTCCCTTTTTTCTACTTTCATAGAAAGCCACATTTTCTTTCTCCAACAAAGCCTCATGTCATAGTATGGGTCACAGCATGTCTTCTTTACCTCAACAATCATGTCAGTTTTGTGGCTTGACAGAGCTTGAGCGTCATTTGACTTCCCATTGCTTAAGTCTGAATACATTCTTCATTGTGTCTGATCTCTAGATCCTGTAGCATGTCAGCTGTCTTCTTAAACTGTTACTTGCTGGTGCATATTTAAGGCAGCAATCTAATCAGCTGAAATTGATGCTGCTACATTTGCTCCTGGGGGAGTTTCCCTCACAGATACTATTGTAGCTTGAGTGAACATGCCATGACCAAAGTCCACCAACAGGTTAACGTCTATAAACACTGCCTTTTTAGAATTGTACACAAGCTGTCTTTACTGATGGCTGTTTACACATCCAACAATATTTGTTGATCTCAGTGCTTATCATAATTGGAACATTTTTAAATATTTTTTGTGGTGCTAAGTATTTTTGTGATTAATAGTTAAATAAGGAACAGGCCATTAGAGAATCTAAGCAGATTGTCAACAAATGCACAAACACTGATTAAAGGATTATTAATGAATTTTAGCCAGTTAATGGACATTTTCTGTAATAGCATATAACATAAATAGATAACTGTGTTTATAACTGAAGTTATTAACCTATATCAAGACTGAAAATAGCATTTGGCATAATATATATTAATGATGCAAGATTATTAGCAAATTAGCTCAAAACTGGCCTGTTTACATACCAATTGTCAAATTAGTTTGCTATAGTCATAATGGCCTATACACAATAGTGTACTTCAATCTCAGAAATAATAATAATAATGAATTATATACTTGGAGTTTACTCTCTGAGATTTGTCCTTTATCAAGCTTTCTTAAATTTTTATATTTTATTTGTTTTTTAAAGTAAGCTCTATGCCCAACATGGGGCTTGAACTAATGACCCTGAGATCAGGAGTTACATGCTCCACCAACTGAGCCAGCCAGGTGCCCTGGTCCTTATGTTTTAAACAGTGATTCTTTTACAGTGTCTTACTTAAGATTAAAAATGACTTTGGGGCAGCTAATGTTAATAAAAAATAAATTTGCTATAAGCTACTCCCAGTTTTCCATATGTTGGCTAATTTATTTCTTTATTAAAAACACACAGTACAGGTGCCTGGGCGGTGCAGTTGGTTAAGCATCTGACTCTTGGCTTCAGCTCAGGTCATGATCTCAGGGTCATGTGGGTTAGACGACTCTCTGCTTATGCTCTCTTACTCTCTCTAAAGTAAACAAATCTTAAAAAAATAAACCACAGTATACATTGCATATTAAAAGAAAAACATAAAATATTAAAAGCTAAAGGCAATCATCTAGTACACCTCCCCCCCCCCTTTTTTTTTTACAGATAATGAAGTTGAAGGCAGGGAGGTTAAGTGATTTCCCCAAAGTTGTGAAGATACATAGTGTTTAAAACCTACACCTTCTAATTCTTAGCCTGTGATCTTTCTACTAACCCACAGTATTCAGTAATTATTACTGTTGATAAACGTTTAGTCATCCTTAAACATAAACTTCCATTCATTTGCACAATAACCACAGCTTTTATTAGCGTTCAAAGTCTACTTAGAATTCCCAGTTGAATTGATATTTCTGTATTATTTCCAGGTCCAGAAACAAAGTTCTTGGGATCCCGGTGGCTCAACTGTTCAGCACCACCTTCAGCTCAGGGTGTGATCCCGGGGTCCTGGGATCGAGTCCCACATTGGGCTCCCTGCATGTAGCCTGCTTCTCTCTCTGCCTGTGTCTCTGCCTCTCTCTCTCTCTCTCTCTTTCTCTCTCTCTCTTTGTCTGTCATGAATAAATAAATAAAATCTTAAAAAAAAGAAACAAAGTTCTTAAGTTTAACCTATAAATATGTCTAGTGATAAGATAGAATTTGTGCCATAAATACAGATTTCAAAGAGTTTAAGTAGATCAAAATGCACTTAACCCTAAGGCCATTTTTTTTTTCCTAAGGCCATTTTGAATGTTACTCTATGTTTGATGATTCTGATGTACTAACAAAATCTTGAGAGTCATCATTACAAATTAACCAACACTGAACTATTAATCCTAAGTATACTGACCAGTAGGAATTTCCAATATATAAAGACAAAAGTTGATTTTTCCAAATTTCAAAAGGTAAGAAGTAGATCTATAAATTGACATATTGGTAATTAATGGATGGCTATCTGTTTGTATTTTATAGCCAAATCACTCTGATAAAAGAAATCAACTTGGAAACATTGAGTCAAGCATGCTACGACACTTTAAGTTCAGAAATCACCATTTTTAAATATCTTAATGTCATCTCCAAATCATTTTTTTAGGATTAAGAATATAAGGAATTCAATTCAAAATGTTTATGGCCTTCTGAGGTTTACAGAAGAAAACTTCAGAGATAAGGTCCTCCTATCATTATCCATTTGTAAGCTTACCAATTACAGGCAGCCAGAGGAGTTACACTTAGTAAGCAGCTACTATGTGCCAGGCACCATTTGGCACCTTATAGTCACCAACTTACATAACATCTTGCAAGTATTATGAGGTCAGTGTCATTATCTCCTTTGTCATATGAGAAACCTAATGATCGAAGAGGATAATGATTGCTCGTGGTTATACCACAATTCGGTGTCTGTTCCAAAACCCATGTTTTTTACCTCTGGATATTCCAAGAGGAATAACTAGTACAGTACTTTATACTGCAGAGCAAATTTCTCCCCACATGACACTGTCCTAGGATACTGAACATGTTTCTAAAAATAACTCATTTGATCATAGAGGCATCCATCTGGTCTTTCTCCAGCTATTCCAAAGTCATTGTTTCCTGTGCTCAGCACCATATATCTAAAAGCCACTGCTGCTTCTTTTTTCGGCAACTGGAGGTTTAGGATAGAACATTTTCCAAAGCAAATCTGCTGCTCTGAGTGATTGCTCTGAAATCTCTATTCCTCATTAAATTATGACAGCCATAAAAAAAAATAATAACTTGCATTTGCATTGTAAACTAGAAAACGCTACTAAATTTGTGATCTTTTCTTTGATCACAACAACCTTGTGAGGTAAATAGGGTAAATATTTTTCTCATTTATCCAATGAGACTGAATTTCAGCTATGAGATATGGGACTTGCCCAAGGTCACAGAGATGGAATGTGGCATCACTGAATTCCATATCCAGTACTCTCTCTGTTATCCTCAGCCCTCTCCTATAGATGGCCTATGTCTGCCTGAAATGCTTTCTAGAATGAGGATAAATACAAAATATCTCAAAGGTAAGAGAGACTGGGGAGGAAGAGTATACAATAATTTGATCCTACTCTAATGGGCTTTGTGTGAAGTTTCATTACTTATATCTGACTCCCATTCTTTGATAACAACCCAGTTCACTCAGCCCACTTGTGATTCAAGGCAAATTAACCCCAATCTGACCTCAGGGACAGAATATCAGTAGGCATAATCCAAATATCTAGTTAGAGCTTTTGATCAGGAAATGGTATATGGCATAATCCAGGTCAATGAGACTGGAGGGGATGTTTGCTAGGGTCTCATGGGAAAGAAAGGCATGCTCTCCCCTTCTGGGTGGCATATGGTGCATATATAAAGCCTTTTTGATGCCACGCTAAACTCTTTTTTGATGACTGTGGTAAGCCACTGAATCAAACAAATGTTGAACTCCATGCTATATATCATTTACCTATCATCTACCTATCATCTATCTATCTATCTATCTATCTATCTATCTATCTATCTATTTATCCATTCTTATCCTAAGAAGACTCTAAAGCAGACATAGAGTTTTTTTTAAGATTTTATTTATTTATTCATGAGAGACACAGAGAGAGAGAGAGAGAGAGAGAGGCAGAGACACAGGCAGAGGGAGAAGCAGGCTCCATGCAGGGAGCCTGATGTGGGACTCGATCCCGGGACTCCAGGATCACGCCCTGGGCCGAAGGCAGGCACTAAACCGCTGAGCCACCCAGGGATCCCCAAGGCAGACACAGAGTTATATAAGCCAATAAATTCCCTTTATTTTTAAGTAAGTTTGAATTGGACTTTTCTTTACCTGCAACCAAATACATCCTCACTGATTCATGCATACATAGATTTATAGACTCTTGGATAAAAATGAATTGGCTAGTGCTCAGTGGCAACTCTAAGCCATCTCAATGCCATTGCTCTTAAACATAAATAACTTGGGTCCTGGACCATTGCCTTCTGTTACTTTTCAGATTGATGGCTGGGTGCAATTTGCCGATCTTCTCCCTTCAAGCAGCACTTTCTCCTGTTCATTTTTTATGTCGCTAAAATAAAAATATTTTCACTAAGGCAAAGTTAATTAACACATTTAACATCTTCATTAAGAGTTTTTGAGTCCAGCAAGGTGACAGGTAGAGCTAAAGGGAGCTGGGAATTGAGTATGATATTTTGACAACTAATGACAAGAGGACTGATGTCTGGTAGCTGTGGCCATTGAGTAATTAACTACATTTAATAGCATCTAAGAGCTAATGAGATGGTATATGGGGGAAAACTTGACAAAGGGTACAGTACTGACTGAACAAATGCAGAGTGGTACTTTTAAGAAGAAATTTAATCACTATTATCATTGTCAATATGAGAATTCCAAAGGGTGTAAAAACCAGGCAATGCATTTGTCACCTTTATTTACAAACAACTTTAATGGGGTCAGATAAGAATTTCTAGGCTTATACCATGATTATTATGAGACAATTTTTAGGGATCAGATCACTAAAGACTGCATTTACCCAAGTGTCTTCTACTGAATAGTAATCTCAAGGACAAAGGATTCTATAGGCAGTAAAGTGTGGAAAATGCTCCATTGTTTTTGCCTACCTATAATCTATTTCTTTCTCCTCATAACAGTGTCTTATCCCCTCAACAAGCCCATGTGGTTTATACAGTTCTAACCTCTTCTCTCAGAACTGTAGTGGGCACCGGGCACAAACTAGCCAATTAGCACATTCTATTTCCCTGAACTCCATGATTAATAAAGGAGTGGGCAAATGACATCAGTCAGTCCAATGAGAATCAACCCTGGGCCTTGTGCTGGAACTATTGAAAAAGAGGTACACTCCTTCCACTGAGGTTGTTAACCTGTTAAAAAAAAATGAGCCTGGGGCCAGTGGTGGCCATTTGCCACCTTTGAGGAGAGCTTGGCTGAGGAAGAAGCTAACTCAAAAACAAGCAGAACCAAAAGATGACAAACACCTTGTGATGGTCTTTCAGCACCTGATCCCAGCTGTGTCTTAAGTCCCTAACTTTTCAGTTACATAAGCCTTCCATTTAGGAAATCATTCACAAGGAAGACTGCAGAGGCCAAGCCACAGCCACATGCTCCTTACTGTTCACTCTATTTCAGATCACAGCAAGGCTTGCCAAACTGCTGGATACCAACTGCCCCTTACTTCCACCAACTCTTCATTAACACATGACATTCTAGGGTCTATATCCAAACAAACAAACAAACAAACAAACAAACATCAGTTCTACTAAGCTACTCAGTTTTAGGCATTCTGTTCTTCCTCTTTTTCTTTTCTTTCTCTTTTTTTTTTTTTTTGAAATATTTTATTTATTTTTTTTTAGAGAGAGTGTGGGCACAAGCAGAGTGGGGAGGGGCCGAGGGAGAGGGAGAAGGAGACTTCCCACGAAGCAAGGAGCCCAAAGTGGGGTTCAATCCCTGGACCCTGGGATCATGACTTGAGCCTAAGGCAGATGCTTAACCAACTGAGCCACCCAGGTAGCCCTCTTCCTCTTTTTCTTTTATCACAAAGGTCCATATTGGTCCCAAATGACATCTGTCTTTCTCAAATCCCATCTAGTCAGCACCCAATATGTGTCAGCCATTATAACTTTTTTTAAAAGATCTTTATTTAATTATTTGAGAGAGAGGGAGACAGAGAGCACAAGTGAGGAGCAATGGTGGGAAGTGCAGAGGGAGAAGCAGACTCCATCTTGTGAACAGGGAGCAGGGAACCCCACTTGGGGGCTCAATTCCAGGATCCTGGGATCATGACCTGAGCCAAAGGCAGACACCTAACCAACTGAGCCAGCCAGGAGCCCCTAACTTTTATTTTTAAAAATCTGGTTTTCTCAACCAGGCTGAAATCACCCAGAAAAATGCTTTTTTACTTGTATCTTCCCATTTTGTTGAAATAAACATCTCCTCCAACAACTGTACTAAACCAACTCAAGTCTCATCAGGGAAGGCCTCAGGGCATAGCAGTCATTTCCATATCTCATATTTGTAATTCTCTTACCCAACACAGGGAAAAGATCTAACTCTCAAAATACTTAGTGCTATTCCCTTAACTAGACACACACCCCTCTCAAATTCAGAGGTCATGTGCCCTTCTTGAACTCTCTTTCTTGTTGACCCTTTTTCTCTCGTTTTATGAGGATTCTAAACCGGCCAAAAGCACTAAGCACTAGCATGTGTGAAATTGGCCCAAATTAAATGCAGAGATCATAGTGAAGAATTAAGATATTAAAGCTACTTATGGAATTCAGAGGAGATGGGCACTTGCTTGTTAAATCAGTCATTGTCAGCATCTGTTCTGGACAAAACAATTACAGTCTTTAAGCTATTGTGAGATGGGATTAATTTTGCCTCATTTCCCTCTATAGCTTAAAGTACTTCTTCTGGTGATACATTAATTGGCATAAATGTTTCCAAAACTAAACATAGTGAAAAGAGCAGCAGCTGGTTCAGCTGGAGTAGGGGACTTGGGGTGCTGGGGAGTAGGAGGAAAGGCATCAACCCTATCACTGCACTGTCATCATCATCTTCAAATCAGGTCAAGATTCCAGAGAACAAGAGGAAAACATCAAGACTGGAAACAAACCTCACGAATGAAGCAAACCTTTGCAATTACTTATCAGGGCAAGGTAGAGATAAAGTGAGCAATCCTTATTTCTCATAACATACATTAGATTACGTGTGTCTCCTATTTGATCACCATTTTAATAGAGACTCAAACCTCTAGGGAACATGGATATATGAACATAGATCAAAATAAGAAACAATTCAGTGTATCTCCTATGCAATCATCCAGGGCTTGGCTTGATCATTAAAAGGGAGGCCTTTAGGGTCAGAACCTAGAAAGCAGTGAACTGTTGTCTGGTTCAAGACTTGGTTGAAGAGGCTAAATCATGTTTCAGGATCTGGAAGTTCATTAGTAGTTGTCCCAAGCCACATGGAGAAGGCGTCCCAAACCAATCTGAACACAGAATAAAGGTCCAGTGCCTGGGATGATTAGCCAATCGGAAGACAGAGGGCTACAGTTAGTGGGATAACTGAGTCTTCCAAGCACCTGAACATACTGACTCTTGCTTGAATCATCTTTTATAGACACTCCTGGTACCGAATATGATGGACATAGGAAACTTATTGCAAAATTAACTCAACACTATGCCATTTTGTTGAAAGAGGTGGGAGTGGGGCAGCCAGACTTTATTATAAACTCTCCCTCCCCGGGGATTCTGAAAATAGGCATCTGTGGCCATTGACTTAGGCCTTCCACCACTAGGACCTGGAGGAGATGAAGACTGGAACTTCACTGCCTTTTCTAAATTATCTCATCGCTTTCATCTAATGTGCTGAATGCTTTACAGAGTCTTTAGTCTTCTTAAGAGCTTTGAGGAATGAGTAAATGGAATAAAATATTCTCATTTTCTAAAAGTCATTGAATTAAACAGGAGAAAGCGTACACACAGCAGGTGAATACATATCTTTAAAAGGCTGACAATAAAATAATCACTGTTTTGCACAATGGATATTTATTCAGAGAGTAGTGATTTGCCTGCCCAGCTCACGAAGGGAATATGCTGTGGACAGACTTGACCCACAACCAATAAAATCCATTCTTTTCTTGGTGGCAATTGCAGGGGTGGCAGAGACTGAAACAAGTTTACAGTCCTCTCCCTGAGTTTCTCTCTAGTGCTTACTGATTGTTTTGTATTCAAATCTGCTGCTGAGGCTGCTGCCTCTGTTAATAATGTAACCTTTCCTAGATGCAAAGGTGGCTAAAAAGACCACCTCTTGACCAATAATCATCCCTACATTGTCTATTGTAATGGGCCGTTGGTTGATGGTAATAGCAAAATTGCTGCAGTTTGCTGCTGTGTGGGGCTCAGGAACTCTGATGATGGACCCAGAGACTCCTTCATTCAGAGTGAATTCTCATTGCTACTCTGGGTGTGACTGCTCACCAGAGCTATTCCCTAGCTTTCCCCAGGAGAACTCCATCACTCCTGGTTCATTGACTTGGGTCTATGGAAGAACTCTCAGAAGAAATTTGCTCCCATTCCCTCATTTTCCCAAAGAACAAATGAAGTCTCAGAACAGAAGACTGCCATAGTTAAACCTACTCAAGTAAGTAGAAATTGAGCCTCTTTAGTATCTTTCACATCCATTTTCTTTTTACTAATAACATTAACGATAGCCTTTGATGTTGAGCAACTCTATGTGCTGGGCACTTTTTTTTTAATTTATTTTTTATTGGTGTTCAATTTGCCAACATATAGAATAACACCCAGTGCTCATCCCATCAAGTGTCCCCCTCAGTGCACGTCACCCAGTCACCCCCACCCCCCTCCCTGCTGGGCACTTTCTATCATTTTCAATCTTCATCATAACTTTGCAGTTAGGCATTATTACTTCTTTCCACAGATTGTAATACTGAACCTCAGAGAATGTGAATGATTTGCCACATGCCAAATGCCAATGCTACAAGCCAAATGCCACATCAGTAACGAGTAGTTGAATTTGGATACAAACCTTGCTCGGATTCTGGTGTCCCTGTTCCTTCTCATAACTTCAGCAGCACATGAGACAGTGTTAGCCCCCAACATCCTCAGGCTCCAGAGGAAGACTCCCAAGTACCCACTCTAGCCTTAACTATTACATCTTCCCCTCAGGGGCTTCAGAAGAAGTTTGGCCTCCTGAGAGAACCATATAATCCCATGTAGTATCCACTATGGCATCAGGATGTCTCAGCTTTGTGTCTGCAAATGCCTACTACAGCAGTGCCAAGACTCAGGAATTTGAATATCACTGTGAACAAGTAATCTATTCTCCAGGACCAATCCGGCCTTGCTCTGTAACAGTAACTTTCTTAGACTCCCTGGGAGAGACTCTAGGTTTACAGTCTGGCATTGATTCTTTTTTACTCTCTGTGTTGACCTTGACAAGTTATATAAGCCCTCTGAGACTGTTTCCTTGAGTGTAAAAACAGGCTAATAACAGGCTGACAAGAATTTTATGAGGACACAATCCATAAAGGTCCTAATAAAGGATCTAAAATCTTCTAAACCCTAAAGAAATTATCCTCTCCTCTCGTTTCCTTTCCTTTCTTTTCTTTCCCTTTCCTTTCTTTTCCTTTCCTTTCCTTTCCTTTCCTTTCCTTTCCTTTCCTTTCCTTTCCTTTCCTTTCCTTTCCTTTCCTTTCCTTCCTTTCCTTTCCTTTCTCTTTTTCTCTGCCTCTCCCCCTCTCTCAGTCAACATAAACTCTTTCCCTGACTGGCCTCTTTTCTTTGATGCCCCAATCACTGAAGTTTCCTGGCATTCTATGTGCTTTGCAATTAAACCTCCTTTTCTTTCTATATTATACAGAAGGACCCAGAAGAGAAATGGACTAATGGTAGGCCTGTTAGCCTGGAAAACTTGGATACGAGAGATCATGAAAAGAGGGGAAAAGATTGACACAACAGAATCATGGATGGTTAGTGATAGAAAAACTGTATTATTTGATAGAGACTTTTACTGTTCATGGAATCTGATTCTAATTTCATTCCAGCAGTTGGAAGTATTATTCTTCTCCACCCTTACTTGTAATTGCAGTTGAATGGGGCCATATTCTAGTCAATGGGTTGTGGGCAATAGTAATGTGCATCACTTCTAAACCAGAGCATTTAGCTGCTGGTATATGGTCTTCCAGCCTTGGTCCTGCCTGCCAAAGTGAGCACTGGAGTATCATGTTGGGATGGGGCAACATAAAATGGCCTAGAGTGACTACATGGAACAGAGCCCATAATGACCCACAGTGGAAACATAATGTCAATAAGAAGTAAACTAATTTTAGACTACTGCAAGTTTGGGCATGTTTGTTACCATAGTATAACCTACAGAATACAGCAATCCAAACCTTGGCTTTCATGTCACTGCCTCTTGAAAAAGGTATTTTTGTCTCTAGTAGCAGGTCAGTGACTTTACAGATATTTTGGGAAAGAGCACTAGACTGAGAGACAGGAAGCCCATGAAATGAATTTTAGACCTGGCTCATCTACCAACTATAGGACCTTGGGTTATTCATAACCTCCAAGTCCTCCCTTTTCTCATCTATAAAATAAGAGTTAGCATATCCCCAAATGTGAGACATATAACACCACTGGTACTTTAGATCCTTTCTCCTCAGAGTGGTCCAAGAACCAACAGCACCAGTATTCCTTAAATTGTATTAGAAATCCAAGCCATCGGGCCCCACACCCAAGGACCACTGAATCCAATTCTGAATTTTTAACAAAATCCCCAGAGGACTCCTATACACATTAAAGTTAGGAGAAATATAGGGGTGCCTGGGTGGCTCAGTCAGGGGCTGAGGGTTCACCAACCCCCTTGCCATGCCCTCAGGGACTCCACATGTGGAGTCTGCTTAAGATTCTCTCCCTTTCCCTTTGCCCCTCTCCACTTTGAGCACATGCGTGCTTCCTCTCTCTAAATAAATAAATACATAAATAATATATAAAGTTAGAAGAAATGCTGATTTAGATGGTACTAGGACTCAGAACTAAATGGCATATAATCACAGGGTGAGAAGTTATTCATTTTCCACTTGTCTTTCAATCTTTCTGATTACTTCATGGGGAAAGACTCAGTTTGATGCCAGTATGTCTTTACTACTTCTCTACAGTTGCTAATTTTCTTTTTTAATAAGGAGAAAACAAGCCTCAGGTTCCTAGACAGGCAATAGTATTTAGCTTGACTATTAGAGCATTGTTTTTTTTTTCCTTTGCGTTTATTTAAATGGTTATCTTGCACTTATGGCAACTGATACGTTTTCTATTTAAAGTAGTAATAGAAACCTCTTTAAAATAAATTGAGTAGAAAAGTAAATGTATTTAAAGAAAATATAATAAATGGGAAGAAGCGTTTGCTCTAATGGTTCCCCCCACGTCAGGGAACTCCATTGGTTGGACACTCCTGACTCTTCTCTGCAGTTTCATCATTAAGGGACTTTATTTACTCTGCATCGGTTGGAGGTGGGAAAAGTGCTATATGTCGTTGTAAATTTGGGAAGAATGAAACGAACACGATTAGAAAAGAATCCCTCTTCTTCTTAAAATTTAGATACCCAGAATATAATTACTCAAAGATAATAGGCTTATAAGCTCCCAGGCCAATTGGTCAAATCCTAGCAGCAGGTTATTGATTCAATGTACCTTTATTGTGTGCCTAAGACATACTGGGCTCTTCTCTTCTCTTCCTGCTACCCAGAAGCACCTCCCACTTTGGAGGGTTTGGGACCAGCTTCTGGCCACGCTGTTGTGGTGCTTTTGGTTTCTTGGCTTCTAAATATGCTCAGGGGGAAATGTCTAGAAAATGTCTAGAAAAGCCTTCTAGAAAAAAGCATCGGGTATGCATCATCATAAGTCATGAGACAGAAAAACCGGTAATTGTTCTTAAGGCATCTGGCCAATTCCCTCATAGCCTAACCATAACCCACCCAAGCAGGTCTATCATGAAAGATTTCAGTCATTACCTTGCTAAAGACACAGCATTTTGGCAAAAAGCCCTTACGTAAGAGGGCACTGCACCTTTCTTACAGAGTAATCACTTTTATGTCTGGGCCCCTGCATTTGCCTTTGTCAGTTCTCCACCATTCCAAACGGTGGTGCTCCTTTTCTCCTTGTCTTAACACTCTATTTTGTTTTCATCACAGTACTTATCTCTACTCTTTGTTTGCTTGCTTAGAGTCTGACTCCCTCCATTAGATTGTAAGCTAAAGAAGAGCAGAAATCATCTCTATATTGTTTGTGGCTATATCTCAAGTGTCTAAAACATGTCAAATAAGTGATTCAACCTTCCCCTATTCCAACTGGAACAAAAAAAATGTGTGGCTCTAAATGCTCAACTACATTTTTATCTACTGCCTTTCTACTTGTTGGCTCATTAATGCTCTGCCAAGAACTGAAAAGTGTCTGCACTGGCTTATAAAGGCAACAGTCAACAGGCAAAAGATAACAGCTTATAAGTAAAGGAGTAGGACCCAAGGGAAACCTTATCAAGAAATCATTGTTAAGGTGGAACTTTCTATTGCAATCAATCCTAGATCTGCCCTCAAGCTCCTTTTCTGCCCTTCGATGGGTAAAGCTGAGTTGGTAATTCAAAACTAGTTCAAGAAAAATTATTCAGAGTCCCAGGGCAATTTCTGGTGAAATTGTCCAAAATTCTCTAAAATTCATACTCATTTAAGTAAATGCTTATAGAGGTACCATTTTTGAGGCAAACTATTTCATGTTTATTCTTCCATTTATCATGTCTTGTCATAACAACACAAAAGTGGCCAGGAGTCAGAGGTGAGGCAGCATTTTACCTAACCTGGACAATATTTTTAAATGATATGTTTAGAAGCATGAGTTGGCACATTCTTGGTCTTTTCATCTCTCTAAATATAAAGAGGTCTAGATTCATAGTTTCTAAAGAATATTGAAAGGATATAAACCAGGAAACCGGACTGGCGTCTTCTCAAGGGTAGGTAAGGGAGCTTCCTTGGAAGTTTCTGATTTCTGTGAGGACTTTATTGGATTTATTGGTGGTGGATTGGAGATTCATATCACCATTCAAGGTGCTGATGAATAACCAGAAATTGCTCCCGGATGCTGAATAATTTTTTTTTATTTTGATCGTATTTTATTTCAAACCCATTTGAATTTCTAATCTAAATCTATTTTACCTGGGAAAGGCAGAAAAATCTAAACTTTGCCATCCTGATATACAGGCACCAACTTATCTCAGATATTAAATACTCATATCCCTGTGATTGTGGCCGGTGTTGTTCTAAAAATGAAGACCAGGGGTGGGGGGGAATGAGATTTAATCCATCACAGAAGAGTGAAAATGAAAAGTAATACAATGCCCAAAACACCACACCCCTTGAATTGAACACACACAGACTTACAGAAATACACTGACATTTTGGTAGTTGCTCATCTTATGACAAATCCTATCTTCCCATCCCTTCATGCCCATAATGCATGTAGAACAAATTCAGAAGGGTTTTTTTTTTCAGTCTGTAATATTAACAGCTTGCATTTGTTTACTTTTTTTTACCTTTCAGAGTGTGTCTTCTTACACATGAGCCCATTTTAACATTACAACTACCTCCTGGAGAAGGCAGAGAAACCTTCTATTCCTGTTTTAAAAGTGAGACTCTGAAAACTTCAGTGATTTGCCAAAGATCATACAAAAGTAGTGGACAGAACCTATACTAAGACTCCAAATTTCTGATTCTTTCACTCTATGCCTTTCCTGCCATGTTTCAGAGTTTCTTGGGGATCCCAGGAGGTCTGACATAACCTTAGATTGTGGGAATGTCTCAAGATTTCAGGCCTGGATGCTGGTCCAAGGCAGTAGTGAGCTTGAGCGAGGTGTACTCACCAAGACTCTCGTGGCACTCGAAAGATGAATGGATAAAGAAGCTGTGGTCTATGTATACAATGGAATATTCCTCAGCCATTAGAAACAACAAATACCCACCATTTGCTCCGACGTGGAGGGAACTGGAGGGTATTATGTTGAGTGAAATAAGTCAATCGGAGAAGGACAAACATTATATGGTCTCATTCATTTGGGGAATATAAAAAATAGTGAAAGGGAATAAAGGGTAAAGGAGCAAAATGAGTGGGAAATATCAGAAAGGGAGACAGAACATGAGAGACTCCTAACTCTGGGAAATGAACTAGGGGTGGTGGAAGGGGAGGTGAGCGGGGGGTGGGGGTGACTGGGTGACAGGCACTGAGGTGGGCACTTGATGGGATGAGCACTGGGTGTTATTCTATATGTTGACAAATTGAACACCGATAATAAATAAATTTATATAAAAAAAAGACTCTCCTGGCACCAGTCAGTTTTCTGGGGAGAACCCAGAGCCTCTGAGCTAGAATCCACAAGCTAAAGATAGATTTGAATTGCTCCATCGTAGGGAAGGGCTATCAGTCAGCCAGTATTCTCCTCAAACACAAGCCTGGTGAATTTGTTTCCAAGGGTAAGGAGTTACATTTCATTAGCTTCCATGTATTTTGAGGGCTTGGACCAAAGATGCAAGAAAAATCAGTCTGCTCAATACATGTCAAATAATTCTTTCTCCGATAAGACCATGTTTATCCCTGGGTTGGTACAATCTAGTCCTCATCCTTCTGAGGCATAACATAGTTCTGGGATACTTACTATAATGAAAGCAATGAAAAATATAAGCCTTGTGTCTCTCTCCAGGCCCCTTTCAGACTGGTTATCTCTTTAGCTTAATCTCACAGATGCCTCCCCCAATTTTGCAAAAGATACTTCCGTTCTGCTGGCACCAATCACAGTCTTCTTATTTTCTGAACTTTATTTATTTATTTATTTATTTATTTTTAAATATTTTATTTATTTATTCATGAAAGACAGAGAGAGAGAGAGAGAGAGGCAGAGACACAGGCAGAGAGAGAAGCAGACTCCATGCAGGGAGCCCTATTCTAGGACTCCAGGATCATGCCCTGGGCCAAAGGCAGGCGCTAAACCGCTGAGCCACCCATGGGTCCCTGAAATTTATTTTAATAGAGGCAGGGAAAGGACTCATATTTTACTGAGTTACAGATATGTTCCAGCACTGGGCTACGCAATTTTAAGAACATTATCATTTAGAATTCTCGTAATGGTCCTGTGAGGGGGTCGTTTCATAGATGAGAGAAGAAAGGAGTTAAATAACTCAAGGTCACACAGACTAGAATTCCTGGTGGATCTTCACCCCACACAGTCTTTCCACCCCTAAGATGTTGAGAGCCTAGAGATAAATTTGACCTATTTGAGCTTTGGAGAAGGAGGAGGGTCTTGTTTTTGAAAGAGAGAAGAAATCAATCTCTCCCAGCCTCTCTTTCCAGGAACGCCGAGGGAAGTGGAAGACCTTTAAGAGCAGCAAACCTCAGCGAAGGAGGAGGGAAGCTTTTAGAGGGTAGGAAGCGGGTCTGGAGGGCCTGCGTTGCTCAGTGCCGAGTCCAGCCAAGGGGGAGCTGCTGGAGGACGCCTTCTCGGCGCGCGACTCTGCAGACAGCTGCCTGGGCCTGCTTTCCCAGGGCAGGGAGCCTGCAAGGGGCCCGCTAAGCCCTAGGACAGCCTGAGATGCGGGAAACTGGCACCCCGAGGCTCAGCAGGCCAGAGGAGAGTGGAGAGTGGCATGCAGCTGAGTGTGTGAGTGTGAGTGAGTGTGAGCGCGTGTGCACGCGCTGGGAGGCGGGGGCGTCTGGAGAGCGGCCTCTGCTCAATAACGGGAGGGGTTGGGCCGCCACGTGACTCCCGGGAGGCGGAGACGGGCGAGCTGGAGGGAGGATTGACAGGCCGCCCGGAGTGAGGGGAGGAGGGGGGCGAACTGAATAATTGAGGAGCAGCTCAGCGGCTGCGGCCGCCTCCTGCCTCCCTTGGCCTCCGCGGCTCCGCATCGCAGCGGGAGAGACGGACTCTGGCGCTGCGAGCGCGGACGACAGCCCCCGGCCCCTGCAGCCCTCCGGTGAGTGAGCGTCCCCCGTCGCGGCACTGCCCCCTCCGCGCCCCTGCACCCCCCTGGATCCCCCGCCAGTAGGATGGTCGCCTCTTGTTGAATGAGCCAGGGAGCCGGAGCCACGAGGGGGTGGGGGGGGGGGGCAGGAACATGGCGCGGAGGCTGAGGGCGCCCTCCGGGAAGGGGCCCCTGGAAGGAGGAAGGAGCTGGGTCGGGGTCTCCCCGTAGCTGGCCCGGAACGGGGCCTGGACCGTGTCGGGGTCGGGGGGCGCCAGGCTCCGACTCGCGAGCGGCCAGGCGGGGTTGGGGACGGGGCAAAGGCAGCCCTGGCGCGGCCGGAGCGAGAGGCAGAGGAGGGAGCCCCGAGCAGTGCCCGGGTCGCCCGGGTCTCCGCTGGTGCCGGGCCTGCCCTTCCGTCCCCGCCTTGTCACACACCGGGCCCCCGCGCTCGCTTCTCGGCCGCGGACTGAGCCCACGGAAAGGAAGGGACGCTTTTGCGGCCGTAGCCCGAGGGGAGGGCGGGGGCAGCGTCTGTCCTTTCACCTGAGAGCAAACTCTTCCAAGGGACTCCCGCTGCGCCCGACACCCAGACCTGGCCGGTGCGCGGCGAGGGGCATCTGTCCCCCGAGACTGGGGATACAAGGCGGGGCAGCAAGAAGGCCCTGGGAGGAGAAAGGTGCAGGGGAGCTCCCTGGCCAGGGGGGCAGCCCCGGGGAGCGGATTCTCGCCCACCGTCGGAGCTTCTTCTCTTCCTCTATCCCAAATACATCGGCTTCTTTACAAATCCAGAGGGCCTCGCGTGATGCAACCCCAAACCTCCTTCTCCCACCGGAGTCACCCACACCCACCCGCGCGCGCGCGCACACACACACACACACGTGTATTTTATATTGTGGTCGAAAACTAAGATAGAAGTCGCCAAATGACTAGAGGTAAAGGGAAAGCAGGGGAAGGATGGAAGGAAAACTGCAACAGCAGAGCTCTCGCCTACTCCCGACACTGCTCACCCCACTACCCGTGTGAGGCTCCATTCAGAGTCCCGCCTGGACTGGGAGTCTTGAACTGGATTCCAATGCAGAGGGAAAACTTGAGTGGGGGAGCAGGTGGGATGTCGTCGAAGTGGCGGGGCCGGTCACTAGCGGGAGTTGACCAAGGGCCACAGAGCGATAACCCGCCTGCCGCCCCCCCCCCCCAACCCCCCGGGGTCGGACAGGAGCCTGGACCGCAGCGCCGGCCGCGGGGAGGGCCGCTGTCCGCGGTGCTGAAAGTTGGGGCGCTGTCCGCGGTGCTGAAAGTTCGGAGGGGCCGGGCGCTGTCCGCGGGGGGACTGGCGGCTCGCGGCTTGCCCCGCCTTCCCCCGCCGGCAGAAACTGCCTTAGAACCCCATAAGGAGGATCCAGGTGGAACCAGCGACCTGGAGAAACAGATAGAGATGCTCTGCGCTCCCCGGCTCTCTGCCTTCCCCCAGACTCTTCTTGGAAGGCGGCTTTCCGGACTCCTGGGTAGAGAGGAGCAAAGAGTGGGTGTCACTCCAGAATCCAGCTTTGCTAACTTCAGGTGGGACTGAGACGTGTGGCTCCTTCTTTCTGTGTCCTCTGTGCGGCGAATCTTCCTGCTGGTAAAGTGTTGGAAATGCAGTTAGGGTTGTTATTCTGTGAAACACTCCTGTGGCTTTCAGGAACCAGAGAATTGTGAGGCTACCAAAAGATGACGCTTCATTAATGGAGAGGATGGGCTGGCTATTCCTGGCTATGGCTTTTTCTCTCCTCGGCACCCCTCTCTCCCCACCACAGATTGTTTATATCCTCTAGATATAAATCTTTAAGCGGCCCTGAATGGTTATTTCTTTGACTAGTCTTTTAAATTATGGGTAAAATGGGAGAGAATTGAGTCAATTTGTGGAGGCCAAGCTCTGAAAATATTTTACTGAACACCTACTATCTACCAGGCCATATTATCTCATATACTCTTTTTTTTAAGATTTTTATTTATTCATGAGAGACAGAGAGAGAGAGAGAGGCAGAGACACAGGCAGAGGGAGAAGCAGGCTCCATGCAGGAAGCCTGATGTGGGACTTGATCCCAGGACTCCAGGATCACGCCCTGAGCCAAAGGCAGACACTCAACCGCTGAGCCACCCAGGGATCCCCTCATGTACTCTTCATAATAGCTGTTAACTATTGTGCAGACATAGAAATGTCACAGATACCTGAAAACTGAAGTTAGATATCTTGAATCCAGAGCTTGGATTCAAATTCAGGTCTGCTTAACTCCAAACTCCAAGCAATTTTCATGCCCTCATTTTGCCATTTGGCTTTGGATAGCTGTTATTGGAGAATATAGCAAAAGAATGCCAAAAGAGGAAGGTCTACTTTCATTTTCACATACACTACTCTCTCTTCCAACTCTTTCCTCTTTAATCTGTTCACCCACTCACTGTTACTGACTCCCACCATACCAACTGCTTTTGTACATGCTGACTGAGATACCACTGTTCACATAACTTGAGCCTTAGGATTACAGAACAGCCAGCTTTCCTGAAAGAGCAGTGGGGCTTCATAGGATCTAGAGGACTTAGAGACCACACTTGCTTTCATATTTAAAATTATACTCTTGAGTTTTAGGGTTGGAATAACCTTAAGGGTCATTCAGCACCATTCAGGTCCTTCTTTTACAAGAAGGAGAATTTGGAGACCAAAAAATGATTAGTAGTCTAAGTCACATGGTTGAAAAGTTAGGATTAAACCCCATTAACTCGATTCCAAGGTCAGTGCCCTTTCCACTATCCTCATGGTAACTCAAACACTCTTCCCTGTTTTTTTCTTTGGTTTTCTTTGACAAGAACATCAGCATCAATAAACTACATTCAATAAAAATCACGAATACAAATGCCTAAAATACAAACACTCATCTTACCTACACTTTCTTCCTATTCTTTTCCCCTCTGGGCTCACTGTTTCAGTCTTGTCTGACACAACATACCTGACCCACTTTCCTCAGCAACAGTTCTCCTTATGGTGGCAATTTGCAAATGGGGATGGCAGTATGGCATTTCTCTACTTTCCTTTGTGTTGCCTATATTTCCTCTTCTATGGTCTATTCCCAACAAAACAATTTTTCCAAAATAAATTACCCTAAGCATCTTCCATCATCTCACAGATACTTGGAAGAGGCCTTAAAAAGATTTAGGCAGAAATAAATAAATGATCGTTATAAGTGCTTATATCAATAAGCTGTGAGCCACTATCCTAGGTCCTTTCATAAATCATTTCATTGAATCTTCACAATTCTGCCAAGTAGATAATTTCATTAGAGGTGGTCCTGGATTTCGAGTCTACTCTAAATGCAGCAGATCTGATGCTCTATGTATTTCTGCTTGCTTGCCTTTCAGCCCCTAGTGAAATCTCAGCTTTATTAATTGGATTTTGTAACCCTAATAATTGCATTGACAAGAAGGAAATTTTTATATTTAACTGAATTGTCCTATACTGCTCTAATAGGTAATGTTTAGAAATTCAAATTCAGTTCAAATGGTAATATCCTGTTCTTTTATCTCAAAACTTACCACAGCATACTCTCCCTTCATTTATTATCCTTTACTTATAGATCCCTTATACCTTCTTAATTTTAATATTAACTTTCTGCTTCAAACCCCATCTAGAACCTGTTAAGGCACAACTCATAACTGAATATAGAACTTCTATTGTACCCTCACAGGGTGATCCTGCCAGGATGTTGTTGGTGGGATGCTCTGGGCTCTAAACCATAATCTTAATCTGTCTAGAACTGTCTGCCCAATATGGTATCACTAGCCATGTGTGCCTATTTAAATTTTAATTAATATTAACATTTAATGAACATTAAAATTTTCAATTTTTTAATCACACTAGCCATATTTCAAGTGCTCAATAACCATACGTGACTAATGGCTACTTAATTGAACAGTGCAGACATAGAACATTTCTTGCATTGCAGAAAGTTCTATTGGACAATGCTGCTTTAGAAAGTGCTAAAAAACATCCTCATGGCAACTGAAAACTTGGGATTTGTAAGAAGAATTTGAAATTCTGCTTTAAAACTTCTGCCAAGAAAGGAGGAAAAGCCACTTGTGGCCTAGGACACCTCTGAAAGCCCATATATGCTCAAGATAATAAGGCTAACAAAGAGAGTATATGTCTCACTAAAGGAGCTGGTGACCTCTAGGTTTTGTTTCATATGGAATTCGTTTTACCACGGAGTAAAACTATGGATGGATCTTGCTGGTTTCCTGATTCCAGCTTAGAAAAAGCCTGGAAATTCTTATTCAAAATTCAAGTTTTATACATATATATGTGTATATACATGTGATACAAGTTATACATATATATGTATATCACATATACATGTAACAACATGTATAAATGTCTGTGTGTTTATGTGTATTTGTATGAGCATGTTGTCTTAGTAGAGTATGATAAATACAGGACTTGGAGTTAGTAGTTCCAGGTCAGTTTGTGCCATACACTCATCTAAGTGTGCCCCTTACTACTTGGTGACATCTAAGGCCCTCTAGAGCTCCATTCTTTCATTTATAAAATGCTGATGAGCATTGCAACACCCATCCCAAAGGGTTATTGTGAGACTCAAAGTATAAGTAAATGAGAGTTCTTTGCAGAGAGCATGATTGATATGTAATGGCTGATAATCTCATGTAGATATAGTATAGTATATAAACAAATAAGGTAGTTTAAACTGAATGCATTGCTGAACATTTCTAACCACAGATAAATATATTCTACTTTTGTTATCATTTTTCACTGAACAGTAGGATGCTGAAGAAAAAATCTTTTTGGTTGTTGATATATCTTGTTGGTTAATTTCTATGAATTGAAATCCCTTATTATTCAAGGTTTATTTTGCCCTGAACATTTCCTTCAGAAAAAAAAAAAATACCTAGGAAGTCTCAGTGGTTCTGAAACAGATTTTGCCCTTTATCTAACAGGTTTTTTTTAAGATTTACTTATTTATTTTAGAGAGAGAGAAGGAGAGAGAGTGTGTGTGTGAGCTTGCGTATGAGCAGGAGGAGGGGCAGAGGGAGAGGGAGACAACCAGACTCTCTGCTGAGCAGGAAGCTTGATGCAGGCTCAATCCCAGGACCCCGAGATCATGACCTAAGCCAAAATCAGAAGTTGCACGCTCAACCAACTGAGCCACCCAGGTGCCCCTCTTTAACTAATAGCTTTAAGTCAATCATCAGAAATTATCCTGTCATGACAATAGTGGTTCAGATAACAGAAAAAATATTATTGATGTTCTTCAGCTTGGGTGGGTGAAGGAGATGATTTAAAAAGACTATTTTTACCATTTACTCATTGAAATGAACCTCTACCCATCTCATGAATCAATGAAAACAAAAATAATTCTGTTTCATGCATTGATTAACCCAAAATAAAAGTAAAAACTATCAATTTGACTGAATTCTTGAAGTTGCATTAGGGATTCTGACCTTAAGTAAAGGGCCTTTACACTATCCATTCTCTAAGGTCAAAGGGTAGTTATCTGAAGGGGCACCACCTGTGTGCCATTCAGCTCTACTAGTCATCTAAAGTGGAGATATCTGTGCCACTTTAGGGAAGGTCAGAACAAGCCTTCCCATATTCTGACCAAGACACATTAACCTCCAAGGGGCCTAGAACACTGAGCCCCAAGGAAGTTCACCGCAAAGGCATGAACAAGATAGAAGGCTAAAGATGGAGTCAATGTTGTCAGCATTCCTACAACTTAGCTAACATTTACTCCCAAACCTGGCATCTACACCTGAGCCCTGCCTCCACCCAAACCCCAAACTACAGTGTTTATAATTTAGGTAGGTGTGCTTTTATATATATATGAATCCTTGACTGGATCAGGAAATCACACAAGTGCATTCATGCCTTCTTTAATAGATCACCATTTTGATACCTAAATATTTTTCTCTTACAACACAAAAGTTAACACAATGCTCAGGCATTATAGAAAATAAGCCTGCAAAGGAAGCAATTCCATCAAATGATTCTTAACTGTATTATGTTTGCTATTAATCCTGAAAACTCAATGAAGTAATATATTTTCTTTTGGGGGTAGAGGGGAGCAGAAGTGCCTGAGAAATCAAGCTGAGTATAGATAGATAAGGGCTCTAGAGTCTCTCTCTCTCTCTCTCTCTCTCTCTCTCTCTCTCTCTCTCTCATTCCAGGAGTTCTGGCAAGTTATTTCCTTTTTTTGGAACCTCGTTTACCCTTGTTCAGACTTTGTTAAGGCATGAATGGTGATTTATAAGATGCTCTGCCAGAGAAATAGCTGAAACACACTCTCAGCCCCAAATACTCGTCAAGCATGCCATTCTCAGGCCTTTGTTGCATATGAAATTATATTACTAAAGGGAAAATTAGTGAGATTGTTGACTGTTCTCCAGTAGCTCATGCTGGCTTTAATAATAGACACCTTTTGTTGGGAATCATGGTTTATTCATTTCATTGGAATTGTTTGTCTCTTGGAAGGGCTTGGATTTTGGAAGGAGGAAAATACATTTACCTTGGAGCTGAAAAGAGTTTACTTTTCACTGTCTTTAACTTGAGGGATTTGAATAATTTTATATCCCAGGAAAGAAAGGGAATTAACAATGTAGCTTTGAAACTTATGCTGGTAGCAAACAATCATTCACTTAATAAAGTAACTGAGGCTCACCATATATTTATGGGTAGTCATGGGTGTTTGGAACTCCTATAGACTGGCACATGAGTGCTCAACAAATATTTGTTGAAATCAGGCCATTGTTCCAGGTCAGGTTGTGCCATACACTCATCTAGCCAAGAAATGAGTATACCCTGTGGCATTTTCCTTTAGCGAATAAAACAGGAGACAAGCACAGAACATCAAATTTTACCCTGATAACCATACTTATCACCCTTCTGGAAGCATAGGTAGTGGAGGGCCATTCTGCTCCTGAGAATTGGGTCTTGCTGCCTTCCTCCAGGGAATAAGGGACACATTAGCCGGAGGGTCTTGCATTTCAATGTGATGAGGCAACTCCATAAAATCAAAGCTTAAATAGAGTTGTATAATATTTTCCACTTTTGCTTTAAAGAGATATTTATTATTTCCTTGAGAAAGTATTTGACTGGCTTTGATGATTGTTGCAGGCAATTACTATTGTTCCTAAATTCAGAAAGAGCTTAGCTTAGAAAGAAAGCATATACATTAATTAGAGAGCTGGTGACATCACAGTCTGGAAGATCACAGAACATTATCCTTTTCCAGGAATAATTGGGCCTTCCTTTAGGAGTTTTAACTGGTCATTACTGACAAAAATGAAAGAAAAATAGATCATTTTATTCCAGCAAATCAATAAGCAAATGCCTAGAATTAACTGATTCTCATTTGCCAAAGGCAAAATATTCCAGCCCAGCAAACTGTCCTACAAATGAGCAAGCTGGCTTCCACGGCCTGTTCATGTATTAAGTTGTTTTTTTCTTTGTTTTTTAAACAATTAGCAAATTTTTAAGAATTGCATCCAGGTGTTTGAACATTCTGATGACAAAATGGTCTTCATGTTTATAGACTTAATTGTTCATTAGAGATTATATTTATACAATACATTATTGTGCCGATGTTTTGTAATGATCACATAACCCAACTCTCTCATTTGACAGAGAAAGTGAGGCTGGGAATAGTCACCCAAGTTAATAGCAAAGGCAGAAGTAAGTTCTGAGCCTCCTCTCTTTCAATCCACTTTCATCTTTCCACTTCCTTTGCATCTTTCAACCTCATGCATCTTTTCATTAGTCAAGAAAGCCTATTTACTCAATGAGTTTAGCCACTAAAATTTACCAGGGCTACTAGAAGTAGGAAAGTATATGTATTTGGATTTCATAGTATTTCCATTTGCACCTCCAGGTGAAAGAACTGCAGGATCAAGGATAGTCAACTAGTAGAAATTTCATGGGTAGAACTATGAGCCAGAAGAAAAGTATCAAAACCCCAGAATCCTTATGAGAACCTGGCCAATGATTTAAGGGACACATTAGCCCTTCAATTGTCCATCATCTTCATTGTCTTCACCTCTAAAACAAGAAATTTGAACTAAACAATTTCAGATTTTGCAAGCTCTAACATTCTATGGTTCTATGAAATGAGGCCAAGGATTTGAATTATCCATATTCTGCCCACATAGTAAAAAACAAATCAAGATTCTTATTTTTACACCATTACCTAATGGAGGCTCACATTTCATGCTAGTACTTCACTCAGGAACAATAATAATAATAACAGCACTAATGACTATAGCTAACAATATTGGCTTATTTACATTTACTATGTCCCTATAATGTTGGTAACGCTAGTATTCCCATTTAACAGATGAGAAACTTGGGCCTCAAAGTAGTTAAATAATCTGCCCAAATTGATAGAGCTGTGTGCTCTTAATCACCCAGCACATTGCCTCTTTGAAAAGCACTAGTCTCTCGAATAACTGATGGGCATCATTTACAGGTCACTTAACATACAAGTCCCTTCTCTGGGGACTTGCCATTGTACCTACATTTTCTGGCTAGATGAGCAATCAAGAGAGTAAATAGAACTTCAGGTCTCTGGATCTGATGAAACTGTATAGTAATCTGTATCGTCTTTCTGCAAGATGTCTTTTGCCCTTTTGCAATTGATGCCATTGATCAATTGTTCCAATGATTTAATACTGAATGTTGGTGCTTTGCAAGCTGCTGCATGCAATGAGAACCATTCTGCTGTGTTTTTCCCAGAGCACATGAAGAGCTCACACTGCCACAAATGGATGGATGCTGGTATAGGATTTAGTACCTTCCAAGGCCACAGAGGTCACCCTTCCACATCTTCATTATTAAATGGCATCCTCTGGCTTTTGTCTCCAACTTTTTGACTCAGAGTAACAATCTAGACAGCTTTTAAGGTAGAGGGGGAGAGAGTTTCCAGAGTGTCACTTCCTGGTGGTGGGATTCAGTCAAGAGAAAGACTAGAACTTTCAAAATCATGTGTGAAACTCATTTCCTTCTCAGTAAACCTACCTTACCAAATTAGTCATGAATACAACACCACCACAGTGCCCATCTATTTCACTGTACATTTCAACATGCACTAAATCTGCTCATGAACATCCTGCACTTAATATGTCATGTCTAATAAGCCAAAAATGCTGACAGCAGTCTAGCATGTATATTTTATTACATAAATAGATGATGATATAATAACTTATATAACATAATAAATATATAAGTATTACTGTGTGTATTTAATATACATTGTTTTATTCTTTTTTAATTTTTTAAAGTTTTTATCTACATTCCAGTTAACATGCAGTGTAATATTAATTTGAGGTATGCAGTATAGTGATTCAACACTTCCATAAAATACCCAATGTTCATCACAACAAGTGATGTGAGACTTGAGCCAGAACCATTCAACTTCTTTAAGACTCTGTTTCCATACTTTTAAAATTGGAGGTAAAGAATATGCCCTTCCTATCACAGGAAGGGCCAATGAGATAGCATTTGTTAAAATTCCTTATAAACTATAAAGTTTATACAAAGAAAAGAAATGGGTTTTCCATCCTTTCAGGACTACTCATTCAAAAATAACTCTCAAACAAAACAAAACAAAACAAAATTCTCAAGTTGCTAATAGCCAGTCCTCAACCAAAGTTGACAGCTAAATGACAGCGTTTTGGCTTAAGAAGATCTTGGATTGAAACATGCATGTCTAGAAAATAATATTTATAATATGGGAGGTCTTCTTCTTCTAAATCAATGGTTCTCAACCTGGGGCAGTCCCACTTCATTAAGAGGTATTTTCTATTGTCCCAAGCACCAGGGGTATAAAGAATTCTAAATACCCTACAGTAGGCAGGACAATCTTACACAATAAAATTAGTACCATATTCAAAATGCCAGCAGCTCCTCCTGCACTGAGGTAGAGTGCTCAAAGTAATGTGCTGTGCATAGTCCCTAAATCCCTAACTGATACAGAGAGAATTTACTTTTGGTATCCTTCTCCAGGTGAAATCCAGCCAGTCATATGCATGTGAAGTCTACAGCAGCTCAGAAGCAGTACCGGGCCTCCCATAATTTTACTGAGAAGGAAAATATGAGGTCAGAGATCAATAGTTTTCAAACTGGTCCTCAGAAGCTTCTACAAGACACCTCCCTCCCCACATCAGCAGGGACAGGTATCCCAATAGGTTAATATCACATATTGCAAGGCCCAGACTAAAGGTTACCATGTGGAGACCCAAAAATGAGTGAGTCATGATTCTGAAAATCTTTGCAGTCCATTGGTGAAACACTGGGTTATGCTCTGACTTTGTGACAAGCATGGGTCTAGCTGAGCATTGAACACAATCCTTCCCTTCAGCAACAATCTGACAGTCAGACAGATGTAAACTCCACTAATCATGTATGCAACATGGCAATATATGCTATAACATGTTTTGAGGAATCCTCAAGGAAAGATCAGGAATGATTTACATCCATAGAGAAAGAACAATGGAATTGTACTTTGAATGATATGCAATATTTTCTCATTTTCTCATGTGGCTAAATAAAAGGGAAGGCCATTGTAGAAATGGGGACAGCATAAACCAATGCTGGAAGTGTGAATGTAAATGACCTATTTGTGGGCTGATGTGGTTAGTTAGAGACCTAGCTAGGAATGATGCAAGGTCTGTATCAGAAAGACTCCAAAGAAACTTGAGTGCAGCTGGGTGGATATATTTATTCAGCCGGAAGTTTATCCTTTGAACAGAGGCTTTATGAATATTTTAGAAATACCGCTGAATTCAGGGTTGGTTCATAGGCAACACCAGAATTTCATGGCTAGAAGGAACCTCAGAAATCATCCCGGCCTCCCCCTTTCTCTGTATTTTACAGCTAAAGTAATTAAAACCCAGAGATGTCAAGTGACTTGCCCAAGGTCGGCAGCAAATTAGTGGCAAGACAAAGACTAGAGCCTAGTCCATCCTCTTAGCTCATAGCATTTTGTCCTGCCTGCTCTGTGCTGCCCTCAGGAATTTTATTCATCATCTGAACATAATCCAATGTAACACACAATGTGATTAGTAAGTATTTATGAAGCTCCAAGTTTTCCGTTGCTCGCTATTAAGATATAGTTCCTTTATTACAGCCAGACGATAGATCAGATCCTGGGCTGCTTCTACATGAGAGCATTCTCTTCAGAAACACAAACATCATACCAAACACACTGGCAGGACATTCTTCCCCCGCCTCACACCCCTCCCCTGCCTCCTCATTTCAAACTGCCAGAGATTATAGAGGCACAGCCTGAACAGAAGGCATCTTAATCTCTGGTGGTTCTGTAAATAATATGCTGTTCATGCTTGCATATAAATGATCACAGCCTCTCTATTTTCTAGATGAGGGATCCTTCAGAAGAATGAAGTTGCTCACACGCATAGCATATTAGATAGGATTTCAGACCCCAAAACACCAGCCCTCTTTTAAACAGATTTGAATTTTTCACCCATCTGCACATTCCTAATAATTTATCCAGGCTTGTGGTCTTAAATTTTATTTCATAGTCTACTTAGTCTGTGCATATTTAGGTTCCGAGATTGGTTATTCCCTACTTCTTTTTCTCTGGCCACCTTTCCTCCACTTCTTACTCAATATTCATCCAATAGAAATCAACTAAATTAATCCACTCATTTTATAGAGTGGAAACTGAGAGCCAAAAAGGTGAAGCCACTTGCTTAAAGTTGCACAATCAAAAGCAGCACTGTGGCTAGATTCCCTGACTCCCAGTCTCATGCTCTCCCCTCCACATCAAGCTACTGCTTTCCAAGGGTAGATAACAAACATTTTACCACTCTCCACCACCCCTGCCCCCATTCATTGCATAACCACCTAAGAATGGTTGGAAATGACTGATTGCACTGCCAGGAAGCTCATTCTGAGACCTTATTTAGAATACCCACAACTTATCATTTCCCATGCTATGCCGGTCCATTTATCATATTAAGAAGCTTGTTATGGAGGAGCTTGACACACTTTCTAGTCTAGTCTAGAGTATATTGTGTATATATATATATATATATATATATATATATATATATATATATACACAATGATTGCCATTGCTCAAGTACAGATTATCACAGAGAACAGTGTGCCCAAGAGGAAAGAGGACAGAGTCCAGGGCTCCCATCATCCAAAATTCATTGTAAGTGGCAGGTTATTAGATTCATAATCCCAGAGACCAGATAATTGGGTAATTAGATGGAGTTAAGCAATATTGCTAGTAACCAAGAAAGTGAAAAAAGACAACTCCCACACCATTTCTTCTTTAGGGGAGAGATGTTTTACCTGAATTGAACAGCATAGTATGCATAGTTTAGTATACATAAAGTTTACAATGATAGGTTCTTTGTTTTTAGAAAATCAATGGAATTCACACTTTCTGTTTAAATTCTTTCTGATGAATCATCTTAAAACAACAACAATAAAAAAAACAGGTGGTGTTTGAGTAAAGAGCATATTGAAAATAGGAGCAAGGGAGAGAGCAGAGAAATTCAAGAACTGGCTTTTCAGGCAGGGCTTCATGGGCTCATGATTGTCTCACAATCTGACCAGGCATATCAGGTACAGACACTCAGTTTTATCAGTTCTCTCAAAAGTCATCTAGCTCAGCAGAATCAAACTATCCCCACCACCCCCCCGGCCCCAAAATCCCCAGAGGCTGATTTGTGAGCTAGATGCAATATAGTCATGTGCAATGGGGGGAAACTGTAGAGTGTTGCCCAGGTAATTCCCTTCCTGGTATTAAGATAGCAAGAAAACCAGATGAACGATCAAAGAGAAGCTGTACGCACAAGATAAAGATCAAAGGCATTAGACAGTCTCGTGAAATGTGCCATCCAGGCTGTAACAGAGATAGAGAATTCTTTCAGATTCCACCCAAGAACACCTTTCAGGTTACTGGAACAGTTGTGCCCTTCTAGTTGACCCTTACAAGAGGGTCTTGTTTCCACTTTCCCTAGTGTTGGAGAAACTTTGGTGAATACTTTCAATAGAAGACAGAGACTTTATCTAGTCTCAATGCAGTCCTCATCTTCTGTTAGAATATTACCTCAGAGGTGTTATAGCTTCTTAATTCATAGCCTATCTCCTATTAGTTACATGCTAGTCTCCTTTAAGGAGTTCTGAAAGATGTCCCAATTTAACCACCAATCACGAATAAACCACCCTAAGTTTTTTCTGTAAGGTTAGGTTAGGTTAGGTTATTTCTGTAAGGGGCAAATCTCTTGTATTTGGTGCTGGTTTTGTTTATTCTGCTTCGGAGGGTACCACGATCTGACCTTGCTCTGAGAGCACTGAGGTCTGGTTCATCCTTGTCAGTAATCTCCATGTATGGACCCTGACATTTGAAACCATATCCATTCGTCACTCTCAGTACAGAAAACATTCATGGGTGACTATGACTCATCCACAAAATGCCGAAGGAATCAACTCTTAAAAGGTTTAAAAAAAAAAATCAGACAATTACCTCTGAAAGAGGCCAAATAACTATTTTAACTATTTTTATTCTCCCCTTGACCTGACTGGTTACCCTGCTTCCAAGCAGGCACAAACTACACAGACAGTTTGGGATTCATTTTAAATTCGTTCCTAGTCACACAGACTTTTGACACACTTTCTATTCTAGCATCAGAATACAGAGGAAAAAAATATCTGAATGAGTATAGACTGTTGTGCCAGAAATAAATTCCTAATATAGATAACTAAAATATGCCTCTATAGAACTTAGCTGTCAAAATAGGAACAAAACTTCTCTGTTTTCAATACTATCTTAGTGACTAGTCTGTGTTCTTCCTTTCTGCCTCCAAGTTATGGTTACAAACAAATACTATGGTGCTGTTGCAGTATATTAAGAATCTGAGGAGAACTTGTCCATTGAGCATTATGATGCTATCTCTTTAGATATGTGATACCAATATGGCAAATTATTGAGTGTTCTTCTTAAAGTCAAGGATAACAAGAAAGCTACATCATAATACTTCTGAACAGGATATCTCACATCTACTCATTTAATCTTATGAAGTAGGTATGATTATCCCAATTCTCCATATAATGATTATCAAATTTAAATGACTTTCCCAAGGCCTTACAGCCAAAGAGGGTTAGGGTTGAGATTCAAATGCTGCACTCATACTGTCCAACCACAATTTAAAAATTCTCTCCAAAAGAGACCAATCTTAATGTATCTCATATGAGCAGATGGATAATGATTTTGCAGGTCCACCTTCATGTTCTTTCAGAGGATTAGATTCAGGGGTCCAAAGATTCAGCATGAGACTTTGGGCAACTCATACCTTTTCTAGGCTTCAATCATTCCATCTAAGTAAGAGAAAAATAGTGGCTCTTTAGTTAGTTATTCACTCACTCAACAAATCTGCTGAACACTGAAGCTACAATGGGAAAAAAACACAGACCACAAGTTGTTAGTAAAAATAAGAACCGAAAAAAAAAAAAGGAACCATTGCTTAGAATATTGTTATGAAAATAAAAATAATACCAAGTCCCCATAGTATGGGGATCTTAGGATTGCATCCAAGATGCAATCCAAGCAAGGATTGCTTTAGTTTTCATATTTAGTGAAGTGATTTGAATCCTTCTCATGTAACTGTCAAATAAACAAAATTTTTTTAAAGATTTTATTTATTTATTCATGAGAGACATGGGGGTGTGGTGGGGGAGAGAGAGAGAGAGAGAGAGAGAGAGAGAGAGAGAGAGGCAGAGACACAGGCAGAGGGAGAAGCAGGCTCCATGCAGGGAGCCCGGCGTGGGGCTCGATTCCGGGTCTCCAGGATCACACCCTGGGCTGAAGGCAGGCACTTAACTGCTGACCCACCCAGGGATCCCCTCAAATAAACAAAATTGCAGACCCGACTAACCAAGGTAATGCAAGTTATTATTTCTAAAAACAGAAACCCAGATCTTCAATGTTCCTAATGGATGGCTTCTGGAAGATAGATTTGCCCTAAACTATCAGTGATATACATTGCATCTATAGACTTAATAAATTCGTATTTGGGGGATCCCTGGGTGGCTCAGCAGTTTGGCACCTGCCTTTGGCCCAAGGCGCAATCCTGGGGTCCCCGGATCGAGTCCCGCATTGGGCTCCTGGCATGGAGCCTGCTTCTCCCTCTGCCTGTGTCTCTGCCTCTCTCTCTGTCTCTGTCTGTCTGTCTCTCTCTCTCTCTTTCTGTCTATCATGAATAAATAAATAAAATCTTTTTTAAAAAATTAAAAAAATTTGTATTCGAGAAATTCAAAGTACATTTTCATTTGCCTACAGGAACTCATTCCTTTCAGCAAAGGCTGAGATTATTTGATTGCCCCAAAGCAAGAAGATAGTACAGAAGACTAATAAACTGTGATGGGAGACTGACAGCAGAAGGGATTTTATTAAGCAAAATAGAACAGGGGATTTGAAAGGGAGAAGTAATGTGAAAGGCAATTTTCAGTTTAAGAGAATTCTGAAGTTTAATACTGTTGATGAACTAGAGCATATTAAGGAAATGTTGAATGAGAGATTAAAATAGAAAATTAAGTAAACAAAAAAGGAGAGAGAAAAAAATTACACTAATTCTAAGGCACTTTTCCTTAAAATTATATTTTCTAAATACTTTCTCTTTTAAAGTCATGTGGGGGCATTTGCTGGCCAGTGAGAAGGGAAGGGGCATTTCCTTTCCACTAATGAAAACCTTTGCCAGTATCCTGGACTTAAAATTAAAAGGTACATCTCACATATAAATAGACAATTGGCTCTTTCACAGTTCTGCATTATTCAATTTGTCACCAATTTTTAGAACCAACTTGCAAGAGGCGTCATCACAAAGCCATTATCTAATGACCCCGAATGTAACAAGTTGAGAGGCCTAATTTATACACAGGAAACTATTTGGGCTTTCAAGGTGATTTATTCTCTTGAAACATGGGACACTGAGTCTTCTCTTGCATAAGACCAAAACAAAAAAAAAATAGATTAAAAAAAAAGCAAAAACAAACAAAAAAATCAAGGGGAAACCACTCTCATTAGAAAATGAAGTAAGTTTGCCAGACTAATCTCACAGCTCAGCTTGTATCCAGAGCCACTTTCTAGTGGAAAAAGTAGGATAATATCCACTGTAAATGGAATAGTTAAGGTGTAATTCAGTATATAACTGCATCACATCACTCAGGGTGATCCATTTTAATTTTACTTTTAATATTAAAGCAAAGGTTACAGGGTTGGCTTTTTTGGATTTTTTAAAATAAATTATACAATGATCCTCACCAAAATTGGTATGGGGTTCAGCTTCTTGGGGTTTTTTAGAGAAGCATTTCATTACAGATTCTGTGGCTATAAGATTAGTAAAACTCATCTGTCCTAGATCTTGAATGCTGAGCTAAAGAAATTAGGCTTTAAACCACGATCAGTGGGAGCCACCTAAGGTTTTGGTACAGAGGTGTTGTGACCAGAGGAGTGACAGAAATTTCTGACAACACTGAGTGGAACAGATCAGGGAAACACAGAGGATGGAAACAGAAAAGTAAGTTGGGAGATTAAACTGTGAAAAAATGTGCAAGAGAAAAAAAAATTTTCATAGCTATAAAATCAGGGGCCATTGTTGCTATTTCTTGGCTGGTTTTGGACCATGTTACCCAAGTCTTGTTTGAGATAAGCACAACTTTGAGGGGACTGGGAAGAGAGCGCCCCTCTCTTCCTGGTTCACACCTGACATCGGTGCCCCCCTTTTCCTCAGTGAACAAGAGCCACTCTCCACTGGTGGTGAAAGAGTTGGTAGGGGTGTGCAGATGTGCAGAGAAGGGGAAACCAGATAAGTTTTGCATGCCTAGAACCAAAATAAAGCCAAGTGAAGAAATGGAGCTGGGTGGTGGTTTCACACCCTCCCCAGCTGTGTGCTGCAGCTCACACAGGTCCTTTTGCTTTGGGGGGGCCAGAGATGCCTCATTGACAGGAAAGAAAGGCTGCTGCAGATGATTGCCATGGTTCTTACCAGCTGGAAAATTTATGACATCAGCAGCATATGATTAATTTAAAGATGCTTCTCATGGATCATATTCAATTCAATTCGATTCCAGGGTGGATCACTGCACAAAATGCCAAAGCTCCTAAGGGCTTGATTTTCTCACTGTATTTTTCTGCCCTCCATTTCTGGTTTTTTTCCATTACTTTTCTATGGCAGTATTTTTCCCCTCTTCCATTTTTTCCCTGCATTTTCTAGTGACAGCAGGGAAGGGACTGTTTCAATAAGACAAGAAGCTGAGGTCATCTGTTTACCCATAGGATAAGGAGAACCCAGGGCCTAGGCAGCCAGCTCTTCTCCACACTATTCTGCTGCTGAATTTCATTCCTTACCAGCAAGAAGAGAAAGTCTTACTTGGCCTCCCTTCTGACTTTTTTTTTTTTTTAATCACTGCTTTCTCTGCCAAATTGCAGGCTCCCAGATGTTCTAGACAACTCTCTCTCTCTCTCACTGCCAGCAGGCCAAGCCAGGTGATTGTTGTTACCCTCTTCTCCTAGGAAAAGTATTACAGAAGGAGGCAATGTGCTCAAGTCCTGGTGTAATTTAAGTTAGACGATAACGATGTGAGATGCTGAACACACATACACACCCACTGCCAGTGTCCCATCTGCAACTGCCTCTATTTAAACTTGGTCTGCTCAGGGCACTAAGGAGGTACTTTATGAGATGAACACTGGGTGTTATACTATATATTGGCAAATTGAATTTGAATTAAATATATATATATGCATATACATATATATGAGCATATATATACATATGTGAGCATATATATACATATATATGGTCTGCTCAAATCCAGCAGGTCAGCAGAGCCATGGAGGTCACACAACCCAAGAAAGAATCTTGAATTAGTCAGTCATCTCCTAGTCCCCTGAACTACAAATGCATTTGAGAGCCATCATCCCCTTGCCTTGCTCAGTGGAGGCTGAGCTCAGGTAGGGTTTCCCCAACCTTGTTATCCTACTTCACTCCCATCTCCAACCCAGAGCTTCTGACCCACTGCTTGAGTACTAGCCTGGTTCTCTCTCCTTTGAGGGGACTGAAGTTGCCCCTGTAATATGGTGAAGAACACAGAATCTCTTTCTGCAGGTCCTCAGAGCCCAAAGAGTCTTGAAATTTCTCCTAATTACACAAGAACCAGATTATTGTGTTGCTAGGATCCTTTAAAAAATAAAACACTTGATTCCTAAAAGAGGTAATAACCCTACCAGATGGGTGTTATCATCTTCATTTATTAGGTAAAGAAACTAAGGCTCAGATAGACTATAAAAGTATAATAGGTGGGGCAGGGACTCTAACACAGATCCATCTGACTTCAGAGGCTATAGTCTATTCTGCAAAATGGTAAACTGCTAAAACTTAATAAAATAAAATCAAATCCAGAGAACCAAAGGCAGACCTCTTGGGTCATAGAACTACTGCCTCTAACTAGCAGAGTGACCCTGGGCACATCTCTTGGGTTCACTCTCTTCGTCCATGAAGTGAGAGTGCTGGATCCAATTATTTATTCTAGCGCCAGCACCTGGGAGTGTGTTTTCTAGTTCCTGTGTCTCTTTCACTGAAGCCAGCAGCTAAAATCTTACCCCAGCATAATATACTTCTAACAACAGGAAGTGCCACTTCAGAGGCTCTGGAAATGACTCAGATAATAATTCTGTTCTCCAGAGAGAACCGATAATTTATATGACTTCGACTACCCACTGGTCAGGGCTGGCTTAGGTAACACTCACAGCTGTTTATTCTGTCTGCAGGAGTGCTCCATGGCATTCTCTGCTGATATTGGAGAGAGATCGGGACTTAATATTTGCTATTTCTGGTTTAAAGGGGTAGTGATTCAAAAGTGAAACAGGGAGAAAAAATATTACGCATCCATTCATTCTTCTTTTTTTTTTAAGATTTATTTATTCAAGAGAGAGAAAGAGTGTGCAAGTGCAAGCATGAGGGCAGGGGGGCCAAGGGAGAAGGGAGAGAATTTTAAGCAGATTCCCCACTGAGTGGGGAGCCCAAGCCAGGGCTTGATCTCAGGACCCAAAGATCATGATCCTACCTGAAACCAAGAGTCAGACATCCGACTAACTGAGCCACCCAGGTGCCCCCTGTTCATACTTTTTATGTGAAAACCCATTATAAGAACATGGTAAAGGTAGATAGAATTATTTACCAGCAGAGGTTCTTCATGTAATACAAGAATCACCAGGATTCCAATAGTGTATATTTAGTCTACCAGAGACTGAATTTGATGGAGAAAGAGATATTAAATCCAATGCTGACTGAAAGATCATAATCAAAGGGGGGAAATGTGTTATTTAAAGTGAGCAAATGGTACTCTATTTGCAACCACAAACCCTTAGGAACACACAACCCTTGGGAGCAAGTGTTTGTCGATTTGATGTGAATGTATCTTTTGTGTAGCAGGAGGCCCATTGGTGCAAATCTACTCAGGGAAGCTGGGTGTGCATTGGTAAGGGAGGAGAAAGGGACATGGAGACCAGATATAAGCGAATCCCATTTCTGCTTAGAAAAGCATCATGGTGGCAAATATTGTATTGGCTTAAAAAAAAAAAACTGGAACGATGTTGTTAAAGGGATGATGACACGATGTAATTCTTTGCATTAAAGAGTCAAAAATGAAGCTTTCTCTAAGCCATCTAGAATAATGATAAGACTCCTTTGGTCAGTATATTAACCATTATGGAAAGTTTGACAAGTGAAAATAATATTTCTGTCGCACAGCCAGAAATAAGACAATGCCAGAATAAGCAAGATTTCCCATGAGGAATCAGGAAATCTTAATACTGCCTCTACCGTTTACCATGCCCTGGCCCACAAACAGTACCACAATATCAACAACACCCATGGACACCCCCAACTTTATTGGTTTAATTAGAAAAACAGCTTATATATTTTAGAAGAAGATACACACACACAGCAGCTGCCCAGACTGGTGGATCAGCCAATAAATATTTTTTGCAAGAAGGTTGCGAGGTTTTTATATTAACCCTGAAAAAAATTAAACAGGGGTGATGTTCTCAGCAAGCTGACAGTTGTGAAGCCTAAACTGTGAAGGGACTTGAGGCCACAAGATGTATTATCAGAAGAAGTATTAGTACAAATTAAGGCTCAGAGAATGAAGAGACGTAAGAGTCAGAAAAGAGAAATGGGAGCATGTTCTTGCGGTGAGGATGAGAGGAGGAATAGTTATTATACCCAGGAAAGGGTACTCATGCTTAAGGGCTTGGATTTGAATGCTCATGCAGGAAAGACAGCAGATTTATACTTCCTGGAGGAGGGGAGTTGGAACTGAGACCCTATATGCAGCTAGGACCCTCAAAGGACCTCATTCCCAGTGAAAAGAAAGACTAGGAAATACCCACTGCATCAGTGGTCATCAAGGACATGTGTCTCTGCCTAGTGTTCTGAGTAGAGGACAAAACCTGTCTTGCATGAGAAATCAAAACCTCAAACCTTTCCATGTAAGGGTTTAAAGTCCAGGTTCACACTACTTACATGATATGAGAATCCCAAGGCTGAGAACTTAATGCAAAAATCGGGTATGGATACCCATTTATGTGGCAGAGGATAAAAGCAGAACAACCCTGGAGGGATATATTTCCATAACCCAGGCTAGACAGGATACCCCAGAGAAAACAAACACCACCTAAGTTAGCTCACAAACAAAAATCAAAAAAAAAAACATAAATAAATACTCCCCCATGAATCAGAATGAGTAAAAACAAAGAACTCTAGAGGTTAGCATTCCAAGAACCTGATATAACAGAAAATTTGAAGACTATGAAATAAATGAGTTTGAAATAACTAAAGAGTTAAAAGAAAGGGGACAGGGAACCACAAAGAAAAAGCGAGATGTCATGAGAAGAAAAGTTAACTGGTTTGAAAAAGAACCAATTGAATATTTAGAAATAAAATAAGGTCTTGAAATATAAAGCTTAAGCAGATTACATATTATTAGAAAGAGACTTAGTGAACTGATAGATTAAAGGGAATTGCACAAGATGCATTAGAGAAAGATTAATAAGCTAAATATATAAGAATACCATTAAAAGACAAGAAGAATAAAATGATAAGGCCAAGCATTTATCAAATAGGCATTTCAGAAAGAGAGATCAGAGAAAATGTATAGGCAGCAATGTTTGAAAACATATGTCCAAGAATTTTCCAGAATTTCATAAAGGTGTAAATTTTCAGGTATAAAGATAACCACCAGTTCTTAGCAAAGTAAAAAAAATAAATAAATCCATACATAGATAGATGTAATAAACCTCAGAATCCCAAAAAGAAAGGAGGGAAAAAATATACACAGTAAGTGGGTAAAAAGATTGCCCAGAAAGGAACAACAGTTGAATCTCAACACATTTCCCAAAAACAACAACAGAGGTTAGAAAATTATGTTCAAAGTGTTGAGGGAAAATAACTATCAATTAGTATTCCACACACACTAATAGTAAGAATGAAATGAAGACATTTTCCAACAAATAACTAGGATAATCACTCAAAGACACTTAATGAAAGTACAATTAAAGACCATTCTTATAGAAGAAAGAGATTGAACCAAAAGGAATAATGAGCAAAGAAAGAAATTGGGAAACCTGTGCATAAACCTAAAGAATCATCTACCGGTTAAAAATATATAAATGAGGGGTGCCTGGGCTGCACAGTTGGTTAAACATCCCGACTCTTGGTTTCAGCTCAGGTCATGATCTCAGAGTCCTGAGGTCAAGCCCCACATAGGGCACTCATGCTCTCTCTTGTTCTCTCTCTCTCTCTCTCTCTCTAGTAAATAATCTTTAAAATAGATAAATAAGTAAATGAATGAATGAAAAATAAAGGATGATTTCCAAGGCAGTGGAGTCTTAAAAACGAGGTGGGAATAGAATAGTGAACAATAATAACACTGAAGGATAGGAGAAAAAAGTGTATTTATGATACACTTTTCCAAAGTGTATGATAGGATGTATAAAAGTGAGAGGAGTTAAAGCACTTGTTTTATGCAAAAGGTAGGCAAAGATATTGACTGGCAGCAGATTTTTGGTCAATATTTAAGGGTAACTTACAAAAATAATATATTCTGTAACAATAAAATAAGTAGAAGGGAAAACGTATTCAGTCCTATTGGAAAAATAAAGGGAAGGGGCAGAGGATGCAGCAAAGGGCACAGTAAATACACAAGTATGATGCACATAAATTAAATATTCTAGCAATCCAATAAATATAAACAGATTAAATGAGTAATTTTAAGGTTCTAAAAATAGATTTTTAATATTTTATTTATGGGATATACTTGAAAAACATCAAGACACAAAGTTTTAACGTAAAGGGATAGAAAAATATAATCAACCTCTTACAAATACTAATTAAAAGAGACAATTGTAGCTCCATGAACATCAGACAAAATGATTACAGGATAAAAACATGATTCCTGGGCAGCCCGGGTGGCTCAGCGGTTTAGTGCCACCTTCAGCCCAGGGCCCGATCCTGGAGACCTGGGATCAAGCCCCATGTCAGGCTCCCTGCATGGAGCCTGCTTCTCTCTCTGCCGCTCTCTCTTTCTCTCTCTCTCTCTCTCTCTCTCTCTGTCTCTCATTAATAAATAAATAAAATATTTTTTAAAAACCATAATTACTATAAATAAAAATGATAATAAGATAATAACAAAAGGAAAAACTTACCAGGAATATATACTAATTCTGAACCTCTATACCCCTAATGACATAGCCTCAAAATATATAAAGCAAAAATTGCCAAAAGGATAAAATTCCCAAGTGTGAAAAACTAAGTTTTAAAACTTTTAGATCGATACATAAGATAAAATCTTTATGACATCAGAATAAAAAGGATTTCTTAAATCATAGACACAGATACAAAACAATAAATCATAAGGTAAAATGCTTAATGACTACATTAAAATCAAAAACTCCTATACAAGACACTATTTTTTTAAAAAGAGATAAGCAGAGTAAATGTTAAAATAGAAAACAAGACTAGCACCCGTAGCTCATTTCTTCCTTATAGATGTAAAAATAAAAAAGAAAAAATGGGAACAACTAGATGGCACTGTTTTTTACAGGTCAACACTGCAGTTAAATGTGTATGTGTTTTCTGCTATGTATTGTTCCCAACACATGAGGATGGTGGTTATATATGTGATGGAGGCAATTTCAACGTATAGACTAAAATAAAATAAGTCAAACAGATTAATTGAATATAATTTTTATTGGAAATTAAAAATAATGTCTAACTGTGCTCAGGATTTTCTTGAAAAAACTTGTTATTTTGGGGGAAAATTGCTGTTATTGAGAAGAGCTACAAATGCCAGGCCACTTTCTGATCCTGCTATTGTTTTCCATGAACCAAAACCTTGGTCCATTATGTGCAGATTATGAGGGGCTCTGTAGAGAGGCAGGGCTTGCTTCATCTCTCACAATGAGGTTCATCTCCCAGTTAAATGATTTCTTTTGGCTTTGGAACATAGGTGTTTTAACCAAAAAAAAATTTTTGAATGACTCAGGCTGTTTTGGAGAAAGAAATTCCAATCTCCATAGTGTCTTCTTTCTTTCTTTCTTTCTTTCTTTCTTTCTTTCTTTCTTTCTTTCTTTCTTTCTTTCTCTCTCTCTCTCTTTTTTTTTTTTTTTTGTAAAATTTCTCTCCTGGGTGACTTGAAGAAGTGGGTGACTAAAGCATTATCCCAACTAAATTCTTTTAAAGCAAACTTTATGTTAGCTATCAGAAGTGGTAGGAAACAGCACAGGAGGTCTCCAGGTCTTATATAATTTTAGCATCTTTCATTTTAGGGTCTGAAAACGAAGTTTTATCAGAAAGAAAAAAATCTTTTTAACTTTTAAGATACTGTCAGCAAATAGTCCATTAGTTGTAAGTCTCCTTGACACCATAATAAAAATACACTTAAAAATAAAAGGAAGAAAGAAAAGCCACAGAGCTAGGGAAGATATATTCAATGCCTATAATGAAGAAAAGATTAGTAGAAATCATATGCACTTTTAAATTCCTACCAGATACACAAGAAACAACGTAAAAGAAAATGAACAATGATGTGGACAAGCAGTTCACAGAAAAGGAAACTCAGCTGGCATTTTTATTCATAGTAATCATGGTTTTTAAAAAAGATTTTATTTATTTATTAATGAGAGAGAGAGGCTCATGAAAAGACCCACTTGACTAAATGACCATTGAAGCCATTTCAAACCTGCCATGTAAGCAAAAGTTTGAAAAGTCCAGTAACACTAGTGTCGGTGAGGATGTGCAAAAGCAAGAAGTCTTACATATTGCTGGTGGAAGTACAGTTTCTGCTACTATTTAAAAGAACAGTTTGGGAAAATCTAATCAAGGTAAAGGTCTCCCCACCTTAAACCCAGCAACTCCAACCACACTCATGTGAGGAGGCACGGACTGCCAGGATATTCACCCCAGCTTTGTGTGTACTCGTGGTGAAAAGAGAAGCAACCAAGCTCCCAGCACTAAGAGAATGAATCAGTAAACCAGTGCATTCACACAGTGAGATATCATACCTGAATTCAACTAGATTATCTAGACCAAGAGACAGATAAATCTCAAAAATAAAAATTTGAGTGGAAAAGCTACTATATACTAGCTAGTATAAATATTTTGGACATTTATAAAACAATAATCTATATGGATACAAGTAATGTGATCTAAAAAAAAGTGTTAAATATCCATAGGAATGATGCCTATGGTCTCTAGGAGGGAAGAGATGAAATGGGAGGGGGGATGGTCCTTAGCTATTTACTGCTACCATTTATTTCTATTCAGAGAGATCTATAGCAAGAATGTCAAATAGGACTGGCTATGATATTACTATCTATACTTTTCTATAAGTGTGAAATATATCATAACTTATAATAATTTATTTTCATTTATTTGTTTGCAAAATTTCGTTTCTCAAGGAGAGGCACCATGCCTGGCCCCGCATCGGAGCAGGATGGTGTCCGTGAGGTTGGGGGGATTACAGAAAAGTCATTCTAACAATTTATGGAAGAGTGGAGTTTGGGAAGGCGCAGTCCCATGGAGAGAGATGCACCCCACGTGGGGCTTTTGCACACTTTGACCAGCCCAGCCCTAATCGTGCTTGTCTCTTCAGAGACGTAAGATCCTGGAAGCATCAGCCACAGGTGCTTCAAAGTGGAAGGAAATTCTTCCTCTCGACTACTACCCATCTGGATGGATGACTCAGCCCGGGCCAGAAGGGTGGCAAAGACGGGCCTGCCCCCCTCACCTCTGAAATGCCAGTGGACCCAAAGGGTGCAGTTCCACGTTGTGTGAGACTGGAATCCCACTTAATAATAAAATCAACTACAGTGCAGCCTCCCAAATTCAAGAAAGAGCCAAAGAGGGAGAGGGAGAGAGAGAGAGAGGGAGAGATGTGATGTCCGTTTAATCCATTTGCTTGTTTTTAACTCAGGTTAAATTTGTAAATTCACTCAAGTGAGAATTTGTAATGTTTTTTGTTTTTTTTTTCAAAATCGGTGGCATTTAGTTAGAATGGGGATTGATCAATATTAATCAATGAATTAATCCCTTTTTTGAATAATGCAAACTAGTGAGTATTCAGGGATTTAAAAAATGATTTGCCAGAGAAAATGAAAGGAACAAAAAAATTACTGTGTGAACACTGCATGTCTTACATAAAAATGATTTAAAAACTGGTAACAGGGACGCCTGGGTGGCTCAGTGGTTAAGCATCTGCCTTCGGCTCAGGGCGTGATCCCCGAGTCCTGGGATCGAGTCCCACATCGGGCTCCCCGCAAGGAGCCTGCTTCTCCCTCTGCCTGTGTCTCTGTGTCTCTCATGAAAAAGTAAATAAAATCTTTTAAAAAAAAATAAAAACTGGTAACAATAGGCATGTTTTTTCCCACTTTCTAAATTTGCTATAGTGATAGCTAATTATTACTTTTATAGTAACAAATTTTTTAAGAAAAAAGGGGTAGCAGTGCATTTCTGACACTAATTAGTTCTCTGATTAGAAGACATATCTCTTTTCTGCTCTCCAGAAGACAATTTTACAATTGCTTAAGGAATTGGTTTTAATTGAGTACCAATCTACCTTTCCAAAAGAGAAAAGAATCGCATTCTATATCCTCCCTCTGAACAAATTTAAAATTCAAAACAACCCTTTGAAACTACTAATGTGCTATTTAACTAGGTCCTTTATCAGTATTAATGCTGGCAATTGGTAAGAACATATTAGCACATTAGTAATTTTGTGACGTCCAGGTTTAGAAAGCCCTGTGTGTCATTTGTGGGGCTTGTGAGGGGACTTTGACTGCACTTGAACTCCTGTATAAGCCTCGCACGACAGTCCCTTGGCCTGGTGGCTGCTAACGTGAAAATCAACAGCTCACATCCTTCAGCTCAGCAGGGCCACACACAAGGAAAACTATTTATAACGGGAAGGAATTGCCACCCTTTCTGTTGAAGGTGTGAGGAGAAGCTGAAACCAGCCATTCTTACACTATAACCTTATACTTAAAGCCAACGAAAAAGCCCAGTCGTTGAAATCCAACTTTGTAATTCTCCATTCAGAATGACACTGTAGGAAAAACATCATGTTTAACTCTGTCATTTGACATTTTTCATACAAAGTGGGTGTGTTTCCTATTTGAATTGCAGCCACGCCGTCTTATTACTGAGCTACTCACATCTACCATGGTGATCTGAAAATAAAACTGGCTATTTGCCCAGATAACTCTGTGTGCAAAAAGCACAGCAAGTTAGAAGTCGAATGGGGATTTAGAACTTGAGAATTGTAAACCTGAAAGGGAATTTAAGTAGTTAATTCCCTCCCACCAGCCTTTTTCCTAAATTGAGAATACCAAGGCTCAGAGAACTCCTGCCTGAATGAGGTTGTTGCAGTTTCCCATTGACATTAACCACGGGACAGAAGGCACAGAAGTGCCCCAGGGGAGCTCCTGGATTCCAAATATATCCTTCTTACCCCCAGTGTGTAGTATTACCCCATTTCTCCCTGACAATCAACACCCATCAGCCCAGCCAAGATAGTAACCCTTTTCTTTCCCCTTTGATTCAGCGGCATGAGTCTTGCCTAAGATCATGAAACTATTCAGTGGGAAAGAGAGAACTAGAATTTAGGGCTCTTGCCTCTCAATAGCTAGTGATGCTTACAATCAGCTCTACATTTTCTCTCTCTTTTTTTAAGATTTTATTTATTTATTTATGAGAGAGAGAGAGAGGCAGAGACACAAGCAGAGGGAGAAGCAGGCTCCTTGCGGGGAGCCCGATGTGGGACTTGATCCCAAGACCCTAGGATCATGCTCTGAGCCAAAGGTAAATGCTCAACCACTGAGCCACCTAGGTGCCCCCAGCTCTGCATTTTCTAAGCAAGTTCTATGGAGCATCTCATTTAATCATTACAATAATACTTTTAGGGAAGATACTACTATTATCCCCATTTTACAAAAAGAAGAAATCAAACGGAGACATGATGAGTTCGAGTTACAAGGTCACACAGCTGGCTAGTGACAGCTGGGATTTGAACAAAGGTAGTTGGAGCTAGATCTCTGCTCTTACCTACAGGTCATATACTCTCTTTCAGTCCACACCTCCCAGTCCAGTGACATCTCCACCACATGGGCTAGGAGCAACTGAGCATGAGAAGCCTGAGGACAGGGGCCTTAATCCCCTTCATCTCCTGCCGCAGCACCCAACATTGAGACTGACACAGAATCAGTGCTTATTAAGGGTTTGGTAAATGGGGTTGAACTCTAGGTAACAAACAAAATTGGACAACTCCAGACACTTGTTCTTAAAATCAATATGGAATGACATAACTCAGGGAGAGTTACAAATGAAGGCTGAGTGCAAACTTCCTGACCTGATGCCATAAGATTTTTAAATAATAAAAAGGTTGGTTTGTGGGTTTGTTTGGGTTTGTTTCTTTAGCACTTTCAATGTGCTCAGGATTGTGCTGAGCCCTATCTTGTTTCATATTCGTTGCTCACAACAACCCTGCAAGTTGGGTGCTATTATCCCCCCAATTTACACATGAAGAAACTCAAACTTGGGGAGCTAGAGTTACTTGCCCAAGGCCACACAGTAAGTGGCAAAGACAGACTTTTAACCCAAGAATGTCTTAGTCCAATGCATGCACTTTATTACTTTATAAATAGAAGATCCATGTAAATTCAGCCATTTTGACTCTTTTCCCAAAAATTTCTTTTTTTTTCAAAGATTTCATTTCTTTATTCATGAGAGACACAGAGAGAGAGAAGGAGAGACACAGGCAGAGGGAGAAGCAGGCTCCCTGCTGGGAGCCCAATGCAGGACTCGATTCCAGGTCTCCAGGATCATGCCCTTGGCCACAAGCAGGCGCTCAACCACTGAGCCACCCAGGCGTCCCCCCCAAAATTTCTTTATCAGTTTGTGAATATAAAGATTCATGTTGGGCACTCCCATCCCCATGCCAGCTGTTCAGAGTGGGCGTTGGGGCCCAGTGACTGGAAAGAGGAAGCCACAGGATAGTGACAAGCTCCCTCTACAGAGCATGGTGCCACCCTTTCCTCTGAGGAGCAGAGGAAAAGATTGTCAACAGTAAGGATGTTGGCAATGCCCAGGCAGAAAGCGTTGAAATTACTTGGCCCCAGCCCTCCTTAGCCATGCTTTCCTCCTTTACGCGGCCCAGCTCAGCCTTTCTGCCCCTGTTGAGAGGGTGCCCACATCTCCCCACCCTGTTCCCTGTGGACTCGGGATCAGCTGGGCAGTAGAACCACCTATCATTGCATGGCTCCTGGAAAGTGGGCTCCATGTTCCAGAGGATAAACTAACCAGTAAACCTCCATAATACATCTCATTAGAAAGTCCAGTGTGGCCTACACTCAGGAAGGGGAAAAAACAATTCATTTCTGAAAAAGCAGAAAGCTAGCACAAAAATACACTGCAGAATTGTGCTCCATAAGCTACCTTGAAGACCCTGGAAAGAACAGGCAGTGAGAAGAATTCACAGGAAGTCAACCCATCTCTCCAACTGATTAGAACTGAGAGACAAGTGAAAAGACAGGATTCCCTGAGAGACCAGAAGGGCTTTATGAACACAATGTCTTGTTTTGTTTTTAAGATTTTATGTATTTATTCATGAGAGACACACACAGAGAGAGGCAGAGACACAGGCAGAGGGAGAAGCAGGCTCCTTGTGGGGAAACTAACACAAGACTCACTCCTAGGACCCTGGGATCACAACCTGAGCCAAAGGCAAATGCTCAACCACTGACCCACCAGGTGCCCCAAACACTATATTTTTAAATGAGACTTCCATTTATTCATTTATTCCTCTGGGCTCTTATAGGACCGCCCTCTTGTTTTTCTCCTTAGTGCCTTAGGGATTTTAATTTTACTTTTGTTACAAAGGTTGTGATTGGAGTTGGGGGGAGCCTGGTAAGCTGTTGCAGCAAGAATAATGTAGATCTTAGGTACTTTGCCCAAGGTCACACAGAGGAGAAAAGCCAGAGTTGATGGAATACAAACCCCAATGGACTTCCAACTTGTCGTATTGCCTGTCAACAGCTAGACCCAATCCTCCTACAGGCTGAAGGCCATCCTGAGCCCCATGGGTAATTAGCTAGCCATACAAAAAAAAAAAAAAAAAAAGGAAAAAGAAAAGCTGTGATCACAACTATTTGTGAGCATGGTTTCTTAGATAAATGTTATTAGCTCAAGTTTGAAGGTACAAAAACCACAGAATGTCATTGCTACAAGGTAACATCACTCAACACTTCATTTTACAAACAAAAGAACTACCGAAGGAAACTGAGACCCAGGAAGGTGAACTGCCTTTTACATCAACCAACATTTGTAGTGCACCTGCTCTGGACAGAACTTTGTGCCACTTTACACAGAATAGGCACCATTTATTAGGAGAAATGAAACAAATATGCTGATTATTAAAAGAATAGATAAAAGAGATGTAAGTTGTCATCTTTTAGGAATCTCTCCCAAGCAAACATCAAAAATGCAATCAAAGATTTATCTGCAAGCAAATTCATTGTAGCATTACTTATAATAATGATGATAAAAAATTAATAGAAACCTAAATGTCTAACAATATCCAACCATAGATGGATGATTAAATCATGGCACAGCTACATAATGGAACATTGAACAATGATTCAAATCACATTTTGTAGGAGTGTTTGAATAATCTGAGCAAATGTCCAGGACATAATAATAACTAAAAACACAAGAATATGATATTATATGTACAGTGTGAGCATAATTTTGGACCATTTTGCACCAAAATGTTAACAGTGGCTAATTCTAGGCAGTGGGATATGGGTGATTATTTGCTTCTTTATATTCTCTGCATTTTCCAGATTGTCTACAATGAACATTATGAAGACATAACTTTCATAATTAGCTAAACAATCAATATATTTTTCAAAGCGTTTGGCAGCCTCTTCAGACATTACTTTCCAGTCTGAGACACCTGAGAGTAACAGAATTTAAGACTGGGAAAGCACACTGGGGCAAATAAGCTGCTAAGGGCATAAAGTTCATTCTTTTTGCATTAAAGGAACTGTTGAAGGTTTCTAAGCAAAAAGGCAATAACCAGGGATGGGCTTCGGGAGCAGTGTCTATGCTGGGGCAGAGGTTGGGGAGGGGGGAACTGAGGTAGAAGCTGATCTAACTTCCTGTTAGAAGTGGTCAGAGTAGCCATGGCTCACGAGGGCTGACATGACTGAGGGCTGTGGCCAGAGAGGAGGGGGCTGTGCCAGGTGCACTGTACAGGTCTCATGGAGTGAAGGAAAAGTCCCCCGAGAGAGGAAAAGGAAATGCTGAATATCAGTTAGACTGCATTTTCAACATGGCCCCTTGGATTTCATACTGAACAAATGGAACATAGACACAGAGGAAAATATGTTGAATTAATAACCCTTCCAAAAATCATTCTTCTTCAGTTTAAAAAGCCAGGAGCTGCCATCTGACTCGTGGCTAATTTTGTTCTGGTCATTCTGAATTGCATTACTGACGTCAAGCCTGGGTAATGCAAGATGTAATAGAATCAAGGTTCTAATCATTCCTAGCCATGCCCAGCACAGCCCCAGATGGAGAAGAGCTGACAAAGTCTGCAACGTTTTTTGTTTACACTTTTCTTGATCTTGCCTTTTTTTTTTTTAGCTTTGAAATTTAGTTTTTCCCCATGACTAACTATCAGAGTCACACCAAGGAGGGGTTAAAAAAAAAAAAAAAAAAAAAAACTAAACAGAAAAAAATTTCCTTGAAGCATGTGCACCTGAATATTCACAGTGCCATCTGGAGGCAGTGAGATTCATGATGATGGATGTTGCTTCATTTTATTTAGCCGTATTTTTAAAGATTTTTCCAGTTAATGTGTATTAATTTTGGAAAGAAAAAATAATTTTAAAGTGACAAGTCATGCCCCCCCAAAAAAAATGTTTAGCAGTGGCTTAGGCATCAGAGCTGGTGCAAAAGGATTGGTGTCCAAGGTTGACCCTAGTGCCAATGTTTGCAAACAAGTCGCTTAAACACAGCAGCTGCTCCTTCAGACACTTACTCTTCCAACTGCTTCTTTGTAGGGACCTCTGCACTATGGCTCCTTTTAGATCCCCAGGGGCTCCTCATCCCTCTGTAGCCTCTGCTCATCTTCCATCAGGTATTTCCACTGTCCTTGAATATCTTACATGAAGCATTTGAGTTTTAAACTGCCTCTTTCCTTTCTAAAATAAAAAGGCTTTGCCTAGTTAGAGAATTTCTAGAATTTAAAAGACTTTCTGTTGTTGGGGATGATAATGACGGAGGGGGAAGGAGGAAGGAGCATGTTGATGTTTTGAACCAGGAGCTTCCTTCTCTACTCCATGCAGTGACACATAAAGACCCCTGTCTATCTTCTCAAATAAAGGCAGGTACGTTATATACATAAATGGTCATGAATCTTTATGAGCTGTGAGGCTACTCAATGTCTCAGGAAAACTGAAGCAGTAAGAACTTGTGGTAGTCCTAAGGATTCATTCTTTCCATCAAAATTCACTGACCCCAACAGTATGCCAGGCAGTGTGCTTGGCATTGAGGTAGCCACGGTTGCCAAGATGAACAAAGCAGGGCAGTTACAGCCAGCAGCAGAAAAAGAATCTCGCTCTTGTATTTCTGAATGATAAATGCCAGAATGTAAGTCTCCCAAAGATGTTTTAGTGGCTCAAAGCAGGGAAGAACCAGTTGGAGTGAAGACCCACACATCTTCTGGAAGAGCTAATGAAGCTGGTCCCAAAGGATGACTGTGACTTCCAAAGAGCTGTCAGTGTGCCCAACAGAGGGGCAGTGTCTAGTGGCAAGGCCAATTCCAGAGGCCAGGTGGCATACAGCATAAAGATTTGAAAGGTCATGGAGCCAATGGGCCAGGTTGAAAAGCTTGAACATGATCTCACGGCATAAGGAGTCACTGAAACTTTTCAAGCAAGGAATAACCTGGGAAGACTCATATTTTAGCCATGTGTGAGATGAGCTGATGAGGCAGAGAAAGAAAGATGCTGAAGAGAGCAGAAGGAAACTTCAAAGAAGTGGCTCTCAAAGGTAGCATTACCTTTTGAGGATTGTTCTAGATATTTACGAGATGTTTTAATTGTCAAAATGATTGGAGGCATACTGGCATTTTTGTTAGATGCTTGATGTGTTGCGATGGGCAGCATAGTCCCAGATGAAGAATTGCCTTGCTTCCCATATGACTTTCAAATGTTCCACAAGACCATCATACAGGTGAAAATGTGTTAATAATTGTCTGAATCCAGAACATAATTCTATTATACATGTAAATGTTGTGTGCAAATTTTATTTATGTTATAGACATATATATCAATGGAATAGAAGTGAGAATTCAGAAATAAAGCCTCACATTTATGGGCAATTGATTTTGTCAAGGACACCAAGGCAACTCAATGGGGTAAAAATAGTCTCTTCAATAAATGGTGCTGGAGCAACTGGATAGTCACATGCAAAAGAATGTAGCTGGACTCATCTCAGATCATATACAGTAATTAATGCAGGACGCATCAAAGATCTAACTGTAAGAGTTGAAACTACAAAACTCTCAGAAGAAAACATAAGCATAAATCTTTGTGACCTTGGGTTAGGCAATGGTTTCTTAAATATGGCATCAAAAGTATAAGCAATAAAAGGAAAAAAAGAGGTAAAAGTTAGACTACCTAAATTAAATTAATTTAGGTAGATTAAATGTAATACATTAGACTACATTAAAATCAAATACTTTTGCAAAGCAAATGACACCATCAACAAAGTGAAAAGACAGTCCATGGAATGAGAGAAAATATTTGCCAATCATATATCTGATAAGGGTCTAGTATCTAGAATAAATTAAGAACTCTTATGGTTCAATAATAAAAAGATAAATGACCCAATTTTAAAAATGAGCAAAGGATTGGAATAGACATTTCTTTAAAAGAGATGTACAAATGACCAACAAGCATGTGAAAAAATGCTCACTAATTATTAGGGAAATGAAAATCTAAACTGCAATGAGATACCACTTCACACTCACGATGATGGTTATAGTAAAAAAGATGGACAGTAACAAGTGTTGATGAAGATGAAGAGAAATTGAAACCTTCAAATATTGCTGATGGGAATATTAAATACCATTGCTGCCTTGGAACACAGTCTAGGCAGTTCCTCAAAATGTTATACATAGAGTTGTCAAGTGACCCAGAAATCCCACTCCTAGAATATAGCCAACAGACTTGAAACCATATGTCCATACAAAAATCTGTGCATGAATATTCATTGCAACATTATTCATAATAGCCAAAAAGTGTAAATGACCTGAATGGCATCAACTAGTGATTAGATAAACCAAATGTGGCACATCAATGCCATGGAATTTTATACAGCCCTAAAAAGAAATGAAGTTCTGATACATGATACAATACGGATGAACTTTGAAAATGTTGTAAGTGAAAGAAGTCAGACACAAAAGGCTGCATATTATAATGTCGCATCTATGTGGAGTGTTCAAAATAGGCAAATCCATTGAGACAGAAAGTAAATTAATGTTTTCCAGGAGTTGGGGGAAGGGACAACTTCCCCTGGGGGGGTGATAAAAATGTCCTGAAATTAGGTCATTGTGATGGTTGTATAGCCCTGTGAATATGCTAAAAATTGCTGAACTTAGCCATCCTTTAAAAGGATAGATTTTATGGCATGTGAATTATGCCTCAATTTAAAAAAATGTATACGTGCGGAGTTTTTCAGAAAGGCAACTAAACATACAAATCAAGGAAAGATGGTGTTAGGTTTAGTCTGGAATTTTACCAGAGTTGTTCACCATTTCACAAAATCACTTCACGCATAAGCACTCATCAGTAGCATTTGAATCACCACCGCTCTATGACTTGATCACGTGTGGCTGTTGAGATCACAGTGAGTCTAATGCATGAATGCAAGTTTGAGTACTTCATTATATGGTGCTTGAGCATTTACAGTTTGAAGAGCATTTTTATTATAAATTAATTGCCTTCTAGATCTTCTTCATATTCTGAGTACACTGTATTGATTTGTCTTAAGTAATATCTGTGGATTCATTATATTATCTATGAATCTCATGTCAGGGTAGGCATGGGTCTAACGCTCCATCACATTCATGGTGCAAAGTGTGCTATAGCAAAAGGTGGCAGTGAACCAAACAAATTGAGGCCTATTGTCTTGTTTTCAGATCAACCCCTCATTAAACATGCCGGTTGCAAGTATTATTTAATTATGGCCCCAGGTCTTCCTCTTTTCCGTTCTGCACATAAAATTGCTAACAAGTAAAACCACAACAAGCCCAGCTACGGCATTTCCCTAGACTGAAGCTTTCAGCCATTGGGCCTCTGCCCCCGCAAATTGTAAAGATTTCCTTGTAAAGAGCTTAAGTTGCTTTCTTGTCTTCACTCTCATTCAGACTCCCCCTCCCCACCCCCACCGCAGCTCCATGGGTTTGAGAAGAAGCTGAATTTTGATGATTGGTCTTCATATGTTTTATGCCCCTGCTCATGTTTAAAAAGTATCATGTGGAAGTGCCCCAGGGTAACCACTGTTTATTCTCAAAGGATGCGATCTTCATGTCACACTGTTTAGACGAAGTGCCTCTCCATAGGATGTCAGGTGGGGATAACCGTTAGCATTTTTAATTTCTGAAAGCATAATAAGTGTCACACTGGGGACACTTAAACAAATGTCCTCCACGTGGGCTGAGTATAAAAGCTGTTAGAGAAGCAGCCTGGATAGGTGGAAAGGGGCTGGCCTGGTGTTCAGAAGGCCAGAGGCCAGGTCTACTTCAAGCTGTGTCAACACTGCATGAGTCACTTTCTCTCTCCAAACTTTTGTCTTTCCATTTGTGAGATGGGGACAGGCCTATACTTCCTGCCTTACCGACTTCTGACAATTGAATGTGAAAATATTTACAAAGTGTCTTATAAGGTATATCTACTTCTTTATTCTTACCTGTGTCCTGAGTGCCACTTATTTGCCAGCAGACCCTGAGCACCCAAGACACACAGCTCTGCCTTTATGTGTGTTTAGTTTAGTCTCTCTTAACTCAGAGACTAACAGGGACACGGATTCTAATGAATAAGGACATAATTCTTGCGTTACATGGAGTGCTCGCTCCAAAGGAAAACTGTAGAGTGCCACAAACGTTTCTAGTGAGGGGATAGAGTACAAACTCACTAATAGATCAACAGTGACACACAACATGAGACTGGGGATCAGTAGGAACAACCCACCCAGTTTAAAATACTGATTCTTGGACCTCTATTCCCAGAGATATGGATTCAGTAGTTCCATAGAAAAGGTTGAGGAGCTGTGTTTCTGTTTTTGCTTTTTTAAGTTTCCCGCATGATTATCACATGCAATCAGACATGGGAACAACTAGGACAAAGGAGGGGAAGAGCAAAAGAGGCAAAGGAACATCTATTGCAAAGGCCCAGAGGTAGGATGGAGGCTTGCTGCTAGATGCAGATCAACTGTCCAAGCGCAGGCATCTTCTGAAAGCTTCTTAGAAATGCAGAATCACAGGGCTCCTGGGTGGCTCAATCGGTTAAGCATCCAACCCTTAGTTTTAGCTCAGGTCATGATCTCATGGGTTGTGGGACAGAGCCCTCCATCAGGCTTCCTGCTCAGTGGAGAGTCTGCTTGGGAATTCTATGCCTCTGCACCTTCCTCACCTCTCTCTCAAATAAATAAATCCTAAAAAAAAAAAAAAAAAAAGAAAAGAAAAGAAAAGAAATGCAGAATCACAGGCCCCATCTCAGACTTATAGAGGCAGAAACTGCATTTTAAAAAGATGCTTGGGTGATATTTACAGACATTAAAGTACCCAGAAGCACAAAGTAGAAGGCAAGAACTCTGGCTTATATGTCTTGGTATTCTAAGCACCCAGCACATGATAGGCACTCTGTAAATGCAGCTTAAATCAAGTCTTACAGATGCAAATTTTTATTTTATGAGATCTACCTATTTAAGAGACTGTTAAGACTGATGAGAAATGGACACAGGCATATTATCCTCAGGAGCATGTAAACTGGAGCAATCTCTTGAGAGAACAATTTGGCAAAGGCACCAGGACATCAAAAATGCATACCTATTAACTTGGTAACTCCATTTCCAGGAACTTAGAGTAAGAGATTATATGAAAACATCTGCAAAATATATGTCCACCAAGGCATTGTTTATAAGAACAACATAATGAGAAGAGTTTCAATTTCCATTTTAAAAAGACTACACTAATTATTGAATATATATAAAATGAGCAATTCTTACAGCTCTTTAAAGTTGAGTTTATCCACATTTACTGTTGTAGAATGATACCTCTGATACACTCAAGATCACAAAATAGTCTCAATTTTGTACGTGTGTGTGTCGATTAAAAAGAAAAATACATCTAGAAAACATTCTAGAAAGTCATATACCATGATACAGGTCTTATCCCTAGTGGAATGTAATGAGTGGTTTTGACTTTCTTTTTTAGACCTCTCCAAATGGCCTGAAATCATTTACAATAGGTATAGATTGTTTTGCTTATAAAGGATGGAAAATATTTTCATGTTCATAAAAGAAAATAAAACGCTCATTTCAAAAAGTAGCAACTACTCTATTTGGCTCATTGAGTCACTGCAGGAGGCAACAAGGAGGGAGAGTGAAAGGGAGGGGGCTCCTGACAACCCGAAGCTGCTCGTTGCCCCATCTGGCGGTCTCAGCTCTGGCTGTGCCCTGGGATCACCTGGGGAGCTCTCCAATATCACCCAATGCCAGGTTCCCATCTCAGACCAATTAAATGTAAATCTCTTGGAAGTGAGACTGGATGTTGTTATTTTTAGAAGCTCCCAGGTGACTCAAATGCTTCTAGATGATTCTAAAGAATTGAGAACCCTTGGGAGTCTAGCTTGAAAGACCAAGGAGACAGGTGCATCATCCACCTGCATGTGATATTACTCATGGTGCCGGTGGCTCTTGCCAACAATATTACTTCAATTCCAGCCTTTAGGGTGAAAAAAATAACGATTAGACTAGTGAAAAACTGACCCAAACCACCTTCTAGAATCAGCTATCCATCTGTGTGAGGGGCCTCCCCTCTGTTTGCTTTCTAGGTGGATGCACAAGGGAACAACAGCACAGTTTGAGTATGGGATTGCTCAAAGAAGTGGCTTGCAGGTCTGACTGGGAGTAGAAAGAGCCTCTGTAAAGCTACAGTGCTGAGTGTCATACCCTGGGAGTTTGTAAAATGCCTTCTTATTTTTCTCTCCTGTCATACTATCATGTGAACTCGTTCCCTCTAAATGAGTCCGTGGAAATGAGAACACTAATTTATGGTAATGTTCGGGTTTTCTAAGTACCATCAGGTTGGCTGTCCTGGCATAGCTCAATCCTCCTTTGGGATCCACCAAGTCCAGTGTATGTCACAGGGGAATTAGAAGCATCAAGGGGACCCAAGCACAGAAGCCCTTTCTCCCCATTTTTATAATGTCCTAAAAGAATCCTCCTCTGTCTCTTCTCAAGCTGCTTTCCAATAGACTCCTACTTTCCAGGTCATTGGAAATAATGGTGCGCTCCTCTCCACTAGGAAACATTAGATTCTGCGTCCTTCTGTCTGGGACTTGGGTGAGTCTTGTCTCCAGATAAGACAGTGATCACATCTTGTGATCAGATGGGCAGGCTGCTATCTGACAAGTGTCAGCATTTCTTCTCTTCTGATGCCAAAAAGGATTGCCTGAGTGCTTTAAGCTTGAGTGCGCCAGTATTTGAATTTGGTTTTTTCTGTTTCCTCTGTCCATCCCCAATGGTTAAAGTGACGTTTCCTAATTAGATGATTCCTAAGTCACTATTGGAAAGTAGAAAAAGGCAAAGCAATGAAATGCTAATAGTTGTTGCGATGTTATCGGGTATAAGACTATGCTTGGCTCACCATGGGTTAGCATAAGGTTGGTTTATTCAAAACCATGCTTAAGAGAAATTGACAGTCTTCTAAGCCATAAATAATTGTATTTTTTTCTTTAATGATAACATTAGCCAACATGAACCTAACTGGAAGAACTTTGGGGAGTAGGGGAGTAAATAGCAAAGCTTGAAGTAGATAAAACTTTAGTACTTTTAACCAAAGGCTGTTTGATTCTGCAGCATATATTTTGTTACCAATGATGGAAGAATTGTGGGGGGGGGGGTGTGGAGAGAAAAATAACAGAAAAAGGCAACAAAAGAGTAGTTTGAGATAAGCCTTCAAGAATGTTAAGAATGAGTACACTTCTTACTACCGAGTTAAGTTATTCTAGTTTGGCCAGTTAGACTCCATGGGGCCATGCATCCTCCCCCACACGTGTTGCCTGGTGTCCTCCTGGCACGTGCTACTGTTCCACTGTTACTGCATTCATAATAGAGGAAGGGAAAAAGAAACTTTGATAAGGGTGAAGGGAGAAAGATACGCTTTCAGATCCTATTTGGAAAGAGATGCAGAGCCAGAGGGCAAGGTGTGCATCTCTGGTGACCAGAGCATGTGGCATTAGAGGCTGGCATCCTGACTTTTCCACGTTCTAGCTTCAAAACCTTAGATAAATCCCCTAACTTTTCTGACACTCAGTGTCCTCTTCTGTAAAGGATACCACCACCATCCTTCTTATTTTGGAAGTTATGAAGTGCAGACTCTATAGCCTCTAGCCACATGTGGCCATTTAAATTTAAATTAATTAAAACAAAATAAAACTTAAAATGTATTCCTTTAGTTGCACTAACCACATTTCAAGTGCCTGATAGACCCAATAGTTAGTGGCTACCAGATAGCATGCATAGCAGACGGCACAAAGAGCATTTTCATTATCTACTGAACAGGGCTGCTCTAGGTAGTCCACTGCTCTGGAGCTTCACTGCCTGCATTCAAAGCTCAACTCTGCCACTTAGTGGCTGCATTCATGGTTCTGTGCCTCAGTTTCCCCATCTTCAATTTGGAGGTGGCTAAAAATATTAGTGAGATTAGTGTTGTCATAAAAGTAATATAGAACCTCAGTCAGTTAAGAGTCTGACTCTTGACCTTATTTAGGATCAGGTTATGATCTTAGGGTCTGTGGGATCAAGCCTCAAGTTGGTCTCCATGCTGGGATGGAGCCTGCTCAAGATTCTCTCCTTCTCCCTCTGCCCTTACCCCACTCACTCACTCTCTCTCTAAAATAAATAAATAAATCTTAAGTGTGTGTGTGTGTGTGTGTGTGTGTGTGTGTGTGTGTGTGTGTATCAGTTAAAATCATGCCTGGTACACAGTAAACATCCTATAAGTGATGCTATTATTTAGGTGAGGGTTACCTAAGATAAGGCATAGGCAATATTGGATACATAGGAGCGGATGAGCAAATATTTCTACCTTAGATGTGCATAAAATATAGAGGGCAGAGAGGGAAGACACTCTTATCTAAGTACTATAATTTGCATCTTAGATATATGACCATTTAACCTCCCAGTTTTCAGCATCGCAATAAGAAACTCTTTGTCTATTTTACCCTTCATCTATTAGAAACAGAATGAGACTCGGAATCCAAATTTTAAGGGGAGCTGCTTCAAACCTTTGATATGCCCGAGAGTAGGTCACCCCTTTCCACTTGGAGATTCCTCACTAACTCAATGGAATGGGGGTTTTGACCAGACCCAAACCATAGGCAGGAAGGACTTACATGCTCAGCCCTTGCCTATAGCAGGTACTCAGCCCTTGCCTATAGCGGGTGGAACCAATTAAGGATTCTCAATACCAGGCTTTGAATGCAGAGGCTCATTTGTTGGGGTACTCTTCGGTTGTCAAAATATAAAACACAATTCAGTACATCTCTTTTCCCACACCTCTTAGTTCTAGAGGGATTGTGCTTCATATGGATAGAGGACCATGGGCTCGTGGACCTCATTGATGCAGAACATAGTGCAATGGGCTCTTCTTGGGCTGATTCTAAACAGCAGGCATCATGGCCTTCTCTTGTAGAGAAGGCATAAAAGAATAGGTCAGATCTGAGCAGGTGTCTCCCGGGGGAAGGAAAGAGGTCAAAGACACCAGCAGGTCCACCAGGGCAGCAGGTCCACCAGCCTAGCTTGGCAAGGAGACTTTACACTTTCAACCTGAACTTCAGTCTCAGAGAGAGCAACAGCCTCAGGCAGGTCAGCTCCAAGCATGGGTCAAGATGCAGAGAGGGCCAAACAGTCCAGGTGGACCTGGAAGTCTGTAAACCATCTGCTACTCTACCTCAAGGAGTATTTGTATTCTTGTTCATATTTGTCAAGCAAATTCTCATATTTCCTTTTCATATATCTTTCCCCTTTGGGACCCCTCTTTCAGCAGAGACATTCCAGGCATCAAGGCACAATGGTTTCTTGATATTGACTCACACTGACCAATACATGGTCACACCAGAATATCATTCTGTGATTCCATGTAATAGTAGCCACTGTATTTGAGAACTAAAAGCATACCAGCAGTAAGGGTCTTCTGGGGGATGTGTCCTTCCTTTTAAAAAATCCCATTACACTGAAGAAGAAAAAAAATCACAAGTTACTCCCAAAATAATGATAGTAGGTCACTGTCCAGCTTGCACGTGACATACACACATATACACACACAACTCATGGCTCTCACGGCTATAAGATGAAATCCAAATCTATTAGTGCTGAAATAAAAGTGTTTTGAGAAGGGGGACTTAAACAATTGTGTTGCATGCCTCTAACAGCTCAGGTGAGAAAGATGAGGGCTTAAATATGTTCATTGTATTTAGCACCATGGAAGCCACTGATGACCTCAGCAAATGCAGTTTTGGTGGCAAGCAAAATGTGGAAAGCAGAATACAGAGGCTCAATGACTAGCAAAATAGAAAGGAGAGATAGCCCCTAGGACAGTAGCTGAAGTGTGGCAATAGCTAAGGAGGGGATGGTGTTTGGGGGAAGAGAAGTGTTTTTATTTGTTTGTTTTGTAAGATGAACGTACTGGAAATAATTTGAATTCTTACAATAGTCCATGAAATTGTCAAAATTAGTTGCCTTTGAGGGATGATCAACATGGAAAGAAAGAAAACCAAGCTCTTAGAAAGCAGTCATAGGACTAAGGTATTTGCATTAGGGGCAGATTTTCTATTTTTCCAGCAGGGAGGTTGGCCTGAGCTTTGTGTAGCAACTGAAAGAATCCCACCTCCAAATTTCTGGTGATTTGAACCCACTGTATGACGCTGATTCTGTAACCAAGTCCAAGCTCTGAAAATTCTATCTCCAAAGTGAAAAGAATGGCAATGATAATGGCTAATCTAATTTTATGGGGGAACAGATCCTAAAACAGTTTTCCATAACAAAGATGCAAAAACACGTAACTACAAAAATCAAGGATATCTCTTCATGGCCAGAAATAGGAGTATGCTCATTGTTGTGGGATCTTTTGTGTTCTGTTCTGGGTTTAAATTAAAATTTTCTTTTCTGATTTTAAAGGAATACATGCTACCACAAAAAAAGAAAAAAAAAGAAATAGAAATCATTCCTATAGAAATCCATCTCTACCACCACACAGAAGTCCATATTTTTTACATTTTTGGCACACTGCCTTCAGAAGGAGAGAATGAAATTGGATCTCACTCTATACTCAGTTCTATATCCTTTATTTATAGTAGTTTAATTTAACATGTCCGGAATAATTTTGTGTCATCAAATATTATTTTAGAATAATATTTTAGTGTTTGCTTAGTATTGTATTCTTTGAATAGCCCATAATTGATTTAACTCCATCCTTAGTTTTGGGCATTTAGATTGTCTACAGTTTTTACTACTATAAATAATTGCATTAGATTTCCTTGAAGAAAAAATTTGCACCTGATTATTTCCACATGATAAAACTTTCTAGAACCATTTATAACAATTTACACTCCCATCATCAGTGTGTGGAAGTATCCCCACCATCAGCAATGAGTGTCTTTTTTTTAACCTTTGCCAGGCTAATAAGTGAAAATGTCTCCCTTTTTGGCATTTCTTTGAATATTTATGATAATGGACATATTGTCTCATATTATTGAACATTTGTATTTACATTAACAGTTGCTCTTTACTGTACTCTATGAGGAATACATTCAAACTCAAGAACTTGCAGTCTGGAAAAATTTGAACTCAATAGCTTGGAAGCAACCACTTTTCAGTTGAGTAGCCTGTAGGTCAGAAATTCATTTCAAAGTCCCTAAATGAAACCTGCATTTTTCGGTGATTTAGGCCTGTTGGCATTGAAAGACGCACTCCCAACTTTCAGATTTCCTAAGGAAACGACTGATAACAGTCAGAAAAGGAATCTGCCCCCAAAGAAGAATTCTCTGGGCTGTGGATCCACAATATACCCTGAGGGGCCTGCAGACTAACCAACCCTGTGCAGGCACCATTCTCAAAAGAGGCTCAGAAATTAGAAATGAATAGTGCACCCAAAGGGCAAAGCACATCTCCATTTTTAAAAAACACGTTAAATACTCAGGCTATCAAAAGTCTCAACTACTTTCCTCCCAGACAGAAAAAAAAAAAAAAAAGCAATGAAGCAAATTTAAAAATGTACCTTCTCTTCTATGGTATATATTCTATAATTTAGGAGGTTTTTGCTCCTCTGGTTGGGTAAAAGACAGGTCTACCAGTTGCAGCATGGGACATCTATATCAAAAAGTACAATTCTAACCTTAACTGGATTTTAATATTTTAATATTGTGTATTTTTCATTCAGTCTTCTCTTGACTTAGCGAATATAAAAGAATCAAAAATGTAGAGATGATTTATTTATAATTAGACATACTTATTTACAGATAATTTAATTTCAAAGGAATTTGTGAAGGCATTCAACAAAAAGAGAATTTTCTCATTTATAAAATCTGAAAGTTTGGGCCAGTTGATTTCTCAGATTTTCTATTCTGTGATTTTATGCACAAATACAAATAGTAATTAACAAAGAAAGTCATCTTACACTGCAATCGATATCTCAAGATCACAAGGATTATTACAAATAGCTATTATAAATTCTGTTTCTTATAAAGAAATACTTTGTGCCCAACATTCTTTTAAGCACTGTGGAGGAATCTTTATTCTACAAATATTTATTAATTACCTGCTATGTGCCAGTTCCTGCTGTGGTCACTAGGGATTCTGCAAAGAGAACAAAATCCCTACTTTCAAGGAGTTCACAGCCTAGAGGGAGAATACAGATGATGAAAATAAAAACAAATAAATATCAAATGGGGATAAATTACTCAAAACTAAATAGGTAGACAAATGGATAGATGAATGGCTAGATAGAAAAAAGAACAGGAGGGTAAGAGTACGAAGGAGAAGGCTACTTTTAGCTCAGGTAGTTTGGGAGACCCTCTCCCTGTAGGACATTCCAGCTGAGACTGGAATCATGAGAAGGACAAAGCCAAGCAAAGACTTGGGACAAGAGATCTCAGGTAGAGGAAGAAGAGCAACCCTTGAAATAATGGGCAGTTTGCTGTGTTTCAAGAATGGAAAGGAGGACAGCATGGCTGCATCAAGGAGAAGGCTGGCAGAGATGAATTCAGGGGTGAAGTAGACACCAGACTGTGTAGGGCCCTCTAGGCCATTGCAAGGAGTTTGGATTTCTTTTTCTTTCCAAAAAAAAAAAAAAAAGAAATGGAGTGTTTTAAAGAGACCCTTGCCCTCAAGTGTATAACAATCTGTGCAAGGCAATTGAAAAACACATGCTGACGTGGGGGCTCCATAGGAAATCCAGAGAAGAGGAGGCCCAAGTAGTTAACACACATTTAATGGCAGATGGAATATGAGCTGGGTTCCAAAAGAACATAAAAATGTGGATGGCTATAGGGGAAAGGTGAGAAAAACAGTAAAAAGAAAAACTAAGAAGTAAAATCCTTGTAATCAGTGGGGAGACATACTGTGTCACACTAGATGGTCACTTGATTGGCAGGCCTACCTTCCTGGCCATCCAGGAGCTCCTGGAGGAATGGGCCATCTTCTTACTCCTTCTGTCCCTGCATCTTGCACACATGGTGCCAGACATTTACTACATGCTCCGAAACCCATTAAAGCAGATGGTGTGTATTGAGAACAGTACAAACGAAGAGTAGAGTGGGGCTGGGTGTGCAGAGTCAGGCTTAGTTAAGAGCTGGAAGTTCATGGAGCCTGTAAGATGACCTACATCGATTAAAATTAAGATTTTGTCCACTTGTCTGTTTATTGCGATATCACATAAAAATGGTCATTATCAAAACTTGAAGTGTCCACTTGGAATTATCTGACTCAAAATGCAGACTCTTTAGAAGAGTAGAAATTTCCTTTGGGCACAGTGGAGAGAATCCCAAAGACACAGGTGATGGGCCTCCAGAATAACTGAATCCACAGTACAAAAGACACAGTGAATAGAGAAAACAAAACAATTTCAAATATGAGCTCCACACCCAAAGGCACAAAGTCAGTTACCCAGTTATTGCTTTGTGCTTAGCCTCTCCGGGGAGAGTAGCTGCAGGGATGTACCTACTGAAGGATTTTCCAGAGCAACGCTGGGGAAGCCAGATGGTTAATTATGTGCATAAGAGCATTTGGAAGACTTCTACAAGAGCCATGCTCCTCCAAACTGGGATGAGGAAATGCCCACTGAGGCCAAGCCACCAGGAAGGGTTCTGAGGTACATTAAACACCCCTGCCCATTCCCTTAGCTCCTAGGAACGAAAAATATATTTTAAAGGAACATTACCACATAGAAAATTGGGCAAATGCCTGAATTTCCTTTGGGGATCATCCTAAGCCTGGAACATACAAAGAAAATGTAGATAGCTCCAGTTGGCTTTTTAAAATTTTTTTTATTTTATTTCAATTCAATTCATTGAAATATAGTATATTTTTAGTTACATAAATATGGAGCAGCAGGATATACTGCTGTGATAGTATAGAGGTAGAGTAAGGGAGACCCACATTACCACATTGCCTGGAGTGTGGCCTTGGATATGTCACTTCAGTGCTCTGGCCCCAGAGCCATTCACCTCAAAGTAACTGAGTGAATTATTCTACCAAGGGTATTCTTGAGGAACACTGGGCAAATGTAGTTTGGGTTAAGTTTTTGTTAGTAATTAGGGATGGAACTTTGGAGAGAGGAGAGTATAGAGAAAGGCTGAGCCACGTATTTTCAGAAAAAAAAAAAAAGAGAGAGAGATAGAAGTGTGCCATAGTGTAGAACTAGGAAGAGATAGGTGTAAGGAGTATGAAAAAGGTTTGTGGGCTGAAGAATAACTCCTCCAAGGATGCCCACATCCTAATACCTGCGTTGACAAACAGAGAAGCAGAATGGAAAACTTTTCTAAACAGAAATTTCGTCCCAGACCAGGTAAAAACCAATTATCTTCATTGTTTATTTCTGGCAAGTAAGGTTAAAATGATTTCTCATTTTGTTGTGCTCGGTGTCAAAAGCAGATGAATTTTGGATTTAATACCTGTCATTAAAGGAAATCACTATTCACACTTTTACAGAATTTATTGTGGAAGTACAGGAATGAGCACATCAGAGTCTCTAAGTTTACATATCAGATGCACAGACTTCTGCCCATTGCAGAAAAACCAGCCTCAAAAAAATTGCAATAGAATTACTTTGCCTGGTACATAGCAGCACATAGTGAAAGAAGTTATATTATTGTCACAGCGCTTCATATTCTCTTTTATAAGAAAAGTTATGCAACCTCACCCCTTGCCATGTAACTTCGCTGTCTCCAATGAAAGGAATATACATCCCACCCCACTGACTTTTTTTTTTATTGGTGTTCAATTTACTAACATACAGAATAACCCCCAGTGCCCGTCACCCATTCACTCCCACCCCCCGCCCTCCTCCCCTTCCACCACCCCTAGTTCGTTTCCCAGAGTTAGCAGTCTTTACGTTCTGTCTCCCTTTCTCATATTTCCCACACATTTCTTCCCCCTTCCCTTATATTCCCTTTCACTATTATTTATATTCCCCAAATGAATGAGAACATATAATATTTGTCCTTCTCCGACTGGCTTACTTCACTCAGCATGATACCCTCCAGTTCCATCCACGTTGAAGCAAATGGTGGGTATTTGTCATTTCTAATAGCTGAGTAATATTCCATTGTATACATAAACCACATCTTCTTTATCCATTCATCTTTCGTTGGACACCGAGGCTCCTTCCACAGTTTGGCTATCGTGGCCATTGTTGCTATAAACATCGCCACCCCACTGACTTTGAGCGTGGTCATTTGCCTCACCTTAACCAGAAGAAAATCCATGGAATTCCAGTTCCAACCAGAAGCAGAAGAGGCCTCCTACATTCCCGCCAGTCCCTTGTTCTTGGTTTATGCCACAAGAGAACAGCGTGCGGCAGGTAGGCATTGCTCCTTTAGCCTGAATCTCATGTCTGAGAAGACATGTGGAGACTCACAGTCCACAGTGAGGAGAAACCTTGAAGCCAATCCACAGCCTGGGGTAGAGTCATAGCAAGAGACAAATGTCATTGTTGTAACGTTGAAGTTTGATGTCGTTGGTTACTGCGGCCAAAGCTGATCGACACACTCATGGCATTTTAGAAACAGAAAAAAAGAAACAAGGTTTGAAAAGGAAGCTGAATGGGAGCAACCTTTTTGGCTCTTAGCCCCTCAATGGTCATAGATCCAAACTCCCCTTTAGAAACTTTCCAAGCAAAACAAAGCCAGCTGGGCCTCAGATCCCGCGTACAGTATAAATAGGGTGGCGCACGGTTAAGGAATGTGGAAGGTGATCACAAAATACTTGAAGTGGGTTCGATGAATCAAACGTTTCACAAAGACCACCTGGGAAGATTATTAGCACTATGAAAGTCAGGAACCCTCCTTTTGAAGTCAGCGATATCTCTGAGTCAATTTGTCAGGCACCAGTACTGTATGATTTAGGACACAAATGCACACACACACACACACACACACGGCTAGACTGATCAAAAACATCTTCCTTAACTGCTTTGTCATGGTCCCAAAATGTCAACAGTGATAAACTGCAGCCTACCCGAGAAGTAGAAGTCAAAACGGGATTGATCTGGAAGCTGTACCATTTGAGACACGGCTGATCACTGAAGAAATTGAAGATGTTTCGTCTGGGGAAGATAAAACTCCCAAGAGTTACATCGGTTGCCTTCGACAACATGAAGCCCTTTCCTCCTAATCTGTATGGATAACGGAGAGCAAAACCGGGGGTGACAGGGGAAAGCCACCAGGACGCAGCTATCGATTCCACGTACTGGGATGTTCTGTTGGGTGGAGCAGACTCTGGGATGGGGACACACCCGTCCCAGGCCACCCAGCAAACAGGTAAAGCCGCTGACAGGCAAGTGTCATCCAGTCCAAGCGCAGACACAGAGCCACATCCGGAAGGCCTGGAAGGACTAGAAGAGCAACAGAAGCAAGGACGTCGGCAGAAATCCTAATGTCAAGGACTCCGGCTGAATGAGCTGCAGTAAGTGGCAGGTGTCAAGGTCCAAAGGGGAGCATGTTTTCAGGGATGGAGCGATGACTGTAGGTGAACCCCCTTGTCCTAGCCACCTCCTCGTGCGTGTGCCTCTTGCCGAGAAAAGTCAAGGGCATGAAAGAATGAGAAGAGGTGTTAACACCCAAGGGCCCAAGCAAATCTGCTAAGAAGCCCGTTTAGATCATGAGACACAGGAAAGGAGAAGGCCGCTCTCCACCAGCACCAGAAAGGGGAACACACATCCTTGGAAGGAAGGGACCAGGGCATAGAGTCTGCAGCCAGAAGACACCCAAGGGAGCTCCAGCAGAGAAAAGCTCTGGGTGAGGCCTGGGCAGCAGGCCAAGGGTGCTCTGAAAACTGCCTGGGGAGCGGGACGTGGTAGAAAGGGGCTCTCAGCAGTAGGGGGTTGAGGAGCAAGGAGATGCTGGCTAGCACTCCCGGGGCCCTCACCCCGTGCCGGGCGCTGTGCTAGAAGCTTCACTCATGCTAAGGCCTGTGCTCCTCACCGCAACCCAGTGAGCTAGTACCATTATTTTTTTATGGATTGCAAAACTGAAGCACAGAAAAGATCCAGCCAAGGTCACTTAGCTAGTAAGGGCAGAGCCAGAATTTGGACCCAGAGAACTAGAGTCCTGAATTATGTTCTGGAACCAGAAGCTCAGCCCCAGAGGAAGAGAAGTAGCAGGTCGGTGGGGAGGAGGGTTAGCACCAGACTCCAGGATATGGGAGTAGGTGGGGGGAGCTCAGGCCTGTCCAGAGCCTACCGTCACCAGGTGGGGCTCATCAAACCAGGCACCTTCGGGGCCAACTGCAGCCTGGTGTTGCCAGAGGACATCGATGAGAAGAACCTCGCAGCAATCCTAACCGACCGACTCCGAAAAGGGGCTGCTTCTAACAGCCCATGTTCCCCGCCGCTCCAGATGTTCCGCCAAAGGCTGGGCGGCTACAACCAGGGGATGTCACAGGACGGATTTTTTTGTAATCCCCTGGTGTATTTGCAAAATCACACTGGAGTGATGTGGGGCTGTTTACTGTTTTGTTAGGCTTCATTTCCTTCCTCTCCTCACCTCCAAAGGCAGGCTCCAACCTAATTCGATAATCCTACCTATTCAGTGAACTCCTAAGCCGTGATTATTTTCATCCTGACACAAACCTGCTTTTACCATCATTACACTTGGAGTCTGCTGAACCCTCAAGCACGCCGGCAACCACCACAATGATGACTCTCTCCTCCCAGGGGCCCTGTAAGCCGTTCTTAGTTATAGCTGTGAAGTATTTTGAGAAACTTGAATTAAAGTGGTAGAGAAAGCACAACACACATTTGTTGCTCATCTTGGAAAGACAACAGCAAAGAGCTTCCAAAACTATCTTCGATTAACATAATCTGAGGGTAATGAATATGGATATTGTCAATAGTCACTTGGAAACATGTTTTCTCGTACATTTTGTTCTCTCCAGTACATTTCCAACCAAGAAAGAAAATGCCCCAAGTCCCTGTTTGCATCAATAAAGCAAACACTCAGAGGAATTACAGAGGGAACAGAGCTAGGAACGCTCACCACCCTCAACCTTCGTTCCAGTTGGTTCTCTATATCTACATCACGTTTCTGATTATCTATCAGATAAAAGCCGTCACCTCCCTAACAAAGCTTGCTTCATTTCTCCGCGTCCTTGTGACAGTTTCTGATGAAGGCTGATCAGACAAGTATCCCAGAGGGTGTCTCCATCACTCGGGGGCCAATGCCAATGCCAATGCCAATGCCATGGCCGCACAGACCCTCGCTCACCCCTTCCGCCCCCTGTTTTGTATCCTGCACGACCAGTGTTAGTTTGCTAGGGCTGCTTTAACAAAGCACCACAAACTACGTGTCTTAAAAACAAAAACGTATCATCTCCCAGTTCCGAAGGCTGGAAGTCTTTGATGAGGGTGCAGCAGGGTTGGCCCCTTCTGTGAGGAAGATGCACACTCCATGGCTCCCTCCCAGCTTCTAGTGGTTTCCCAGCAATCCTCGGTCTTCCTTCGCTTTTAGATGCATCCCCCTGGCCTCTGCTTTCATCTTCACACCTCATTCTCTCTGTGCCCAAATGTCCTCTTTTTACAAGGACATCAGTCATAGGAGATTAGTGCCCACCCTATTCCAGATGACTTCATTGAACTAATCACATCTGTAACCACTATCTCCAAATAAGGGGGCATTCTGACTGCTAGGGTTTGGGAAGGCTTCAGCATAGGAATCCAAGGGGGATGGGATTCAACATCTAACACATCCCTCCTCCATCCCTGGAATGATCCGGTTTTATCTGTCATCCTGTGTAATGTGTTATATTCTTTCTTCACTGAACATCACTGTTTATGTGGTCTCATTTTTCTGCAATAGGCAGACTATGCCGTATAATAAGAAAAATAATGAAACACAAGCTTTCCAGGAAAAAAGCAAAAACAAACCTTACTCCTTGCATTGTGATTGAGGTGCTCATGACCTCCCACTCTAGACTTACAGCTCCATGAGAGCAGAAACCATGTCTTTGCATCGCCCCCCACCCCACCCCAAGCCTAACACCGTGCCTGGCACATAACAGATGCTTGGTATATACTGGCTAACTTGAAATTAAATAGATATATACATTAATTTCTCACAAGAGCTCAAACGAAGCAATTGTTCTTGCAGCATCCCTGGTATATATGTGACACATTTTCTCACAAATCTGGAAATCTTTTAAAAAAAAGGAAAAGGAAAAGGGAAAAGACTGCTGACATGCTAGGCTTTGAAATGACTGCTGTATACAATGGCACTATGCACCTGTGGTGATATTGAAGGTGTTGTCAAGAATTAAAACACAGTATGAAGCAACACTGTCAAATCTAGGAGGAAATTAAGCCAGTAGGTCCATCACCCAACCCCTGTGAACCAAACGACCTCATTTCACCTGATTCTTCTAATTAGGTTGTGTTTGCAAAGCCTCTAGAAGCAGACAAGTGTGACATTAAGTGCTAAGTAGTATTAATTAATAATATTGGTAGATTACAGGGGCTGGTACTGCTTATAAATGTAAATGTCCTAGGCTTGTCAGCACAGTAGTTGGAATCAATGTTCAACTGTACTTTAGGAGCTCTTTGTAGAATTGTGTAACGCTTCCACCTTCCAAAGAAGGTAGCTTCATCTCATCTTTGCACTCTCTAACTTGTCAGGACTTTGGAAATCATCTAACATAATAGTTCTCAGCTCTATCAGGCCCAGCACCTCTTTTCTGTAATAAAGGTTTGGTTATACCCCTCTTTAATATCCTGAAGCAAAATGCATGAATAAGCTACGTGTATTATAACATATCTCAGTGTGTAAACACAGGCCAGCACACAGGGAGCTGTCAGATGCTTTTACTATATAAAGGATCACCGTCCGCGTGCCAGTTCCTAACGGCAGGCTGTCACAGGTGTGGTGATGGGAGGTGCTGTGCCATGGGTGGTGTTGTAAGGGGGGCCTTGACTTTCTGAAGCAATGAAGAATTCCTTTTCAGTTCCAGACCAAAGAATTTACAATCATCCTTTCATTTACTCTATAGTTGCATTCCTGGAAAAGTCAAAGCACTTGTGTATTAAAACCATTCCTGAAAAACCCCATGTGTTTATACATGAAACAATTAGGTTTTACGTTTGGATCATCATAACCAGAATTTTCATCTACAAAAATGTCTGTGAGAATATTGAAAACTGGATGACACCAATCGGGTTAGCACCTCTGGGGCTCACCCACCACATGCCAGGAACATTTCCTCTTCCTCAATCTCGGAGAGCAAACAATGCTCAAAACGGTTTTTCATTTTATTTGAGAGCAAAGTTCCAAAACAACTCGATGGGGTGGGATTGTCCCTCTTGAAAGTCACAAGTCTAATTTTACATCTTTGTATTTGGAAAAACGAGGATGTTGTGTCCCCAGAGAATATGCCCCCAAATTACAAACCAAGTCTTGGCAGACCCAGAACAGGTGAGCATTTTCGGTGTGCCAGGCATTGTCTTAAGCTCTCTATAGATACTAATCTAATCTTCACATCAACACTAGGCAGGAGGCTTATTATCCCCATTATACAGTTGACACTGAAGCACAGAGAAATGGAGTAACTTACCCAAGGTCCCACAGCAGTAAGTAGCAGAGCTCTGACTCAGACCTTCTTCTTCAGAACGACTCGGGGACACAGTGCAAACGACAGATTGTTGTTTCAGACTGGAGGCCACACAAAAGGGGAAAGGCAACCCTCCTGCATTATGAGTACACAAGAGAAACCCACTCAACCAGTTCAGTATATTGACCTCCAACCACACCTCCAAGTGAGAGCCTGTTCCTGCTTGGTCTCATCATCTCCCTTCTTGTGTTTTTCCACAGGCATTCATGCCCAGAAGAAGGCTGCTTTGGGTCCCTCCGGACCTTTCCTAAAAAGGAGATCTTTGCTCACTAGATGAGTTCCAGAAGCATCCACTAAGGCTCCCATAGCCCTCTTCCATCAGTCGACCTTCACCGTAACCACTATCACGCAGGATGAGTGGCTTCCTTGCCTCCCTGGACCCCCGGCGGGTTCAGTGGGGGGCCGCCTGGTATGCCATGCACTCCAGGATCCTGCGCACCAAACCAGTGGAGTCTATGCTTGAGGGAACTGGGGCTACCACAGCCCATGGCACCAAGCTAGCCCAGGTGCTCACCACCATGGACCTCATCTCACTTGGCGTTGGCAGCTGTGTGGGCACTGGGATGTACGTGGTGTCTGGTCTGGTGGCCAAGGAAATGGCAGGACCTGGTGTCATTGTGTCCTTCATCATTGCAGCCGTGGCATCCATATTATCAGGTGAGTGTCTCAGTACAGTGGAAGGCCTGTGGAAAGTGTGCTTGCCAGTCTGTCACTGCTCATCCTGCACTTCTAGAATGTTCATCAGTGAGATGTATGAAGTGTCAGCAAAGGCATCGTTGGGCTCCTTTTTTGCCTTGACTGCCAGGGAGTTCAAGACTCAACTGTAGTAGCTTCCTTTTTCTTTTTTTTTTTTAATTTTATTTATTTATTCATGAGAGATACACAGAGAGAGGCAGAGACACAGGCAGAGGGAGAAGCAGGCTCCCTGTGGGGAGCCCAATGTGGGACTCGATCCCAGGACCCCGGGCTCATCCCCTGAACCGAAGGAAGATGCTCAACTACTGAGCCACCCAGGCGCCCCTTTGCTTGTTTTTTGATACAAATAATTAATCTGGTGCCCGGCTTCCTCCCAACTTCTCATTCCCTGTCATGTCCTAATAGCTCCATTTTTATCCTAACTCTCCCTTTCAATGGAAGATAGGTCAATCCCTTTGTGGGGAAGTGGATATAGCGAGGATTATAAATAATACATAAGGGGTAGGCAGAGGAGCAAAATGACAAGTCACTAAATCTGATATGATTGGGATTTGATGAGCCAAAAACTGGCATTGTGACCCCCAAGCAGGAGGAAACCAAGCTAGGAAATATAGAGCCATCATGAGAATCACAAAGCACCATCTGCCACAAGCGCTTCAACAGATTGTATCCTACAGAAGTAGTTCAACCAGTGCCATCGCTCCCCTTGAGAAAGAATCATAAAACTCATTTTGTCAATAAGGTACCAGGACTTATATATTGATAATTTGTGAAATGGCTCTCCTATTTTCCTTTTCCTTCTCCCTCCTTCTCTCTTGAGCTGTGATCCACAGTATCTTCTTTCCAGGAATAGGTCAATAGATAATAACTTGGAAAAGAAGGAAAAAAGAACATATCCTGCTTCTTGAGCATTATATTGCATGAAGTTTTGCTGGGTTTTTGGTGGCAAATCATGTGGGTCAAGTCATGTCCTGGCAGGAAACCTCATGGCCTCTTTCACTGCTTCGGAAGCAAGAATGCTCGCGTGCTTCTGGATTCCCGCGTACTAATGCATGCCATCATCACAAGAAAAGTTCTACATAGATACTGTATGTCCAGACTAGCCTTCGTCCGTGGGGAATGCACAGGCCAGGAACACACAACCAGAAAGTGCACCGGTTTATATTTGACATCTTTTTAACTTAATGAGGGAAATAATTCTAGACTGATTCTATTTCTCTCTCATCATGGCTTACTTCTGTTGGTTATATAACGATCCCTCTTCCTGAAGTCATCTCTAAGATGTATCGATAGCCTAATAATTGAGGTTCCTTCAGAAAAGAGGACTCTTCTTATAAATGAAAATAAATTATTCACATGGGTGAATTCTGTGGATACTTCAAATGCCTTTAACCCAATTGCAATCATTTCTAAGCTTATTGCCAAAGAAACTATTTGGAGGAAGTTGCCAGATTCCTATTCACTATAAATTTATAGATCTAGAGGACAAAAATAGCAATAGTAGGACAAGAGACAGACGTAACCAGGGGTCCCACCAAAAGCACAGAGCAGAGGGCTAAGAGTCCTATCCAGTTAATGCAGACTGACCACTCTCCTCTAGGTCCATTCTGTTATGGTCCCATCCTCCAAACTACAATGAATCCTGCAAACAAATCACCCACACCGCATCCTTCACAGCACTACATTACATTTAGAAACTAGATCCAGGCTCGGTTGCATTCTGGAAGGCTGTCGCCCAGTCAAGGTGCCCATGGCATTATATAACCGAGATTTTTCTGCTTCTCATATGGAGGACCCAAGACTGATCCAGTCAGTGCTCTGTTGGGACCAGCTTCCACCTGCTGCAAGAGTCCTAATTGTACACACCTCTCCCTAACTCTGCATTCAGCAGGGTCATGTTGTTGTTAACTTGAAATTGGCCATAGTGGGCGCATTTATACCATAAAAATCAGCGAATGCTCCAAATAGAGTTTGATTGGTTGGTTGGTTGGTCAGTCGGTTGGTTGGTTATTTTCAGAGAGTCAGTTGTTAAGCATTTACCAACACACCACTGGCCCAGCTCTACTGAAGGCCCTGGAACTGCCCCGTCACTGGTGTCTTCACCACTGCACCAAGCACCAAAAGAAAACCCCTGCCTCTCCCGCAATCAGGGACTTTGGAACCTGGCTCTGCCCCGACTGGCTGTGAGACCTTGAGCAAGTTCCATAACTTTTCTGAGCCTCAGTTTCTCCACTTTGAAAATGGTCATAACAATAGCTCCTTCAGAGTCACTGTGAAGATTAGAGATGCCTGGAAGTGCCTGCTGCAATGTCTAGCACATAGCACTAAATAAGCAGTTATTATTATTGTGTGCCAAACTCTGTATTCAGAGGTTGCCATACAGCATCACATTTAAGACTCGTAACATCTTGGTGCCATGTGTAGGTGGCTTAGTTGGTTGAGCATAAGACTCCTTGTTTCAGCTCAGGTCATGATCTCAGGGTCGTGAGATCATGCCCCGCATCACATGGCACTGGGCTCCTCGTTCAGTAGGGAGTCTGCTTGAGATTCTCCCCCCATTCCCTCTCCCTCTTCCCACAGATCCTCTCTCTCTCTCTCAAGTAAATAAATCTTTAAAAAAATTAGTGATATCTCTTCAAGATAGGTTTTATTCTCTCCAGTTTTACATGTGAGAAAATTGAAATTTAAATACCAGAACTTAGATTCAAATTTGTTATACCAACAACATCTTTCAATGTTGACTATAAATTTAAATTACTTGGGGAAACTTTTTTTTTTCTAAAGAATGGTTTGAGGGAGAGAAGTCAATTTTATTGAGTTATAATTACATACAGTAAAATGTAGCCCTTTAAATATACAACTCTATGAACTTGACTAACACCTATAATTATGTAACCTCCACCAGAATCAAGATACAGAAGAGTTCTATCATCCCCAAATAATTCCTTCATGTTACTTCTTTGCAAATCTCCTCTCCTCCACCCTCAACCCCTGGCAACCACTAATCTGTTTTCTGTCCCTATACTTTTGTCTTTTCCAAAATGTCATATATGTGGAATCATTCAGTACATAACCTTTTGAGTTTGGTTTCTTTCACTTGGTATGAAGCATTTAATATTCATTCATATTGTATATATCAGTGGGTCATTCCATTTTTTTAGTAGTACCCCATTATATGGATATACTACAGTTTATTTATCCATTTACTAGTTGAATGTTGAATTGAGTTGCTTCCAGTCTGGGATCATTACAAATAAAGCCATTACAAATATTTATGTACAGGTTTCTGTGTGAACACAAGTTGTCAGCTCTCTTGAGTAAATACCTAGGAGTAGAATTATCAGATTGTGTGGTAAGTGGAGGTTTAACTTTATAATAAACTGCTAGACTCTTTTCCAAAGTGACTGTATTATTTTTCATTCCCATCAGCCATACCTGAGAATTCCAGTTGCTCTGTTCCTTGCAGGCTCTCAGAATTGTCAGCTGCTGCTTTTTGTTGCTGCTTTGTTTGTTTGCCATTTTAAAAGGCATATAGAGATATTTCAATGTGGTTTTCATTTGCATTTCCCTAATTGTTAATATTTAAAGCATCTTTTTATGTGTTTATTTGCCATCCATCTTCTTTGATGAAGTGTTCAAATCTTTTGCTCTTTCTTTAATTGGATTCATTTTCTTATTATTAACTTTTAAGATTTTCTTACACATTCTTAATATAATTCCTTTATTAGATATGTGATTTTGTAAATATTTTTTCCCAGTTTGTGGCTTGTCTTTTAGTTTTCTTAGAATTCCTATTTATTTCCTTTTAAAAATGCTGAGGCCCAGGCTCTACCTCGAGAGATTCTAATTCAGTCAGACTGAAGTAAAGCTCAGGGAATTTTTTTTTTTTAAAGCCTCAGAGAAGTCGAATGTGCAGCCAAGGTTAAGAACTACTCTTTCACAAGTACCAAAACTTAACTCCTGCTTCAGCTATAACCTACAAAAAGAGAAAACATAGGTTAGGATATAAATTATTTGGCCAGCAGATTCTTAAGAGATTTTCTCGGCTGTGGCATCATCCTCTGTGCCATGCAAACCAGCTCATAACATGAAGCAAATCTGACTAAGAGAGAGTGACTTCCTCTACAATATGACCAGAGCCAAAGTTACAGTGACCCCAAGCTCCTCCTACCAGTCATGCCCCAGCCCAGTAATGCCCACAGCCTTATCACAGGTAGAGGGAAACTTATCAGAGGAAGTAGTTTATGCTGTAACCTTTACCCTCTGTCCATAAGGTCTTATCTACCCTTTAATAGTTCAGCAGGCCACAATCAGAACCCAGGCCCATACCAAACCTAGAAAACTCTTTGAATACACCAGATTAATAAACAAGATAGGGGGAAATAGTTTTTCTTCCTGGTTCCCACCTACAACCATATTGAGAGACTGAAGGACGGAAGCAGGATGGCTTCCAGAGGTTCTCTAACTCAGTTGACTCAGAGTGAAACCCAAAGCAAAGCCACCATGCCAGTGACATCTGGCCACCAACTCAAAGCCCTAAAAGCATCCTATGAACTTGAGTAAGGACTCCTGCTTTGACTTTTTCTCCTAAGTTGATTTCCAGTTCTCTTTTAATATTATCACATTTGAACCCCAAACAGAATGTAGGCCTGAATGACTCCTGAGCTCATGCACGTCCTACAATGACCCTTTAGGCCCATATCTCAAATAGGGATTAAGTGACAGTGTGTTTACACGGCATCGGTCCCCAGGCTGATGCACAATACCAGTAAGTTTTATCATCTACTCATAAGAAACTATTAGACAAAAATCTAATAAGATGTGATTCAGTAAAGATGTATTGCGTACCCACCATCTACCAGTCCTAGGGCAGCACCAAAAACAAGTAAGAAATTGTTTCTACTCTAAAGGACCCATTGCTTATTGGTAGAGGCGAACACCCAATGGGATGGGTAAGTATGCCAATAATAGTAGTAATAATAGTAGTAATAGCAGCAGCAGCTACCATTTATTAGTACTTCCTGCATACCAAAAGAGTTCTAAGTGCTTAACATGTTATGTTACTTAAGCCTCACATCGACTCTATGTGATAAATGGTGTCATTATCCTTACATTACAGATGAGAAAACAGCGGCTTGTAAAAAGTCTGGGAACTCGCTTTAGGCACCTGATTAAGAAGTGACAGAGCAGGGAATAGAGTGAAAGCAGTCTGACTCCAAAGCCCACATTGTAATCACTGCTCATCTGCTACCATATTAGCAGATGAGGGTCAGATTCAATCGCACACAACAGAAAACCAAAAATGAGAGACAATTTCACCTCTTCCTTGTGTAGAAAGAATCTGGAGGGAGGCTGCTATTGTGGGTCTGCAGTCGTGGGGACTCAGGCCCATCTTTGTGCTCTACCACGGAGGGTGCTTGGCTTCCATCCTTAGGGTGACTTCAGGATCCAAGGTGGCTGCTGGAGCTGCAGTCAGTGCATCCAAGTTCCAGAAGGCAGGAAGGAGAACAGAAAGTTGAGGCAGGTCATTTCCCATATTTCTGTCCCCTTTTTAAGAAACTTTTTCATAAATCCTTCTCTATAACTTACATTGGTTGAAACAATTGGTCCCAGGAAGTGAAGCTATGAAGGGTAGTCTTCTGACTGGCTGTATTGTCAACCCCAGTATTCCAGGAGCTCTGTTGACAGGAAAGAAGAGGAAAGCTGGCTGTCACTGCCACACCTATAGTGGATGCACAACCCCCAGGCCCTCTAGCTTGCTGAGGTCAAGTTGTTCTGAAATGTTTAAGTAAAATTGGTTCTTATTCTCAGTAAATGTACGATTGGAAAATCTAGAGTCCCCCTCAATAACTCAGTAGGGAGTCGTGAGGCTTACCTCACGACTGATTATGCCAACCCTGAATCTGCTCCCACGGAGTCTCTATCTCTCTACAATCTAATCCCAACCATTCTCCAAAGAATATTGTCCCCTAACTAAAATGGTCCATCAGGATCATTTATGAAACAAAGTGGGTTCTTAGAGGAGGGGCTTGGGGGCCAAGCGGGAAGGTCTGCCCAAGGGGGACAGGCCAAGAGATCATTCGGTCAGTAAAGAAGTTCAGCAACACGAGCAGATCCGTATTGTAGTAACACGGTGGGGAAAGAGTAGGGGTGGCGACACTGGTTATGCACGTATTGTACAGAACAGGCAAGGGGTTAAGGGTGGAGATGGGAAGGAAGCTTGGGATGTGGACAATGTGAGCGTGGGTGGGCGAGGAAGAGTGTGGCAGAGGGGCCCATGTTCTCTCCACTAAGGAAAGGCGCAGCAAATGAAAGTGTATTTGAAATAATGTCATGAGAATAACGGATTTACAACACAGTTCTGGTGACAGAAAGTGAAAGTAGAAGCAGAAAACCCAAGGAAAAGGGACCCACCACCACTGAACACCACCGAGGACAATAAGCAAATCCGTGTGTGCAGAACACCAAGGCGGGGCTCCCACTTAGCACCTCCTTCCCATTCTCACCAACACAGAGGAGGGAAGGGTGACTTCATTTCTTCCCTCAGCTGAGGAGCCAGACAGTCAGTGGTTAAAGTAACTTCCAGAGAGTCTGACAGATACTTAGTGGCAGGACCAGAAGCCCACCCCCAGAATCCAGGGCTCCAGAGCTCCTGCTCCTCCATCAGCAAGTGCTGCTGAGACCCTTGAAGCCACGCATCCGAAAGGCAATGAGGCCCGTAGGACTGAGTAGCATTTTTCTTGGCATTCTTAGTTTATGGTTTAGCCCTAGGGCTTATAATTTGAATTTCCTGCCATCCTCATTTGCTTTTTGGCATCCTCTGATCCATCATCAGGCGAGACCAGGGCCACCGAGTCCCTGGGAGGTGGCAAGGCGAGTAGCGCCCTGTCAAGCAGATGCCTTTCCCACAGGCAAGGCTCCCCAACCTCCTCCCAGGGCTGGACCTCCACAAAGCCTAGGCAGGATCTCTGAATTGCGGTGCTCATCTCAGTTTGGATTTTCATGACCGAGGAAGATTTCTAGAGACTCCAAGTCTATTTAGATAGTCTGCTGAGTTCCCTTGTTTTGTCTTTCAGAACAGATCATTTTCCCCTCCTCCAACTGAAGCCAGACTAGAGAGGTGAACACAGGAGGGCTGGCCCTTCTGCATTGCTGATGGTTCTCAGTGACCTAGGATCACTCATTCATTCTACAAGCTCACATCCCTTTGTTTGCCCAGAACACTGGAAACACTGAAAGGAAATGCAAAGATAAACAGATGCATGCCAGTCTTCAAGCTTCTGGAAAACTAGTTCTCCAAGATAGTGTCCAAACTCACAGCTCTGTGTCGACATCTTCATAAGGATAGCAGCTACCCTCAATGTTGTAAAGTCTCTGAGACATAGACTTGGTTAAAGTTAGTCATTATTATTATTGCTGTTGTCGTTTTTATTATTATTAATCCAATACTGTGCCCCAAGCACTGTGCATTTAATGCTCTCAACTTCCCTCCTGGGTGACCACTCGTGTCCACATTTTATCAGTCACAACAGCTAAACCACTGGGGACTTCCGACGTATCATCTGGCACTAGCTACACACAGCTACGTAATCCAACAAATCCTACAAAATAAGTGCCATTGTATATGAATTTTGCAGATGACAAATATGAGGCTCAGAGAGGTGAGGTCATTTATCCAGGCCCTTAAGGCAGTCAGTGGCAAAGGTTGAACCTACATTTGAATCTGCCTGGCTCCAGGGGCTATTAACCCCCAGCTGCTTTATGCACACACATGCCCCTAAGAACTCACCAAGAGAACCAAGTGAATCAAGAAAACCTTCACTCTTATTAGGGTTTCAAAAGGACCTGTGGCTCACCCTACTCTACTGATTAGTTGAGCACTTTTCTGGATCATAACTTTTGTAACCCAGGTCATGAAAATACTTTCTAAGCTCAGCGCCTTCCTGTCACCTGTCAGCAGTGAGAAGGGTGTTGCGAAGTTCATGGAACTCTTGTATATAGAGCTGGATTGACAGCCCTGTAGGAAGGATGTCACTTACCAGTTCAGAGAAGGTGAGCCCATTTTTATAAAAATTTACAAGTCTCTCAAATTACTGATTCTGACATAAGCCTCCTCTAGCAAACTAAGACAACCTGGGCTTCTTTCACAGCCTCTGCAGCATCTGGTAGAGTGGACAGTGCATACCAAGAGCAGCTAGCGAGGCGTGGGGGGGACTGGCCACAGAAATGCTGCAGAACACAGGAAAGAACTCTGAGACAAAGAGCTAGATGTCCATGCAAAAAAAAAAAAAAAAAAAAAAAAACAAGACAGGCACACGTGAAATAATCTTGAGCACTGCAAGAGACCACAGGGCCTGAGACAGAAGTCGGGACACCCAAACCCTTGTCCCAGCTCTGTTCCTCCGCAGCTCAGGACACTTAGGCAAATCGCTCACCTCTTGACTTCAGTTTCCTTCTCTGCAAAACGAATAGTTCAGATTCGATTGCCTGTATGAGGGTTAAAAAAAATAAACAAAAAGAACCCAGGGAGGGGAAAGATTTGTACAGAAAGGTCCAATGTCTCAACCTTCCACACACACACTTTCCAACCCCAGGTAGCATCCGGGCACCAGATGCAGCCAGCCCCCCGGAACTGATGCACCTCACTTCAAGCCCTGCTCTGCCGTTTACAACTCATGTGACTTGGGAAACGTACTTAACATAGACCTTCCCAAGCTGGTTGCTTGGGTGTGTTGATCCCTCAGCCCTCGGCAGGGCTGGACGGTGGCAGAGGCCCCAGGATACCACCACCACCTGTGAGCAGCGTCACCCCTGTGTATATTGACCTCCTTCTCCTGGCCACACAAGTGCTACTGTTCTCTAGGTGTGCCCTGTCCGGTGGGAAGGATTGGGAGGTCCTAATAGCCTGTCTTGACCTTGGATTCATCATCTGTCAATGGAAACAATAACTGTTTTGCCTCATAACCACCTCATGAAGATGGTGTGTGTAAAGTACTCAGGACGGCCGTGCACCTGGTAAATGCCCGGTACCGTTTGCTCATGTTATCATCACCACTGCCAATACTATTGGCCAGATCTCCGACCTGAAGAGGCTAGAATTTGTCCTTAATGCCGACAAGCACCCATGTGGCAGATTCTGAAACCCCTCGGTGCATCCCTAGCCAAAGACCCAGCAGGCCTGCCTCCCGTTCACCCTTTCACCAGATGAACCTTGCACAAAGAGCATTCTTTTGGATCTGAAGGTATTTTTCCCAGAAGGAAGTCTCATCTCTACCAGGATAGCCCCCTTCAAAAAGACTGTGCTTCAAAACATCCAAGAAGTTATGCCTCGGAAAACAAATAAAAACATGTAACTACAAGTGGTGGTAAGTGTTGTAGGAAATTAAACAGGGTGCCATGACAAAGTCCTCTTTCCGAACCAGTGACGTGTAAGCAGCCTCAACTCTGGGCACTGAAAAGATTGCTCAAAGTGAGAAAGGCGTGACCACCATGAGATAAAAGCCCATGAAGAGGAGTTACGCCAAGCACCGGCCCTCACCCTCAGAGGCCTGGTAGGAAGCCGACTTTGTGCACGACAGCTCAGGGGCCTTACACACCCCAGGCATCTGCTCTGAACACTCAGTGCCCCTCTAGGCCTCCTAAATCCTAGGTCTCTGGCCCTGCTCGGCCCTCCATTAGCCCCTTTTGGGGGAAAGTGGAGATGGCATCTCTCTTCTAGGAGGGGTGTCCCATGTCTCTGGGAAGGTCCTAGAGAGAACAGATCCAGGCCCCTGAGAGATTTGCTGTGTCTCATACTCCCGAGAATGTGCTGGAATGCAGCCCATCTCGGTGGAATCCGGACCCACTTGTCATCAGATGGGCTGAGGAGCCACACAAGGGCCGGCGCATGCTCTCTTAGCACTCACCCTCAACCCCAGCCACTAAATCCTCAGGGCAGGGCGTGATGACTTGGCCCCCTCCCAAAAGCTTCTTGGATCTGTCATCCTTGTTGGCACGACTTGCATCTGCTTTAGAAATCGGGGCACTACCTACTCCTGGAGAGTGGCGAGCTGAAAAACATCTGGGTGCACGAGAATTTTCCTGGCTGTCACTTTCCTCCCGTGCTGTCCCTTCCGCACCAAGACTTTCTAGCCCCAGTTATCAGAGTCACCTAAGTGAGGGTCTGGAGGCCTCATGAAGAAAGTTTGAACAAGAAAATGGGAAATTTCTCTCTACCCTCAGAATGTCTAACTGGACCTGCAGGAGGGAACATACGTTTCCAGATTAAAGATTTAAAACCCAAGAAGGAACTTTTCCAGGTTCTGATTTAGAAGGAAATTGGGCACGCATAGGGCTTGGTATAGACTCCAGATGATTTCTGATATCCTGTGGGGGCTGAGTCTCTAAAACCATCAGCCAACAATTCTTGCTTCCAACCTCTTTGATCCCACCCCCCAAGGCAAAGGCTCCTGCATAAACCCTCGGGAGGCTACTGCTGAGAAAGCCTGTGCAATTCTCTTTCCTCTGTAACAACTGCCATCACTCCCACTGGAAGAGTGCCCGCCACACGCCAGAACCGTGCATGTGCTCCCTTAAGGACCCACAGCAACCCCCCACGAGGGATCTCCATCGCCACTTCCCAGATGGGGAAACCAATGCTCAGTGAATCGGGTGCCTTACTCGAGCCCACAGTTAGTAATAATTATAGTTGTCATTTATTAAACACTTAAGTGCCTTGTGCCAGGCACTGGCAACGTGATCTGTGTGCAATCTCATGTGGTTGTCACGACCCCTCTCTAGACCTCTCTCCAGAGGTTGGGTGGCTCCTATGACACTCCCTGCTTTTCCTAAAGCAGAGACTGGGCTGCTGACCGTGGCCTCAGCATCCGAGTACAGCTGACCTGAGCAGCAGATGAGAAACTGTGTACAACGGGCCTAGCACAGGGCAGATGCCAAAAAACAGGTGCTTTTCTCTTTTGTGACATCTCTTTCCCTCCAAGACTGCCTTTGACGTTAACCTGATGCCACCTACATAAAAATGTGAGGAGCAGAGAAAAGGGCAGCCCCAGCCACCGGACACCACAGCAATGAGGAAGAAACAATCTGGGTCAGAGGGGCTCCGGAAACAGCTAACCCTGTGGGTCATTTAGTTGAAAGCAACCGCATGAGCATTAATGTTATCACCATCTTCATCATCATTTGATAAAGCAATAAAATACACTAATGATGATATGAACAATAGCAAGACCGAACAACATAATACTCTAATTCATCATGCTGTGCAAAGCGCACCTCCGATACCTCTAAAATATTTTCACAGAAGGAGATCTAGAGAAGAAAGTAAACAGATCGTCTGGTCACATTTAATCAGCAAATTATTAAACTTCCTTGCCCTGTCTCAGGGGTCACTCCTCCAACTATGAGAGCAGCTTCTGTGCTTCCCGTGTATGTGTTGATACACTGGTGCTCTCGTCTGGGGACCTTGGGAGCCCTCTGTTCCTTACCCAACTGTAATGGGATCCCCTGTCAGGTTCAGTAACGAATAGCATCACACACACCCTGATTGAAGACACTGCCCATCCCCTAACCACAGGCTCTTACTGTCCGCCTGAGGCCTGTTTTGGCAGAAAAATTATAAGTCTCTTCTTAGACGCAAAGAAACAGGCGTTGCCAGACAAATTGCTTTTCTTCCAGACACATTTGTTAAAATTGCCTGGGCTTCACTGACAGGTGATAGAGTGACCAAGGTTACTCAGGTAGATGAGACAGGAGCAGGGAAGGGAGAGGGAGAGAGCCCGATGGATTCCTCCTGGGAGAAGAAATGCACAATTTTCTCAGCTAATCAAGAGGGAAGAAGACATGGGGGCAAGATCGTGGGCTCTCACATGCCAGGGGGCTGAATAGATGTTTCTGAGAATCTAGCAACCTGCTTCTCAAGGGGGACAGCAGTGATGGGGATACTTCATTACTCACCATCTGGAATTCGGTGTCACACACAAAACCAATGTTTCCAAGAGAATTCACACTCTATTTCTCCCTGAGGTCCTGTGATTTCTTTCTTTTCTTTTTTTTTTTTTTTTTGAGATTTTGTTTATTTATTCATGAGACACACAGAGAGAGAGGCAGAGACAGGAGAGGGAGAAGCAGGCTCCCTGCAGGGAGCCTCATGCAGGATTCAATCCCAGGACCCCAGGACCATGACCTGAGCCAAAGGCAGATGCTCAACCACTGAGCCCACCCAGGCACCCCAGTCCTGTGATTTCTAATAGCCCACTCCCAATCCACATTTAATCCATGCTATCAACCACAGCAGTACAGACAACATGTCTTAGCCCCACTGTGACTTTATAAACAGAACAAAGATGTTAAAAAAAAAAAAAAACTAACAAAATGAGAAGGAAATGAGTAACAACCATCTCAGCAAAATGCTGTTTGGTGAAGACTTTCTTCAAGGCATGTTTGGGCCTGAACCGGTGAGGTGTACTAGTTGGGGCCAATGGCTGATTCCATCCCATGTCTGGGAGATGGCAGGTAATTGGCACTCAGAGGTAACTGATTTCATGACTAAGTGTCACTGAGAGAACCATATTTTCAAAATAACTGCCCAGGCCTGCTATCTGTAGCCTACGGCCGGTCACCCAAGAGAGCTCGAGTGACCCTCTGAGCAACACGCCCGATGTTACTGATCCCAGAGGCCTGAATGAAGCTGCAGCATTGGCAAATTGTTTTCTTGGAGACCCCTCTCCACTCCTTCTCGTATCTCCTGATGCCCTCTTGCCCTAGGGACAGTCCTTCTGGCTGCCCAACTCAGAACTCAACTTTGCAGCTCTTAAAGGCAACTCGTGCTAATATCTCCTGTCTTATTTTATTATAACTGTTGGTTTTCTTGTCTGTCTTCTCCACTAGACTATAAGACCCACAACAAAGGAACTATGCTCTTCCTATTCACCTTTAAATCTCTGAAAGCTAACGGAGATGCATAGAGAAGGAACCTCATAAGTGTTTTTGGATGAACGAATGCAGTTCTAGGAACTTTCCTAGAACTGCATATCAGAGGGCTTTGATTCTAGCCATTAATCTCTGCCATTAATCAAAGGTGCAGCTTCAAGTCTGGGGCTCAGTTGCATCAATGATCAAGAGAACAACCCCAATGAGCAGTTGACACCCATCCCCACATCATGCTCAGTGCAGCCCCATGAGTCCACAGAGGAGGGCTGGAGCTTTGGGGAGATATGGGGTGAGGGGAATCCTGAGCAGACCAGCCTCAGGCCTCACACCCCCTCCTCAAACAGAGCCATCTTGCTTTTACTTACTTACGTGTGAGACTCTCAAATAACACTATGTGTGCAAAGACAACCAAGACAAAGCTTTAAAACTATAGAAATAGATGAACTGGATGGTTTTTTTCAGCTAGATTCCCCCAGTTCTATTAAAAAAGGTCCCACTCCCTCAATCACTCGATCCCAGTTCACCTCTGCAGACTCATCCTCCTCAATCCTCAAAGCAGCCCTCATATGTCATTTCAGCTACCCCCTTCTATCTGTCTGAAATCACCCTTTCCCATTTTGTTTTGCCTGGAAGAGCCCAGCTCACCCTTCAGGATGCAACTCAGAAACCTTCCTCTTCATCCCTACTTCCCCAGAAACTAAATGTGTGCTTTCTAAGCACCACTCACTCCTAGGCTCTCAGAGCACCTCATAAATACTCTATACTATTAAATACTGGCTGTGTGGGATCATCTGTTTATTAGACTCTTTCCTGATTGGAATATAGATGTTTCAAGGTCAAGAGTTCAGTGTTTCTGCTATTCACTTCAGTGCCTGACATAGTAGGCACTTAACAATGTGTGTCACTTAGGGGTGTCTGAGTGGCTCTATTGGTTAAGATCTGACTCTTGATTTGGGCTCAGGTGATGATCTCAGGGTTGTGAGATCGAGCCCTGCATCAGGCTCTGCACTCAGTGTGAAGTCTGCTTGAGATTCTCTCTCCCTCTCCCTCTGCCCCTCACCACGCTTGTGTGCTCTCTCTCTCTCTCAAGAAAGGAAATGAAAAGGGAGGAGAAGGGAAGGGAAGGGAAGGGAAGGGAAGGGAAGGGAAGGGAAGGGAAGGGAAGGGAAGGGAAGGTAAAAAAGGAAAAAGAAAGTAAAAAAGCCTCTCCCTCTGACTGTCACTCCCTCTGCTTGTGCTCTCTCTCTCTCTAAATGAAGAAAATGTTTAACAAATAATAATAATAAAATGTTTTTTTAAAAAACAATGTGTGTCACTTAAATTAGGAAGTCAGAAGTTATTGTAGGAAATTGGTAAATTAGTTGATAGATAGGTTAAGGAATTAGTCAATAAGTTAAACTACATGTTAATGGGAAAAAAACTCTCTTTAACTAGAGAAATTGACATTCAAGTGTGCATGACTTCTTGATTTAACCTTCCTTCGTAAAAGTACACTTTTAAAAAGTACTTATGTATCTAATGGCTTTCTTTAGTGGAATGTCAAAGGAAATGTGTTTCTTGAGTGGAGAAATCCTTCTCTATCTTTGACCTGGTCCAGGTGGATCTTTCTCTTTTACACCCTTTTAGGATGGAGGAGGTGATTCTAAGAGAGTACAAGAGAGCCAGAGCAGACTCTGAGTGGTAGGAGGCACATACAGTGATTTATCTTGACTATAGAGACGCTTATTAGGCACAGTTTGGAAAGGCGAACATCATATGTGGGCTCCCAGGGAGTATTTAATGTCAGGCTGGCTGTATAGCTATATGTGACAGAACCATAGACTCTCTGAGTTGGAAAGAAATTCACGCTGAAAAGGACCAAATTTCTCTGAACTCCAAATCATACAGCATTCAGGGTACGCAAGAGGAGATCGATAGGGAATATCTCAAATATGGAATCCCCTTGGTATCTTATCCCCAACTCTCTTTTCAACATGTAAGTCCTAAGTTTGACTGCTCTTTAGGCTGGCAGTTTTTCAATTTAACAAAAAAATAGTTCTGGGTATAGAAATAAAACAAAACACTAGGGATATGACAAAATGGAAAGAAGGGGGTGTTTTACAATATACTCGAAGAGTGAGTAATTTAAAAAGGATATCTGAGTTGCAGACTATGAGAAATCACTCTGTTCCCTCTTGTTCTGCTCAGATGAGTCCTTCGTACTTCTCAAGGATCTGGATGTGCCATCTCTGAACAACTCCATTGGGAAATTTCCACCCGATGGTCTGCACCAGGCAGTCACTCGTGATGGCCATCTCTACCCTGACGTTGTACTTCACATTGATTTTCTCCAGCTATGCAGTTATCATAATGCATAGGGAATGCATAGGGGGAATCAATATGTCTCCCCCTCTCAATCACTTGATGGTTAGCCAAGGAATGCAGAATCATTTTTGATAATAGCACAAGGCAAATATGACTGGGAAGATAAGCCCAAGGCAAGAATTTCTTCAATGCATTACTAAATTGAGTAGAGAATCTTTATAAATTTTTCTCTCATTTAGAACACTGATTCTCCACCCTAGCACACCAAATCAACTTTAACTAATAAATTTGAAATTCTTCCTTTGCTACCCTAAAATGCAAACAAGAGATAATGCTACCTTCCTACATACTTAATTTTTTATAGTCATTAAAATTACATTTTACTAAGTTTTTATTTAAATTCCAGTTAGCTTACATACATTGTGATATTAGTTTCAGGTGTACGATATAGTAATTCAACACCCACACAACGCTCATCACAAGTGCCCTCCTTGGGCAGCCCGGGTGGCTCAGCAGTTTAGTGCTGCCTTCAGCCCAGGGCGTGATTCTGGAGACCCAGGATCGAGTCCCGCATCGGGCTCCCTGCATGGAGCCTGCTTCTCTCTCTGCCTGTGTCTCTGCCTCTCTCTCTCCCTCATGATTAAATAAATAAATCTTAAAACACACATACACACACACAAAAACAAGTGCCCTCCTTAATCCCCATCACCTATTTGACCTGTTACGAGTGCTGATTTGTGTCCCAAAAAATTCATATGTTGAACTCTTATACCCAGTACTTCAGAATCTGATTGCATTTGGAAGTAAGGCCTTTAAAGAGAAAACTAAGGCAAAAAAAAAAAAAAAAGAACCCCACCCACCTCCTCTCCAGTAACCCTCAGTTTGTTCTCCATAGGTAAGAGTCTGTTTCTTGGTTTGCCTGTCTTTTTTTTCTTTTCTTTCCTCATTTGTTTTGTTTCTTGAATTCCACGTATGAGTGAAATCATATGGTATTTGTCTTTCTCTGACTGACTTAGTCTGTTTAGCATCATACTCGCTAGCTCCATCCGTGTCATTGCAAATAGTAAGATTTCATTCTCTTTTATGACTGAATAATATTCTTTTTTACCCATTCATCAGTCGATGGACACTTGGACTGTTTCCGTAAGTGGCTATTGTAGGTAAATCTGCTATAAATATCATGATGCATGTATCCCTTTGAATTAATATTTTTGTATTCTTTGGGTAAATAGCTTGTAGTGCAATTGCTGGATCATGGGGTCGTTCTATTTTTACCTTTTTAAGGAACTCTCTACTATCTTCCAGAGCTACAAACTTAATTTTTTAAAAAATCAATATGCCCTGAGTATGGAAGGTAAATAAAAGAAAAGTCACTTCTAGGAAAGTAATATTTCAGTGTGTAGAAGCCGGGGCATATACAACAGGAGACATAATGAAGTTGTCAGATATATGCTGTCATTTACGGAACCACTATAAATGCAAACTCACACAGGTGTGCTATTTGATGCTCAGAGACCACGAGTCATGTTGCTCTTGATGATGTGGCTTTCCAAAATAATGGCCAATTCTTGGTAAATTCCAGACAAAACAAATTACAACCGTCCCTCAATTTACCCAGCTGTTGCAGCCCTGGGAAACTCAACGCATATAAAATCATGAAAAAATGCTTTGCATTAATATGTAAAATGGAGACAGATTCAGGCTCAGAAGTTATAAATAGGTTTTTATAATTTATAAACCCGTTTTTATAAACAGGTCCATTGGGACCCTCAGAAGTTACGTAAGACACAGGACAATGCCTCATTCTGTGGAACAGCCCTACACTGCAGAATGTCTAACAGCACAGGCTCCTACCCATTTAATACTTCAAGTGTCCACAACCATCATGAGAATGATGGACACCCCCACGGATTTCCAAAATTCCCCCTAGGCAGCAGTCCACTTTTGCTGAGATCTACTGGTTTACAGTATTTTCTCTAGGGCTGCCTCCACAGACTCAAACGAAAGTTGATTCTAATTGTAAAACCAAAGAATGATAGCACTAGAAGGGACCCTACAGTTCATCTATCTGGCCCCCTCACTTTCTTTGGTTTCCCTTTCTTTGATTTTTATTTCATATTGAGATTTAAAAGATATCTTTGAATATGTCTCTCTTCTACACCAGATATTTGAAAAAAGTTGAGTGATTGACAAAACATTTTCTGGTTTTTTTTCAGAACATTTGGGATTGAAATCACTTACTCCTCACCACTGAGTTTCAGTGCCAGGCTGGATACGCTTTAGTGCCCATTAAAAGCCTGGATTCTTGCATACAAACAAATCAGAAAGATGCAAAAATAAAATCCTTTACAAAGTGTCCAAAAGAATGGTCTCTAGGAGCAGAAATTGTCTTACTTGGTTAGTGTCTAATTGATTTTCCCACTATTCTTCCCAAACTCCAGCTATCAGAATCCAAGCAGGACCTTGGGGACTAAATGACTGACTTCATATGCTCCTGCACCGTGCACAGCTCAGGGCCTCTGCTTCTGCCTCAGGAAGCAATGCACTGGTTCCTTAAACCCTAAGGAAGACTTGGCTATTTGCCAGTTACCCTTGGCTAGGGGGTTCTAATAACGAATTGGGTATTTTTATGATGGCAGGCCAAATGTTAAGAAGAGAACCATTGATTGCCCAAACTTCACCATATTGGCTCTCCGAATTAAATTAACAATCAAATCAATGCCAGTTTCAAAAGCATTGGTTGAGAAATTTTGATTTATAAGCCTTGTGTATGATCAGGGGGTAAGGAGGGTAAAGAGAAAAAGCTCATAGTATTAAAGAATTATTGAGAAAAACTGCAGATCACACACCGAAGCGCAGAATTAGATTATCTCTAATCCTGTCCTCACACTGCACTGAAAGAGCAATCTAATGTGTGTCTGCAAACTCAAATCTCTTCAGGAGATGAGAGCACAAAGTCCTCCACGCACCCAAGAAAACAATGTCAGGGCCTCATACTCAGTGCTTATACGCTCTATACTTTCCTCACGGGAAAGTTCTCCAGTTCTCCCCTCAGAGACCACTTCCTCTTAATTTTAGACTCACTCTAACAATTGAAACATCAGGTGTTGGAAACAGCAATTTAGAAAAGAATGTGGTCTTCATCCTCAAGGTAATCCCTGTGACAGCCACAGAATGAAACAACTGACAGTCTGACCTCCAGGAAGGGGGTGGAAAACAAAGGGGTGAGAGGCCAACAGAGGAACTCAAAATAAATGGCGGCTTAGGTTATTCAGGGCAGAGATGGATGGCTTCACCAGCCCGAGCATGTCTCCAGATACAGAACAATAGAGTAATTGATGTAAAAGAAAAGTAAATTATGCTCAATATATTTAGCGGCAAAATCCATAAAATTCAATGAAACCGAATACTAGAGTGTTCGAAGAGGAAGACCCTTAAGAGAGTATCCCTGTCTGATTCCTTTATTTTACAAAGAAGAAAATGAGTATAAAGGAAGGAACAAGGTCAAGGCAGGGTTGAGACAAGAGCACAACCTCTGGCTCAGTGCTCTCCCACACAGATGCCCTGAGAGCTGACAGCACTAAGGGTAGGAAAAGCGATATTGCATCACCTTTAATCATGCATTTGTGTCATGGCTTCTGACACCTCTGGCTTTGCTTCCTTGCACTGATTTTACTCCCTGATTTGTGATGAGAGAACCTCAGGGTTGGCCCTTAAAATTGAGATTGAAGGTATAGTTTACTCTGACATCCCTCCTACATCCCATTCCTGGCATGTTTCCTCCAAACTGTCCTATGTTTGTCATCCAACATGGCACCCCACCCACTGGCCTCACACCCAGAGTTCCCAGCACGTCTTAGGAAACTCTCCCAACTTGCAGAAGTTTGGCATATTCCCAGTCTCTTTCTAATTTGATCTATAATTCCATCAAAGAAGGAGGGAATATACTAGTGTTTTTCAATTATAAGTGGAGAGCTTGTGAAAATGTAGATTCCTGGGCCCCAATACTGAAATTATGATTTCATAGATGATTCTAGTGGAAGTGGGTCTTGACCCACTTTGGAAAACACATGGCTTCTACTTACGTCTCCAGGCTCGTCTGCCCCCAGTCCCTTCATGCACACTCCCCTTCACCCAAAAACTTCAGACTGCCTATCCACCATGTCTTTGCTTCATGCTCCATCCTCTTTGCCCAATTAATTTCCCCATATGCTTCAAAACTACCTGATACACATGTCTCTTCTCTCTTCTTTCTCTGTTCCTGTATATCTCTGCATTATTGAGTTTATACAGCTTGTAATGGACACTGACTTTTTTGTTTTATCTCCCCTTGAGGTCAAGGCCATGTCTCACTTGCCTTTTTAGTCTCAGCACTTAGCACCCTGCCAAACACATGGTGGGCACTCCTTAAGTTCATTCAATTGTCCTGTCCTTTGCATGTGCTAAATTCCCTTGTTAAAAACTAGTTACTTACTTACTTTTGCATTTTTTAATCAACCTCACTCCCATATATAGTACAAAATCTCCACAGATCACTTGAGCCATCATTCGCAAATGAGGAGCACTTCCATAATATGTAAAAAATGAAAGAGAAGAATGTTAACATAATGTAACCCTGGTGCCATCAAGTGTGGAGATCATAATGAACTAGGCCCATGTTCACTCAGGATATCTGACCCCTAAAGAATTTGACAGCGACACATACAACAAATAAGAATTTTTCTAAATAAAGATCCGTCTCCAGTAGCTCATTAGAATCAATTCTGATTGCCTTCCCAAGCATTCGGGTTAAAAGTTTTTCAGAACTAACATTGACATTAGAATTGGCCTTAAATTTATTCATATATATAAAATTTCATGTATTTGGTTTAAGATCCCAGAGATCTCCAGTATTTTGCACCAAAGATGAACCACCAAGAGATCAGCTCATCTCCTGAAGTCCGCTACCCATGTGTGCTTGTCCCATGCAGGTGTCTGCTATGCAGAGTTTGGAGTCCGAGTCCCCAAGACCACAGGATCAGCCTACACCTACAGCTACGTCACTGTCGGGGAATTTGTGGCATTTTTCATTGGCTGGAACCTGATCCTAGAGTACCTGATTGGCACTGCAGCTGGTGCCAGTGCTCTGAGTAGCATGTTTGACTCTTTAGCAAACCACACCATTAGCCGCTGGATGGTGGACAGCGTGGGAACTCTCAACGGCCTGGGTGAGACTGCCATATCCTCTTACCCCAACACGTGAAATTACCCCAACAAACAAATGGGTTCCCCTTTTAGGATTCAATGTGGCAAAATATATGAAGAGCCTTAAATATGTCTCTCTCTCTCTCTTTTTTTTTTTTTTTTTTTTGCAAAGTAGTTCTCCTGTGAATCTATTCTAAGGAAATCATTCTAATTTCCATAAAACCTTTATATGAAAAGATATTCATCACAGCCTCATTTATAATTAAAAAATTAAGAACAGCCTAAGTAGTCCATAATGGAACAAATGACTAAGTTAATTGTGGAAGCATATTATGTAGCAATTAAAAGGATGATGGGGAAGACTGTTGTAATGACATGGAATATGTCTTTGATGTAATGTCATGTGACAAAGGAAATAAATTGTATATGCATCATGCTGATAACTATATAAAAATAAAACCAAAGCAGGAAAAATAACTGTAATGAACTGTAGTGGTTTCATCGGAATTTTTTTAATTTTCATAAAGAAGCATGTATTAATTTTTAAATGACAAAATATACTTTTAAAAGGGACAAAATGGATTCCAGTCTAGCAGAGGTCAAGGAGGGATAATATAACTGGGTGAATACTAAATAATCAGAACTTTACATAACAAATACCAGGAGCTCCGTCCATCACTTGCCCCGTTTCATCCAGATATCTGATTTTACCCTCTCATATCCATGGGAAGCCAAACAATAGTTGAGGAAGCTTGGGGGTCTTGCCCCAGAACTTGCAAGTACAGCTTCTGTGGCTGTGTGCTAGTCATGTGACTCTGGTGTCCCTATCTCTGAAGAATTGATAAACATACTGAGCATCAGATACTGTGAGAAGATGAACAGTATGAAGACCACATCTGCACATTATACTTATTTCACAGAAGTTTTAGGTCTGAAAAGGCCCTCAGAGACCAAGTAGTGCAAACCCTTCACTTTTACAGATGAGGTCCAGGGAACTGAGGCATCCGCCCAAGGCCACACAGCTGGTCATGGGCAGAAGTGCGGCTGGAATTCAGAAGCCTGACGGCTGAGGCAGTGCCTTCTCCACTCTATAGAGGGCAGGAGTCCATTGGCCAACAGGCTGCACCAACCGGGTGGGGTGTATTCTCAGCTTATTTTCTCTGCAACCGCATACACATAAATGCAAAGAACATTCTTCTCCCAATAGTTTTCAAAGATACACATTTTTAAACTTTCTACAAATGAAAGATTGCAGGAATGGAATGGAAAATTTATGCACTATGGAGCGAACAACACTGAAGATAAGCCAGTTTTCAAATAACATGTTAAACCCATATATACACCATGAGTGTCTCAGGGCAGTTCTGACCTCAAATATTCTATGCCATGGTTCCATGGGCTATGTTGTCATTGTCATTTCGTGTGTCCCAACTTTGGGTCCAGGGAGGTCGGGTCCTCTGACCTATATACCAAGACCTTCCCATTTGTAAATAGACACTTATGGACCACAGTGTAGGCACACATGCTCACACATACACACACTTGCACACAAGCACATATGTGGACACACATGCCTGTACACACACACTTCTCCTCCCTCTGTGATACATTGGTCTCCCTTGCCAGAGCTGAGTGCAAGTGCTCTGAGGGGGTGCCGGGAGTTTGCATGCCCCTTTTTTCCCCTGGACAATATTAACTCATGTCTTTGGCCTCTAGGGAAAGGTGAAGAATCATACCCTGACCTTCTGGCTCTAGTGATTGCAGTCATCGTCACCATTATTGTTGCGCTGGGGGTGAAGAATTCTGTGGGCTTCAACAACGTCCTCAACGTGCTGAACCTGGCAGTGTGGGTGTTCATCATGATTACAGGCCTCTTCTTCATCAATGGGAAATACTGGGCTGAGGGCCAGTTCTTGCCCCATGGCTGGTCAGGGGTGAGTTCATTTCTAAAGCCTTGTTTGGCTATTGCACATTCAGCCTTCCACCCTGTAGCTAGTCTGAGACATATTATCAAAAAATGCTGCTCTGTCCCATAATCTTCATAGCACCGTTTTCATCCCTTTTTATCTGAACTTAATTGGCGTGCTCTGAAAAAATGATTCCTATATCATTTTTTTACTTATTTCACAAATATTCATTGAGATCTTATTTAATGCAAATGACCATAACAGATTTGATGTTTTGGCCACGTGAAATATGCCTAGTCCTACGCTAGGTGTTCTTTTTTTTTTTTTTTTTATGCTAGGTGTTCTGCATGTAATGTTTAAGTGTCTTAATAATCTTGCAAGGAAGATATTTACCTTCTGGCCTTACAGATGAAAAACTCACACTCAGAGAGGTCAGGGGACTCACTATTAAGTGCACAATATAAGTGACAGAGTCAAGATCCAAAGCCCGGACTCCCTGACTGTAAAGCTTGTAAATGAACAGCTTGGTCTAAAAGAATCCCTCTGGAGTATTTTTGGAGAGACAGACAGCCCCAAATAGACAAGGCAGCAATGGAGCCAGAAGAGCAGTAAAGGGATGAGTGTTGCCTAGGTATAGAACAAGGTCAAGAACAGTTTTTAGATGTAATCCCAATATTTGACCCAATATAGAGAGAGCCCCACTGAGGTCTAGGTGCTGCTGAGAGGGCACAATGAGGGCTGGTCATAAGTCCCATTCTTGTGACATGGTTCATGGCAGAGAAGTCCACTCCCAGTCCACCTAGCGTGGTCTTGCAGTTGGCCAGAGAGTGGGCAGGACCAAAAGGGCATTCTCAGATCTCATCCTCATGATTTGGGTGGTGAGGCTTACATTAAAGAAAAATGGGAAGGTCAGAGTGGCAAAGTCTTTATACTGACAAGTAGTTCTAAATTGTGCCTGGATCCTTTTTCTAGTATGACTAAAAACGCTTACTTTATGAATTCATTGGTAAAATTCAACTACCTATTCCTTTTTTAAAAATAGTAGAACTCAGAATTTAAATAAAATATTTTTTAAAATAGTAGAACATTTTGAGCTGGGGAAGATCTTAGAAATCACCTGCTTCTACCCCTCACCTAGCAGGTAAGGAAACTGAGGCCAAGGGAGGAACACCTGCCTACCACTGGCAGAGAGTAAGTCCGGGACTCCACCAGATTCGTTTTTGTAAAAATCTTTTGCTTAGACTGGTTTTCCTCCAAGATGTCCAGCGACCAGAAATCTCTCTTGGAAAACACTCAAAATAACTCCTCTCTATTCTCAACCATGCCACACTATTCAATGAAGAGAAATAAGCAAAAGAGCAATTTAAGCCAAGATTTCTAGTCTTCTGCTTATCTGTAAGAATTCCACGGTACCACAAAGTTCATCCCTCCTCCTCCTTGAAATGAATAAATCCTGAAACTGGTTAAAACCAGAAGAGACAAAGAAACACTGTTGACCCCATTCTGGATCCCCGAGTCTATATTTTCTTACAATACAAACCGTTCCTTTCCTATCAAATAAAAGAAACAATAAATTACAAGCGTGGCAAAGAAAAAAAGTGTTTTTCCAGAACTCAACTGCATTTTCATCCTTGCACATGATAATGTTCTCACCATTTTTTTTTCCCAATCTGAGAAATTTTGGGGTCATAGACTTAACTGTTAAGACTTTGGCCAACAGCAAACTTCTGTGCTTTGAGGTTTTCTCGCTCATCAGAGGGAAAAACTAATTGCACCAAATGTTTGCCAAAAAGATAACAACTTAGATGAATTTTTTTTTTTTTTTGGTACACATGGTATGGTTAGCAATAGTGATAATCATAGGAGGGAGGACTTAGGGTTTACCGACTACCTGTTTGGTGCCCAGCATTGTGCTCTCTTACAACAAAACTTTAAAGCAGGTGCTGCTGTGCCTAACTTAATAGATGGAGAATCCAAGATTCAGAGAGGCTGGGGAACTTACCTGAAGTCACTTAACCATCAGTGCCAGGACTGAAATTCCTGATCAGGTCTAGGTGACTCCAAAGCACTTTCTACTGCATGGTCTACCTTGTGCATGACCACCCTTTGTTTCTGAGCCTTCTAAAAAAATGTAATACGATAATTAATCCAACACATTATGTTTTTCATCTCCTTTAAACATTTGCAAAGTCGTAGAATCTTAGAGTGAGGAGGAACACTAGGACATGGTCTAGCCTCTTTTCTCACCTTCAGGTGAGAGTATAAACCTGACCCGGCCAAAGTGCATTGTTTACTAAGACATAATAGCAAAGCAACTTGAAAATTTTTTGCAATTACTTAGTTCATGTCTAATTTTCAAAATTCTCCTAAGAGGTCACCCGAATACCACACATTGCAGTTCTAGGCCCCATGTAAGACTGGAAGCCAGTAATCTCTTCTGTGCAAATGCCCTTGGCCCAGGCTGATGAAGATGAACCAGTCTTTTAACCTGTCCTCTGGACTTTGTTCTGGGGTCTTTATTCTCTTTGGGGGTCTCCTCTTCCCACTCCAGGACCCCATATCCCTCTTCAGGATAGTTAGCAATCCACCTCACGGAGGAAGGAACTAATCAAACCAGCCTTAGGGGCTCCCATTTATACACCCAGGTTCTCACTAGCTTTTATAGCAGGAAAGGATCAGAAGCCAAGCATTAAAAAATGAAAGGATGCCATTCTTAACTTACCATTTTCTTTGTGACACACACTTTCATATACACTTTTCATGTAAGCTTCACAACAGCCCTGATCTCTACTTTTACATCAAAATATCTTAAATTGAGGGATCCCTGGGTGGCGCAGTGGTTTGGCGCCTGCCTTTGGCCCAGGGCGCCTTCCTGGAGACCCGGGATCGAGTCCCACGTCAGGTTCCCAGTGCATGGAGCCTGCTTCTCCCTCTGCCTGTGTCTCTGCCTCTCTCTCTCTCTCTGTGTGTGACTATCATAAATAAATAAAAAATTAAAAAAATATATCTTAAATTGAGAAAAGTGAAGGTTACAGATCTACATCATAATAGAGCTGAAATTCAATCCCAGTCCTGGTTGAGTCCTTATTTATTCCACTACCCTTCAACCTGGGTTTGGACACATGGGACCAATTATCTTTTTTTTGCACCTTTGGCCTCATGAACCTCACTCCAACCCAACCTTTCTTGAGTAGGTTTGTCACTCGTCACCAAAAAAAGTATGGCTGGGATTTTGTATTTTTCACTGCAAATATATTAACCCTGCAGGAAATTCAAATATGTGTTCTAGTGGCTGTGACTAAAAGTATCAGCTGAGCACAAAGGACAGCCCAGTGTGAGGATGGTGCTGACTCATCCTCTTTCCTATCTGCCTGGCCTTGGATTTCTGCATAGTACATTTCCTCCCTAGCAAACTAGCCTGGACCTGTTCTTTCTTAACTTTATTTTCTGGTTACTTTTCCAGTCCAGCAGGCCACTTTGTTTTTATTTTTGTTTTTATTTTTTTAAGTAAGCTCTACACCCAACATAGGGCTTGAACTCATGACCCCAAGATCAAGAGTTTCATGCTCTACCGACTGAGCCACCCAGGCACCCCTAGCAAGGTCACTTTGAATTTGGATCCTAATTTTTAAGGTCTGACACCCTCTCATGAACATGTCATCCACCAAGTCAATAAACACACTCCCTATTCTGTTACCTAACAATTGTCAACAGAAGTGAGTCGCCTACTTGGCAGCTACATGGACTTCTCTTTAGGGAAAACCTGACCCTTACCCCTGACAAGGGGCCTACTTCAGAGTTCTAATCCACTTTATTCTTCAACCACTTCAGGTAGAATGGGATGAAGAAGATCATTGTGTAGGAGATTATTTATAAAGATACCATTACAGAACTCAAAACACACTTCTCAAGTGCTTTGAAAGGGTTAATAATGAACAATCTGTCCTCTGGCCATGGACCCCTCATAAGCTTACTGTTTCCCTGCTCCAACCACATCCTTCCAAAGAAAATAGCTTAAGGAATCGTTTACTCACTTACAGGTTCTGGGTCAAATGCTTCTTTCGTCTTGAAGAGCCAAAGAACAACAAACATTTTCCTCTAGATCAAGTAACGGCTGGCCCTCGGCTGAACCCCTGCTTCCATCTGCAGTTCCTCAGCCCCTGAACATTGTTGGATGTGTATTCCCTGTGTGTTATTTGTTCTCGATGCTATCTTATGGTTTTCCTTTAACCAAATAAGACACTCTAACGGCACAAACAGCTCCCAGGAAAATGGTCCTTGGCAAGTATTTGTGGGGAATGCTGGCCACCTCCAAACAAAGGAAAAGTTGGTTTTTCATGTTCTCCACATTTTAATTCATTTGCTGGAACCTATTAACACATTCCACTGTCACTGTGGACAGGCTGCTAATAGATCTGGAGCATGAGGGTGGTAGAAAATGCTATTAAAGTCCGAGTTTTATCTTGTTACCTTGGGAGTGAATTATATAAAGGTGCCTAATTAGCTCCTAGGCATCTGGCAGATTGGCCAACGCGGAATACGGAGAGCTGCCTCATTCCTATGCCTCTGGAATTTCAGTGAGACGTAGGGGGCCAGTTTTCAGGGACTCCACATGCTGAAATAGCACGCCACTGGTGACATTGCTTTTGACAACTAAGTAAGCTCCAGCGACTGAGGCACGTGCTGCTTCCCCACAAAAGCTCTGTAGAGGGATGAGCTGATCTGGATCAGCCGGCTGAGCAGCTACACCAGCTTGACTTTGGAAAACTATCTCTGCTTATGTCATCGAATTCAAAAGTCAATACTATTTGTTATTTGTGTAAAACGTTTCCTAAAAGTTAGGATAAAGTACCAGTGGACCGAGAAACACACATTTACACACATTTCACCCACCGGTTTTGTTCATAGATTCTCACTCCTAAGCACACACACACACATTCTTCCATGCATGGAAGGAAATCCTAATCATAAATCCCAGTGGCCAGATCTAAGGTCTGGAGAGAGTGAAGTGGAAAGTAGTTTTAGTGGTCAAGAGGGTAGAGACACACTCATACATAGTTCCACTTCCTGGCTCTTTTGTATTTATCAATTAGGGGTCATTTGCTTGCCAGGAAGAAAAACTCATTCAAACTAACTTAAGTAAAAAGGTGACCTTATTTGCTAATTGTATTATCTTCTCTTCAATAATCTGTTTATTCAATCTATATCTTGTTAGATCAGGGTCTGTTTGATCTTGGCAGGTATTCTGGGGGTTTTTCTACTTCCCCCCTCTCTCCCTAGATCCATTATCCATCCTTCTATTCTGCTCTATGCTTCAGAAAGCCCCTCGATGGTTGCTCCCTGTTCGACTAAGCCAATAGGGCCTTCACTGAAATCATTTCATTTAAACCATCGGAGTTAAATTCTCTTTCCTGCCTCATGCAGTAGAACGTCTAAATGTCCACCTTTGATCTGCCCAGTCATCCTTCAACCATATGGCTTTCTAGGTCTGCATAGGGAATTCAAGCTAACAGACATTCTCTTTGCAAACTTTCTCTCTCTATTCCCAACTTGACCATAGTCGATATTCCGGTATCTCATAATTATCAGTAATTACCATCTATTCTTTCAGTTGTTTGCAAAATAGCAGCATTCATGTTTAACAGATAATATAGACACCTATTAATCTTGTTCAGTTTATTATCACAGTCACGGTTGCATTTTGGGTCTGGCAGTGAAGCCCCAGGGGGTTAAGCTCAGAGTACTTTTGCTCATGACTGTAGCCCTATCACAAAGCACACTTCCTGGCACTTGGGAACAGTTAATAAAATATATATATATCTAGTTCTAATAAAAAGAAACAAGGAGGAGGAGAAATTTGTTTATGCCTTGGGGCTCCATTTGTACTAAAAAACTTACGATAGTAATTTAAAAACACCACTGGTAAGAGCTAATATTTATTAAGTACGTACTGTAGTCTATGACTGTATAGTGAACTATATTATCTCATTTAATCCTTGTAACAACCCTGTGAATTAAATCCTATTTTCACCTCCATCTAAGAAAATGAGGTTCCAAGAGGTTAGGAATTTGTTCCAGGTCACCAGGCTTATATGTGACAGAAGCACCCTACGTCTGACAGTCTACAAAATTGGCTCTCCTAACCAAATCCAATGGCTGCCCCTCTCACCCCCAACCTTATATGGCTTTGGGGTTCCCTCTGAAGCCTGTAGTATACTTCTCCAACTGCTGCATGGTCAGTACTTCAAAATTGGAAGGTATCCTCCATATCTTCCACTGAGTCTTCTTTTCTTCCACTTAGACATCCCTAGGTCCCCAGTGATTCCTCACATGGTGTGGCTTATAAACCTCTCGTCTTGTTCTAGGTAGATTTACCCCAGAGTTCTAATTTAAGACACTTCCACCCCACTTTCCTTAGTAGTGAGGGCTGGCAACCTCTAGGAACTTTCAATCTGGCACTGACTACATCAAATAGCGTAGCCCTGTAGCCCTGGGGCATCCTAACTGGGAGCTGATACATCATCAGACCGATTGTCATAACAGATCTGCATGATTTACAGTTGTGTGCATGTGCATGTATGTATAAGGGATGAAGGATGTTAAAGGAAGAGAAAGCAGAACCTACTTTCTGGAAGCTATCTTAAAGCAAGGTTTTCCTTGATGGGGGCAATTTAAGGAGTCTGCAATCCCAGCATCTGTTCTTCCCTAAAGACCAAAAACATTTTCTAGACAAGTGAAAACAAGCACATTTCCAAACCTGTGAACCTCCATGCACAATGAAGTGAGGTCTGTTTTCTCTCCTTGTCTGGAGGCCCAAACACTTTCAGTTCCCCGAAATGAAGGGCTTAACTGAAGTGAAATTAGAAGTTTTAACTCTCCTACCAGAAAGTAGCCCTCCGAGAACAATTGCTTGTTTGAGAAGTTCTTTCTACCTGAGTTATTACAATAGACCAGGAGTTCTTAGACTATTTTGTACTACGTTCTCCTTAGCAGTTTGGTGAAGACTCTGAATTCCTTCTAAGAATCATGTTTATAAACGGATAACCTAATTACATAGGAATTCAAAAGTAATCAAATATAAAAATATAGTTTTAAATATTTTAAAACTGGAATATAATAACAAGGTCCTATGCTCTAATATTGTTTTAAAGATTGATATCTATGTCTAATAAATATCATAATTTGGAAGCAGCAAAAAGCACCAGCAATATTTCAACATCTCTGCAACAATCTATTATGGAAATATATCTGATTGCTATTGGCGACAAAGTCGCAGGTACTGTTTGTCACCTACAGTTGTAATTAAAAGAAATGCTAATGTTCAATCAGAGGTTAGTAAAGATAAAGATGTAATCTCTTCCCAGCAAAACTCACAGGCCCCCTGAGTTGAATGGACCCCAGGAGAAGAGCCTCCAATTAGGGAATCGAAACTTTAGAATCCTAATGGGAGAGACCATAGAAATGACCAAGTCATTTTACAAGTGAGCAAAACTTGCTTTTGAGGTTTGAGAAGATCTTCAGCTTGTAGTGTACTTGGTAGGTTCCAGCACTTAGTATTTTGTCGTTAATTATGGAGAAACCAGTGGAAAAGGTTAAGAGTGAACATTTGGGCACAGTTTATCTTCTTGGCACATGTTTTGAATTTCATCATTTATAAGCTGTTTGTGGAGAAAAGGGGAAAAAATGGTCCATCCGACAACAAATCTCACTCCTGAACCCCTGGCTAGAGCTTACATACTGCCGAGGCCCCTCACCCTATGTATACAGATCTAGAAAAACTCACTCACCCTCCCCTAAAGGGACATTCCCCAAGCATTGGAAGAGGCACACTTTTTACTCTCTGCTGACACTGAGAATGCTAAGGTGGGGAAACTTTGCTTAAACTTTAGTTGATTCTTTGGAAGAAAGTAACATACCCCTCACGGGAAGACTCTCACTGATGTCTTGACTTATCAACAACCCTTGGAGCCATGCAGCCTCCTGTCCAACAGACATCCAGCAGATGTCACTGGATACCACCTCCACAGCCCTACGCTGCCTCTTACCACATATCTTTTCCTGCCTTAGAGCCTAACTGGGTCACTCAAGCACCCAAAGGAGTAGAAAAATCCGATTGTCGCTACCCGTCTTCCCATGAAAGACAATAGGATATCTGAAGATCTGAACATCTTTTATACCATTTCAGATCTAGAAGTTACCACAGAGATGATCCATCAGGGGCACTAGTGGTAATTTGGGCAGGGACAGTTTTTTGAACCCTGTACACTAAATGCTGAAAGCACATGCCCCATGTCTCCATGACCAGCACAAGTGGCTCCTCACATTTCCAAACATCTACTAAAGGAAGTCACACACCCTCTGATTGTGGATGAGCACCATTGAATGAAAATAAAGCACAGAGAGGTTAATGAGTTCCCCCAAGGCACAAAGATAGCCAATTCATTGATTCGCTTACAACCCCATTTATTTCCAAAAATGATTTGAATGTATTGAACAGCAGTTCTTATTTGGCCAAAATTCTCCTCATCTCTGTTTTACACATGAGGGAATTGCCCAGGGTCACACAGCTAGAAAGTACAGGAGATCAGAACTCAAACAGTGAGCACAAGCTCTGCCACGTTACTCCCACGCTGCTCAGTAACGTCCCCAGACACTGGGCAGTTGTCATACCACATGCTAGGCCCTGGTGCTGCCCTGACACTCTGAGTCTGAGAAATGCCATTGTCCCACCAGGTGCTGCAAGGAGCAGCCACGTGTTTCTATGCTTTCATTGGCTTTGACATCATCGCCACCACCGGAGAGGAAGCCAAGAATCCAAACACGTCCATCCCCTATGCTATCACCGCCTCCCTGGTCATCTGCCTGACAGCATATGTATCTGTAAGTACTATATCCTTTTGGGACCATCCTGATGGTCTTGTCATGTTTAGCCTTAAAATGTACCTCCAGGACTGGGTTACAGGAAGTGTCAGGAAGCAACCCCTTTGTCGTGCTATCTTAGTGTCTGTATGCATGTGTCCACACACCCTCTATCCCCACCCACCAATGACAAGAAGAAAATCAGGTCTCCAAACTGGAGAGCAGCAGCCCCAGGCCCTCACTTCAGCCCTGGCCTCCAAGTCTCCATCCCACTCCTCCCCACACACAGGCTCTGGGTGTCGGCTGCTGCCCAGGGGATGGTGTACAGGGAGTGGGCTGCTGTCCAAGGAGCTCAGATCATAGGCTGGCAGTAACGGGTGGGTGTGCAAGCAGAGGCATTGTGGACCTCTGTGCACCCTCCTCAATGCTCTTCTGTCTTCTGGGAGCTTCCCGGCAGCGAGAGGCAAGGCTCTCCCAGAGTGGGGAGAGAGAGTACATCATCCTCTAGAGACACTCTTCCCCTTAAATCTCAGGGGAAATGCAATTTCTCTCTACTGCTGCTCCCTCTTTTTATACGGCTCCAAGCTTCTCTTTAAGGTTTTCCTGCCAAAGAAGCCTTCAGCCTTGTCTTCTCAGGATCACCTCCCTGAGATTCTCTTCACACTTAGGATGTGTCATTTCTCAGCTCCCATCCCAGAATTTCTATCACGGAAATAGTTCACCACAACCAATATCCCCCCTCTGCCCTTGGCAATGGAGAGAACCAGCTGACAAGCCAATAGGTATGTGGTTACACAAATGCCCCAATCCCTGAGGGTCCCACTCACTTCAGTTACCACAAATAGGAAAGAGCCAGCAGCTGGGGATGTGCCCCATCAGCTCTGCTACCCCTGCTGCATAGCATAGGAAAAGCACCTCCTTCCCAAAAACTAAAACAAAACAGAAACGTCTTTAGCAACTAGGAAAGCCAGAGCAGTGGCTGGCTTGATCAGTGAGGCAAGCTGCAAAAGAAGATTGTCCTGGACAGCAAAGGAAAACCCAAGAGCAGCCTTGGATGTTGTTTACAGGAATTCAGCTGCCTCTCACCATTGTTTCATGAGTGGGCCAATTATCACCTCCCCCTACGCACACATAGGCAAGTGGCTTCATCTTATCCATACCCTGGTTATCCCTGCAGAGAGTGTTCAGGGAGTAGGGAGTGGGGGTGGTGTGAGGGGAGCAGCAGAGACCATCTGCTCTGCATTTCCCCTCTTATTGCTCCCTCACATACTCCCCCCTCTCCCAGGGGCGGCACAGACCTCTCCCCTGCGGCACAGAAAATAAGGTTAATAATCACAATTCCTTTCTTAGAATAGTGCTTTGTAGACTACCGAGTACTTCTATGTATCTACCCACGTTTTGCCCATCCTGATCTAACGTGAGCAGTAGGCTCAAAGCAAATTGCTGTAGGAATCAATCCCACTCTCCTCCAGCCCACTCCCAAAGGGGATGTTGTAAGTGATGAGGTTGCTGGGAAACATTCTCTTCGAAAACACCTGGCCCTTGCCCATGCCTCAGGGGCTGTTTGGTGTTGTACTGGTTAGCAGGCTGCCATTCCATCACCAGGAGAAGAGCCAAACTGCTGACATATGGTGGTCCCTCTGGCTGTCCTCGCTAGCAGCCCATGGCATTCCCAGTGGTCTGGAAATGCACCACCTTCTCCTTTTCAGGGTCTGAACTCCCTTCCGGATGCCAGCATTGGCCTCTGCTGGCCAGGGGAAGCCTGGCCTTTGACCAGTAGCTTCATTGCCCAGAGACAAGAGGAAGGGATGTTATGGCAGATTTATGACATATGAAGGAAGGTAGTCCTGGAAGGCAAGTGATTCCTGGCTAAGCAGAGCCACTCTTACAACCCCAGAGCAGAACTGGGTTCCATCCTAATGCCATAATTTGTTGTTGGTCTGCCTGGCTCCTGACACTGAGCTACAGAGAGGAAATGGAAATAGGAGTCTTATCTGGGTCCCATCTGTTAACTGGCTACGGACCTCTGACCACTTATCTTCTATCTCTGGGCTTCATGGTGAAAGGGAGCATACAGTTAAGACTGTATAGGACCCTGAAAGTATAAAAGAAATGAGAGTCTCGCCCATGTGGGCAGGGTGCTCATGGTCACTGCTAGGCCCTGGCGCCAGTGCCTTTGGCTGTAGTTTCCTCCACTTGGTACTATCTGCCCTTCATTGAACTGTCCATGTAGTTCTGTTGTTGTGAGGCTTAAATACCCACATACTTATTCCTCAGATGTGAAAGGGCCAGAGGAGGAGGCGTTGGGGGTCATCTACTCAAGTCCACTACATTCTAATGTGAGGAGAAAATACTGAGACCAAGAGCTCTGGAGGCCAAAGGACTGGTTTAAATAAGGGCACATGCCGTCAAGTGGCAAATCCAGAGTCTTGGTCTCTTTGTCTCCTATGGGACATCTGTCCATGCTGATAGTCCTCTCTACCTCCAGCCATGTTTTCTCTTGTTTTAACAGGTGAGCATGATCTTAACCTTGATGGTGCCATACAATGCCATCGACACGGAATCCCCACTCATGGAGATGTTTGTGGCTCATGGGTTCTATGCTGCAAAATTTGTAGTGGCCATTGGGTCAGTTGCAGGACTGACGGTCAGCTTGCTGGGCTCCCTCTTCCCAATGCCAAGGGTCATTTATGCCATGGCTGGTGATGGGCTCCTCTTCAGGTAAGGGCCACGCTCCATGAAATTTATTCTATTCCGGCATGCCTGTCCAGGGAGAATGTCACCCACTGTCAGCCTGACTATAATCTTGATGTGAGTATATGTCACAGAGACTATGGAATTTGTCATATATCCTGACAAAGAGTTTGAGTGAAGAGAATGCAAGCCCTGAAAGAGTCCCTCAGTTTGAGTCTGGGTCCCTCAATCTAGCACCAACTGAAATGTTCCCCTAACGGCCCCTCCCCTCCTGTTTGGCATTGTGTGTTCCCTTGTGAAGACTGTGGGTGTCCAACTGTCACACCGGCTGGCTTCCAGAAGGAAGGACCCATCCCAGGAACATCTTAGGCCTGCCCCTCACATTGAGGACTGGTACTGCCCATCTCTCCACTGCCCCTCTGAAGCTGAAAACATTCAAAGCTACTGTCGCAGGGAGGATAAGACCATCTGAACAGAGACTAATAACGTAGCAAAAATGGCTGCCATTTATTGAACATTTGTGATCCTGGGCGCTTTGTACATGTGCTGCCGAAGCGAGCACTGTCCTGGGTGCTTTGTATATAGTATCCTAGTTAGTTGTCACAATGACTCTGTTTTGCAGATGAATAGAATAGATGAGAATACTCAGAGAGGTAAAAAATAAATAAATAAATAAAAATAAATAAAAACTTGCCCCAATCCCCCAGCTGCTGAGTAGGGGGCAGTATTTAAACTCATGACTGTCTGACTCTAAAGACCAGATTTTTACCCACACCAATATATGGGCTTCTAGCCCCTACATTGGCCATGAAGTGGTCAATCTGCCCGTGAACACAAAGGGAATGCGGCCCACCTCTTGGTTCCCAGTGCTTACCGTATGAGGGCCCTGCAGCAAAGGCATTCTTCAGGTGCGCCAAACTAGTCATAAAGCATAGAGGCCAAGGAGCTCTCAGGGGTATGGGGGGATCCTGTCAGGGACTGTCTGCCATCGGCTGTCATCTTCTGCTTCATTTCCCCTGCATACCCTCGAAGTCATCACCAGGTCAGAGCTGCCATATTTGGGGAGCTGGACAGATCAAGAAGAGCTGATTATCATGGAGATGTGACAACTTCACACATCCGACAGGTCTTTCCACTGTCAAAGAAAACTAAGAAGAAAGATGCTGGGATCCCAAGCATGTGTAAAACACGAAAATAAGGAAAGGAGACCTGGGTGGCTCAGTTGGTTAAGTGGCTGACTCTCAATTCCAGCTCAGATCATGATCTCAGGGTTGTGGGATCAAGCCTCACATTAGGCCCCACGCTAGAATGGAGCCTGCTTAAGATTCTCTCTCTCCCTGTGCCCCTCCTCCCACCCCCACACATGCTCCCTCTTTCTCTCTCTTTAAAAAAAAAAAAAAGGAAAGGAAAAGAAGAGAGAAATGGAAGAGAGGATAGGAGAAGAGTGAGGAGGAAAGCAGGAACTGACTTAAGGCCCACAGGAATTGCTAAGAAGCATCTGCCATTCATTCACCTCTGTTGGTCTTCTCCAGTGGGTAATTGGATTCAGGCTGGATTTAGCCTGAATCTATGAGCACGTGTTCTGAATTATTGTGCTATTTTGCCAACCAAAACCCCTGCTTTTTCATTGTAGAGCAGTGTTCCTCAAGCTTGGCATAAATCAAAATCCACTGGAAGTTTTCTAAAGCATAATTGGCTAGGCCCCATGCCCAGAGATTCTGATAAAATAGGTCTTTGGTGAAACCTGAAAATACATATTTCTAATAAGCTCCTAGGTGATACTGATGCTGCTGATCCATAGATTGACCACACTTTGGGTAACATGGATCTAGGGAACCCCAAGCAGGTATATGAATTCTCCACCTATCACTTCTTCCTCGCAAAGCTTGCACTTCAACTCAGGTTTCTGACATCCTTCCTAGATTCAATCAACCCTTCACATCACATAATGAAGTAGGAACTTTAATAGAGAAGTTTGCCTCAAAACTAAGGCATTAAAGTAAATTCTTTTAAAATTATATTCCAGGAACCAAATCCTGCAGTAGGAATAGCCACAGTAGTGAAAGCAGGGAACCCAGAAGTAAGTTGGAGGAGCAGAACCAGGAGGAGTTCAGCCAGGGTAGAGTCCGTCACCATCTGTAGCTCCCTGCTAACCCTCTGCTTGCCCCTCCTTCCAGGTTCCTGGCCCACGTGAGCTCCTACACGGAGACGCCAGTGGTGGCCTGCATTGTGTCAGGGTTCCTGGCAGCTCTGCTCTCTCTACTAGTCAGCCTGAGAGACCTGATAGAGATGATGTCCATCGGCACACTTCTTGCCTACACCTTGGTTTCTGTCTGCGTCTTGCTCCTTCGATACCAACCGGAGAGTGACATTGATGGTTTTGTCAAGTTCTTGTCCCAGGAGCACACAAAGAAGAAGGAGGGAGTCCTGGCTGACTGTGAGAAGGAAGTTTGTTCTCCTGTGAGTGAAGGGGAAGAGTTTTCTGGCCCAGCCACCAACACATGTGGAGCCAAAAACCTACCATCTCTGGGAGACAACGAGATGCTCATAGGCAAATCAGACAAGTCAACCTACAACGTGAACCATCCCAACTACGGCACCGTGGACATGACCACAGGCATAGAAGCTGATGAATCTGAGAACATTTATCTCATCAAGTTAAAGAAGCTGATTGGGCCCCGTTACTATACCATGAGGATCCGGCTGGGCCTTCCAGGCAAAATGGACCGGCCCACGGCAGCTACAGGGCACACGGTGACCATCTGTGTGCTCCTGCTCTTCATCCTCATGTTCATCTTCTGCTCCTTCATCATCTTTGGTTCCGACTACATCTCAGAGCAGAGCTGGTGGGCCATCCTCCTGGTTGTTCTGATGGTGCTGCTGATCAGCGCCCTGGTGTTTGTGATCCTGCAGCAGCCAGAGAACCCCAAAAAGCTGCCCTACATGGCCCCCTGCCTCCCCTTCGTGCCTGCCTTTGCCATGCTGGTGAACATCTATCTCATGCTAAAGCTCTCCACCATCACATGGATCCGGTTTGCAGTCTGGTGCTTTGTGGGTAAGCAACTTCCTTTGGAGCCTTGAGAGTTCCCTCTCAAGGCCTTGAACCGGCTTATCCCAAAATTGCCTCCTAGCTGGACTAGGCATCTCCATTGCAAGAGAAATCTGGCTCGGTCTATGGACCTTTGCTTTGTGCATTAGAGTCAAGAAAGCCAGTTTCTGCCTGTTACAGTCTTGGTCACTGGTTCTGAAGAATGATGCCGATCAATCCATCACTTCATTGAATATTATTACTGGACATTCTTTTTATGGATAATGAATTCCATAAAAAGTCCACTTAAAATGAATCCACATAATAAAGGGATGAAAATAGCACAGTAAAAGTGAGAGTAGAAAACTTTGACTGGAATTCTGGCTTAGAAACTAAAAGTTATGGGAAAAAAACGCAATTTTTCTTACATTTGACAAAATAAAATTAAAATACCAATCATGTCCTAATTTTTTAAATGAGCAAAGTGTGAATTAAGTGTGGATTTTTTGGCATAATTTTTCTGACTAAATAAATTATACCATTTAACATCCCCACTTCATATTGACTTTTATAAAATATTCAAGACCTTTTCATTTTTTCCCAAGATTCTTTCTTCATCCTTCGATACTCCAATCATTCTCTTGCGAAGCACCCATCATGCCATCCATCTTACCGATTTTCTCTTCCTCTGTTGATAACTGATATGACTCTGCCAGCTTCCCAACTGTTCACAGTTGCAGATGTAAATCAGAAGATGCTCTTTCTAAATCCACTTTTATCACTTTTGAAGAGTCCTGCACCTTTCCCAAGATTTTTAATTTCCCTTTGTGATCAATTTATATTATATTCACACTACATGTTTCTCATACCCAATAAGTGCTGATGTTCATGAGATGGCTAGGGATTAGTGCTCAGGATAATGTGAGAGGGATGTTTAAATGAAAACGAATTTTAAAGTTCCTTAGACACTATCTTGACAAATCGGTAGCCCTGAGGTCAGGAATACAGGTGTTTAGCACTGTGTCCTCGGTACCTGGAACACAGCGCGTGCTTAATAAATACTTCTCTATGACTAATGTTCAGATGAGAAAAAAGAAATAGCTGGAAAGGAACTCCAGGAGGTAGAATTTAAATTGTAAGCCTAGGGGCCCCTGGGCGGCTTAGTCAGTTAAGCGTCTGCCTTTGACTAAGTTCATGATCTCAGGGTCCTGGGATCGAGCCCCGAGTTGGGCTCACTGCTCAGTGGGGAGCCTGCTTCACCCTCTCCCTCTGTTATCGCTCTTGTTCTTACTCTCTCCCAAATAAATAAATGAAACCTTAAAAAATAAAAACAAAAAACTGTAAGCCTATCAGATAAGACTTACATAGGGGAAAGTGGAGTAAAAACAGTGCTCAAAAGAAAGTGCCTAAGTCTTCCAGCAGATTCTTCCCCACAAAAGGCCAGCCTGTGTCTTCTTGTAAACATCCTGTCCCAATTTTTCACAATTCTAAGTCTCAGCCTTTGTTAGACGTTCAGGGGAGTTCTTGAGAGAACCCCACTAATTCGTCAAGGTTTTAACTACTTACATGATTTATTCAGAACCTCTCCTCCATTTAAGTATTTTTCCACTGGAACATATAGCTAACCGATGGAAAGGTTCTACTGTGGTAGAAGCGACTGAAGAAGGTAAAAATATTTCAGTCATGTATTTGCTAAATAATTGAAGACATAGACATGAAGACAGGCAATTATTCATTCATTCCTAGAATCTTTTTTTTTTTAAGATTTTATTTATTTATTCATGAGAGACACAGAGAGAGAGGCAGAGACACAGGCAGAGGGATAAGCAGGCTCCATGCAGGGAGCCTGACGTGGGACTCGATCCCAGGACCCCGGGATCACACCCTGAGCTGAAGGCAGACGCTCAACCACTGGGCCACCCAGGCGTCCCCATTCCTAGAGTCTTAAAGCTGGAAGTGACCTTCAATATCTAGTACAATGTTACCCACAGTGTGGTGACCATTCCATCAGTAATATTTGGGCTGATTTCAGAGAGTATATGAATGAATATTTTTTGAGCTTTTAAAAATTTTACATAGTGGGCTGCCAGGGTGGCTCAGTCGGTTAAACATCTGCCTTTGACTCAAGTCATGATCTCAGAGTCCTGGGATCAAGCTCCGTGTTGGGCTCCCTGCTCAGCAAGGATGCTGCTTCTCCCTCTCCCTCTGTGCTTGCTCTCTCTCTCCAGTAAATAAATAAAATCTTTTTAAAAAATTTAAAATATTACATAGTTATTATATATATTTTCACATACACCAGAAAATAGATGATAGATAGATAGATAGATAGATAGACTCACATGGATCTGATGGTTATTTTTTAAATTTAAAAAGTGAATCAAATTAAAGAAAAAAACATGAGTCCTAGGACAGGTGCCATGATTCATAGTAATAATTAACACTTAATATTGCCCTTACCACATACCAGCCATCATGCGAGGGCTTTCCTCACGCTGACGTATGTAATCCTCACGACGACCTTCATCTTACAGATGAGGAAACTGAGGCACTTCACTGAGGTCACACAGCTGGAGTTTGGTAGAACTAAAATTAGGTAGTGTGGGTTCAGGGGTCATGACCCTGTGTAGCCACCACAGTAAATCTGCGGTATAGAAATAACTTAAGCTGGAGAAACCCCAACATCTTGTACCCCTCCCCACTTCTCCCTCTGTGCGCTTCACAGATGATGAACCTGAACCTCTGAAAGGTCAAATAACATGCTCAAGGTCAACAGGAATAACTGGAAGCTCCTCACAGAGCTACTATTAAAATCCAGCGTTCACACACAGATCCGCAACCCGCATCTCACCATCAGGGCACCCCTGAGCATCCTTCCTACTGGATCCGAATGTTGGATCTGTGGTTTGTGCAGATTAACGCCTACCATCGGGGCTGGGTCCACAGGGCACAAGCTCTGCAGTCACACAGGGCCCCGCCTGGGTCTAATGCTCGGCTGCTGCTTCCTTGAATTCTTAACAACTTTTTAACAAGAGGCCCTATGGTTTCATTTTGTACCGGGGCCCACAAATTACATCAGCACTCTGCATCTTGTCTATGATTTCTGGAGCACCAGAGGCATTTTGCGAGAGTGAGAAGGTGGCAGGGACCCTTGCCTTTGGGGTCAAACTGCCCAGGTGCAAATCACAGGTCTGTCACTCCTGTGTCTTAGGACCTTGGGCAGTTCACTTAGCAACTTTGGGTTTCAATCCACTCGCCTGTGAAAATGCAGATGACTCTACTAGTCTGGATCTGGTGCTGTTTGGGGCTTCAACAAGAAAAGGGGCACCTGGGTGGCTCAGACTGTTAAGCGTCTGACTCTCGATTTCGGCTCAAGTCGTGATCTCAGGGTGGTGAGGTCGAGCCCCATGTCAGGCTCTGTGCTAAGCATGGAGCCTGCTTGGGATCCCCCCTCTCCCCTTCTCTCTCTGCCCCTCCCCTTTCTCTTTCTCTCTAAAATATAAGGAAATCTGTAAGAATTTTAAAAGAAAATATTGGGGAAAGTAATATGAATTATTTCTTTCCTGGCTTTCTTTTTCAAATCAAAAATGATTCATTGGCCCCGAGACTAGCTCTCACATGCCAAAGCATAGCACAGCATGAACCTGTTCTGACTCAGGCTGCCCTCCCAGTTATCAAGCAGAAGAAAACTCCCAGAGAGCCTTTTGTAATCTTGCTGATAGCATAAACTTCAAACTCGTTCCAGAAACGGATACTCCCCGACATGGGAGGATGTCACCCTGCAGCCTGGGGCTGGCCAGACAGAGAGCACAGGAGCTTGCAGCTCAGCAAGCACCCAGCTGCTAGCCACTAACTGCTCTAGCATCATGGTCTTTGAAGCCTGGCACCTGAGTAGCTTTGCCTAGAACAAAGATTCTCAACCTTGACTACACAGCAGAATCACCCGACTGCCACTGCACTATCCTAGGCCCAGGATCCCCTCCTCAGAGATTTCTTTATTAAGTTGGCCTGGTGTGGCCAAGAACTGGGTATCTTTTTAGACCTCTCCAGGTAATTTTAATGTGCAGTCAGGTTTACAATGATCTAGAACAGGGTTCTCAAAGAGTGGTCCCAGGCCGGCAGCATCAATATTACATGGGGACTAGTTAGAAATGTGATTTTCTGCCCCAGACCTAGCAAGTCAGAATCTCTGAGAGCAATTTGGGTTTTAGCAAACCCTACAGATTATTCTGATGCATGCTTAAATGTGAGAACCACGGACCTAGAGAGAAAAATAAGAAGATCATTAGTAAGCAGGGCAGATAATTTAATTACAAAAACTCCCTGTTTTTCAAAAGCAAATTTTTACGTGTGTAAAATACATCTATCCCACAACCCCAAATTGGCCTATAAAATTTTCAAAGATCTAATAGATCTAATAGAGATCTAATTTTCAAAGATCTAATATCCCACCTCTAACCTTCTGAGTCTCCAAAATGTCTGATTTTTCTTCTTAATTTCTCTATTCATAGTATAACTTTCCTGGGGAGAGCAGTAGAGATATTTTTAAATGGAGCTTCTTATGAAACATCAGCTACTTTTTAAAAAGAAGATTTACGTGGTTAGGCTGAGTCATAACTCGATAATCTTCTTAGGCACTTCTTTTTACCCAGGCTTCTTGAAATGAATCTTAATTACAGCATTTTTCTAACAATGTTTTTGCTAAGCTTTTGACCTTCAGATGAGCACGACTCATGGAGTAAAATAAGGCACAAGTCCCAACAAGATTACTCAGAGCCTGTTTCTTTTCCTTCAGAGAAATAACACACATAGCAAACGTTTGATAATCCGAACAAAATGAGCACAGAGCAGCCTTGGTTTTTCCCTTTTCTCTTAGATGAGGTGAGTTTGTAAAAGAACACATCAGGGGGTTGGACAGAGTCTCAGGGAGCCTGAAACTAGCAGTGACCAGTGATGACGCTATTCGGTGGCACTCTCCAGGTCTACTGTTGTGGACCTCAGGGCTGTTGTGGGACTTCATTATAAGGTAGTCATCTGGTCGACCAGCTTCAGGACTGTTGTGGGACTTCATTATAAAGTAATCATCTGGTCGACCAGCTTGTGGGCCCCCGCCCCCCAAGAGCTGCCAAGTTCTCACCTGGAATCTTTTCAGCCCCTCTGAGAAAACACATTCTTATCTAAAGACTTAGAACAGACAGTGATGTGTCCACAAACTCCATAAACCCTGTACTAAAACATAACTTACAAAGAGAAGACACACCTATGGTCTTTACCTGAGCCACTATTTGAAAATCCTTTGGGGAATAGACTCAAAGCAGCTCTTGTCATGAAGGGGAGAGGAGAGGAGGAAGGGGGCCATGAACTGGAGGCAGTGAGGGCATCAAGATAAATTGATTCCTGAGCATACGTCCCATAAACAAGCTTGAAACTCTCCTGTAGACAGAGGAGAAAACAATTGGCAACTTCATGAACTAAACCGTGCTAAAAAGGGCAAAAAAAAAAAAAATCATGAAGGCCAGGATGAGGATGGCAGCAGGGCCAGTGCGATTCCAAGGAGGGAGTGTGGAGAGGATCCCGCTGACAGTCGAGGCTGCCTGCGGGCAGAGGGGCGGTCCTGGACGGGGTATGTGTGGGGAAGAGGGCCTGGGATTGATCCCCCGGTCTATGCGTCTACGCGGGCAGCAGCTGCAGTGTTGGCTCTCCTTTGAGACCACAGAAGGAAGGGACGGGGGGCGGGGCATGGCAGGGACGAAAGGCCCTGGAGTAGGTGCCCACGGTGCACCTAGAACCCACTTAGGGTCATAACACAGTGAGCCCTGGGCGGCTTTCCCCCAACACTACATTTGTAAGATTCATCCGTGTTGTTGCTCGTGGTTTTAGTTTGTTCATTCTCCTTGGCCAGCCAGCCTTCCGCTGTGATAATAACATGCGGCTCTGGTGCCCACGGGCCTGTATCCATCCCGGTGCCCACGGGCCTGTATCCATCCCGGTGCCCACGGGCCTGTATCCATTCTGGTGCCCACGGGCCTGCATCCACTCTAGTGCCCATGGACCAGTATCCATCCTGGTGCCCACAGGCCCGTATCCATTCTGGTGCCCATGGGCCTGTATGCATCCTGGTGCCCATGGGCCTGTATCCACGCTAGTGCCCATGGACCAGTATCCATCCTGGTGCCCACGGGACTGTATCTATCCCGGTGCTCACGGGCCTGTATCCATCCTGGTGCCCACGGGCCTGCATCCACTCTAGTGCCCATGGCCTGTATCCATCCTGGTGCCCACAGGCCTGTATCCATTCTGGTGCCCACGGGCCTGTAGCCATTCTAGTGCCCACAGACTATTTGATGGCTTCCAATCTGGAGCCATTACAAATAGAGCTGCTATGAACATTCCTGCACGTGTTGTTTGGTGGACACATGGACTCATTTCCCTGGGGTTTCTGTTGAGTTAGAAGTGGAACTGCTGGCTTGGATTATTGCATTTTTTAAAAAATATTCCTTTACAAGATTGCATTCTGGCTCATGGCCATTATACTCTTCAAATAAAATAAGAGCCCCCGGTTCCATTTTGCAGATGGGAAACTGAGGTATAGGGTAATGTGACTTTATGTTTGATTAGTTGCAGAGCCAGGAAGAGAATCTCCACCAGCCCCCCAACTGCCCCACTCTACCTGACCCTGCTCTTCCTGGCCACACCATATTAAACAAACCTTATTGTCGTTATAATCAACAGGGCTTGTGGTGGTATTTTAAAAACTAACCAGTGAAGTGGGAGTTGGTAGGGATTGAAGTGGGTGGGGAGGACACCTTCTCATTACCATCCAGCCTTCCTCTCTGCATTGGCAAATGTCTGTTTTGGAAAGTTGATCCTAGGGTAGTAAAAATAAAAAAGCCTCTGGGCATAACAAAGTGCCTCAGTTATCTGCGGCAGGCAGGGCTTCCTGCTGGAAAGTGAGCCCCAGGAAGAGGTAGCTCCACCCAGCCTGAGGTCAGGTGGCCCACCTCCTCTGGCCCTGAGCCTGGTACTGCCCACAGAGGACAGGAAGCTCCCAGGGGACTCTAGAGATCCAGCGGCAGCCCCTCAGCCAGAGTTCGTGCTAGTGGGGTTAGAAATCTGCTGTTACCATCTCCAGGTCACCCAGGCTCTTCTCAGAGTTGAGTTTTTGTTTGAGGTTTTTCCCTAATATGCCCCAGAGACCCCTGCCCCCTCCTGCCACCTCTCTCACTTGTAGGTTTGGGATCATTTACTTAATTTGCATAGATGGATCAACACAAGGAGAGTAAATTAGTGTTTTGGCCACTGATGCTCAGGTGTCCCAGCATCTGAAAGCAAGCCTGGCATTTCTCAACCTCCCCTGGAAGTGCCTGAGTGAGATGGAAACAGCCATCAGTTTAGATTCAATAGATATAAATTCCAGGGCCATTTCTTTTTCGGTTTTGTTTTATTTTTATTGACGTTCGATTTGCCAACATATAGTGTAACACCAGTGCTTATCCCATTGGATGCCTGTCACCAAATTACTCCATCCCCCAAGCCCCCTCCCCTTCCTCAACCCTTTGTGTGTTTCCCAGAGTTAGGAGTCTCTCATGATTTGTCTGCCTCTCTAATTTTTCCCCACTCGCTTCCCCTCCCTTACCCTATAATCCCTTTCATTATTTCTTATATTCCGCATATGAGTGAAACCACTTGATGATTGTCCTTCTCCGATTAACTTATTTCACTCAGCATAATACCCTCCAGTTCCATCCACATAGAACCAAATGGTGAGTATTTGTCCTTTCTGATGGCTGAATGATATTCCATTGTATGCATAGACCACAGCTTCTTTATCCATCCCTCATGGAAAGACTCATGGCTCTTTCCACAGTCTGGCTATTGTGGAAATTGCTGGTATAAACATTGGGGTGCAGGTGTCCCAGCGTTTCACTGCATCTTTATCTTTGGGGTAAATCCCCAGCAGTGCAATTGCTGGGCCGTAGGGCACATCTATTTTTACCTCTTTGAGAAATCTCCACACAGTTTTCCAGAGTGGCTGCACCAGTTCACATTCCCACCAACAGGGCAAGAGGGTCCCCCTTTCTTCACATCCTCTCCAACATTTGTCATTTCCTGTCTTGTCAATTTTCCCCATTCTCACTGGTGTGAGGTGGGATCTCATTGTGGTTTTGATTTGTATTTCCCTGATGACAAGGGATGCGGAGCATTTTCTCATGTGCTTGTTGGCCATGTGTAGGTCTTCGTTGGAGAAATGTCTCTTCATGTCTTCTGCCCATTTCATGATTGGATTGTTTGTTTCTTGGGTGTTGAGTTTAATAAGGCCTTTATAGATCTTGGATACTGGCCCTTTATCTGATAGGTCATTTGCAAATATCTCCTCCCATTCTGTAGGTTGTCTTTTAGTTTCGTGGACTCTTCCAGGGCCATTTTAATCACTGATTTATTAAACAGTTCCTAACCTCTCTGGGATGATGGACGAGAAAGGACTTTTTTACAAGGGTTTTACGATCACAAAGTGTCCTACCACAAAGAGAAGGCCCATTAAATTGCCCAAGACATAATTCTTCATCTTGTCTAGCCTCAACCTCTCTTGGGCGCATTCTCCACCAGGGAATTTCTGTCTGGAAGAAGAGCCAGTGTCTCCTTTCAAATATTTCCCTTGGCTGTAAATGGCCTTTCGCAGGACGCATTGCCATTACCTACAAGCAGGGCTGGCATCCAGCCCGTGTGCCCAGGTACAGCCATGTCTGTTTTTAAAACACTGATACACTTCTGTGCCTGCTGCTCACCAGCCGCTGCCCTAAGTGTCTCCCCTCTCAAAGATCTGTCAACGGAAAAGAAATAACTCCAGCCCAGCAGGAGGGTCTCCAAGACCCTGATGCAACAAAAGAAGATAATTCCCTTCTGAGTTTTAACATCACACCTGCCTTTCATTTATGAAAAATAGAAAATGTGTAACTACAAAGCAATGGATCTAAGTTTTTAAAGAATGGCAGGATTAAATTGCAAGCATCCATTAGGCATCTCATTCTTGATGAGATGAGATCTCATTCTTGAGGCTTGGTTCCAAATGACTTCCAGCTTATGCCGAAAGCAAATCCTCTCTCAAAAGATAAAACTCTGCCATCTGTAAAGATTTACAAAGAATAGGACAGCAGTCCCAATGACAAGTAACAGTGCCCAAACACTATATCAAGCAGTAATAGCACCATCGGAGTCTTTAGCCTCATAAGGTGAAGAGTTTTTCCCAACCAGCTTAGTAACTCAGGGAGATTTTAATACTTCTGGATATCAGATGATATTAAGGAATTATTATTAGTTTTTAGATGTGATTGATTATGATACCAGGTTTTTTCAAGAAGTCTGTTTTAAAGATACATAGTTAATCATTTACAGGTGAAGCATAGGAAGGAAGGGATTTGTTTCAAAATAATCTGAAGAGAAGGGCGCAAGGAGGTGGGTGTCAGGAGGGAGCTAGTGCCAAGTACATGAGGTTCTTTATACTATTCTCTCTGCTTTGGTATATGTTTGCAATTCTTCAAACTAAAAAGCTAAGCAAAAAGTGTTTCAATCAGTCTATACCTCATGGCCAACCCTTGGTAGGTGAGAGAAATAACAGAGGCACTCTGGGTCAGGACACGGAGAGCCCCTGAAGGATTCACAGCATGACCACTAACAGTGTTGCTGTGGAAAATCTCTTATTTTGTCCTATGCCCCAGTATCCTGTCTGTGAGATGCACATAATCATAACCTTCCCATTCCCTACCACCCGCTGCCCACCCCCCAACCCCCACCCGGCCACATACACTCTCTCACTCACACTCACACTGACACTCACACTCACAGACATTCCCAAACAGGCTAGAAGGAATCTAAACAAGATAACATATGTATAACATTTGAACCCCCTGGGAGAAAGGTACAACATAAATAATGCATCATGAGGACCTCAGCACCCAGAAGTGTTGTGTGAAGTTCAGTTTAGATGATTCAGAATTCCCAGAATCCCAGCAGACTTTTCAGAAACTACCTCATGCTTAGTTTTCTAAGCCAACTGGAAAAAGGAGCAGAAACAAAACACCCTGCTTCTACACAGGAGGCTTTTAGCAGCTCTGTTTACTCCTCCGACACAAAGCCTTTGTTTATGCGTGACAGATGGTAGTACATGCTCCTCTTCTCTCTCTCTACCTCCCTTCTACCCTCCCTCCCTCACTTCATTTGTTCCCCTCTGTTTCTTTGTCCCCCTCTATTTTGCCTTTTCTCCAATCCCTGGTGCCTTAGACCACTTTCTTGAGCTTACTCAAGTGCCAGCAACAAGGTAAGCCAGGGTAAGTGACTTTGTCCAGGCTGACCATTCATTCTATCAGGCTGCATGCCCACGGTCACTTGTTGGTTGAGAGCACTCATATTTGAAATATTTTATTAATTTATTTGAGAGAGAGAAAGAGAGCATGGCAGGGAGGGGCAGATCAAGAGAAAGAGAGAGAGAGTCTCAAGCAGACTCTACTGAGCCCCAAGCCTGGCATGGGGCCCCGTCACACAACCTTGAGATCACAACCTGAGCTGAAACCACGAGTCAGACACTCAACCGACTGTGCCACCCAGGCACCCCAAAATATATTTTTGAAGACAAAATAACACACCATCAAAATGACAGGGGGTTCAGAGCAAACATCAAAAGGCCCATAAACATTTACAGGGCAGATTTCCATGAAATTCCCAAAGAACAAATGTAGACATAACCTCTTACTCAGTACATACTGTGATAAGAATGGTCTATAAAGCAGCCTGCAGAGGGCAGGTGTGAAGGTCCGGATATTCAAGAGTCTTCTCTCTATCCATGTGGAATGCTGTCTTGGCCTGTCTCCCAGCCTGTTTCCTTTTTCTGTAAAATAAAGGTGCCCAAACAGATCTATAGACTCTTTCCAGCTCATATCTAGGATTCTATGAGGCTTTTCAAGAATTCCCATAAATCAGTCTAGCTGACCCCACCCCACCTGGTTGGGGCAGGGAAAGGTCCGTCAGAACACATGTCAAACCGGTGCTTGAATGATGACCTGTGTGATGTCAGAGCAGAGAACTTAGGGGCAAAGGGAAAAGGAAAAGAAATGGTATTAAGTTCAGTCGGACAATGACTTCCTTAGAGAGGGTCGGAGAAGGGGATCAGATGGAAAGAATTGATATAATAGATATCAAGCACGAATAGGAGGCAAGATTTGACACCTGCTTTGATGTCTAAGAGAAAAAGAGAGCAAAAAGGCAAAAATGAGCAAAAAGAGGTGTGTGCCTATTGACTCCAACCGGTCTCCTGAAATTTATTCTCAAGTCTCAAGCATGCTTCCAATGGAGGCATTCTCCAAGAAGCAGCATACTGGCCCTTTTAGAAGGGGTCTTAACTTGATGCCTTGTCCTCCACAAGGGTAATAACTATCCCCCACGGCTACTCCCCACCCCCCAACAAGAAGGAGTAAAGAGCCGTGTTCAGAAAAATGAAGTCGCTATTTGAGAGTAGCTCCATCTGCAAATGATTAACTCTGGGATTTATTACCAATTAGGACTATAAATCTCTGCTTACTTTGGCTCCTGGAAAGTTGATTTCACTGGGGGTTGGGGTAGGGGGTGAGGAGAAAGTCATTTGAGACAAGGAGGGAGAAATCCAAGCTTAAAAAGACACACTTCAAATTCAAAAGGAGCAAGGTTTCTCAAGCACCAAAGAGGAAAGCAGAACTTGACCTTGCGGTTCTAAGCAAACAGCTGTAGATGCCTGCAGGGTTAGCAAAGTGAAACGGACTAGTGCCACTCCAAAGAGGGTGCCTGGGGTCTGGAAGGGGGTTGCATAATCGAGTGGCATCCAGTGGCCGAGCCCTAATATGGCCGGTGTTCACAACGGAGTACGGGCCTCAGGAGCTTTATGGTCCTGATCTAAGGGGTTCCCAGTCTTGGCTGACCATTGGACTCACCCGTGAAGCTTTAAAACATACCTATGCTTTGATCACACTACAGACCGATTAAATCAGAATCTCTAGGGCTGGGGCTTGGGCGAGAGGGCAGTTCAAAACCTCCCCAGGTGACCCTCTGGCGGAGCCAGGGTTGAAAACCACTCTGATCTCATTTCAGCCTCATGGCAATCCCAGGTTATAGGTACGGTCTTTCTATCATGAAGAGAAAACGGAGACACAAAGAGGTGAAGTGACTGGTCCAGGGTAAGCCAGGTAACAGTGATGGGGGCAGGATTTGAACCCAGGGCTCACACTCTTCATCACCATGTCCTATTACTCCCCAAGGCTATGGTTCTCAGCTATTCCAAGCCCTGAGCTTTCATGAGCTTTTCAAGATAGAAAATGGGGTTTCTTGGGCCACCTGGGCGGCTCAGTGGTTCAGAGTCTGCCTTCGGCTCAGGTTGTGATCCCAGGATCCTGGGATCGAGTCCTACATCAGGCTCCCCATAGGGAGCCTGCTTCTCCCTCTGCCTATGTCTCTGCCTCTCTTCCATGAATAAATAAAACCTTAAAAATAAAGAAAATGGGATTTCTCAAACTATTTTTTAAGATTTACTTATTTATTTATGTATTTATTTATTTATTTTCAGAGAGAGAGGGAGCATGAGCAAGAGGGGCAGAGACAGAGAGAATTCAAGCAGGTACACCTGGGCGGCTCAGCAGTTGAGCGTTTGCCTTTAGCTCGGGTCATGATCTTGGGGTCCTGGGATCGAGTCCCGCATCAAGCTCCCTGCATGGAGCCTGCTTCTCCCTCTGCCTGTGTCTCTGTCTCCCTCTGTGTATCTCATGATTAAAATTTTAAAAATCTAAAAAAAAAAAGGGAATCCTAAGCAGTCTCCTCATTGAGCACAGAGCCTGATTGCAGGGCTCAACCTCAGGACCCTGAGATCACCACCTGAGCCGAAACCAAGTGTCAGATGCTTAACCGACTGCACCACCCAAGCACCCCTCAAGTTATTCTTATATGTAATTTCAAAAAAAAATTATAATAGAAATGAAACATTAGCTCTTATTTAATACTACATATTAACTAGGCAAGCAAGTTTCTTCCTCCTGCTTGCAATGTCATCAAATAAGGAGGTTGCACTGGAAATTCATGCTCCTCAGGAGTTCTCATTCATTCACTCAACAAGCATTCATTAAGTGCCAGTCTTCTGCAGAGTCTATAAAATGGAATCTCCTTGTGCAGATAATCACACAGTAGATGTTCTAAGGGCCGTAGTGGCAGGCACCAGACACCCCAAGAGCCCACAGAAGAAAGTGAACAGCTCTGAGTGGCCACAGTCCATACGATACTCCTTTGGTGAATGAAGAAAGGCAAAGTAAACCATAGGGCATTATACGCCCACCGCTCAGTGGTGAAACGAAAGATGGAGTCCCTAACTGGAGGTGAGAGATAATAAAATACTGTAGGAAGGGTAGGGACCTACTGTGGGTGACTCACAAAAACTTAAGCCAGGGTGGAAAATGCAAATTCCCAGTTGGCACCTACACGACAGTAGTGAACAAGGGGGGTGAGGACAGAGGTGACCAGAGAGCCCCCGATCTGTCTAAGAGGCAGCTAGTGGTCACCTCCAGCCACAACCGTCACGTAGGAATGTGGGAGTAGTGATGTCAGACCGCCCGGCTTCTGGAGGGGAGGCTGTAGATATGGGTTGTTTAATGCAAGGTTTCCCAATTCTTAAATGACACCTAATTTGAGTCTCTTCAAGACACTCTTTAGACCAAAGAAAACACATCCACGGCCAGCTCTGCTTGCACCACCGAGTATCTCCCCACTAGCCCCATGGATCCCAAAGCTCACTCGCCCGTGCCTTTCCCTCCCTGCAGGTATGCTCATTTATTTTGGGTACGGCATCTGGAACAGCACCCTGGAAATCAGCGCCCGCGAAGAGGCCCTGCACCAGAGCACGTACCAGCGCTACGACGTGGATGACCCCTTCTCGGTGGAGGAGGGTTTCTCCTACGCCACCGAAGGCGAGAGCCAGGAGAACTGGGGCGGGCCGGCCGAAGACAAAGGCTTCTATTACCAACAGATGTCAGATGCTAAGGCAAACACCCGGACGAGTAGCAAAGCGAAGAGCAAAAGCAAACACAAACAGAACTCAGAGGCCCTGATTGCAAATGATGAGTTAGATTACTCTCCAGAGTAGGAGTAACCACACAAGAAACGTGTAGAAACGGTGGTGGTTTCTTTTCAGTAACTTAACCGTGGGCTAGAGGGTGAAAACATTTTTGGCTCTCATTTCAAAAGTCCAGCCTTCCCCCAGAGTCAGTCCCCGGCCATAGCCTGTCATTTGCTACTTTTGCCCTTCTGGATAGTTCTGTCGAAGGGTTTAACCTGGGTTCCATCACTGATCCCCTTATTAAAAAAAAAAAAAAAAACTAAACAAACAAACAAAAAAACTAAACAAGAGGCTACAAAGAAATTCTCTCTTAGGTGCAACCATCAGAGCTGATAGCAGCAAATGTTTCCCAGGCCTTTGCTTTGCTGGTTGAACCTTTTTGCTTCTTACTGAGACCCCAGAAGCAAGGGGCTAACTTCTTGGGCCACACTGAGGCTACAGCTCCTCCTGGAGATGTGCCAAAGCAGGTGGGTGTGGGCACAAGGCCGCATCTCAGCCCCCAGGATGACAAGGGCAAAGATCCTCCGGGCACACCCCACTGAGAGCTGCTCCCAGAGGTCGAGGGCAGGTGGGCCTTGGCGCTTCCTCAGCAAGCAACACTTTGTCCTGAAACCTCACAAAGACAAACTCATGGAGCAGACACACGCTTCTTTCCATTCACCAAGCCTGTCACAGTCTCCAAACTCTAGCTTTAGGACCCAGCAAAAGTTAGGGATGCTGAGACCATTTCCCCAGAGGTTTCGGACTTACCATAAAGCAGTCTTGCAGACCCAAACGATATGGTGAGAAGCACCATCAAAGCGCTCCTTAAAGGCCCAGAAAAAAAAATTAATTCTTCACCTCTTGCAGTGAAGGCCAGAAGGGCATTGGCAGGACTTAACTCTCTGCCACACCTTTCCTTTTGCCAGCTTTTCAGCTCCTGCTGATATAATGAAAGGGGGCAAAGTTGGAGCATGATTTCATGGCATTGATATGCCTTGAAGAAGTAGGCCGTTTGTTTTATAATCGGATAAAAATCTTTACAAGGTGAAGTGACCCCGCCACTGAGATCACATTGCAAATTCTATTTTAAATTTCCAAAACTATAAATTGTGTAGTTTTGTTTTTTTTTTTTTTTGAGATTTGCCGCCCCCTGATTGGTGGGGGCTCCTCAGAAAACAAAAATGCTGAAGCTCAACTACTTAGGTAATCGCATTCCAAGAGATCACGTTTCACTTCTGAACCTTGAGTAGCTCCCTCTGTTCTTCGACCTGCATTTTGTCTGTTATTTCCCGAAGCCCAAAGAAATACCTACCTGGTAAGGTCTCAATGGGGCCAGAAGAGGGGCTCTTAAAGGAATTTTCTCGGAAATAACCTAGATGAGAGAAGGCACAGCAGGAAAAAAACACATGGCCCATAAATTCTACTCTTGGGTCCCAGGGATTCCTGGGCTGCGCTGAGATGTGCCCTGTGAACCAGCAGGCACAGTTTCAATCAAGCTACAATCTTTGTGGGAGTTTCCTGAAAGGGGGGCAAAATAGCAAATTTCTTGCCCTCTTTCTCCCGGACCTAGCATTATGCCAAAAGTTTTCCAAAATACATCAACTATTGTGAAGTGTATTCTTTCTTAAAGGCTGAGGTCATGCCATCTTGGCAGGCTTTAGGATTATGGAGAAGAGACGAAAGTCCATTTTTTTCACTCCGTGAACACTGATTGAGATTGAACCAAGTACTAAGCACTGGAAATAGAAAAAAAGTGTAACGTTCTGTTCTCGGGGGCTCCCAGTTCAGGGAATGGGAAGCACTAGAGCCTGACAAATGCAGATAAAACAACCAAGACTGACAAGTCCTCCTGGTTGATGCACTGGGCTTTTAACATAGAGTAAAATAAAAGGTCAATTGAAGCTAATATTTTTTAAACATGCTTTGAAGCAAATTGCGTATCACACCCATGGCCAATGAATGCCAGTAAATTCAAGGAACTTCTATTTTCTAGAGCTTCTTTTTCATTCCTCTGTATTAATTGTTTAGAATTCTGGTTTCCTGGGGCCATTTTGTCATTTTAACGTGATGCATGGCAAAGCCGTGTTTTCTCCTCTCTAAACTTAGCCCTAAAGATACAGTGCCTGGCCTGTGAAATATATCCCTGGGGATGAACTGTAGACTAATTATCAGTAGTTTTTGTGAATACAAAGTTTTGATCTAGTTTCAAGACTCAACAAATCTGCCTAAACTAAATATGAGGTGTTAAGACTGAGATATCCAGATAGATGGGGCGAGGCTATATGCATTAAAAATGGTCAAAAAGAAATATGGATGTAAACTAACACAGTCTTAAGGTGGATGAAAGAACCCCCTTTTATTAGCAAGGGTTAAGTATTAAGGTAACAATAGTTTGGTGGCAGATGTATGAAATTTCTGGAACATGGGGAGAGAGGATACATAGTAAACACCGCTGGTATTAGTTTCGTGAAGACCCAATGAATGGCTCTTTTTTTACTGGAGGCATTTCTCCCAAGTCTTACCTCCTTCTTTTTATAATCTTGGTCTCTTTCTTTCTCTGTCGTTAGTCATCTCCGTAGCAGTCTTGGTTTAAAAAAAAAATTCAGTATGATAGAAAAAGATCTTGTAAGGTAAATTGACATGTTGTTGTTCACGTGTCCCAGCCTCTGGGAAATGGTCCCAGATTTCACAATGCAGTCTCAAATACCATCATTTACTAGAATGATCATATTAGTGTTTCCTAGCAATTTCCTCAAGACCGCATTGGTGGAATCACATTAAAAGTAAGATCACCTATAATTACCGTAGAAACGTAGCCTTCTTGAATGGAGTCCAAGGAAGACCTACATTTTATTGAATTCTTCTCTCCTGCAAGAGCTCCTCCAGGGAGGTTTCATCATGTGAATTAGTGGTGTAGAGCCAATTACTTGATTGTTTTGTAATTGTATTCTATTTATTGGTACTTTGCTTCCTTTCACAAGGATTTCAAAGTGGCTATTAAAATCCATATAATGTAAAAATAAGTGAGGAGCTTGGGTAAATAAAGACAGAAATAGGAGAAGACAAAGCTAGAAGTGTGTTCAGTGCACAAATGCACAATCTTGAGATGTGTTGCTAAATTTCTCAATGAAGGGGCAATTTGAAAAGTAATAATAATGGAAAATAATGGAAATGTTGGTAATGACAAGAAGAAATACCCCCACATGATAAGAACAGATCTTTCCCCATGAGGCCAGAGAATGGCATAGATCACTGAAAGCCACATAGAAGCTTCAGACTTACTTTGCCAGCTACGTGTGCCCGGCACATAGTAGCCAGGCACGTAATAAATATCGGATGATCGGATGGATGGATGAATAGATGGATTAAAGGGAAGTGAAATATCATTTATTTAACATTTTTTCATGGAGTGTGCTATGCTGTACCTGTGCTATGGCATAAGACATGGGGGAAATGGGATATATAAGATATACAAATAAAAACCATAGTGAAGGGACGTAAGAGATGAGGTAGTTACCATGTCCAATGGGACTTCCAGTATGGAAAAGACTTCCTTCTGTTGGGGAAAATGATAGAGAATGCAGTCCTTGTGTTGAGCCCTGTGGAACGTGCAGAACTTTGCCAGGTAGGAATGGGGAGAAGGCTTGCCAAGTGGAGAATCCTCACGCGTCAGGTGGAGACGGCTGACAGCTGTCCCTGACTAATACTGTGTACTATGCCTCCTTCCAGGGAAGGCAAGAAACTAGTTTGACAGGAGCTTATGATGTATTCATGATTGATATATGGAACAGTAAGATATAAAGCTGGGAAGGTGGCGAGGGTGTATTCGCAGGTGGACTTGAGCGGCGAACTAAGCTGGCTGGCTCTGCCTGGGTGGGGAGACACTGGGGCATCGATGAGGGTATGAATTAGGGAGGGTTGGGCTTTCAGAAGCTGGGGCAGTGGACTCATCCATCTGTGTAAGGAGCTAACAGATCTCATACACATTTCAAATTGATTTAATATGTTAAAGGGAAAAAATACCCAAATTTAAGCAATGTATGATTGGTTCTTCTTTTTGAATCCTGGCTGACTTCATCATTAACCTAGGAGAAGGATGGTCATTTAACACGTAGACAGACACCACCAAGTTCTTCACAGCCCCTTTAAAGTTTTCAACAGTAAGCTTGACCAACCAAAACTTACAGTTTTTTTTCTAACTAATCTAGAAAGCAAAATCTCAATTCCAGATTTTACTCAGCTTGAGCTCAGGGCCACATTGAACCGGTGAAAGGAATCAGATGATAGAATTAAGTTAAGAACCCGATTCTACTTCTTAGTAACAAACTGACAGCTAATCAGTTGTCTACATAATGGTCGTGATGAGCCTGTCAGATAAATAGGGGGGAAAGTCGTTGAATTTAACAGTGCATTTGTGTAGATATAAACCCAGCAATTACTGGGACACAAAACACGAGCTCCTTGCAAGCAATGTTTTTCCCCTATTCTCCTGAAAAGTATTGATAAACATGACCTCCTGTACATCGCACTTGTAGGAAGTCTACAAGGGGCTACCTTTTCTCTATATAATAAATAGAAGCTACAGGACTTTCAGAATCGGCCTACAAGACTAAAAGAAATGGCTGTCCCCTCTCCCCCAGCTTTTACCGCTGGTGACATGTCCGTGGAAGCCCGTGGAGGGTCAGCCACAGGTTCACCTAATTTTGTATCTCGGAGTGAAGAGGTCAGAAGTCAGGGAGGGAGTGTGTCCAAAGCCAGGGCTGGGAGCAACTCACTGAATCCAGGTAGAGTTAATGGCCCCCTCTTGGTTGCAAGCGTTCAGGTTAGGGAACAATCCAGAGACAGCCTTAATTTCTTATGTTGGCAGGGAGAGGGGGCGAAGGGAACACACTCTCCAGAGTTTGCCACTAAGGCTGCAAGACAGCTCTCTGTTCTTACGTCATTTGCGACAAGACTAGTCAAAGAAGGTGTTTCTAACCAAAATTTTCATGGAGCCTGGGTTTCTTCTGCATGCTTGTATCTCCCTGACACTGAGGACCCATTTGTCCACAAGGGCCCTTTGAAGTCCCTGAGAGAGAGAGAGAGAGGCACCAGCTGATAACCACTGACGGCCTGGCCACGCAAGAGCCAATATGCGTAATGAGACAGCGGGCAAACCCCGAAACAGCCTCCCAACCCACAGGCCCCACAGCAAGCAGGGGGCCGGGTGTTGTTCATCAAAGAGTGGACTTTGTGTTTCTCAATTGGAGTGGTGATGGGTAGCAGAAAGGCCCTTTCATGTACATAACTGTTAGTCCTGTGTCCGATTTTTTCTCTAAGACCTCAGAGGAGAAGCGATTGTAATTTCTTTTCCTCTCTGGGAGCTACCACTTTCTAAAATGTTTTCCTCTCCTTGCTCGGCTTGACTGATCCGTGCATCACTCTGAAAACACCTAAGCAGTTGCTCTTGTCAAAATTCTCTCTCTAAGAAGATGTTGTGTTGTTTTGTTTTGTTTTTCTTTTAGGACTTAAAGCCCAAAAGGGATTAGTGGAAGTTCTGAAGCCCATCAAAGGTGAACATTTACTCTGCAGTATCAACTAAAATAGTGTTAGAAACCACTAAACAGTGTTCTACATGCATGGACTTCTGACCTTCATAGAGAACTTCCACAAGGTCAGCTTTGGGCTTGAAGTCTTCTGAAAGCAGGGGGCTGTAACAGCTTACCCTAGGAGAGCATTTAGTACATTTTGGCAAAACAAGGAGAGAAAATGGCTTTGTATGAGAATCAGGAAAAATCCAGAGGCAACCTGGATGTTTTTTCATTAGGGATTCCCCTCTGAGCTTTTTTCTTTTTTTTTTTCTATGATGCTTTCTTAACATTGACATCGGTGACATTGGCTACAGAGAATTGGGGGTCAGGTGAGCATCCCGGGAAGGGGCAGACTTTGAAGGATTGTGTTCACTTGGGTAGTGAGCTGAGGAGAGTGCTCCCTGCCCGTCTCCCTGTGACTGGTATTGGCAGTTGTCAGTCCACTGGTCTCACTTGTGCTCCCGAAATGTGAGAATCTACAGCAGAAATCATCAATTCCCCCAAAGCAAAGACGTGCTACGTTAATGCTATGATAGCGCACAAATACCTCAACTGTCCGGACTGATAGAGGGGCTGCGGGTTTCAAGAGAGCAGGTGTTGTCCTCATCCAATGTAGTTACACCATCTAACAACAGGACTTTCTAGCTTTTCTCACTGTGGAAAAGAAACGTTACTGTTTAATCCGTATCCAAAGTTATAAATACAGCTTGTAAATTTTACGAACTTGTTTCATTTTTGTTTGGTCCTTGAGAAGTACGACTTGCTTTTTGCAGATGGTAATTTATCGTGTCTTTCTCTGCTATTTTTTCCTTTGGTATGAAACTGCTGTGTTTGTTAAAAGTTTGTTCGTTTTGTGGTTCTTAATTCCCATTGGTGCACTGTACAATGGGGTGTTGTAGTGTATCATCGAGAAAGAAATAATATGTAGATATGTTCTGGAGTGTGTTTTATTTTCAAACAACTGTGGTGTTGACGATATATTGATTTCTCGAGATATTAAGGGAAAATTCTAAATTTACCAAAATGTGTATATTTTAATAAATGCATAAAGCTTTATTGTGTGCCTTTAAATTTAAAAATGAGTTCTAAAGAAAGTCAGAAACAAAGTGTCTTACTGTCAAATATCCATAGTAATGTAAAGCTGTTACACGGAAGACTACCAAAAGAAAAAAAAAGAAAAGGAAAGGAAAAGGAGCTTTCCCGTATTTTGTTAACCTTAACCAGTACCTGAAGTCTGATACTTTCTTTCCACTCTAGAATGGAGATGAATAAGTGAATCATGCCTTAAATGTTTCAATTATCCTTTGTAGAAAAGCCAGATAAATGAGCTCATTTTTTTTTTTTTTTGGAACTAATTGCATTATTGTGGAAAATTCGTTTTTTCGGAATAAAAATATTTTAAAAATTACAGCTAATCGACTATTACAATTTAAGTTTGAAGAAAGTCAGTGCCATCCTACCTTTTTAAATTCTTTATTTCCATGTAGAGAACAGAAGTTCTTCCTTAGTGGATTCTTGGGAGAACAGCAAGTGACCCAATCTCCCTTTGACCATTTTCTTCTAACACGGTGCTGGACTCTGTCTGGGACCCCCACCCCCCACCCCGGCTGCCTCCCAAATGACCCCATTCCCAGTCCCAACTCCTACCCGCAGCCACACCCCACCCTCCCCGCTCAGCACCAACAAGCATTCCCATTCATTGCCCCCATTCGTTTTAAGGACAAAGTGAAGGAACATTACCTGCCCACAGATAGCATTTATTTTCATTTTTTGACAGTAGAGTAGTGACATCTGGAGAAAAGGTAAAGTGGTACAGCAGGGTCACATAGTGTCACACCGCATGAACTACAAAGAACCCTCCATGTCTTTATTTCCTACAATGCATTGCTCTCCTTTGCAAAGGTCTACCTGCCTGAGTAGCAGGGAGAGAAAAAAACAAACTTTAAATGTATTAATCTGCAGAATCACAGTTGACTTCCAGTTTAGTCTCTTTTTAGATGATTGAGTCTCTGTGGGATAAACAATCAGTCTTTTGGATTCCCACCCACCCTCCCTTGTTTCTCTCTAAATTACATCTGGGAAAGATCCTATGTGATCTCAAAGAAGTTGGGGAGACAGGAAAGGCTAGGGGAGCAGACGAGAACTAGGGTGCTCCGGACCCTTTGCTGCTGCAGAATAGCTACATGGGCTGCTCCCTGCACAGGTGACCGCTGACGAAGAACTGCCTCATTCAGCCATGTGGGTTTCATGATAACATTCACTTCCAAAACCCACAAGTCTGGCATGCAACCCCAGTTGTGAAGGTCCTTGCCCACAGACACTCCTTCGTATGATTCCAGGCCTCTGCTGGTCCACCAAGCCCTCAGCACTTCCACTTAAGAACCCACTGCATCCCCACTGAGACCTGGGGAACCAGGAGCATCACCTGGGGCAAGTATCCAGCCACTTCCTTCGCTAATGATACACCATCATTTCGGGACCCTGCTCATTGATGCATAGAGCCCACGGTTGCAGCTTATAGCCTATGGTGGCTGCAGGCTCGTCCCAAGAACAACCCTGTTGACTTTTCATAATCGTCGTGAGCTAGTTGCTAAAGACATCATTATTAAAACTTAACTTTTGTAAACTTACAATGAATTACATTTAAAACAAAGGTAGAAAAAAAATAAAACAAAGGTAGAAATACTCAAAACTAATGACTACATTTCACTGTCATCTATGTTCTTGAGATTATTTACAAGCATTATATCTGTATGGGGAACACTACATAATCATGGGCCATTGCACATCTCTTTCCAGCTTTATATTCAGTGAGTTCACACTGGTAGCTTGAAATCAGCCATGGTGGGAGTATTCACACCATGCAAATTGGCAAAGGCTACAAAAATCGGGATTGGTTGGTTTGTTTCCAGAGAGCTGCCTGTTAAACATTTATAAGCACACCACTGCTTCTGTCCTTTCTAGCTACTAATCCATCCAGTGTTTTCAGACATCCTCACTCCTAACACACCCCCGCCTATAGAGGGGGGGAAAGCCTGGACAAGTATTCCCATGAGGAATCCTACCTCAATTTCTCTTCATCTCCACATCATCCAGCAGGACAAGCAGGGGCTGGCTTTCCACTCTTCTTTCAGTCTGAAAAAGATTCTCCCTATCTATTACCTACTTCTTGAGGGCTATGCACCTTGTAATTCATTCTTACTGGTGGAAGAATTATCCATTTGCCTATTGACAAATGGTACCCAAGAGGAGTCATGGAAGAACTTGGAACATTACCAGGATTGAAAGTAATTGGATGCATATTCCAAAATATAATCTCATTACATAGGTTCTCATGTTGAAAGGTGACTTAATAACAGGAGTTAGGGAAGATGTGAAGAAATTGAAACCCTTATACACTATTTGTGGGAATGTAAAATGGTGCAGCCACTGTAGGAAAGTATGGCTATTCCTCAAAAAAAAAAAAAAAAGAATAAAAACAGAATTATCATATGACCCAACAATTCCACTTGTGGGTATATATCCAAAAGAATTGAAAGCAGGGTCTCAAAGACATTTGCTCATAGCAGCATTACTCATGGGGTCTGAAACTTGAAAGCAACCAAAGTGTCCATCAATGAATGAATGGATAAAGAAAACGTGGTGTATAAATACAATAGAATATGATTCTATTTAATTGTCTATTTGATTCTATTTAATTGATTCTTTTTAATTGTAAAAAGGAAGGAAATCCTGGGCACCTGGGTGGCTCAGTCGGTTAAGCATCTGACTTCAGCTCAGGTCATGGTCTCAGGGTTCTGGGTTCAAGGTCTGTATTGGGATCCCTGCTCACTGTGGAGTCTGCTTGTCCCTCTGCCCCTCCTCTGACTCATATACTCACTTGCTTTCACTCTCTCATAAATAGAAACCTTTAATTTAAAAAAAAAAAAGGGAAGGAAATCCTAACAAATGCTATATCATGGATGAACTTTGAGGACATTATGTTAAGTAAGGCAAAGACAAAAAGACAAAAGATTCTATGACTCCACTTACATGGGGTACTTAGAGCAACAAAATAACAAAAGTTGTAAGAAGAGCAGTGGTTATAGATCAATGGAACAGAATAGAGAACCCAGAAATGGGCCCTCAACTCTATGGTCAACTAATATTCAACAAAGCAGGAAAGACTATCCACTGGAAAAGGGACAGTCTCTTCAATAAATGGTGCTGGGAAAATTGGACCACCACGTGCAGAAGAATGAAACTGGACCGTTCTCTTATACCAGATACAAAGATAAACTCAAAATGGATGAAAGATCTAAATGTGAGACAAGAATCCATCAAAATCCTAGAGGAGAACACAGGCAACACCCTTTTTGAACTTGGCCACAGCAACTTCTTGCAAGATACATCCATGAAGGCAAGAGAAACAAAAGCAAAAATGAACTATTGGGACCTAAGATAAAAAGCTTCTGCACGGCTAAGAAAACAGTCAACAAAACTAAAAGACAACCTACAGGATGGGAGAAGCTATCTGCAAATGACGTATCAGATAAAGGGCTAGTATCCAAGATCTACAAAGAACTTATTAAACTCAACAGCAAAAAAACAAACAATCCAATCATGAAATGGGCAAAAGACATGAACAGAGATTTCACAGAGGAAGACATAGACATGGCCAACAAGCACGTGAGAAAATGCTCCGCATCACTGGCCATCAGGGAAATACAAATCAAAACCACAATGAGATCCCACCTCACACCAATGAGAATGGGGAAAATTAACAAGACAAGAAACAACAAATGTTGGAGAGGATGTGGAGAAAGGGGAACCCTCCTGCACTGTTGGTGGGAATGTGAACTGGTGCAGCCACTCTGGAAAACTGTGTGGAGGTTCCTCAAAGAGTTAAAAATAGACCTGCCCTACGACCCAGCAATTGCACTGCTGGGGATTTACCCCAAAGAGAGATGCAATGAAACACCTAGACACCTGCCCCCCAATGTTTCTAGCAGCAATGCTAGAACATTGTGGAGCAATGTCCACAATAGCCCGACTGTGGGAGGAGCCTCGGTGTCCATCAAAAGATGGGTAAAGAAGATGTGGTTTATGTATACAATGGAATGTTACTCAACCATTAGAAATGACGAATACTCACCATGTGCTTCGACATGGATGGAACTGGAGGGTATTATGCTGAGTGAAGTAAGGCAGTCGGAGAAGGACAAACATTATATGGTCTCATTCATTCAGGGAATATAAAAAATAGTGCAAGGGAATAAAGGGAAAGGAGAGAAAATGAGTGGGAAAAATCAGAGAGGAAGACAAACCATGAGAGACCCCTAACTCTGGGAAAAGAACAAGGGGTGGTGGAAGGGGAAATGGGCGGGGGGATGGGGTGACAGGGTGACGGGCACTGAGGGGGGCACTTGATGGGATGAGCACTGGGTGTTATGCTATATGTTGGCAAATCAAGCTCCAATAAAAAAAATACACACACACACACACAAAAGAGCAGCGGTTGCCAGGGGCTGGCAAGGGGAATGGGTGGTTATTATTTAATGGCTGTAAAATTTCAGTTTTGCAAGATATAAGCATTCACAAGATGGAGCAGCTGGGTGGCTCAGTCAGTTAAGTGTCCCACTCCTGCTTTCAGCTCAGGTCGTGATCTCTGGGTCGTGAGATGGTGCCCAGCATCGTGCTCTGCCATCTTCAGGGAGCCTGCTTGAGATTCTTTCCTTCTCCCTCTGCCTCTGGGCCCCCTCCTGCGCTTTCCCTCTCTCTTTTTAAGGAAAAGGAGTTCACAAGATGATGGAGTGATGGCTGTGCAACAATATGAATGTATTAATACTACCGACCTATACAATTAAAAACAGTTAAGATGATACATGTGATGTCATGTATATTTTACCACAATTTTTAAAATTGAAAAAAAATTCAAAGGTTACTCAGAATAGCAAAGCCATTTTATAGGCATTTTCTCCTTAGGCCACAACTCAAAACCATTTTAAAAGCTAAATCCCCATTTGAAATGTTAGGGATCCCCATACCCCAAACATCAAATTGACAGCTCTTCTACATTTTATTTCCAACTATTAGCATTTCAGTGCCCTTCAGTGAGAGACCTTTCTGTGTCAAGTTCCCTTCCTCTCCTTTGCCCACATGTGCCCCTGCCCCTACCTGAGGATAGGTTTTTGTTTTTGTTTTTTTCCATTCTCACATTGGCTTCAGTCAAATCAAGGAAACCTCTAAGTTATGAGGCTCAGAGAGACAACCACACACACACACACACACACACACACACACACACCATTTCTATGACCTAGAAATTTGAATTCTTCAAGACTGATGTTTACCCATCAGAGTCATCTGGAGTGTTTTCAGAAAGGGATGAGCCCTCCCCGTAAGTCCATTAACTGGCTGAGATAAGTACAGTGGCAGGCTTTCCTTCAGAGAAGAGAAATACAAATGATTTGTGACTCTAATTAACTTCAAACCCAGCAGCAGGAATACAATTTGGCACAGAATCTAAAGAGGAAATAGTCCATCTAAATTCAATTCTGGTGGCTGGAAGACTGTAATTGAATTTCCTTCCTAGCAGAGACACTCCTCACAGGGCAGGGTGGAGCAGGGGAAGGGGGTTTCCTAGTAATGGGGTTTCCCTGTTCTACGAAGCTCTGTGTCCAAAGCAACCCGTTGAATGTACTGGAAATGGTTCAAGGTATGGACACAATGTCCTCATCCTTCTCCCCCAGCCTTGTGAGTCCCGTGCAAGAAGGTGGAGATTGGGCTGACCAAACCCACGGGGAAGGGCATGGGAAAGAGGATGTGAGCCTTGAGGGAGGGCACCCCTGCCCTAGCTGCTCCCTGATGCCCAAATGCCTCCCCTGGAGACAAAGTCTGACGTCCCTCAATAAGAAAGAGATCTTTAAACGCATTCACAGTTAACTCCCCCTTAGGAGAAGGGACATAGTGTCTTAACTCAATCACCTTGAGATACGAATGGCTAATATCAGTTCTTTCTCAGAGAGTGGATTTTCACTAAGTCATGAGAAAAGATTAGGGGACCACCAGGTGCCTGACAGGGGGTTGGGAGATGCCAAGAGGTGAAATGGCCCAGAAGGAAGAGACCACGGTCCCAAAGACACCATTGGCCCCATTCACCTCACAGCCTTGCTGAAGGCTAGATCTAAACACATGAAGGGGGGCACCTGGGTGGCTCAGCAGTTGAGCGGCTGCATTCGGCTCAGATCATGATCTTGGGGTCCTGGCATCCAGTCCCACATCGGGTTCCCTGCAGGGAGCCTTGCTTCTCCCTCTGCCTGTGTCTCCGCCTCTCTCTGTGTCTCTCATGAATAAACAAATAAAATCTTTTTTAAAAAATTAAAAAATGAACACACCCAGGGCAGAAGATATCATAAACCTGCCCTGAACAGATGCCCCCAAGATCACTCTGGGGGGACAGATGGTAGGTGGGGTGCAAAGAGGCTTGGACTGCCCGACATAGACCGTATCCCAGTCCTGGCCCTCTGTAGCTGACTCTGCACTCTGTTTCCTCATCTGTAAACAAGAAGTTGACCCGTGATTTCTAACTTTCCAGATCCTGCCACAAGGGCAGGGAACACACCTCCCATGCTTCCTGCAGCACCTTGGCACCTGGTGTGGAGCCTGGGATGCAGGAGGCATTCAAAGAATATTTGTTGAAGGAATGAATGAATAGAAGTTGAGTTTTCTTTCAGCCTCCAGAGGCCCTCCCTACACTTTTGCCAAAGTGGAGAACAATTTCAACTGCTCTATTTAAATATTTGACAGTTCACCTCTCTGACAGATTTCAGATCCTTTAACTCAACTTTTTAAGAAATGGATTCTAAGAAAATAAATAATCAGAGATATGGTCAAAGGTTTACGCCAAAAAAAATATCTATAATTACAGGGGGGAGGATATCAAAAAATTGAAGTCAACCTAATGTCCCCAACAGGAAGTTGTTTCAATAAATTAGGGTGTGACTGTAGAACCTAGAACTGTACAGCCAACTAAAAACGTTTTCAGAATGCTTCATGACATGAGAATCTTCGTTAATTGTTAAATTCTAAAAGGAGGCTGCAGAGGTTATATGTAGTATGTCTTCAGTTTCAAAAATATATGTATTTTATACTTGCATAGCAGAAGATGTAGGAGATTATATAAAATGCTAACCATTGTTCCCTTGGAGAAGTCTGATTTGGGGTAATTTTGTATCTTCTTTCCTACACTTCCTCTGCTTTTTTTCCAAATGCTCTTTGAAACCTATTTTACTTTTATTTGCAGAAATAAACTTTATTTCCTATGAGAACTTTTCCAAATATTTGCCATGTCCTAAATGACAAACCAAGAAAGTACCCCGACAGCTCTCCCAAGCAACGACACAAGTAATAGAAGCTGTCCTCTTAATGCCATGCCATAGGCATTTCTCTCTCTGCATTGTTACATATAAATTGAGGAGATGGGACCCCTGGGTGGCTCAGTGGTTGGGCGTCTACCTTTGGCCCAGGGCATGATCCCCGGGTCCTGGGATCAAGTCCCGCATTGGGCTCCCTGCATGGAGCCTGCTTCTCCCTCTGCCTGTGTCTCTGCCTCTCTCTCTGTGTCTCTCATGAATAAATAAATAAAATATAAATAAATAAATAAATAAATAAATAAATAAATAAAGCGTGTATGTCTTCAGCAAAGGAGAGTCATACTCAAGTAGAGTTCGTTAGCTTGGATACTTGGCTCATATATAAATTGTTAAGAATTAAGCACTAGGGCTAATTGGTTCCAGATGTCGAGAATATTAAAAGACATCACAATTTTGAAGGATAAATGCAGGATAAATTTGTGAATTTAAGTGGTAAATATTCAGTTTAATCCTTTTACCAAGTGAAATGTGTGCCAATATAACTTTATGTTGCCTTGGGGATACTGCCCGTCGCACAGAAAGTGATCAATTATTATTTGTTAAACTCTATCGAACAGAATTTCATCCACACCCTGCCGAAAATAGAATTGTTTCCAAAACGTACATATTGTTCATGACTTATGAATGAAACGTATCCTTCCGTAAGGTCATTCCTCTACTTAAACTCTCTACCGGCTCCCATTTGCCGATAGAATGCAGCCCTTCCCAGGCTGTAGCCCATCCCTATCTCCAGCCTCCTGTCCAACCGTCCCCCAAGGGTACTACATTCTGACCCCAAGAGACTCCTGATCGTGTTCTGGGAACATTCTCTCGCCTTCTTGTGTCTTCCTGAATGTCCTTGGCCCCCTGATCCACTCGGCAAACTCCCATTCATCCTTCAAGTTACTCTCAAGTGTAAAGGATCAAGGGGATCCTTTCTGAATTTCTGGAACTTAACCTCCCCTAACCACATGTTCTTTTTTTCTTAGTGTGTATACCATTTTACCCATTGAATACAGTTACTTGTTTATGTGTCTTTCCTGCTATAGATGGGAAGCATTCAAAAAATATAAAAAAAGAAATGTTAGAACTATTTTCCAAGAATTTTAACCTAAAAAATAAGAACAAAATTCAGCTTTATATTCAATATGATAATATTATATAATAATGTATATTATGATATGATCATAATATACTGACATACAATAATAATATGTGCAATGTGTGGAATATAAGGCTTAATTTTATTTGTGTTATATTGTATTAGGTGGCTAACTACGGATTGTTTTGGGCCACATATTTATCAGACCATCCCTCTGAGGGTCTAATAATTATCTGGGTCCCTAAGAGGCTTCTAAGGACAGAGAATCCTCTGCACTGAGGAGGGGTAGACAGTACCGTCCTCTCCATCCTCACCATTTCATTCGAGTTATGATATTTTATATATTGCAAATACCCATTTAGGTGGATTTATAGACTGCATTATCTGTGTTTATTAAACTGACCCCACAAAAAGAGCTAGTCATTTTAAAAGATTCCTACAAAGAAACCATAAAATAGCCAATTGCAGCAAAAGCAATGAAACCAAAAGTACAAAAGTTTGCTATCTAACAAGAATTTAAAAACAAGATAAACAGGGGTGCCCCGGTGGCTCAGCCAGTTAAGCGGCTGCCTTTGGCTCAGGTCATGATCCCAGCGTCCTGGGATAGAGCCCCGCAGCACAGCCTCCCCCTCCCTGCTTTCCCCTCTCCCTGTGCCCCTCTCCCCTGCTTATGTGTGTACTCGTGCCCTCTCTCTCTCTCTCTCTCAAATAAGTAAATAAAATCTTTAAAAAATAAAAAATAAAAACAAAATAAACGTTGTTACTCTGTCATAACAACTCATGAAGAACAACTGCTTTTGAAGAAAATTAGTGCAATGGAGAGACTGTTTTGAAAAGAGCTATTTGGACATGTATGTGGTTTTATTACTGAAAATAATACGTTATCAACTATTAAAATGGTATTTCTGTACATATAGACAACTTAAAATTTTTTAATCCAATTCGGAAATCTTACAAATGAAGAAGCTCTATGGGTTTCAAACAATTTCTTAGAAATACAGAAATGCAACCTATCTCATTAGTTCGAAAAAACAACTGAAATGCATCAAGGAAGATGGAAAACTGCCAACCTTTACTACGAATTTTTGCAAAATTGATGCAGGAGGTTGACACAAGAGTATAATTATTGAATGAGGAAGACAGTCAATGATATGCTTTTCCTATATTATTCTGTGTCCTCATACGACGTATATTTTCCAGCCAAAGCAGCTATTAAAATCAAACAGTAAAATCAACTGCATTAAGAATCAGACTTTTGAATATTTTTATCCCAGTATTAAATAATGGAGTAGTTTCAAACTCATTGCTCCCCTATATTATTATTATTACTAATTTGAAGAGAAGAAAAAGAGTTTGTATCATTAATGAGTAATATGAGATAAAATTAAAATGTTATTTAATTTTTCCCATTCTTTTAATATGTTTGTGTACATTTTATACTACATATAATACCTAACACAATCATTCATCTAGAAAGATGAATAAACCCATGTACATCTAGAAACAGAGGAGACGGTTAACAAATTTTGCAGAATAAAAATCTTCTTTTAAGACTTAATAGCAGGACATAAAAAGTGCCCATGAATCCTGTGCATAATATGTGAAGGAATACACAAAGGAGCAGGGCTTTTAGGTAAGCCAGGGTCTGTTTATTTTGTAGTAATCAAAGGAACAGAAATCGTCTCTAAAAATTTTGCTGTCCTAGAATCCTAGAATTTAAGCTATACCACTGAGTAAAAGATAATAATGTGGAATTATATATCCAGCTATGAAAACGTTTTAGAGAGCAATTAAATATTGAAAAGTAGTAGCATTTTCTGGCAAACTCTCAAAATACAATCATTAAATTCACTTGACCAAACAAAGGCACATTCCAGTATCTTTCCTAAGAACACTGCTAATTTGAATTCATGAATATGATGAAATTCTCTGTTTCCAGAAAATGCCCAGCCAGTTAGTGAAAAGAACATAGAGGGAAATTAGAGGCATCTTTATCACTTTTCGTTACAGAGCAATATGGTGCTTTTGAAAATGAAATGGAAACATATTTAGTTTTCTTCTCCCAAATTCTGGGAACCTTTTGTTTCCATTTAACAGATTAGAACTTGGATGCATTAGAAGCTAATTCTCTGTGGCTCTGCCTACATCTTCAGCTGCTGCAGATTGTTTACCAACCTTCTTGTGCAAAACGTGCATCTCAAAAACGGCTCCTTCTCAGGCGCTGAGAGCAGTTTATTGAGCCAGGAGACGGGGTGAGTAACTCAGGCGGGAACCACTGAACTCCTGTATGGATGAGACAAAGCAACCAGCTTCCAGGAGAAGCTGGTTTTTTGTTTTTGTTTTTGTTTTTGTTTTTTTGTTTTTTAAGATTTTATTCATTTATTCATGAGAGACACAGAGAGAGAAGGAGAGGCAGAAGGCAGGCCCCATGCAGGGAGCCCTACGTGGGACTCGATCCCAGGACTCCAGGATCACGCCCTGGGCCGAAGGCAGCGGCCAAACCACTGAGTCACCCAGGGATCCCCCCCTTTTTTTGCCACAAGGTGTGTTTTATTTTCATTAATCATACAAATAATTTGCTATAATATCCCAGGCCAAACCGGAGAATTTGGCAGTCCGAGGGCGGGGGGGTCCCCTCTTCCAGGAGACAATCTGAGGACAGATAAGAGGACTGACTACTCTCCCCATGGGTAGCAACCATATGGAACACATTAACTCTAAGTAATAGCACTAGCTGAGGCAGAAACGGGTTCAAGGAGGGTTCAGACACATTCATGGAGAGTAGCCCTCTAAGGGGTCATTAAAGGAAAGTTAGGTTTGCTCAGGGAAAGCTTTAGGGCTTGGAGATGGACCTCAAGGAAGACACAAACCCCACTCCTCTCCTTCAGGGGCACTGCAGCCACTCCAGCCTGACACTCAGCCGGATTCTTTTGTTCTTAGCATGACATCAGAGATAAATTCCAAATCCGAACACACAGAGGGAGTCTTTGATGGTCTCCTGGTCTTGGCATTGCCCACCCTCCTGGGGCTAGGAGGAGAAGTTCGGGACTAAGGAATCATAGACCCGGCCCTCTCTGCCATCCTAAAGCCAATTTTTTTTTTTTTTAACAAAAGCAAGGCCCTACTTCCCTTTTAGGGGTCTTGCTGGATTGGACATAGCTCAGAATAACCTCCTGACCTACAGTGCTCTCTTCTTTTATTTTCAAATTTTAAGCCCAAACTTGTTAACTTCTAAAGGGCTCTGTACAAAAATCTTATTGTTTTCCTAAGGAGGTCTTATTGAGTGATGGGTATTTTGAGGGCTTTCCAGCCCAATGATTTCTTTGCTAAAAACAGAGTGCACACCCTCATGTTGGTATTTGTTCACAAACCAAACCCATAGCCTGACCGCTGTCCATATCCCCTCCCCCACCTCCCCATTCCCCCATCCGCCCCATCCCCCTGCTGACAAGTGGTGACCATAGTGGCCCACACCAGCAAAAGGCGCTCCCATGTGACTTTACCTTCCACGTACAGATTATGATCTGCCATTCATTAGGACTTCAAAGCCAACAAGAGAGTTGGTAGCTAATTCCCCTTATTTCCTGAAAACCCATGTGTGGTGTGGTGGGGAATATGAGGCTACCTTTCCTCTTTCCAGAGGTACAAATATTCAACAGCCCTTACACCACAGAGTTCCCTTTATTTCCCAATTGGCTACAGAAACACAATCCCTTTCTAAAATATGTGTTTTGAAAACAGGTCCAGAATTCAACTCTATTCTAATACTAACATCTTTAATAAGGAGAGTATTTATGTTAAAGAACTTTATGCTAATTTTGAATCTGTCCTTTTGACCGGTGACTTTCCATAGTAATTCACCCCACTTTCTTAGGAGTTAAATTCCTCTTGAGGGCTAGACCAGTGGCTACACTTCAGGCTTTACAGTCAGACTGCAAAGATTATGATCTTGGCTGTGCAATCTGAGGCAATTTACTTAACTTCTCTGTGCCTCTGTTTTCTTATCTGTAAAATGAGTATATGAGAGCCCCCAACTCATGGCATTATTGAAAGAATTAAATGAACAAAACAGGGCAGCCCCAGTGGCTCAGAGGTTTGGCGCCGCCTTCGGCCCGGGGCATGATCCTGGAGTCCTGGGATCGAGTCCCACATTGGGCTCCCTGCGTGGAGCCTGCTTCTCCCTCTGCCTGTGTCTCTGCCTCTCTCTCTGTCTCTGTGTCTCTCATGAATAAATAAGTGAAATCTTTAAAAAAAATAAATAAAATAAATGAACAAAACATCTATGATGCACTCTGTTACTATCTTTAGTAAAATGTATACTTCTCTTTAAGGTCCTGTTTGGGGCATTTTGATCCTGCTTCATGTTGTTAAATAACTTCATTTCATAAGCTCCAAGGATGCTGTAGCAATATGAGGACTGGCTTTAGCTTTAGAACAGCTGAGTTCAAATTTTGATGCTTACTCACTCTGTAGCCTTGGCTCATTACTTCATCTCCCTGTGCTCTGGTTTTTTCCATGGGAGAAAGGGGACGATACTGATTGGTTGCTGTTGGGGGGTTTTTTGTATATTTTTTTATTGGAGTTCGATTTGCCAACATATAGTATAACACCCAGTGCTCATCCCATCTGATTGTTAAATAATCTGAATATCTGTGTGCCCCACAATTTCATTTGCTGAAGCCCTAACCCCCAATGTGACGATGTTTGGATGGGGTGCCTTTCAGAGGTAATTAACCTAGATAAGGTCATGACAGTGGAGCCCCATGATGGAATATGTGCTTCTATAAGAAGAAGGCAAGTCTAGGGACACCTGGGTGGCTCAGTCAGTTGAGCAACCGACTCTTGGTTTAAGCTCAGGTCATGATCTCATGGGTCATGATATTGACCTTTAGGTTGGCCTCCCCACTCAGCAGGGAGTCTGCTTAAAGATTCTCTCCCTCTGCCCCTCTTCCCACACTCTCTCTCTCTAAAAAAATAAAATATAAGTAAATAAATAAATAAATGAAAGAAAGAAAGAAAGAAAGAAAGAAAGAAAGAAAGAAAGAGAAGAGGGAAAGTCTAGAGCTCCCTTGCTTGCTCACTCTCTCTTCCTACCCCATGAGGGAACAGCAAGAAAGCAGCCATCCACAAACCGGGAAGAGAGTCCTCACCAGACACTAGATCTGCTGGCACCTTGATCTTAGACTTCTCAGCCTCCAGAGCTGTAAGAAATTAGTGCTTATTATTTAACCCACTGAGTCTATGGTGTTTTCATGATAGCAGTCTCAACTAAGACAGATACCCTTCTCATAGAATTGTTAAAAGATATGACATAGGTTTCCCTCAAAATCCATTTTCTTCTTACAAACTTAATCAAAAATTTAGCTGGGCACATAGCCAGCTAGAATAAAGGGCAAGGTCAGCTTCATGGACACATGACCTGTGTAGTCTCACGGGCCCTGAAAGCAGGAGGATACTACGCTTGGTTCAATTCTCTGTTGCCGCCGTCTTGAAATTCTTGATAACTTTACCATTGAACTTGTGTTTCATAACTGAAGTCTAATAAGACAATGGAGCATGCATGTGAGCAGAGAAAATATGTGCAATACACGTGTCCATCATTTCTTGCCACCATATTTTCAGATAGCATCATGACACCCCATGAGCACACCATTCAAGTGGATCCATGGTGTGTGGGAATTCAGCAAGATCCAAAGCAAGTTCAAAGGTGAGAGTGTGCTATGTCTATGATTGAGTGCCATGATCTGAATGGTTGTGGACCCCAAAAATTCATATGTTGAAATCCTAAGCTCCACAAATGATGGTATTAGGAGGTGGAGTCTCTGGAAGGTACTTAGGTCCTGGGGATAGAGTTTTCACGGGAATACAGCTTTTATAAAGGACGACTCAGAGAGCTCCCTCACCTTCCACCATATGAGATGCAGCAAGAGGGAACCCACTGTGAACGACGAGGAGGGTCCTTACCAGAAGGACCCCATGTTAATGCCTTTATCTTGAGCTTCCAGCCTTCCAAACTGTGAGAAATAAATTTCTGTTGTTTCTAATCCACCCAGTCTGTGGTATTTTGTTATAGCGGCCTGAATAGACTAAGATACTGAGGATGCAGGTGCACAGCCAGTCTCCAGAGGCCACAATTACTATTCAAACTATGACTCACTTCAAATAGAAAGAAGACAATGGATGGGATGTCTGGGTGGCTCAGCATTTGAGTGTCTGCCTTCGGCTTGGAGCATGATCTCGGGGTCCTGGGATCAAGTCCCACATCGGGCTCCCTGGGAGGAGCCTGCTTCTCCCTCTGCCTGTGTCTCTGCCTCTCTCTGCATGTCTCTCATGAATAAATAAATAAAATATTTGAGAAAGCAAGCAAGCAAGCAAGCAGGCAATGGAGTTCTAAGAAACATAAATGACCAAGGAACTCTATCATATCCTTGTGTTAATTCCCCGGATTCACCAACCACTTTACACAGAAAATAATGCCAGAGAAGGAAGGGGAAAAATAGGGCAACCTATTGTTTCTTCTCATTTCAGCCCTTCCTTACTCATCAAGCAGCCAGAGGTAGAGCGTGCTGGTTGACTGCGTGCATACCAACAAGTGAAAGAAAAGACAACTGAGTTAGCTTTGTGCAGTGTTTCCACAGTTCTCATAAGAATTAAATACTAATACAGTGCATGAGCTATCAAATACAAATTGTGGACCTTTGGGATTCCTGCATAAAAGTGAAACGTTCTTACATTTGCATTTAAAACAGACATTGCACAATACAAAGAACAATAAGGGGGACCTGGGTGGCTGTCTTTGACCTACGTCAGGATCTCAGGGTCCTGGGGTGGAGCCCTGCATCAGGCTCAACCTCTCCCTCTGCTCCTCCACCATTTGTGCTCGCTCTCTCTCTCTCTCTCAAATAAATGAATAAATGATCTTTTTTTAAAAAAGTAAAATTCATACTAGTAATTTAAAATTTGAGCTTTCTTGATCTAGAACAGCATTAAATAGCAAAAATAAGAACAACAACAACAACAACAAAAAACCCTCATGACAAGTCAAAAGAGAGACCACAGGAAAAGAAAAAAAAAAAAATCCATGCTTTGTTTTCACACTTTTTTCCTGCTTTTTCTAAAAAGAGTCCCACATCGTCATTTTACGCAGGGCACTGCAAAGGATGGAGGGGGCCCTGAGGAAGATTCTATGTCCCAGCATCTCCTGCAGCTGGATGTGGCCATGTGACTTCCTGCAGCCAGCCAGACCCCTGCGGCAGCTTCGGGGAACTGCCCTAGGACGTGGTGGGCATGGGCCTCCGCTCCTTTCCTCCGATCCTGTTTCCACCTGCAGTGTGGACACTGACGTCCTGGAGCAGGTGTCCAAGGGCCGCCGCTAGGACTGATGAAGCAGGTGTTGGAAGGAGCCAGGGCCCCTGGGGGCTCCGGGAGGAAGACCTGGTGTCCCAGGCCAAGACTGGGTCTTGCCAGACTCTCACGGTTCACGAAATGACTCGTGGTGGCATCTATCGGCATTCGTCACTCGGTAGTGCTTAGCTTTGGGTTTTGTTGTTCTGTTTTTTTAAGCAACTCTGAAAAGAGTCCTTATTCTGTGTATTTCTGGAGGAGGAACAGTTCAGCCCCCTCACACCACCTACAGCTTCCAGCCTGGAGGTCAGTGTCCCCCCTCGACTCTGGAACACCCTCCCCCCGGTCACACTCCCATGTACACGTCCCCACCAGCCGACGCAGCCGTCATTATTGTACCCATCACAAGGCAAACTGAGTCCTGACACCTGAAGAGGCAGTTTTAGAATCAGTAAGACAAGCAAAGATTGACACTTCCCACTAATTTTTCACGCTAAGAAGGAACAGTGTGCTCCTCTGCAGAAGGTCTCTGCGGGGCCTGGTGCCGAGGCCTGGGGAAGGCCTTGCTGTTCTGCTCATAATGAAATCAATGGACTTGATGCAATTAAGGGATTGGCTGATTTTCGGACCCCATTAAAAAAAGGTGCAAGGTTGAGAGAAGACCTCATTCATACGCCTTTATAGATCAGATATCCGGTTAACTCATGTCTATGATCTGCACTAATGTGCTTCCGTTGGCATTTTATTTTCCCCTTTTCATTTAGGGCGTAACTTTCCAAAGAAGGCTAAAGATGCCAGCGCTACGGAGCTAACAGCGGCCTCACCAACGATGAGCCAGACTGTGCCACTAGCCGTGAGGTACCTGACGCCTGGGACTGTACCCGGTCGGATGCTGAGAATGGACAGGTGGAAGGGCCCCCCCGGAGGTACAGCCAATCTAGCGTCAGTGGGAAAGAACCCCAGTTCTGGTTCTGGTTCCAGGAAGCACTGTGAGAGCAGCAATTTTGTCTCTGACCCTGAGCAGAACTGTAGGACATCCGAGTGCTGTCAAAAGCATAACTGCTTCCAGTGGGGAAGGTAGATTTGGGAATTGGTTTCGAATCGGTATTTAAACAAAGCTAGAAGTACCTGTTTGTGAGGTACTTACAGGTGGCCTCCCGGGGGTGTCTATCCACCCACCCCCTGCCCCTGCTTCGCCCTCAGCAGTTTGAGGCTCCTTAACCCTTGGACCTGCTCTGCCAAGTTCAGACCCCACTGCCCATGTGCACTGAGGACCATTTCCTGCCCTTCTCTCACTCTTCTCTGTACATTTCCCAGGATCCCTTGACCTCTCCTGACTTCTGGTAGTTCTGCCCAAAAGAGGCACTGTCGGAAGCCTGGAGGGTATGAGGAGGGGGAAAACCAGAGTATTTTTCTTTCACTTTGCTTCAGTGGATCCTTGGGCAGGGGCTGAGTCTCCTCCATCGCCCCCGATCCCACAGGACAGCCCCCCCTCTGTCTCAGCCCTCATCAGGTACCCATCACAGTCCCAGCCCTAACTAGATGGCCCCAGCGTCTGGGTTCTGGTCACATGGCCTCCTCCCATGGCTTCTCCATCCCCTGCCAGTGGCTTCCTTCTACCACCAACTCTCTGTTACAGCATCATCCCGTATGATTGGGCTTCCCAGCTGTTCCATATCCACAACCATTCCCTGTATCGTAACCCTAAGGTGATTTCTGTTTTCCTAAACTAGGACTTAGCAGCTAGTGTGGGGTGACAGAGAATGGTGGTGGCTGCGAGGAGGGTGTCTGTGGGTCTCAGGATAAACACTAGCGACAAAACCCCAGCCCTCACCCTACATAAACAGCAGCCCACACGTGAGACTGCCTCGGGCTCCAGGCCTAGTTAAACCACTCATGGGCCCCTCTATTAGAGAGGACTTTGGATTACAAGCGACAGCACGCTAGCTCAAACTAGCTTTAACCCAAATTGATGGAGGTGGCTCCCAGGTCGCCTGGAAGTAGACACCTGCACGTTGCTGGGTCTGCCCCCATCTTCCACTTCTGCTCCTTCTCTCCACTCCTACAGATAAGGTGCTTCACAAAGTGGACGGACGCCGTGGAGACTGGAAACTCTCCTAGGTGGAGAAGAAAGATCTCCTCCTTTAGTTTCCGTTTTGAAAGATTCTTGGAGGGAATTGGGAACTTGATTGGCCTGACTCAGGTCACGCATCCATCTTCCGGACCTTTCACTGTGGCAGAGGAGTCCCGTTCAGACCACGCAGCTAGCGAACGAAAGGGCCCAGCGCCCAGGGGTAGAGGAGCACGGACGTGGTGGGAACTGGTCTAGAACTACAGCCTCGGCCTGGTCAGGATTCTTCTGCTTGCAACTGTCAGATTTCAATCAAGAAAAGTAAAGGGGTGAATGTTGGTGTAACCAGAGAGCATTTGTAAAGCTGGCCTCGGAAACGATGGAACCAGGCTCCCTCATGCTCTCTGTTCCTTTCCCTCTGCTCCCCTCTGCCACTGGCCTCGTTTTCCCAGGTTCCCTTTTCCCGCCAGGCTGGAACCACAGCTCTAAGAACGTCCAGCCTCACGTCTTCCCAGTCTGGCTGTCAGAGAGGAATGTGCTCTGACCCACAGCTCCAATAGAGGATGGGCCCCAGCTTTGGACAGGCCATCCCCAAGGCCATCCCCAGCACCCATCCCCTGCTCCAAGGCCGGGGAAGAAGGGTCAGGTAAGACAAGGGAAGAGTTCATTCTGATGGGATGGATAATTCAAAGAAGGAATAGTCCTGGGCCCCTGGATGGCTCAGTGGGTTAAGCATCTGACTCTTAATTTTGGCTCAAGTCATGATCTCAGCATCAGGAGATCAAGCCCCACGTCGGGCCTTGCCCTCAGTGGGGAGTCTGCTTGAAGATCTCCCCCTCTGCCCCTCCCCTGACACACTCTTTCTCAAATAAATAAGTCCTAAAAAAAAAAAAAAAAAAAAAAAGCAGATCCCCCAAACCACAACTCCACTGTTTTTACAGTCCTAGGAATTGAGAAATGACTCACTAGAATATGGCCTTGGGTAAATCACCAAACTTTCTGGCTTCTGGTTTCTTCATTCAACCAGTTATTCTTCTAGAACTTACATTTATTGAACCTATTTCAGTGGCTCTCAAACTTCGGGGTACACCAGAATCACTTTAGGAGTCATTTTAAAATCCAGATTCCCAGGAGGCCCCTGGCTGGCTCAGTGAGTAGAGCATGCAACTCTTGATCTCAGGGTTGTAAGTTCAAGTCCCACATACAGTGATTACTTGAAAATAGAATCTTAAAAACATAATAGTAACATTCAAAAATAAAATGCATATTCCCAGGCCCAGCCCCAGCCACTGTCTCTGTAGGTCTGAGATAGGACTCACCAATCTGCATTTACTGAATGAGTCTTAGGCTGGTGGTGCCCATGCCATACTTTAAGGAATAATGAATGGGATGGTTTGAGATCCTTGCTTAGATAGTTTGTGATGTAGGCAAATACGAGCTGTGTTCTGGTTCAGGAAAGACCAACGTGAGAAGGGAAGGGTTTGGCATAGCCCAGAATCAATTGAAGGGAAGAGCAGCATCCCCAGGTCAGCTGTGGGCCGGAATGTGCAGGCAAGGCCTCCTAACTGTGTGTGGAGAAGGTTCTGTTCTGTTCATAGAAGATTCTGTTTCCCAAGGGAAACACCCAAAGGTCCCTGGCTGCCTTCATCCCCAACAGTCCTGGGCCTTTTCATGCCTCTAGAAGCTCCCCTTGATGTGCATTTTTTCTGACCCTGTATTGAAACATAAACAAGCGCAGTGGGCAAGAGAACCCAAGTAAATTCTCTCCCTAGCATATGCACAGAATTAACATTTAGAAGGTGTGGGGCACGTGATTCATTTTGTTTTTTGTCTCATGCTTAATAGGTTATGGGGGTGGGGGATGGGGGCAGCAAATAAATAAAAAAATAATGATTCAGCTAGCAATGCTCCCAGAGCTTCCCTCTCCTAACCAGAGCTGTTGGGATCGAGCGTTTCCAACACAAGGGCTCCTGAAGAGAAATGCTCACGTTTGGACCCCCTGTAGACCAGAGTCAACTGAAGCAGAATTGTAATGTACAGCAAGCAGAATTTCAGACCCCCAGCCTCCCCTCTCATGCCTTTCCTCCTATTGTGATCTGGAATTTTTCCGTTGACTATTTATTACAAGTACATCTTCTATAATTCCATATCATCATAGGTGAAATGTTAAATATTTCCAATAATTTATCTAAAACAGCATATTAAACTGATACACTACAACCTATCATAAAAGCTGGGGGAAGCGAAGCACCCCCTTGGTCAAGAAAATAAATTGTTCCTAAAACACTGTCTGGAGTAGTGACCCAGCAACTCCTTTCTAGGGATTTATCTTACAGGGATCATCATGTGGATGTGCAATTCTTGGCCTATAAGGATGTTCACGGCAAAATTGCTTTGAAGAATTAGAAAAGAACCAACATAACCAAGATATTCTTGGGAACTCCTTGAGTAAGTTATGGTACATCCAAACAATGGAAGGTTATGAAGATATCACAATTTTTGTCTTAGAAAAACATTTACCGATATAAGAAAATGTTCTCCCTATATTAACTTTTTTAAAAAATAGATTACACACTATACGTATAGGATATTAGAGGGTTTTGTTTTACAATAAAACAATGACCAAGAATACATACAAAAGAAATTGCTCTAATGATGAAACGATGGGTAAATTTTTATTTTCTTACTTCATTTTTTTACAACATGTAAGTGTTCTTTAACGAGTATAGATTGCTCCAGGCGAGAGTCTATACCCACAGCATCGGCCATTGCCTGAGAGCTTGTTAGAAATACAGGATCCCAGGCCCAACCCCACACCTGCTGACTCAGAATCTGCATTTTAACAGGACTCCCCCTTACCTTTCCCCCATGATCTGTATTCACATTATAGTTAGAAAAGCAAAGGTCTATGGAACTCAACATAAGAGAAAGAACTGTTTTAAATAAAGAAAGCCCCGGGCTGTGACACCTGGGTGCCCTTTACTATTTATTAAATGGAAGCTAATTCTGAGGCAGAGCATAAGCAATTCTTATCTTGCAAAATGCAAAATTTTCTAGAAATGGCTTAACATTTCCACGTTTTTTCATTTCAACAATGGGGCATGGAGCAGTGACAAGTCCCTCCATCTCCATTCCCTCCCCCGGCCACAGGGCCACAAAGCCTGAGCTCTGAGATTCTGCATGAGGGAGAGAAACATAGATTCCTCAAGAGCTGCTATTCAAGCCATTAAGCAGCATGTGCCAATGTCCCCCCCACAATTCTGGTTCAGTCTCCATTAAGCTGCACATCTGGCTGTCACACACTCTTTTGTGGGGAGATCTCAATGGCAGCACTGATGCTGCCTCTCCCCAAGGCCAGCCCTACAGTGGCCTCCCTGTCCTCCCAGCATGTGATGTCATGAGCATGAATGTCCTGCCAAACATTTAAGATGTTGCAGTTCACATTGTGTACATTGTATAGAGAAACACTGACAGGCAGATTGGAAATTAAAAAAAAAAAAAAAAAAACACACACACACAGGGCAGGATACAACCAAACCTTGTTCTATTGTTATTCCAAACCACCAATTCAGCACAAATATGTAACTTGTATTCTTTAAGTACACAATCTTCTTTTTTGTTGCTGTTGTTGTAACGAGCATCCCCAGATGCAGAGATTTCCTTGAAACGTTCTTTCTGTAATTCGGTTGCTATCAAATTCTTGGAAAGCATGAACAGAACCGGTTCATTTCAACCCAAAGATCCCCCACACGTGGGCTCTTCGGAAAAGGCCATAAAGGGGAGAAAGCTGGGTGTAAGTCTCAAAGCCATCTCTCCTCCAAGGACCATCCAAGCGAGATGGGTGCTGGGAGTTAGCTGCATCCCGAAAGGCATGAAGAAGAGGCCCTTCCCTCCACTGTTGCTCAAAGTGTGGCATAAGGACCATCTCATCAGAATCAACGGGAGTGCAATAAAAATGCAGATTCCTGGGTGAATTCCGAGGGGCCCTTGGGGGTGAGAAGAACAAATCTGCCCTTTACCTGACTTCCTAGCAGTGATTCCTATAAGAGGCTAGGAGGGCTTCAGAATTCGGTAGACCTAAATCCAATTCTACTCCTCTCTAGTGGCTGTTTGAACTTCACGAATAACCCGAACTCTCTACATCTCATGTTTCACTCTACACACTGGGGCCCTGGAGGAGGATTCAAAGTGTGAAGTTCGTGATACAAACAGGTCCCGAGAGCGTGAATTCCCTTTTCCCTGTTATTCAGGTCGAGCACTTTGGGTCTGCTATTTTACCTGTGATTGGGGGCGGGGGGGGGGGGGGCGCCTGTTTCCCCCCTGGGGGACAATTAAAGTCGCCAGGTTCCAATGCAGCCCTACTGAGAGCAGACAAAATCATCAAGACTGAGTCCCTGTTGATGATTACTGAAGCAGAAGCTGTTGCTCTATAGCTCCCAGCTTGTGATGTCATGAGCAATCCAATAGCCACAACGCCAGGGAGCCACTGAGCACTGAAGGTGTGACTAGCACAAACGGGGATGTGCTCGAAGTGTAACATACACACTGGAATCCAAAAAACTGGATACCAAAAAGCAGGTCATAAAACATCCCATTTGTAACTCATTGCCTATTGAAATGAGAATATTCTGGATATATTGGATTAAATCGAATATATCAAAATTAATTTCACTTGCTCGTTTTTAGCTTTTTAATGTGGCTTCTAGAAAATTTTAAGTGTCATGTGTGGCTCTATTATATTTCAGCCAGACAGTGCTGTTCTGGAGGAACAGCTATCCCCGCCCCCCTCACTCCCTAGCCCTGATAATAAAACCCAATCCTATTGTTATGGCCTAGAAAATGGGATTTCTTGGGACGCCTGTGTGGCTCAGCGGTTGAGCAGGGCGTGATCCCGGGATCCTGGGATCGAGTCCCGCATCGGGATCCCTGCATGGAGCCTGCTTCTCCCTCTGCCTGTGTCTCTGCCTCTCTGTGTGTCTCTCATGGATAAATACATAAAATCTTTTAAAGAAAAAAAAAAGTGGGATTTCCTAACTAGGCAGGCAATGAGCTAGCAAGGAGAGATACGGGGTGTCTCTTCTCTTGCCACAGGGAAAAGTGGGCCCATGTAGCAGGCCCTCTCGGGTGAGCAAGCAAGCAGCAGCCCCAGGGAAGGAGGCTGCGGAGTGAGTACATACATCGTGATGAGGAGAGAACCACGTGAAACACCAGCCTCAAGCCAGCAGCGCTAAGGAGAGGCTACGTGGGGACCTCACTTGTCCACACCTGCTGGATGGATGTCTTTTGCTCCATCCAGGCTCACAGTCATTACACCCTAACAGGTTTTTATTAGAGAGAGTCCTCTAATAAAATTACATGACTTGTGTCCGTATAAAACCTTATTATAACTAAGCAAATATTTTGGTCAACATGAAGACTGTCTCTTCCACATAAGGAATTTAGAAATAGCTATAATCTCCTCATGTACACGGATATCTACCAAAATGACTAGCCCAAGTGGATATTTCCAAAGAGGAAATGTTTGCCTGTTATATTATCAACTAATGAAATTAGTATTTTCGGAAAAATACTGCCAAAACAGATTGTAATCTGTGTTTTTACGAGCAGACTCATTACTTGACAGAGCTTCTGGAACAGAAAACAAACAAAAATCAACTCAATGTGTCTATCTTTGTCCAAAATTTCCAAGTATCTATGCACACGTTTGAGGAAACTGCATTTAGATATTATTACCAAAATATCCAATATAGGGTGTTTGTGTTATACTTCCCTTTTGCCTACAGCCAATTTCTTTACTAAGTGTCCAAAATAGATGAAGGAGTTTATCTGTGCTGGGGACTTGGTTTCTGATTGCCACCCACTTAGACGTGACTTTAAGATGCTAGAACATCACTCCACCCAAGAAACCTGCAGAGCATCAAGGCTGCACTCTTATGACCACGCATGACCACCGTGATACAGTGAATAAAATAGAATGTTTTCATTTTTCAGGGCAGCGCAGAATGACTTGTTCTTGAGTGCCCGACCAGGTTCTCTATAAATTACTAGTAGAGATGAATGAAATCCTTGAAAATCTATAGATGGCGCCTCTGGACACGAGAAAATATTGAAGGCCACTTTTGCATACAGTCTGTTATTTTATTGCATGGGTTTCACTTAAAGAACAAAATGCACCATCAATGTTTGGAGAGTTTGGGGCCTCAGATTCTGATACACCATCAGTGTTTACACCCGTAAAGCCAAATTCAACAGCATGATTTATGTTAAACAACATCGCTTCAAGATGGCTTAACAAAATGACAACAGAGAAGGGGGGAAGCTTTAAAGATGCGTTACGTTGAGGCATACGCAAGTGTAGGATTAAGAACCATATCATACAAACCTGGAAATCAAATATATTTGGCGGCGTGTCAATTAGAGTTATATGCACATGTATTGTTACTTATCGTATCATTGAAGTCTATTTGGTTCATTTCCTTCATACAGATGAGTCGAGAATTTCAGGAAAACCATGGTTACAAAAATGATCAACCTCGAAAAAGTATGTACAGATAAATGTAAAATCACAAACTAAAAAATATCCCCACCCCTTGCCCTCAGCTTACAAAAGGGGAAGTTCCCCAATCCCCTCCCTCCCCACCCCATGTCCCCAGTTCTAGTTTTTTCTATGGCTTATCACTAGGTGACCTTGGAGCCGAAGAGGAGGGAGCGAACAGAGAGGCATCTTTATGAGGCTCCCATTTTCATCTGTAACAGTTTGAAAAGGGTCTTTTATTCCTCTCCGCACACCCAACTCAGCAATGTTTGCAAGATATTTAAAATTTAAACGGCGGGGGGGGGGGGGATATATATCTATCCATATATATCCTGGGGAACAACAAAGGAATGCCCAAGAAAAAAGCTAATAATGGGCAAAACTATGAGAAAAGGGCATTTTCTGAGCTAAAGATTCCTTTTAAGGCAACAAATAGAGAGAGGGGTATCAAGACTAAAACATGCCAGACCGGATGCTTTTCTAGAACTTTGGCTTTGGAGCCTGGCAGCCCGGGGGCCTCCCCGGCCGGGCAGCAACTCTAGGGCCGCGGGCCCGAGACCCGCAGCAGCTCCGCGGTCAGGCCGGAGCCCTCTATACGTGGGCACTCTTGGCATGAGTGGGCGAGCTGGAGCCCGAGGAGTAGTAGAAACGGTTTTCACCAAAGGCCTGGGCGTCCCCGGCGCAGCAGACGATGACACAGCCGCCCACGAGGCACAGCACGGCCCCGATCCAGCCCGCGTACAGGGAGTAGCCGAAGCTCACGATGGTGGTCTCGCGGTGGGCGCACACCGGGAACCAGATGGTCGCCACGATGGCACAGAGAGCTGCGGAGACGAGAGACACCTGTGACCGGCACACTCAGCGCACCCCTGCACAGCGGGCACGCTGCCCTCGCTCCCCTCGCTCCCCTTGCTCCCCCGGCCCCCGGGGCTCCCGCCCGGCCCAGCTGGGTCAGACCACCGGGCCTTGGTTTTTGCAACAGGTGCCACGGACCAAAGAAGGCCAAGGCAAAAGCCCAGGAATAAGTCATTTGAGCCACAAAATGGGTATTTGCGTTCACTTATCTATCTTCATACATCCATACTTAGAATCCCATCTATCCATACTTAGAATCCCATCTATCCATACTTAGAATCCCATACATCCATACTTAGAATCCCATACATCCATACTTAGAATCCCATACATCCATACTTAGAATCCCATCTATCCATACCTAGAATCCCATATATCCATACTTAGAATCCCATCTATCCATACTTAGAATCCCATATATCCATACTTAGAATCCCATATATCTATACTTAGAATTCTATTACACTTACCTAACTGTATTATAATGATCTCTTTATGTGTCTATTTCCCATCCCAAGTTCTGAGTTCCTGGAAGGCAGGGACCAAGTCCCACTTATGTTTGTAAAGTCAGTGTTTAACTCACTCTGGGGCACATAGTATGTGTTCAGTGTGTACCAAGTGGATGACTAGATGATCTGACATGTTCGGAAATGAGAAACAAAATGATGGGATGCCTGGGTGGTTCAATGGTTGAGCATCTGCCTTCAGCTCAGGGCGTGATCCCGGGGTCCTGGGATCGAGTCCCACATCGGGATCCCTGCAGGGAACCTGCTTCTCCCTCTGCCTGTGTCTCTGCCTCTCTCTCTCTCTCTCTCTTTCTCCCCATGTGTGTGTCTCTCATGAATAAATGGGTAAAATCTTAAGAAAGAAGAAAGAGAAAGAAGAAAGAAAGAAAGAAAGGAAAGAAAGAAAGAAAGAAAGAAAGAAAGAAAGAAAGAAAGAAAGAAAGAAAGGAAAGGAAAGGAAAGGAAAGGAAAGGAAAGGAAAGGAAAGGAAAGGAAAGGAAAGGAAAGGAAAGGAAAGGAAAGGAAAGGAAAGGAAAGGAGGAAGGAAATGATGCCCACTTCATCTTTCCAATGGTCAGTTGGAAAACTCCCATTACAATTTGGCCAATTCACATGACGAAGACTGAAGAAGCTCGGAGAATTCTCTTGCTGTGGTGGATGTTGCTAGACATCAGCGGAGTACTGGCTAAGAGTCTGAGTCTGTGGTGCTGTTCACGATCACATAATCTCAATACACCAATAAGCAATGCTCAGAGTCAAAGAATCTACCCATGCAAGGGTTCCACGGTGATGATATCTGAGTCACAATGGTAGAATTTTATGGTCTTCCAGCAACCAGTCTAACTTTCAGACGTGGTTTAGATTTTAAAGAGGAAGATAAGAAATAGCTTCCGTATCATTTAGTTCTTCCTCTCCTCCTAAGCAAAGTAGCAAAACAAGGGCAGGCAAGAGCCTACGAAAACTTTTAAAAATGCTGTAAACCTCCACTCGGGCATTGTCAAATAGGGTGGTCACAAGCTACAGGGGCTTTTAAAGGTTTCTCAAGAGGCTAGTGAGACCAAAAAAACTGTGTTTTGCACTTTAATTAATTAAAATTTAAATAACCACATGTGGCTAGTGGCTAATGCGCTGAACACAACCCCCAACAAAGTAACTCCATAACTTCCCTTGGTGTCACCTGATTTCTCACAACTACAAGGAGGAAAGAAATTTTAGTTGAAGCTTTACATTGGGATCACACATTAAAGCTGACAGATCAGGAAAATAATCACAATGAGGTTTTCAATCATTAGCCATTTATTAGCCTTCAATAAATTCAAGGTACTGTGATGTTTGCTACCTGGAGTCTCCTTGTCACTTTCAACTCAGGATTTCTGACTTCTCACCCTGAGTGATTTTCTGACTTAACCTCAATGCCCACAGAGAAGATATAGAATTTTTCGTTAAACAGAAGCACCCAAATCTAACAGTCTCATACATTAGTTCTAAACTGAAGAAAAGATTTAAGTCTTACCCACTTTGAAAGACCTCTTAAGGGGGATCCCTGGGTGGCTCAGCAGTTTAGCACCACCTGTGGCCCAGGGCGTGATCCTGGAGTCCGGGGATCGAGTCCCACATCGGGCTCCCTGCGGGGAGCCTGCTTCTCCCTCTGTCTGTGTCTCTGTCTCTCTCTGTGTGTGTGTATGTGTCTCTCATGAATAAATAAATCTTTTTAAAATATTTTTTTTTAAAAAAAGACCTCTTAAGCCACCTCACTGCATTTTGTGTAGCTTGGAATAGGTTCTTGTCAACAACAGACTAAACCCAGCCCCACGAGCTGGGTATAGATACACATGAGTAAATGGGATTCCTATTATAAAAAAGCATAGATCTCTAGTAGAAGTCAGAGGGAAGAAAATTAATTTGGGGGTTTTTTAGTTGCTCAAATTGCCTTTATAATAGCCTAAATTCTCTCCATTAATGTGAACTATTCACATATTTCAGGAGTTTGTATAGATTACCTAAGAAGGTAAAATCTGTCAATATGCTCATGGCTTCATTTTTTTCTTAGAGTAAGAACAATCACGCCAGCTTCTGTAATATGTTTATATGCGATACCATGAGACGATGTATTTTCCTTCTGTGAATAGTGTTTCAAGAAAACCAGTGTCAATTGACTCTTCCCTTTCCAGCCCAGGGCCTCGAACACCTGACATACAGGGGAAAAAAGTCTTTTTTCTCTCTTCCGCCAGCCACACATTCCAAATGCAGCACTCACCAAGTACAGCGTGGCTACTGTCGGAGTCATACCCTCAGCAAGACACCGAGAAAGAAGAAAAAGAGTCTTTTTTGGTGTCAGGACAAGAAACAAACTCTTCTAGAGTGTTTCAGGCAGAGAAAACTGCTCTAGGCTCTTCATACAATCCAGCTGCTTACCCCGAGCCCCCCAAAGGGAGCGCTCATTCTGCTTGAGTCAAACAGCAATCTAGCAAGGGCTTCCAAATACCCAAGCTTGATTAGAAGGAAAAGGTAGGGAGGAAATAGCTGAATTCCACAGGGAGAAAAAAAAAATTTGATTCCCAAACAGCTGATTTGGTTCAATTCAATCTATCATTTCCATAAATAATTAGCCTGATTTCAAAACAGTATACCATTCAAATTTATATTTTTCAGTTATTTTATATTTATACATACGACACACACACACATACTCCTAAGTATTCCCCACACTTCATGTAAACCTGACTCGAATGCAGATTTGGTGTGGATTTTATAAAATAAAGATATACATGATAGATAGATAGATGATAGATAGATAGATAGATGATAGATAGATAGATAAGAAATTTGCCTAGTTCTTCCCCTTTTCCTAAGCAAGAATAAGAGTATCTTCAAAAAAAAAAAAAAAAAAAAAAAAAAAGAGTATCTTCACATGGGGAAAGAATCAGGCTCGATATTTCCAAAAAAATAATCAGCCTTGATTTTGACTGTTTGGGGGATTTTGCTAGATTTTATTCCAACATAATTCACTAGAAAAAGGAAACATCAGGGACGTGTCTAAACATTTAAATAATGAACATACCAGACCGGGTGAATGAACGAGGGATGGATGGGTGAGAGACAGTCTCATTTCAAGTCTCCTTTCCACTTCAAACCCACCAAAACTGACTTCCAAAATCCTGAAACTGTAATGTGACTTTAACACACTTGAACTTGCAAGCTCATGATTTACCTCGTTAAAGATTTCCTTCTTTTATAACCGCCACAAAACAAGGCGAACAAGCGCCAGCGGGGTTACTTTATTTCCTAGTAGATGAATGAACTCTGGGTGGAATTCCTGTGGCTCTCAAAGATGAACCACATCAAAACCACTAAAAGATGACAGGCCGCCACACAACATGAAGGGAAATGAGAGGTTCACTGGAAACAGTGACCTGCAATTGAACTCAGAATGAAGAATGTTTAGAAACTAAAAAAGAAGAACTTACTCAATTTCAGCATGGTTTGAAGGGAAAGGGGGATGTTTTAATCAGTTAAGTCGAAATCCAAGAGTTAAATCATTGCTTAACTAAAAGATGTGAAATATTAATAAAACTAGCAAAAAATTTTGGCTTTCTTAATGACGGAGGAGGCCCGCTAGATTTACTTCTATTTGTAGACACACACACACAGTTCATAATGGTTCTCCCAGTTACTCAGAGAAAATAGAATACTTCTCTAAAAAAAGTCACGGTTACCCATAAGGTAAAGAAAAATTGAAGAAAGATAAAGAGAATTTTCATTGCTTTGTTTTGTCATGTCACCAGAATGCATTTTTAAAGGAAGTCTTGGGACACCTGGGTGGCTCAGTGGTTGAGCATCTGCCTTCAGCCCAGGACATGATCCCAGGGTCTTGGGATCGAGTTCCATATTGGGCTCCCTGCATGGGGCCTGCTTCTCCCTCTGCCTGTGGCTCTGCCTCTCTCTCTGTGTCTCATGAATAAATAAAATCTTAAAAATAAATAAACAATAAAGTAAGTCTCTAACAGAAAAATTCTAATGGTCAGATCTTCCAATTTCTCCTCTTCTACTTTCCAAAGATGCAATAGTTAACTGCACAAGGCGGGGCGGGGAGGGGATCTGTCATTTTGGAGGGAACAGAAAGTGAAAACTGGGGACATACTTAGCTGAAAGAAAGAAATAAAGAAAGAGAAAGAAAGAAAAGAAAAGAGAAAAGAAAAGAAAGAATAGAAAAAAAGAAAAGAAAAAAGAAAAGAAAAGAAGAAAGAAAAGAAAAGAAAAGAAAAGAAAAGAAAAGAAAAGAAAAGAAAAGAAAAGAAAAGAAAAGAAAAGAAAAAAGAAAAGAAAAGGAAAGAAAAGAAGAGGAAGAGGAGGAGGGCAGGCAAGAAGGCTTCACTGTGCAGATCCAGATTCACCTGGACTTGGTGCTCTCACAAACAGAACTCCCTGCTCTTCATGGAATAAAATTGTTTGCTAAGTTTCAAATAATGTAATACAATGTGTTCTTTAGCTGATAGAATTCGGCCTTATTTAAAGTTAACAATGATCCTGATGTAGCCAAACACAGAAAATAGTAGGAAAGGCAATTCTAGAGCAATGTACACACAGCTTTTAATTTTTTTAGGGATTAGATGACACATGGTAATATATGGAGTTAAATAAATGTGATGAAGTTAAATAAAATGAGCATATGTGTGTGTGACTTTGAAGGTACCAATTTAGAAAGAGAGGGAAAGACTGACAAAGAGGCCCAGAAAGGCAGAAAAGCACCAGACTCTGACATTTCTTCCTTCCTCCAATGAACACCTCTGTTTTCAGGCTTAATCGTTTTCAGAACTAAGAACTGACAGGACTTTAAAAGCATTAATTCTGGCACAAAGCAATATTTCCGCTAAAATCACATAAATTACTCTGAGTGATATAAGTAATATGGGGGAAAAATTTTCCTTGATATTATATCTGAGATTTGCTTCAAAAAAATTCTGGGGACTGGAAGAAAAGAAGTACATTGGTGAAACAGACTGGCCTCGAGTTTATCATTATTAAGAATGAGTTTGAGTTATACTATTTTTTCTACTTTTATGTATGTATGATATTTTCCACAATAAAAACTATTTCTTAAATTTTCTTCCATTTAAACATCTTACAGTGCACTGAATGTTGCCTTCTACAATTGATGCTATTATAACATATATTCTAAATAGCAACTAACTTTAGCTTTGTACCAATTAACTCAAGGCAACAAGTAATGAGATTTCTAACAAGCTGTTGGTTGGAGTCATATATGTTATTTCCTTATAATCTGAATCTAGAAAAATCTTAGTTTTTCTTTTTTTTTTATTTGTGACTCTCTAAATTTTGACTTAAGAAAACATAGCTGCCAAAGGACATACTCCTCTTACACAATGACTTTTATGAAGACCTAAATTTAAAATAATCATCAAGTCAGTGGAATATTTGACTGCATTTTTTTCCTGGCTTGCTTTCAACATTTTTCCCTTTTATTTCTATTTCGCACATCATTATCTTTTTTTTCCCCGTAACTTTTTTTAAAAGCCTCATGGTTATTTGTTAATCTTTTTTTTTAATCACAGAGCTTAGAAATAGGAGAGACTTCACAAAGCATTTAATTCCTCCAATTTTACCAATAAGGTCATTTTAAGAAACGACCATACTAAAGATCCCACAACCTTTCCACTACCCATATGAAAGTTGATTTACATTATGAGCTCGTTTGTATAAAGTTGATGAGTTTAGAAGAAAACATTTTCCATCTATTCTCTTGAGACCCCAGGATTAAGGGCATCACTGTTGACTCCACACCCAAGGGTGACCCTTCCTAGGACATCTGATTCTGTGCGCATGACAAGCTCAATCTGTCCCACAGTTGCACACACCCTTTATTTTACTGCAATTCCATTATTACCAGTAAGGTCCAAATTGAAACTACTTCCTTCCAATACAAATACAATTCCTGGGGCCATATTTTTAAATAGGAGGAGAGAAAATGAGAGGATCCCACTAAGGAAAAAATATGCACTTCTCCTTCCATTCCCTACCCCATCTCCCCACCCAAATCAAGTATTTCCTAAGAAACACCCAAATCAAGTATTTCCTAAGTTACAGTGAAGTAAGAATGAGATCAAATCAGAACTAAGCTTGAGTATTTTTAGCTGGGTAGTTTAACGTGGCTTCTTATAATGGAATAAGCAAAAACAAAAAAACAAAACAAAAAAAAAACTAAAAAACAAAAAACCAACCTCCAACTACTTATTGATCTACACTCTGGGTTTTACAAAGTAAACAATGGAAATGTCTCCATTTGACCAGGATGTGACCTGGCATTTCCAGGAAGAGCTCACTGTCTCTCTTGACCAATACCATGCGTGGAGATTGCCCTGCAGGAATGAGACATGATCAAAAGAATACCCGACTGCCCTCTGGGTTAGCTCTCTATTTCCTCTAACCAACAACAGCAGTGAGAACAGCAACCATTTGCTGAGCACTTGCTATGTGCCGGACACCAGGCTAAACAACTTGCACCTCCTTTTACTGTTCTTACCAACCTCAGACATAAGCATAATCACCTCGTTTCATATAAAGGCTCAGAGACATTAAGTAACTGGCCCAGGTCACACAGGTGGAAAGTGGGAGATCCAAGACTCAGTGCAGGTGGTCTGACCCCCCAGTGATAAGATAAAGCAGCTCAGGGCATAGGCACCTCCTGCCTGGGTAGGGGCTCTCAGGTGCACCTGGATCCATCCTCGATCTGAGGAGTCGGCTACATCAGGCCCCCATTCCTACCCCCAAAGCTGGACTGAATTCTCACACCATTAAACTTGAGACCATGGAGAAGGCAACACTATTGTTCAACAGACGTATTTTTAAGCCTTTGGAAAAATGGAAATGTTCAGGGTCAGGAAAAACTGATTTTAAGTAATCGTGCTCACAGTCTCCATATCCAAATCACCTTCGGTATTGTTTCCAGTTCCTGGGCCCCCAGACCCCAGAGCTGCCTGGTCCCCTTTGGTCAGCGACCACACCTCAGCTGGAGCATCACTGGTGACCTGCAGGAGCCCAGCACTGGTTTCTCCGGGGAGAGCGTCAGAAGTCAATCCAGAGCAACACAAAGGGAGCCTTCACTCCCTCGAGCTCCTCCCATCCATGCCAACAGGGGAACCGAGGCACTGGGCTCCAGAGAAGACTCAGAGGCGACCAGCAGGTGCCACAGCTGAGACAATGAGCACTGCATGTCCAGAGCTAGCTCTTTCCAGTCCAAACAACACCCAACCTGAAGGCAAGTGACGACCCACTGAGAAATAAATCCAATGGAACCCCAAAGAGGCAACAGGTAACCCTGGAAATTCAAAGCCACAGGAGGGCAAGGGGTGGCGTCCTCACCCCAACCTGATAGCAAATGGCTGGGAAGGTGCAGCCACTCTGAGAGTTCACTCAACGGGCTTCCGTGTTTTCACCCCGCAGTGATGAGGGACTGAGGATCCCACACCACTACCAGCCGCACCCCACGTCCCTCTCTACAATTCTGTCCACATCCACCAAGCAACCCACTTGAAAAGGATAAAGGAAAGCTTTAATTCAGCTAGGAAATTTCAAATAATGGTTGCTGGGTTTGTTTGTTTTTTAATAACCCTTGTTACTCACCTGGACAATTCAGGTGTTTTTAGGGTTTTTATTTTTTAAAGAAATACCAATTGGTCTATATGTACTTGCTTTTATTTATGTCTCTGTTTTCCACAGGGTTTGGGTTTTTTTTTTGTTTCCTTCATGCACTCTCTTAGTGGGTACTCTGTGATTCTCACATGGAAGGCCAGAATTTCTAAAAATGAACACCTAACACAACAGACTCACCCGTTGGCTCTGGCATCCTCGGAGCCCCAGAGAGTCTTCTGGAGATTCTCTAAGAATGTGATGCAAGTAACAGTGCCAACTGCCCAGGATGAGAAGTGTTTCCACCTGGATCCCACAAACCAATTTACCTGCAGAGCTTTGGTCTAACTGTGGGAATTTGAATGTAAAGATCTGACCTCCAAAAAGCACTGCGACAGAGGACCCGGGCAGTTAGAGGAATCGCCTGCCACTGTGTGTTCCACGTGGCACCCCACACAAATGCTTTGTGGCTGGAACCAAAATGTCCACGCCAAGATTGCTCTCTGGAAATGACAGTGGCCCTCCGGTCTTTGCAGTCCCGTCACCCAACACCTGCCCCCCCAACACACACCCACACAAGCCCCTCCTCTGCGTTCTCTGTGGCTTCACAGGTCCCTGAAACCCTCCACCCCTTTGCAATCTTATGGAATGGCACGCTTACCTCACATGCCCCCTTACTCCCCGCACTGACCCATATAAACCCTGACCCTTGGAGCACCCAGATGGCTCAGTGGTCGAGCATCTCCCTTCGGCTCCGGTCGTGATCACAGGGTCCCAGGATCAAGTCCCACATCGGGCTCCCTGCAGGGAGCCTGCTTCTCCCTCTGCCTGTGTCTCTGCCTTGCTCTCTGTGTCTCTCATGAATAAATGAATAAAATCTTTAAAATAAAAACAAAAAAAGAGAACCCTGACCCTTACCCTTCAAGCATATAGTCTGATACCAGTTTGGGATGGGAATTCCTTGTCTCAGGAGAACCTGACTTTACGTCTAACCCATATGCAGACCAGTTGCTGCTCACCAATACATCAGGGCACTTTGCAGCAAGAGCCGCTGTTCTTGAAATTCATGTCTTCTATTAGGATTTAGAATGTGCTGGTGGGATTAGCATTCAGGAAAAAAAGTAGAGAGAAATGAAATCACTGAAGGGAGCAGAGCTAGAAGGATCCTCACTAGGTCGTTAAATCAAACCCTCTGTGTGCAGGTGTAACCAGGAAAACTGAAGGAGCACGTGCCATTTCCTTGGCCTGGGCTGGCCACCCCCCCGCCCCCATCCGTGGTCTCAACACCTTCTCTTCAATTCTCAAAAACTCATCCCTAGAATCCTCTGCTCTGGGAAACTCCTCCAGTCTGGCTTGGGCCCCTTCCTGTGTGTGTGCACAACCTATACACCTTTCTTCGATGAGCACATGCCACACTCTTATCGAGATGCCCCAGTACACTCAGAGCAGAGACTGCCTTTTCCACCAGAGTCCCCGGTGCCGACCACGGTGCCTGGCACTCAGCAGATGCTCAATGAATCCTTACTGAATACAAGATTAAGGGGCCCCTGGGGCTCAGTCGGTGGAGCATGCGACTCTTAACCTCGGGATTGTGAGTTTGAGCCCCGTGATGGGTACAGAGATTACTTAAAATCTTAAGGGGTGCCTGGGTGACTCAGTCAGTTGAGCATCTGACTTTGGCTCAGGTCAGATCTTAGGATCCTGGGATCGAGCCCCAAGTTGGGTTCCCTGCTCAACAGGGAGTCCGTCTGCCCCTCTACCCCTCCCCTCCCCCCTTCCCTTGTTACTGAGCATTTAGTAATTCCCCAGCTCATGTGCCCTCTCTCTCTCTCAAACAAATAAAATTTTTTAAAAGATTTTTATTTATTTATTCATGAGAGACAGAGAGAGAGGGAGAGGCAGAGGGAGAAGCAGGCTCCATGCAGGGAGCCCGACACGGGACTCAATCCTGGGTCTCCAGGATCATGCCCTGGGCTGAAGGCGGCGCTAAACCACTGAGCCACCGGGGCTGCCCAGAATCTTTTAAAAAAATAAAATAAATAAAATAATAAAAAAATAAAATAAATAAAATAAAATAAATAAATAAAATCTTAAGATAAATTAAAATGAAATACTGAATCATCCCTGGAGATCTACCATCCTCTTTTCTCTTGCCCTCCTCCTTCTGTACTCTTTCTTTATACATTAAATGAAGCTCTCAACTGTGGCTACGCATAAGAATTACTTAGAAGCCTTCAAAAAATATCTTTGCTTGGCCTGATGCCCAGGAATTCCAGATGCTGGGATCTGGGCATAGGTATTCCCACAAAAGGGATTCCACTGGGAAGCCTGAGTGGAGAGCTGCTGTGTCGCTCTCTCCTGTCCCCGGGTCTCTGTCTTAAGTATACCCATATAATCCTTTCTGCCTTTTGCTTTTTAATTTGTTTTCATGTTCAGTGACACCTCCCCCCACCCCCCAGCCACAGACAGTACCTGTCCTTCTGCATCAAATACCCATGAAACAGAAAGGGATACACATCATGGGGAGCTTTTCCCGGGGAGATACCTTTGGCTTCCTTTCACATGCCTCTTGAACCCCATGAAGCAGGCAAGATCTGCAATTCATCAGGTTCACTCGAAGTCGGGGTGCTAGATAGAAAGCGGTCTTACCCAGCAGAATGAGCATGACGCCAGCCAGCTGGGCCCGCCTGTACTTGGCCACACCGGGCTCATGGCCCATTCGAATGCAGGGGAGAACCGTCAGCAGCAGGAGAATGGCCGGCAGCCCCAGGACCGAAGCTGCGATCATCAGGGCTCGGCAGGCCTGCACATAGCCTGGACACGAGAGAACACACAGCGGCGTTAGAGCGGGGCTCCCACCCCCAGGATCCTGAACTCCGGCCCCAGGGAGCTCTGCACCACCTGCCTTCCTCCGGCCCCATTCCAGGACTTGGAACGTGGTACATGCTGCCGAAGATCACATGTTCAACTTTTAAAGTGACTCCAGGACCAAAAAAAAGGAGTTGGAGGCTGGAGAGGCTGAACGGAGATCCCCGGGTTAGACCACTTGTCGAAGTTTCCAGGATGCAGGGACCACGAATCCAATTACGCCACGACATCACCTTCTGAAAGAGTCAGACTAAAACTCAAACCTTCTCAGATGCCTCCTGTGATCTCAGATGCCACTCGCCTCATCTCTAAGGTGAAAATGATAATAGTGCCTAGAGCTCTCTAAGAGAATTCAACCGAGATTAAATTAGCGGACTCATGCAGTGCTGAGAACAGCGCCTGGCACATACGGAATACTCCAGAAAGATGAGCTGTTATTACTGGTGTTATTACTCTGTGTCAGTGCATTTTATCTCCAGGTGCACTAGGTGATTTTGTCCCCAACCATATGCTTTTATTCCCGTGGTATATAGTCTGTGGTCCTAACTAGACAATCTAAGGCTTCGGCTTGGTATTTCCCCAGAGGATGCTGCGCTCATGAATCCTGACCCCTATCGATGGTGCAGCACGTGACCCACGCTCAGGCTCCATGTCCCGCCTCACCCAGTCTCCTGGGCATGCTTCCACAACGGGCTGGTGTGGCTCTAAAGGCATCTCTCCAGCCCCAAGGATTCCTAGAGGGCAGACACCTGTCTTCACCGAGTTAATACCAGGCCCACGGCAGCTGATGTAAACGTACAATTAGGAATGAAGGAATAAGAAGTTAAATAATAAGAGTGGAGCAAAACCAACTGAACTTCATGCTGTCAAATCAAAATGCCAGGTAACAATTTCATTAGGAAAAAAGATTACAATATGTGCCATATTTATGTAAAATAACTCTGACAAGATACCAGCAGAATATGGCAGGCGTAGATGTACTGTTTCTCATTAAAACACCCTCCTTCCTCCAAAAATAAAGGAGGGGGTTGTATTTATTACTCTCCCTTGTCTGCTTAGTGGCCCGGGGAGAGGCAGAGTTAAAGACAAAGCCAAAAATGAGCCCCAGTGTCTGCCTCACTAACCTGTGTCTGGCCTGTGCACCAAGAGCCAACTACAGCACTGTCTCTAAGCAGGATCTGCTCCCCCAGAACTCAGACCCCCTGGGCACTCTTCCAGCCACTGCCCTCATCAGCTTCTTCAAAACGAAGGGTAAACAATCAATCAACTATCTGTTGACCTGAAGAACCACCCCCCCACACACACACACACACAGAGAAGAGCCACAGGATTCTGAGGTCGGACCTCTTAGCAAAGTCCTGTGCCCCCGCAGCTAGCAGGAGAGCCAGGCTGGACACCACAGGCACAGTCAACTAGCAGCTGAGGGTCTGAAATTCATGGTGCAGGCTGTCCATGCGCCTGAGGCCAAGGCCATGACTGAAAAATCAAAAGATGGAGACTGAGATCTGTTCCTGTGCCCATCCAAGTGCGAGGGAGGGAGACCGCAGCAAGGATGAGGCCCTCCCTGAAGTGAACTCCATCTGTAGGATGGTCTGTTCTCTGAAAATAAACCACTTGGCTCTAAATGCTCAGTAAACTTAATTTCAGGGGAAAGGAAGAAAAAAGGAGGGAAGGAGGGAGGGAAGGAGGGAAGGAGGGAAGGAAGGAAGGAAGGAAGGAAGGAAGGAAGGAAGGAAGGAAATGGAAAGGAAGGAAGGAAGGAAGAAAAGAAAGAAAGAAAGAAAGAAAGAAAGAAAGAAAGAAAGAAAGAAAGAAAGAAAGAAAGAAAGAAAGAAAGAAAGAAAGAAAAAGAAACTTTATGCTTTGCTCAGATTCCTACAAATATCATACCCAGCTTTTAATAAAAATTATACCAACAATTTCTGAAGCCTCTACTGCATCAAAGGAGGTTTGCATGTCTCATTTAATCCCCCAAAACAACACTGAAAGAGAGGTGGGTTGGTTTGATTTCGATTTTTAAAGGAAGACAACCGGTGTTCGCAAAGACTAGTAAATTGTCCTAAATTACCCAGATTACGAGCACTGGAGCCCAGAGTCCCTCCCAGGTCTACCAAGGCTGCCATTAAGTGCAGGTGAGTGCAGATCTTCTGGGTTCCCGGGACCCCTGTCATTCTGAAAGTTCCACATGGAGTAGAGGAGGGTGCCTGGCTGGCTCAGGCAGAAGAATGAGCTACTCCTGATCTTGGGGTGGAGAGTTCAAGCCCCATGTTGGGTGTAAGGATTCATTAAGAAACTTTTTTTTTTTTTAATTTTTAAAAAATGGAGAAGATAGCGCTTGGCAGGACTCCCACGGAGGTGCGCACCAGCCGCCTCGGCAGCAATTCCTGGTGCAGGAGATGCAAAGAGAGGAGGAGCCTCCTGTATCTTGGAGGAATTTAACATGAAAAGGTAGAAAGACTTGAACAGTGAACAAAAAAAGTCTAAATGTGCCCTGATGGTGATAAAAGTGAAATACCAGAGCAGCAAGGAGGAAGGGGGGATTGACTCCAAGTACAAGGGCTGGACACTTGGGGGGGCTTGTGGGGAGGGGGGAGCAGAGTCCGCAGGGAGCTAGAGGCTCCCCCAGGAGATGGCCCCAAGCCAGGGGCTCCCGGACTGGCCTTGGAGCCGAGCTAGGCGCTGGTTAGGGAACCAGGACAGGCCTCCCGCGGCGCCACCCCAAGCCCAGCGGGACAGAAGGCGGGGGCGGGGGGGGGGTCCACCCCGCGGGGGGGAGGGCAGAGAAGGGCCCACCCCACCCCCACCCACCCCGGGGCGGAGCCCGCGGCCGGCCTCTCACCCAGCTGGCTCCACGTTCCCGTCCCAATTGAAACTGGTGCCCAGAATTTTTCGACGGGGAAGCCCGTGAAGATGGGGGGGCGGGGGGGCTGGCGTCGGAAGAGACGGACGGGGACAATTCTCTCCCCTCGCGTCTGCGGGACACACTGGGGGCGGCTCGCCTTCTCGCTTGGGGGGGCCATCATCCCAATCGCACGGGGGGGGGGGGCGGGGGTCAACTCTTCCCTATCGGACCAGAAGGGGGGGCGGGGGTCAACTCTTCCTATCGGACCAGCCGGCAGGGGGAGGGGGGGTCAACTCTTCCCTATCGGACCGGCGGGGCGGGGGGAGGGGGGTCAACTCTTCCCTATGGGACCAGAAGGGGGGGTGAGGGGTCAAGTCTTCCCTATCGGACCAGAAGGGGGGCGCGGGGGGTCAACTCTTCCCTATCGGACCAGAAGGGGGGGCGGGGAGTCAAGTCTTCCCTATCGCACGGGCGGGGGCCGGGGGGTGGGGTATATGGGACCAGGCGGTGCAGAGGCAGGGAAGGGGTCACCGCGGGGCGGGGGGAGGGGGGTCAACTCTTCCCTATGGGACCAGAAGGGGGGGCGGGGGTCAACTCTTCCTATCGGACCAGCCGGCAGGGGGAGGGGGGGTCAACTCTTCCCCGTCGGACCGGCGGGGGGGGGAGGGGGGTCAACTCTTCCCTATCGGACCAGAAGGGGGGACGGGGGGTCAAGTCTTCCCTATCGGACCAGCCGGCAGGGGAGGGGGGTCAACTCTTCCCTATGGGACCAGAAGGGGGGGCGGGGAGTCAAGTCTTCCCTATCGCACGGGCGGGGGCCGGGGGGGGGGGGTATATGGGACCAGGCGGTGCAGAGGCAGGGAAGGGGTCACCGCGGGCCGCGGCCGACGCCCCATGCGGGGGCAGGGGGTGCGGGAACGGGACGACCTGGCGGGCTGGGAGGGCCCTCACCCCGGGGCGGGCTGCGGGACGGGCACGGGGCTTCGGGCCCACGGACGGCGGGAACGTGGGCAGGCGGCGCGACGGCCACCCCCGCGGCCAGGGTTCCCAGCGCGGGCCCACGGCTCGGCCCGCGGACTTCTCGGGGTGCCTCGGCCCGCGCCCCCTGCCACGGCCCCAAATTCCAGACGAGAAAACTGCGGCGGGCGAGGTCGGGGGCGGGGCCGCCTGGTCCCTTCCCGCGAGGCGGACGGAGGGCGCCCCGCCGAGCGCCGAGCGCCGAGGTCAGGGGCGGGGGCAGCGGCTCGAGGCGAGGTCCTTACCCGGCAGGATGAGGATGTCCACCAGGGGCTTGCAGTGGTACAGCCCCGTGGCCATGACGCAGTCGGCCCACAGCCCCTTGGAGCCCAGTTCGTCCAGCTTGCGGCAGGTGGGGATGGTGTAGCCGCAGGTGACCACCCAGTCGTTGGTGGACGTGGTGACGATGATGCCGATCCAGCCCACGAAGCTCGTGACGAAGCCCACGACCTGCAGGCACGTGGCCACCATCGTGGCCGCCACCCCGGCGTCCCCGGGGCTCGCCCCAGCAGCTGTGCCCGCGCCGGGGACTGCGCTCGCGACGGCGGACGTGGGAGGCTGCGGCCCGGCTCGACCGCGACGGCTGGGCAGGGCGCCCCCGCCCCCCTCTTTAAACCCCGGGGACCCGGCCCGCGAGCGCCAATCGGCGACGGCCCCGGCCAGCCGGCCAACCGCGGGGCGGGGCCCGGGTGCAGGGGGCGGGGGGGGGGGGGGCGCAGGGTTAGGGACGCGCGGCGATGCGGCCTCCGCGCCCAGCCCCGCGTCGCACGGTCCAGGTGGGAAAGGAAAATAAGTGGCTCCAGGTCCGCGACACGGAGAGCGGTGAGCCCCCCCCCCCCCGCAGGCGCGCGGTCCCGGGTGCTGCGGACGGTCCCCTGGCGGCCCCGCGGCAGCCTGTGGCTGCGTCCCCGCCCCGCTCCATCCCTGCCCCTCGCTCCCCCCGCCCTCCCGGTGACTGCAGGGGCCGCGGGCCTCCCGAGCCCCGAGCGAGCCGCACGCGCGGGCAGCAACCCCGGGGGAGCGGAGAAGCGCCCGGAGCATCCTGCTGCCCATCCTTACTCCTGGAGAGCAAATGACCCTTTCCTGTGGGTGACAGTCACCGGACGCGGCCGCGGCCACGGGGACGGGGTCAGGAACAGTAGCCACTCGCCGCTGCGGCCGTGCGGTCACGCACCTGTGCGCGCTCTGCGGTGCACCTGCCACCTGGTTCTCTAACCCTCCGTGGTAGGGACGGTTGCTCAGGTGTCGTCCGCGTGGAGACACAGCTGCGAGGTTAAACTGCCCGGCGTCGCTCAGCTGGGAAGGGGGAGGGCCCGTGGGCCCGGCTCACCTTGGCTCACCTTCCCTCGTTAGCCAGTCCTGGAAATCCCTTCCTGAGAACTCCCAAAGCGCCCCGAGGTCCCCCGTTTGGGCACAGGGAGAGGTAGGCTGACTGCTCTGCGGGACGGTAAGTTAGCACCTGCGCTCCGCGGAGCGTACCTATCGGCCTCATCACCGTCGTTATGCCTCCTTCTCTCTGCGCACTCAAAGAAGACCCATTATTTGCGCTTTTTCATCGAGTGGAGAGGTCCTCCTTGGGCTGTGTTCACACCAAGCAGTGTCAATCCCCTTTGATACATTTGGCTTTCCTTAGTACATCCCTCTCTCGACATTCAGGACATTTAAAGATGAAGAGGGTTTTAGCAAACACAGAACTTCCTCCTGGAAATACTCTAAGATATGGATCTATATGTCACAGCGACTAAGCCTTCCCATATCCATGCTGAGTGTCAGGGCAAATCACTGTATCTCCTAGGGAACACGAGGCTTGCGGAAACCCCAAAGACATCAAGGGCACCGACAGAAAAGGCTCTACAGATGACAGGGTGTCAGGCAGGAGAGCCCACAACAATGGCCCTGGAGAGCACAGTGGTTGACAGTGCAGCCTGGGCTCCCTGGCTTCACATCTTGGCTCTACACCTTACTAACTGTGACGCCACTCTGGGCCTCAGTTTCTTTATTTGTAAAATGAGGATGGAAATAGTGCCTACCCCATAGGTTTCTTGATTATTATGTGAGTTGATACACATACAGAGCTTAACACAATGTCTGGTACAAAGCTCGATAAGCCGGAATGACGATTCAGAGCTCTTGCGTTTGCACTCTTATGTTCTCCCTGCATTCAGACAAGTTTGATTTGTAGAGACTCCTGTGTAGGATAATGTCCAGTTTTTGAGGGAGCTGTTGTGTTTGGGGGCATTTCATCACCTGGATGTTTTCAGATATCTCCTCATAACATTTAAAGGGGGGGAGGGCAGCCCCAGTGGCGCAGCGGTTTAGTGCCGCCTGCAGCCTGGGGTGTGATCCTGGAGACCTGGGATAGAGTCCCATGTCAGGCTCCCTGCATGGAGCTTGCTTCTCCCTCAGCCTGTGTCTCTGCCTCTCTGTGTGTCTCATGAATACATAAATAAAATCTTTAAAAAAAAAGAAAATAATAAAATAAAAAAGAGAGGGGGGAGCTTTTGTATTAAGTACAATATAAACTATAAAATCCATGCAACATCAATTCTTTGAGAAAGCAACTGTGAAACCTTCCCTCTTGTGACTCCATTGGCATTTGACATTCCAACCATAAGGAATCCAGCAATCAGAATTCACCAACGCTCAGGTCACACACACAGAGGCATTTGTAGCGCCAGATTTCAGAACTCAGACCCAAAACGGTAGAAAGAGTTGTCAGGCTAAGAGCTTGAAACGGAACCTCCTGAGTTTATATCCCAACTTTATCACATGGGTTGTTCCTTAACCTACGTAACTCTCAGGTTCTTCATCTATTAAGTGAGAATAGCAGATGCCCCACAGGGTTATTGTTGAGGGTTAAGTGAGATGACTTTACAGAGTTTTATACACACACACACACATATAACATATAACATATAACATATATATGTACTTTTAACATATATTAAAATCTATATATAAGTTTTAATTATGTGTATATATGCACATATATTACGAATGGGGACTCATAAATGTTAGCTACTGTTAGTATATTCATAGGCAAAATGGATCAGTTGAAAACACGAATTGCTTTTGATAGAGACTGAAGCTAACATAACGACACTGTAATTACCACTGTCTATTAAGAGAAATCCTAGGATGTCTAAACAGTCACAACACAGATGTACCAAAGGCCACTGAAGGACGACCAGCAAAATGTAACCTGTGTGAAGAGATGAGCCATAAACAGAGAGTACGTCCCTCGGAAAGGAAGTCGGGCAGCCGTGGAAACAGAGGGTCCTGGAAGAGTCCCCGGCTCTCCAGGCAGATGGTATAGCGGCCCACAGCGTCCGAGGACCTGGGCCCTTTGGCAAGGCTCTCTGTAAAGCAGGGAAGTCCCTGACGCTGCTTTGGCTGAAGGGCCTTTTCCTAAGATCGTCCACATGCCTTAGCTGTGGTGACTACGCCTCAAGCCTTCCCTGTGGTTAGAACATGACTCCCCACGTAGCATGACTTAATAAGCTGGCATTCCTGCTCTACCACAGACCCGGGTACCCTTCTAGTCGCAAAAGTCAGTGTCTCAGAGTCCAGTCACCCCGGATAACTGGCAACAGTGGGTCCCCAGTACTCCCCGACAAGGTCTTTCCAGTTGATTTTCTCCCCGAAAACCTTGCCTCACCATCTCTTCACATTTCTACAGTATACAACAGGCCTAGTAACATGAAGCTGAACTCTGATTCCAGGTCTTGGGTCCCTAAGTCCAATGTGCTTCCCATTATTGAAAGTGTAAGAAGGGTCTTTCCTTCCTTTGTCTTATTCAAAAATAGGTAAAGAAGAGCATGAGAAGGACAGTCACCGACCTACACCCCACCTGGGTACTGAACAAGGAAGATGGCCTGGTTCGCTGTTCTTCTACCATTTACACCTCAACACAGACACATAGCCTGCGATTCCGATTCCGTTAGAGCACTAATGCACCTGGCACTGGCCAGTGTGTCTGCTGCAAAAGCCCACAGAGAAAGCAGAACTTGGGCCAAAGGAGTGGGCTCGCGGCGCCTACTAGTGGTTCTCTTGTATCATCGCATGGTTGGTAAAAACCCAACTTCCCACATTCCAAATGTGTGATCATTAGCCCTAAATGGAATGTACACTTCTCTCTAAAAAGTTTCCCTCCTAGGGAGGCCCGGCTGGCTCAGTTGGCAGAGCATGCAATTCTTAGTCTCAGGGTGGTAAGTTCAAGCCCCATGTTGGATGTAGAGATTACTTAAAAGTAAAATCTTAAAAAAAAAAAAAGTTTTTCTCACATGCTAAGAAATGTGCATTTCTTTAGAAAACCAAATGTGAAAACATAGGTCATATGTGATACCACTTAGGTGAGATTATTTGTTTAAAATATTTTTAGGAAGACCCTCTTTTAAAGGATAAATTCCTCTGGTGGCTTTTAATATTTGGTGATACAAAGCTCCAAATACACACACATTTTTAGAAGCATTGTAGTACAAATTCGTAGTGCAGACAAATGTATCCAAACATAGGCTTTAAATGAAATGCCCTGTGAGTTTGGGGGGGGGGAGGTTGTCTATTTTGTGGACCTCTAAAGTCTGAGTGTGGCACAGTGTCTGGCAGGCCTAAAGGCACTCTGTAAATATCTTTCGAATGGGGCTGAATTGAAATGTCGCCCCCCCCCCAAAAAAAAAAAGAGAGCCTGCATTTGCAAGCCCCCAAAGTTTCACTAGGATGCTGGGTGATTTATAGACAACAGAAACATTTCTCACAGTTCTGGAGGCTAGAAGTACAAGAGCAACCCGCAGATTCTGTGTCTGGTGAGAATCCTCCTCTTGGTTCATAGACAGCAGTCTTCTTGCTGTGTCCTTACATGATAGAAGCGTCAAGGGAGTTCTCTGGGATCACTCTTACAGGGGCCCTAATCCCATTTATGAGGCCTACACTCTCATGACCTAATCATCTCCCAAAGGATTAGGTTTAACCAGTGATTGTGGGAGGACACAAATATTTAGCCCATAGCAGCTGGAATCTGAAGAAGGAGAAATCAGGAGGTAGGAATTAGAACTGGTCTGAGAGTCAGCAAAAGGCAGAGTGAAGGCTCTTTTCGGTCTCAGTACCCACCTGCTGTCCTTGGTAAAGAAGAGCCGTCTCCAATAAGGAATGTGTGCTGCTCGGGTCCAAGCAGGAACATCTCTGATTACCTAGAGATACCTGGCTCAGTCAGGGTATCTCCACTGAGAGCAGAGCAGCACTTTCACAAATTACTCCCATCTACAATTTCAAACTCAACTACTGGGGAAAACATTGCCTTTTCAGGGTCCCATTTCTTGACCTGCATGATGCAATGAAAAAACCATTCCTGAAATATCAGAAAGGGAGACGGGACATGAGAGACTCCTAACTCTGGGAAACGAACTAGGGGTGGTAGAAAGGGAGGTGGGCGGGGGGGTGGGGGTGACTGGGTGACGGGCACTGAGGGGGGCACTTGATGGGATGAGCACTGGGTGTTATTCTATATGTTGGTAAATTGAACACCAATAAAAAATAAATTTATAAAAAAAAAAGAAAAAGAAAAAACCATTCCTGCAGAAGCCATTTTATCCCAAATTCCCCTTCCTTCCACTGTGTTGGAATCCTAGCTCCATCACTTACTAGTTATTGAACTAGTTGAGCAAGTTATTGAACCCATCTGTTAAGGTATTCTGTTTAGTAACTAACATTCTATTTCCTGCCAGTAAAACGGTATTTAAAATAGTAATTATTTTGCAATAGCCACGAGAATTATTTGCACTATGATACGTAAAATGCTTGGAGCAGTGCCTGACACATGTAAGTATTCAATAAATACTATCTTTTATAAGTAATTAACCAGTTGGTTTTAAACCTGTTTGCAACCAACATAATCTTCATATAACATGGCAGTGAAATTCAAAACATTTCATAATCTGGAGCAGATGAATAAGAATTCGAAAGAAAAGCAAATGACATCTCTTCTCTAACTTATCTACTGGCATCTCTATCTATCTCTATCTCTATCTCTATCTCTATCTCTATCTCTCTTATCTAACTAAAGGATAAGGCCTTTTTGACAGCCAAGATGTTTGTAGCACTTTCTAGCACTTCGCTCTTATTGCCATTAAGATTTAACAACTAGATACAATTCCTTTTTAATTCTACTGTTGGTAATATTTTTGCAGAAATTAGCTTGGCCACTGGAGGGCTCTCATAGCCTCTCGTGAACGCTATATAAAGTGATTTGGTAAGAATAACAGAAAGAAGGAACATTACAAAATACTAATAAAACAAATGATATACCCTTTAACAAAATTCAGCAATACATAGCCAGAGAATTTAAATATGTATATTCTTTGATCCAGCTTCTAAAAGTCTACCTAAGAAAATTATTATGAAAGTATTCAATTCAGTTTTTTCTTTTCTTTTTTAAAGATTTTATTTATTTATTTGAGATAGAGAGCATGAGCAGGGAGGAGGGACAGAGGGAGAGAAGCAGGCTCCCACTGAGCAGAGAGCCCTATCCCAGGACTCTGGGATCAGGACCTGAGTGGAAGGCAGACACAACCAGCTGAGGCATCCAGGTGCTCCCTCCTCCCCATTTTTCAATTTACATTTCAATTAAGTATTCAGTTAAGAAGCAAATATATTGGGGCGCCTGGGTGGTGCAGTCAATACAGCATAGAATTCTTTTTTTTTTTTTTAAGATTTTATTTATTCATGAGAGACAAAGAGAGAGGCAGAGACATAGGTAGAGAGAGAAGCAGGCTCCCTGCAAGGAGCCCAATGTGGGACTCGATCCAGGGTCTCCAGGATCACAACTGAGTGGAAGGCAGACACTCAACCACTGAGCCACCCAGGTGTCCCTACAGCGTATGATTTTTGATCTTAGGGTCATGAGTGCAAGCCCTGTATTGAATGTAGAGCGTAGGTTTAAAAAAAAAAAAGAAATATAAAATACGAATTTCAAAATGCAAATTGTTAAATTTCATTTCAAAATATCTACAGTTGGAGATTGGTTTTTAAATGCATACAAATTTTTTTGGAAAATCAACACTGAAATGTTAACAAGCAGTTCCTTCAGGCAGGGAGATTGAGGATTCTTTCCTTCTCTCTTGTTCTTTATGAGGCATTTTCCAATCTTCCATAATGAATATGAGTCCGTCTATTTTAAAATGAGAAATCTTCAATTTTTAAAAATGTTTTCAATATGTTCAAATGTCCATGATTATAAGGGTCTATAAAGAGCACTCATGTCCCTATACATTATGTGACCATCCTAATGACTATGTCACTAGCTCACGGGCAGTCCTTTTCACCTTCAGAACACAGTTCGAACCCTTTAGGGTGCAAGATCACTACAGGCCCTTTGTGAACAACCCTTTCGGCAACCTCTCCCCTCTTCTGTACAACCCCCTACCCCAAGCAGCATCCATACCAGTTATAATGAACTTTCTGGAAGTTCCTCATAGAAGAATGCCACACTTTCTCATCCCCTATGGTTTATACCTGCCCTTCTCCTGAAGGAAATGGCCTTCTCCACCCAGCTACTTCCCAGTCACCCAAAATTAGCCCAAGAACTTCCTATGGTAGGACTTGCCTACCTTTTCCTATGAAGTTCTGAAGTGTTCCCGTATCACCTTGTGCGTGCTTACATCAAAACAGAAATTACCAATAGTATACTGTTAAGTTTTGAATTAACTGTATGACTTGTTTTTTAGTAAAGTAATAGCATTGTATTCACTACTAGCCTCCAACCCGTCTGAACGGCGAGCCTCCTGCCTAGAGGCCTCCCAACACAGCTGCGGCTCCTCCTGCCCCAGCTCACATCTCTCACGGTTCTGTTCAGGTATCGTTTGGAACAGAACACTCCTCACCTTTCAGGGTAAGTTAGGTATACTCCTCACGTTGCCCTAACCCTCTGTATGGAACTTAGCCATGCGGCTTTGAAATGATCTGTGCAGGTGTCTGGGAGAGTTTCTCAAAGCCAGAAACTACACCTGACTCGTGCTGACACGTCCAGGATCTGCGTCAGGCCAGGGCCGACAGTAAGCCTTGCTATTTGAGCTAAACACCTTCCCTTAAAGCTTTCCAAATCAAAATTCTAGCTACAATGTATATTCATCTCTGTGGTTTCAACTAAGATTATTTTGGAGGAAAATTTTGGTCCTATCCTGTGGGAAGCAACCTCTAAGACAACCCCCAGTGATCCCTGCTCCTGGTAGTCGCTCTTGTGTAGTGCCCTCCGCATTGTTCCAGGGTGAGTCTGCATGAACAATGGCATAGGACAGAAGTCATGCTCTATCACTTGCAAGATCAGCTTATCAAAGGTCTGTGGCTAGATAGGACATGGTAAGCCCAACAAAGAACGTCTAAGCTCTCGTCCTTCCACAGAAACATTTAAAAAAGTAACTGGCAGGATTAACTTTGTCAGTGCTCTGGAAAATAATCAAAGGCTTATAGCAACCAAGCAAATACGCAGTCAAAAATCCATCTTCTAGAATGATAGGAGTGTTTGGGGATGTTTTGTCTGGCCTTCCTCCCATCCCCAGTGTAGAGGTAACCACTACTGACAGATTGGGGTTAGAATATACATATAGATTAGTTTGGTGTTATTAAATTTTTTTCAGGGGGCGCCTGGGTGGCTCAGTCGGTTAAGCATCCAACTCTTGATTTCGGTTCAGGTCATGATCTCAGGGTCCTGGGATCAAGCCCCACATCGGACTTCCTGCTCATCACTCTGTTTCCCTCGCTCCCTCTGCCTCTCGACCACTTGTGCTCTCTTTCTTTCTCTCTAATAAATAAATAAAAACCTTTTTTAAAAAATGAAAATCGTCGTGTACATCTGTTCCAACTTGTCTGGGGATACTTGAACTACTGACAGAGATTCTCATCTTCAATTTGCCTAACTTGGAACTCAAGTGGAAAAAGCAGCTGGGACTGCTTATAAACAATCCAAGGTGAGCTACAGATTCACAGATGCCTGGGACAAGACATAACAGGGTAGAAACGATCGACAGACTAAGGACTAAAGGCGAAGCTAGGATAAGATTCCTTGGGAAATTAGGAATTTCAAAAGCAGCTCTGTATGTGGGGGAATTTAGAAAGCCAAATACATGCCAGACAAAGATGCAGGCCTAGAAAAGACCCAAGAAGGCCTTAAACTTTGGGCTGATTCCTAGGATGAGAGAAGCCCTGGCTAACTGTTGAAGGAGTGCTCCAAAACAGAGTCAGATTGGAAAGATCAGGAGAAATAGTTGTACTTTTTTGTCTATTTTTCTTCTCTTTATATATTTCTTGTGAGTTTTTGTTGTTTTTGTCTGTTTAGCTCTTGGCATTCAAGGAACTCTTTCAAAACATTAGCTGAACATGAACTAAAGGAACAGATACTTCAATGACCACACAAAATAAGAAAGTCTTTGCAAAATAGTGTGGAAAATCAACCAAGAAATTTGTATTTGGCAAAACTGTCCTTCCAAAATGAGAGAGAAATTAAGATATTCCCAGATAAAAACTGTGGAAATTCATTCCCACTAGTCCTATCCTACAAGAAGTACTGAAGAGAATCCTTCAGACTGAAACCAAAGGACACTCAATGGTAACTTGAAGCTGTAAGAAATAAAGATCTCCTGGGTGATGGGCACTGAGGGGGGCACGTGGCGGGATGAGCACTGGGTGTTATGCTATATGTTGGCAAATTGAACTCTAATAAAATAAATAAAATGCATAAATATAAATAAATAAGTAAATAAGTAAATAAATAAAATTGGGGGAAAAAAAGATCTCCAATAAAGGAGAATACTTGGACAAATATAAAAGCAAGGATTATTGTAATTTTGGTTTTGTGATTGCTTACACTTTTAGTTCTACATGATTAAAAAAACAATTGCATTAAAAAATAGTAAATCGGGCAGACCAGGTGACTCAGCGGTTTAGTGCCGCCTTCAGTCCAGGGCCTGATCCTGGAGTCCCAGGTTCGAGTCTCACGTCGGGCTCCCTGCATGGAGCCTGCTTCTCCCTCTACTGTGTCTCTGCCTCTCTCTCTCTGTATCTCATGAATAAATAAATAAAATCTTTAAAAAAATAGTAAATCTATGTCATTAGGCACACAATGTATAAAGATGTAATTTGTTACATTAATAATAAAGTGGGGGGAGTGTAGTGGCATAGGAGCAGAGGTTTTAAATGCAGGTGAAGTTAAGTTGGTATCAATTCAAATTAGATTGTTATAAGTTTAGGATGTTGAACATAAGCCTCGTGGTAACCATAAAGAAAATGTCTATAGAATATGCACAAAAGAAAATGAAAAGGGAATCAAAATATGTCGTTACAAAATACAACTAAACACAAATCAAGGCAGTAATGAAGGAAATAAGGGAAAATAAAATAGGCCTTACAAAAACCAGCAAAAAGAAAAAAAAAAGGAAGAAAACAAATAGCAAAATGGCCATAGTAAGGCCTTTTTTATCTGTAATTACTTTGAATATAAATGGATTAAACTCTAAAAGACTGAGATTGGCACAATGGATTTTTTCTTTTTTAAGATCCAACTATATGCTGTGTACAAGACACTTCAAAACTAAAAACATAAACAGGTTGAAAGTGAAAGGATGGAAAAAGATACAGGAATACATCAGAGATATGTGGGTTTAGGTCCAGATCACTCAAATGAAGCAAATATCACAATAAAGTGAGTCAAATGAATCTTTTGGTTTCCCAATACATGTAAAAGTTATGTTTACACAATATTATAGTTAATTAAGTGTGCAATCCCATTCTGTCTGGAAGAAACAATGTCTATACCTTAATTAAAAGACACACACACACACATACAAACACACACACACACACAACACTCCAGGGGTGCCTGGGTGGCTCAGTTGGTTAAGCAACTTCCTTCAGCTCAGGTCATGATCCTAGGACCAAGCCCTGCATCAGGTTCCCTGTTCAGTAGGGAGTCTGCTTCTCCCTCTCCCTCTTCCCTTTCCCCAGCTCATTCTCTCTCTCCCTCCCTCTCTCTCTCTCAAATAAATAAAATCTTTAAAAAAAATTTCATTGCTAAAAAGTGCAAATCATAATCTGAGCTTTCAGTGAGTCATAATCACTGATCACATATCACTACAACGAATGTAATAATAAAGTTTGAAATATTGCAAGAATTACCAAAATATGACACAGAGACATGAAGTGATCAAATGTTAGAAAAATGGCACCAGTAGACTTGTTTGATGCAGGGTTGCCACAAATCTTCAACTCATAAAAAATGTAATATCTGTGAAATGCAATAAAGCAAGATGCAATAAAACAAGGTATGCCTGTATTCTGTGCAAATAGTAACCAAAAGAGAGCCGAGGTAACTGTGCTAATAGCAGATGAAACAGACTTTAAATCAAAAGCTTTTACAAGAAACAAAGGATATTACATGTTGATAAAAGGGTCAATTCAAACACATATGTACCAAACAACAGTGCCCAAAATATATGAAGCAAATATTGACAGAACTGAAGGGAGGAATAGTTCTACAATAATAGTTGGAGACTTTAATACCTTGCTTTCAATAATGGATAAAATTACCAGACAGAAAATCAATAAGGAAACAGGATTTGAACACATTAGACCTAATAGATACATCCAGAACATTCCACTCAATAACATCAGAGTACAAATTCTCTTCAATTACACATGGAATTCTCCACGATAGAACACATGTTAAGCCATAAAACAAGTCTTAATAAATTTAAAAAGATTTAAATCATACAAAGTATCTTTTCTTTCTTTTTGTTAAGGATTTTATTTATTCATGAGAAACACAGAGAGGCAGAGACATAGTCAGAGGGAGAAGCAGGCTCCCTGTGGGGAGCCCAATACTGGACTCGATCCCAGGACCCTGGGATCACGACCTGAGCCGAAGGCAGACGTTCAACCACTGAGCCACCCAGGTGCCCCCAAAGTATCTTTTCTAATCACAATTGAATGAAACTACAAATCAATAACAGAAGAAAAAAGAGGAAAATTCACAAATTGGAAATTAAATAACTCAATCTTAAGCAACCAAGGAGGGGTAGCTGGGTGGCTCAGTTGGTTAAGCGACCAACTTCTGATTTTGGTTCAGGTCATGAACTCAGGGTTGTGAGATTGAATCTCATGATGGGCTCTGTGCTGAGAGTACAGCCTGTTTAAGTTTCTATCTATCCTTCTTCCACCTCTCACCATGCTCATGTTCTCTCTCTCCTCTCTCTCTCTCCCTCTCTCTCTCTAAAAAAGCAAACATACAAAAAGGAGTCAAAGAAGAAATCACAAGGGAAGTTAGAAAATACCTTGAGACAAATGAAAATAATAACAAAACATACCAGAACTTATGAGATGCTAATTTCTATCTTCTATTTTGGGATAGAAATTTACAGCTGTAAAAACATCCATTAAAACAGAAGAAAGGGATCCCTGGGTGGCACAGCGGTTTGGCGCCTGCCTTTGGCCCAGGGCGCGATCCTGGAGACCCGGGATCGAATCCCACATCGAGCTCCCGGTGCATGGAGCCTGCTTCTCCCTCTGCCTGAGTCTCTGCCTCTCTCTCTCTCTCTCTCTCTGTGACTATCATAAATAAATAAAAATTTAAAACAGAAGAAAGACAGATGCCTGGGTAGCTCAGTCAGTTAAGCATGTACCTTCAGCTCAGGTCATGATCCCAGGATCCTGGGATTGAGCCCAGTATCGGGCTCCCTGCTCAGTGGGGAGTCTGCTTCTCCCCCTTCCTATTTGTTCTCTCAAATAAATAAATAAATAAATAAATAAATAAATAAATAAATAAATCTTTTTTAAAAAACAGAAGATCTAAAATCAATAACCAAACTGTAAGTCCTGAGGAACTAAAAAAAGAAGAGCAAACTAAACTCAAAGCTAGAAGGAAATAATAAAGATTAGAGTGGAAATAGGGAAGAGAACATCAATAAAATCAAAAGTTGGTTCTTTGAAAAGATCAACAAAATTGACAAGTCTTTAGCTAGATTGACTAAGGAGAAAGACAACTCAAATTCCTAAGATGAGAAATGAAAATAGAAACATTTCTATTTATTTTACAAAAATATAAAGGGTTTTAAAAGAATACTATGAACAATTATATACCATCAACAATTATATACCATCAAAAAAGACAGCCTACATGAAAAGGCCATTTTCCTAGAAACACACAATCTACCAAAAACAACTCAGAAAGAAGTAGAAAATTTGAATAAACCTATAACTAAGATTAAATCACTAATCAAAACCTCCCAACAAAGAAAAGCCCAGGGCTTCACTGGTGAGTTCTATCAAACACTGAAAGAAGAATTAACACCACTTTTTCTCAAACTCTTCCAAAAATCAAAACACAGAGAACACTTCCTAACTCATTCTATGAGGCCAGGGTTATCCTAATACCAGGACCAAAGACACTACAGAAATAGAAAAAAAAAAAAAAAGAAAAAGAAAACAACCAAACTACAGACCAATATCCTTTATGAGTATTGATGCAAAAAGCCTCAACAGAATCCGAGCAAACTGAAAAATATACGAGTGTATCAAATTAACGTGGTGAACACCTTAAATTTATACGTTGTTTGTCAAGTATATTTCACTTAAATAACTAAATAAATAACAACATATTAAAAGGATTATTTACCGTGAACAATGGGATTTATTCTTGGGATGCAAGAGTTCAACGTACAAAATCCAAGCAATGTTAATACATCACAGTAATAGAAGGAAAGAAAAAAAATCACATGATCATCTCAAGTGTTGCAAAAAAGCATTTGACAAAATTCAAATTTAAAACCTTCTCATCAGGGCAATTAAGAACAGGAGACAGAACATGGAATAGAGTACCAAGAGCTCAGAGTGGTGGGGAAAGGGAGTTATTGTTTAATAGATACAGAGTTGCTCTCTGGGATAATGAAGAAGTTCTGAATATAGTGATGATGGTTGAGCATTGTGAATGTAGCTAATGCCACTGAATTATTCTTTAAAATAAAAATAATCAAAATATTCTAAAAATTACTCCTAAAAATTTTTAAATAAAATAAGTTTTTGCTATGCATATTTTGCCATAAAAAAAATTGGAATATGGTAGCCAGACTCTAGGATGATCCTCCATAATCCCTGCCTCCTGGGTATTATATACCCTTGTGTAATAGCTTCCAACTGCATATGGGCTAGACTTGTGACTCAATTAGGGAGTCTAAGTAACAGAGGAAACTGCCATCATTCTTTCTCTCTTTTGGATCTTCATTTGGGGAAAGCCATTTACCATATTGTGAAGAGCTCCATGGACAGGTCTACAGAGTAGGGACCTGAGCACCTGTCAACAGTCCCATGAATGCACTTGAAAGCAGATCCTCCAGCCGTCAAGCTTCCAAATGGTTTCAGCCCCAAGTAACATAGTAATTGCACACTTCTAAGAGCTGCTGTACCATCACTCTTAGCTAATCTGCCTTTGGGTTTCTGACCCTCAGGTACTGTGTGAGATAGGTCATTTGAAGCAGCTAAATTTGGGAGTACTTTGTTATGCTGTAATAAGTAATAATACCAGAGGTGGGAGTAGAGGAGTAAGGGAAAGAGGTGAAAGCAAGAGATCATGCATCATGAAAGAAATTAGCACAAAATGCTGGTATGTTCTGTACCTGAAATACCACATGAAGTTTCATATTTTATAATTTTAAAAAAGATTTCTCAAGTTAATCGTTTAGTGTGTAATGACTAATAGACTTCAAAGAAACAAAAGGAGAAAATGTCAACCTTAAGGAACGAGAAAGTTGAGCTCACACAGGATACTAAAATGGCTTCAATCAGTTTCATTGGCATTAAAAGTTTTTATTTGGAATTTAATCCACAATCTATACAAGTTATTTACAGGGCATGAAAATGGAAAACAGCACAAAATACGATTGAGGTATAAGCTGAGAGCACAGTATGTCATGTTTCAATAAATATAATTCAAAATTTGTAAACTAAGTGACCAGATAGATGAGTCTTGTTTTTATAGTAAAACCATATAAAATATTTATTTCACGTGAGGTAGAGGACAGTTTTGTGTGTCATGTGATGCAACCAACCACAGCAATTTTAACCATAAAACTGTACATCATTGGCAAAATTTTAAATTGATTTATGGTCAATATAGTCAACAACTTGTTTCAACAGTTGCAGAACAGTTATTTCACTTACTGCCTTCACAGGTTAGAAATTCAGAAATAATTTAAGACTACTGTGTTGGCTTAAAATTATCAGGATAAGCAAATACTTCTAACAGGATGGTTAAAAGCAAGTATATTTTATTTCTCCCAAACTATAATTCCCCCAAAGTTGTCCTAGATTAAGCAATTCTTTTGTGGGACTTTTTTCTTTTTACTAGAACTACTTTAAGTATGCTGTGCTTTATTTTCAAGTGAGGTATCTATATTGAAGGAAAAAAGTCTTATAAATTTCTTTTACATTCAGCTAACTTAATACATTTTTGTTTTCTGGGCTTAATTTTTAAATTTCAGTTTTTACATTTGATCGCTAATTCAAAAACAGTAGCACTATGTAAGACAGTTAGTTCTATCACTAAAGAAACAGGCTCCAGATTGCATTACAGTTTTAGAAGCCATCTAAAATGTAAAGATTTTACAAAAACAAAACAAAAAAAAAAAACCTGTCCTTTTAAACAAGATGCAATATAGAATACCCATACAAATTTCTTCCAATAATAGAAATGCGTCAGTATCCTATACTAGAAAAAAATTTAAGCTGTTTATTCAATCCCACAATGTATAATACAGCAGTAATGTGTCCCTTATTGCTGACAGCTTCGATAAAAATTAACAAGTAGTTCTAAGCACAGAAACAGGTGTACAGTATGAGCACAACTTTTCATTATATTGATTTTTAATGTCCTGTCGTGCGGATTAAATGCATAAGAGCAAATGAAAATGAGGATTTTTCCCCTAAGGAATCAAAATGTAACTCACTGAAAAGAAAATTTTAGAAGCTGATCAAAAACTTTCAGCACCAGCTTGACAATTAATTTTAGGGAAATACCTTGAACATGCTTCTTACTACTCGAGTTTCCTCATCATTCTACTTTCCTTCAAACAGAAGCCACAGATGTGCAAATAAACTGGTTGTTTGGTCATGACTTCCAAAACCTATGTATAACCTGCAAATATCATTGTACTCAGTCTATTTCACCTACTTTAGTAACTGGTTTTTAATTCAATATGTACAAATGATTTTATATCTCAACTGGTAATATATTAAATATGTTATAAAATTAGTTCAAGAAGCATAAAACATCCTGACTCTCATGGACACAGAAATTCAAGCAAAAGAATATGCTTTACAAAACTAAAGCACAAGCCAAACTTATGTTGTTGGTCAAATCCTTTCATAGTGTTACAAGTTGCATTTGTGAAATCAGGCTGGTTTAGAGCTTCCTCAATGACAGCAGGTTTTACATTTACTGCCTTTATAGATTTGGTACCCTTTACTCACAATGTTTAAAGTATAGAAACTATCATCACCCAAATTAAACATCACCCATCACCCAGTAAGCTAATACTCTATCTTTTCTTCCTTAAGATGCTCTAGCACTTTTGATAGGCCATTCCTTTAATGCAGCTTTTTAAAGTAAATATTTTAATATTTTTCCTAAAAAGAATAATATTACAAAGTCTGAGGAAAAATCTGCTTGCCTAATAAACTGGCACACAAAAACTAACACCAAAACAAACTTTAAGCTAGCAACCAACACACAAAATGAGCATGCAAAGAATAGAAGAATAAGTTTATATGGATATTTCAGCAGAGGCCACTTTTAAAGTATTACAAAATCTCTCTATTTTCAACCTATGTGGTGCAGTTTAACTTAAAATTACTTTTAACTAGAATAGGTATAATATTTACAATTGACTAAAATCTCTATTTTCAAGGAAGTTAAACAGAAACCTATGGCACATCAATGTATCTTCTGGAAAATGAAGACTATACAATTTCACGTGGCAGGTTTTTCTAATGCAAAGGATTAGAAAAAGTATTTTTTTACTCAATTCTAAATTAAGAGTTTATGTATTTTAAAGATGTTTAAGCACTGCTTAGAATTTTAAAATAAAATACTTCAAAGATTAAGCAACTTATTGTAGAGGTTTTGGGTTGAAACTTATGTAAGCTTGTCATTTATTAAGTAATATAAGCATAAAGTTTTTTAGTAAATTAGAAAAATGAAATTATAGGGGCTTGAGTTATCTCCCAAAAAGCTTAACTGACACAACTAAAATGAACACTATCATAAACTGTCTTTGTGATTTTTCTTTCTCCAGATCTAAATAAAAGGTATTAGGAGGGTATATCATTTTTAACATTTGTTCCTCCTTGAGGAGTCCAAGAAACAACAAATTAATTGCAGGGTTAATATAGTAAAAATTTAAATGGAAGATAGAAAATACACATTTACATCACACTCTAGTAAAGAAACTATACTTTGAAAAGTACAAAAATTCTTTTAGGATATGTAAGTACCATTAAGCAAAATATGAAAATAACTGACTAAATGATAACCTACTGATTTTTGAAGTTCTGTATCAGTAGAGCATCTGTCGTCTATACCAGGAATAGTATATAACCTTAACTCTAGCTGATTTATTTAAAAAATAAATTTAGCTCTCAAGTAATTTCATACAGTACTCTACATGAGAACACAAACAGAAAATTCCTGGAATAATAATGTCAATTAATGGTAGCTTCAGGAAAGTTCCTTTAATAAATGCATACTAAGAATTTTACCTAGTATTTTTTAAGCCAAGAATTAATGAATATGAAATTTGCCATTAAAGAATGACAGACTTTTCTGTGCAAAAAAAAGTGCAGAAGATTTGCCCCTCCCCCAAACTATGGAATTCCTTTATCTTCTAAAAATTATCTAAAAACCTTTTAGTGGCAGGTAACTAAACTTCCCTATATTAACCTATCATACACTATCAGCTGACTGTAAATTCCTGATTTTGATATTAAGTAGTAATTGACAATGGTCCATTCGTGCAAATATTGATAAGACTTAACATTTAAACATACAAAAATCCAAAATAACCTTCAAGGTGTTTAATATTTTACATTTTAAGGAAAAACAAACCCATTACAGAAAACAAATCCATTATATAAATTTCAGTAAGACCCATAACTACATATAAAAACTGTACAGGAGGGTTATGGATTGTATACAAACTGATGTACATCAATGGTTATCAGTTTTTTCTCAACATTAATATTTTCACACCTCTATTAACAACATAAACAAAAGTTCAAAAATTACATTTTATTCCCTCTTCTGAAGTTGCTGCATTAAAAAGAAATTCTAAATATAACCACATTTAAAGCAAAAAATAGATTACAACTGCTTCTTGTATTTAATAGCAGTGTATAACAGAGTATGTTATCCTTCCTCATTATGCCTATGGGGTGTGCTATAACCTCATCAATGAAATTCCTCTTGACAGAATGTCTCTTAGGAGACATTAAAAAAGAAAGAGAACTGGTGGAAATTCGTTCTATAATATGAACAAAATAAAAGCAAATTTTATGTGTAATAATGAGCATACTGTATCCGTTTAGAAAGGAGGCTGTGTTAATGAAAAAAATAGATTCAATTCCTTCAGTAGCTCCGTATTTTTGGAAATATGAAGCCACCATCGTATGTAAAATTGAGTCTGAAATATGGGTAACAAAACTGACCACAACTATCCATTACACAATGCAGCTTTTAAAAAGTATACAACTGCTAAATTTGCATTAGAAATATAGGCAGATTATCTAATAGTTGAAACCATATAGTACTGTTTCTAAGCTGGTTGAAAAAAAGTACAAAGAAACATACATTTTCATTCATTTGGAAAATGTAAAAATTTATGTACTAATATATAATCTCTTCACTTTCTCTGATCTACAAATGGATAGGATGCCTAGTTATCTTCATGCAGACAAGTTATTCAGAATTCAATAACCAAAGCAAATAAACAAACAAAAATAAACCCTGTTGGGAATACACAGATGAATCTCTATAAAGGTTTCTATTCCTTAGCAGTCTTAGATGATTTCAAAATTTGCAGCTTCAGCTCTTTGATCATCATCTCTAACTTCTGTCTTGCCTCCCGTTCCTGCCGGAGTTCATCTTGGAGTTCTTGCCTATCGGCCTCAGCATGGTCCAATCTCTGTCTTAGTTCGGCCAACTGAGGGATTTAAAAGACTTGTGTTAGTTCTCATTCAGTTTTGTTTTTCCATTTAATCCTCACACCATGGCAAAGACCCACTTTCAAATTACTTTTTACAAAATGAACTGTTTCGTGAATATTACAATCTCTTAAATATCTAATAATACTCATCCAACTTTGACATAACATTGAATTGAGGGAAAAACAAAGGGTCAAGAGAACTAACACTAAACCACTGTCACCGTGTCCTACACTTTAGTGTACCCCTCACACAGCCTGCTCAAGTTAAGGGTGATTTGTTCATCTTCCCCAAGTTGTGAGCTGTTACTCCTTTTTGCTCAAGTGCTTTTGAACATAGTGGGTAACAGTTTATGTCTGTTAATTTGTTGATCTGAAAGCCCATTTACTACATTAAGATAATACAACATTTGATATTCAGACAGCTAGAGATTAGCAATTTGGGCAACTGAACTACAGAAACCTAAGGAAAGTTTAATAAAGCAATCACAATAAAAAAATCATCTTGGATGATATGCTATAAACTTGTGTTTAACAGAATTACCTATTTTGAAATCTTGCCCAATGAAATGAGCTTGACAAAAAGTAATTTAATAGAGAAGGTAACACCTTCAATTTCCACACTGAAAGGGCAACATTATACAAACTGAGTAATTCTTACCTGTGCTGCATATTCAGCCTCTTTGTCTTTTTCTAAATTTGAATCACACGTACATTTTTGCTTCATTACCTGCTCTAATTTTTTCTCTAAGTCTTTCTGTTCAATATAAAATTCTTCCATTCTATGAGCATGTTCATTCTGCAAAGATTCAAGCTCTTTTTGCAAATTCTGCTGTTCGTCAGTGAGTTCCTTCATGGCTTTTGAACTGCTCAACATTTCAACTTCCTGTAATATAAAGAATCACAATACAACTTTTATTTTACTTTTATTTTACTTATGCTAAAAATTTCAATACAGAAAAAAACAGGACAGAAAACATCTAAAGTTCAGCTGTCATATCAGTTTTATATAAAAGTAATTATCTTGAAAACTATTTTCTCTAAAATTTTTTTAAAAACCCTGCTTATGAGTGTAGAACTCTAAATCTTAAACACATCTATAATACCTCTCTTGACTTTTCTTGAGAATATGCAAAAAGTATCTTTTCATAATAGATTATCATTTAGATAACAATTTTACCATCTGAAGTTGTTGCTTCTTTTGCAAAATTGAGTTCAGTTTTTCCTGTTGTTTTACATAAGTTCTCATTACTTCTTCCATGATCTTTCCCTTGTCATCCTCGCAAATGATATCTTTGACAAGAAGTGGAGATGAAGCGGCGGTATCATGGTCTATTCCTGCCTTGCTTGTGTCTCTGGTGAAATTGCAAGTGGTAGACTCAGGTTTCTTTTTACTTGTAGAATTACTTGAGATTGATGGATCTTTGAGAGGCAAAAATGAAGTAACAAAAAAATGAATATCACTGTTAAAAAGTCATTAGAACAACCCACAAATGAAATGGGGGAAAAAACTCTATTTACATATGAAATAAAAAATAATGAAATACTTAAGAATAAATTTAAGAAAAGTAGTACAAGACCTATACAATGAAAACTATAAAACATCATTTAAAAAATTAAAGACCTAAATAAATGAAAAGGCATCCAACGTTCATGGATTGGAAGATTTAATATTGTTCAGATGGTATCATTAACTGAATGTTAGTGATCCCAAAATTCATTTGTTGAAATCCTAATGCCCCAAATAATGGTATTAGGAGGTGGACCTTTGGAAGATAATTAGATCATGGGGGTGGAGCCTTCATGATAGGATCTATGCCCTGAGGACTTCCATCATGCGTCTGAAGAGAACACAAACATTTATGAACCAGGTAGCAGGCCTCTGCCAGACACCAAACCTGCTGGTGCCTTGATGTTGGACTTCCCAGCCTCCAGAACTGTAAAAAGTAAATGTTTGTGGTGTAAGCCACCCGGTTTATGGTATTTTTGTTATAGCTGCCTGAACAGACTAAGATAGACAGTAATATTCCCCAAATTGATCTACCTTTTCAATGCAATTCCTATCAAAACCCCAGCTGACTTTGTGGCAGAAATTGACAAGCTGATGCAGAAATTCATATGAAAAAGCAAGGAATCCAAAATAGCCAAAACAATCTTGAAAAAGAGTAATAAACTATTACGACTGACACTGCCCAATTTCAAAGCTTATTACAAAGCTACAGAAATCAAGGCTATGTGTAGTATTAGCATAAATACTAAGTCCAGAAATAAATCCATACTTTTATGGGCAAACGATATCCAACAAGGGCACCAAAACAACTCAATCAGGAGAGAATTGTCTTTTCAACAAATAATGTTGGGACAACTGCATCCACATACAAAGAGTGAGACTGAACCTCACGCTGTATATAAAAATTAACTCAAAATGGATTAAAGACCTAAATGTAAGAGCTACAACCCTTATATGTAAATCTGTGACCTTGTATTAGGCAATGGTTTCTTAAACATAACACCTACATAAGCAACCAAAGAAAAAATAAATTGGACATCATCAGATTTTTAAATTTTTTTGTTTTGAGGTAACTACATGGCTTAGTTGGTTAAGCGTCTGACTCTTGATTTTAGCTCAGGTCACAATCTCAGGGCTGTGAGACTGAGCCCCCCAACTCCAGCTCTGCACTGACCATGAAGCCTACTTAAGATTCTCTCTCTCCCTCCTTCTCCTCTTCCCACTCCACTTATGCATACTCTCTCTAAAATAAACAAAAAATAAATAAAACGTTTGTGCTTCAGAAAATACCAACAATAAAATGAAAAGACAACTGATAGAATGGCAATCATATATCTGATATGGGTCTACTATCCAGAAAATATAAAGAACTTATAATTCAATAGTAAAGAGACAACCCAATGTAAAAATTGGCAAAAGATCTGATTAGATCCAATAAAACATAGAAAGCACCAAATATCATTAGTCATTGGAAAATTGCAAATCCAAACCATGGATACCACTTTACAACCATTAGGATGGCTATAATCAAAAGAGAGACAATAACAAGTGTTGACAAAGATCTAAGAAATTGGAACCCTCATAAACCGCTAGTAGAAAGGAAAATGGTACAGCTGCTTTAAAAAACAGTTTGGCAGCCCCTCAGGATGTTAAACATGACCCAGACTTTCACTCTTAAATGCATATCCAAAGGTAATGAAAACATGTCTACATTAAAACATGTGCATAAGTGTTCACAGCAACTTTATTCATTACAGCCAAAAAGTAGACACAATTCGGAACACCCAGCTGACTCACTTGTAGAGCATTGGACTCCTTAATCCTGGGGTCATGAGTTCAAGCCCAATGTTTGGCATGGAGCCTATTTTTTTTTTTAAAGTGGACACAATTTAATGTCCATCAACTGATGAGTAGATAAACAAAACGTAGTATATTTAACTATACAATAACAGAATGTTATTAAACTATATAAAGAAAACAAGTACTAAAATATGCTAGCTAAAACATGGACTAAAAAAATATTATGCCAAGTGAAACGCCAGACAATAAAAGGTCACATATTACATAATATTTTTCATATATATCCAGAATAGACAAATCTATAAAGACAAAAAATAAATAGAGGCTGGGGAAAGAGGAAAATAGAGAATAACTTCTAATGGATTACAGGGTTTCTTTCTGAGATGATGAAAATGTCTTGAAATTAAACAGTTGTGATTATTGAACTTTGTGAATTTACTGAAAGTCCCTAAATTGCACACTTAATTAAAAGGGTATATTTTATAGTATATGAACTCTACCAACAATTTTTTAAAAGTCACTAGAATTAGATTGGGAAATAAAATATAACACAAATATGACATAATAGTACATTCTAATTATAGTTTGCCATATTTAAATCCAAAGAAAGTTGAATTTTGAAAATCTCATAATTAAAGTACAGAAACCCCCCAAAGAATCTCAATTACCTATTAAAACAGTTAATGATTAACGGGCTCTTCAACTACTCTAAGAAAGCTGAAATAACTGTTACTTACACTTGTCTAAGCTGTAAGCAAAGCTCTGCTGCTATATAGGTAGTAAAATAGGCAGCTTTTGAACAGACATGTCTCACTTGGTCCACAGTATTTTAAAAGACACTGTAACTAGGCAGCTTTTCTTTTTTTCTTGAAAGATGTCTAGCCAGCATTCTGCTTTTATGCCATCTGCCTGGCTCCTAGAGCTATGAGTTTTCAATTCTTCAATTCTTGCTTATCACATGGCTAAGTTTCCCTGAGTCCTATACCTAACTATTCTTACGTACTTCTTAGCATTATTTCTTTTTTTAAGATATTTATTCTTTTTTTTTTTTTTAAGCTCTACACTCAGCGTGAGGCTTGAACTCACAACCCTGAGACCAAGAGTTACAATGCTCTACCAACTGATCCAGCCAGGTGCCCCAAAATACTTCTTAGCATTATAAAATGGCTTCGCAGTTCACAGCAAATTAGAAAGGACCTTCTGAAGAAAACTGACAGCAAAAAAGGGCAGGAAAAGGAAAAAACAATCACGTAAAAATCACTTGCAGTATGAAACTATGTAGCCTACATACACTTATCATTAGCCTCTATAGCTATAACTGTTCTAAAAAAAGGGGTAAGAACTGAGGTTCTAAGTAGTCACTCAGAATTTCAAAAGGTACATTTTTTTTAAGATAAAAGCTTCAATGATCTGGAACACGCTCTTAAATAGAAATCCTCTTTAAAAATGATGAATAAACATAGTTATTAGATATATGATTTAAAAAAAATAATTTCTGAATACTTACCTAAACGGCTACATAATTCTCTACTTGTTTTTAAATCCATTTTCTCCTGTTCCTCCAGTGAGACATCTGGGTAAGACACCATCTTTTGATGTTTCCCACTACTATGAGGCTTCTCTGACTGTCTTGGTATGGACCTACTTGTCTCTGTCTTTGTAACCTCTTTAGTCTGGGATACAGTAGAAGTAAGCGACACATTTGGGGCAACCACTTTATCACACATGTATAAGTAGTAGCTAAAAACACAGAAAGGCAAAATAAGACACATATTATATTTGGGTAAAAAAGCAAAATATGTTAAATCTATTTCTATGGTTAAAAAACTTTATACTAACACAGACGACATAACAACTCAGAAAATAAGGATCATAGAAAAGAATTCTTTAAAATTTCAGTACTTTAGAGAGTAAGTGCAAAATTATGAGTAATTTTTGTTATTTTGCAAAAAGTAATTTCTAAACACTAGAGAGATACTGGGAAAGAAAATTAGTCTCATCTCCTTCCCTCAAAACCACCTGAGAACTAAAAGCATGAAGCACTTTAGAGCTGTTTAATAGCCCTGAATAGGTAAGGCTTATGCTACAAAGAAAAAAGACCAGGCACTACCATTTTCTTGCCCGCTACAGGTCCAAAGAAAGGAATCCTTGCTCTTTTTTTATACAGGCTGATTCAATCCCACACCAGAAAGCTATGGCCTGATTCATGATTCACCACAGGCCCGATGAGGAGCTCCCAGGGCCCTTCTTGTATAGCACTTTGAATACCACGAAGCTACTGAGGCTGGGCAGTCCTACTTGTTTCAAACCCCACAGAGCAATTTTTCTGAAATACTTTAGTACTTCTTAATTTGATAAAACCTCAATAAGTTGTACAAAACTAAGATTGAAGGGAGAACTACCAATTTTGCTCAAAGCTCACATAAAACATAAAATTGTTCAGATTATTTGAGAGACCCATAGAACAAATTTGAGCTAGATACTGAAGTATTAACTGTAATCTGTATAACCTTTAGCCAAAAGATGCAACCACTTACTGATGTACTACTTCATTCCCTAAACTCTAAGTCATTACATCTCATTTTTTTATACAGTAATCTCTGTTCTTCTTTACTAATTACATGAATTCTGAGGATGAAAACTCAGTATTCTGCTAAGAAAACTGACAGATTTAATATTGCCCAAAGACTTATTTCAAACACAATAGGTATGGTAGGAACTCTGCAAATGTAAATAAGACTGAGATGCTTCATTACCATGTTTGGGGAGAATATGTATCTACAGCAATAAAAATCTAGGAATAAATAAAAAGTTTATAATCCAAGGTACATTTTTATTGAAAACATGAAGCTGGATTTTGAAGGACATGGTTACTAAGAAAGCTTCTGAGTTTCAAAACATTTCTTTGTAAAATATCAAAGTTGCATACCAAACTCTTGTAGAGTTGGTTTACCTCTTAAAGAGAAGTAAGGAAATTAAAGGAAAACTTCCAATTTTTACTTTAGGGTGAAAGGGAAATAACAAATTCCTAGAAAGAACATAAAACACCAAAAAACGGTTATCTCAAAAATTCAACACAACTTATGACTCATTTCATTAACAAGCCTAAAACTAAATAATGACTTCCCAGGAACTAGAACAGTACCTGACACACAGATGTTGAATGAATGAATGAACAAATGAGTGAATTAACAAATGAGCCAATACCCACTCACCTGGGGTGTAAAAATGAATGTGTCTGAGAAACATGGTCGCCTTCCTGCTTTATAACAGGGTACCATGACTGTAATTCCATTCCTGATGGTGTATCTATCTGTAGAAAAATGCAGAAAGGAAAAAGTTCATTGAGGAAATACATGATGGTTAATTTTATGTGTCAACTTGACAGGGCCACTGGATGCGTCTGGAGAACCCTGACTAATAAGAGTCACGTTACTTGAGAGTCCTCTTCTAATAAGGCAGCTTTCCCTTAAAGTACCAAATCTTGTCACTCAAAACCACGTGAACTGTCCCATCACAGAAATAGTTTCAGTATGCATGGAACCATGGATTACCAGAAAGAATTTCATAAAATTTCGTACTAAGGAATCTATTTTTAAAATCCATTCTAAATAGTACACCTTGCAAATGTACAACAGCTTTGGTAAGTTCAGATTCTTCTTGCTGCCACAATCAGAGAGCATATACCCCTTCCCTACAGTATGTGTTAGTGGATTAGATAACAGTCTCTATCAATAAATACTTTGCCAGGGGAGTGATGTCACTAAGATGGCAACATAGGTTGTTCTTGACTTTGCTCCCCCTCACAAGAAAAACAAACCCCTATTCAAGAACAAGACACACTGAGAGCATCTTATAAAATGGGAGGATGGAAGCGGTGAGGCTAAAGCACCCCACTGCACCTCAGAGACCAAGACAGACTGTGTTACAAGCATAGATGTTAGCTGAACCTACTGTGGTAATCACTTCACAATATCTGCAAATCAAACTATTGTGCTGTATGCCTCACACTTACACAGTAATGTGTGTTGATTATTTCTCAATAAAACTGGAAGTAAAAAAAGGTGGATAGACGGATGAATAGGTAGATGTATAATTTTAAAAAAAAAGTACAGTGAAACGTTAAAAAAAAAAAAAGGAAAAACAATAATTAAAAAGACAAGGGAACCCAGGTAGAGCCTCACAGAGTAACCTTGAGTGGAGGAGACGGACAGCACGTCCAGAAAGACCAAGGCTGATAGAGCCTTCAGGAAGAGAGAGCTGCCCAGAGAGAACTCTACAGATCTTCAGAGGGTCTGCCTCAAGAAGTCGGCTTGGACCTGAGCAGCACAGCCTGTGAGCAAACTCCTCAAAGCTGGCTTGTGTCTTTCTCTAGGCAGCTGATACGATGCCTGATATGAGGGAGGGAGGGAGGAGTCCAAAGGAGCAGACATTTTAGCCTAACATGGTACAACTCAAATGGGCATTATTCACTCGACAGCTTGGCCAAAACACCGATGAGATGGACGGCAGTGCACATTTTTACCTTCCCTCCACACAATCCTGCCTCCACTCCCTTCCTTTACCAGGCAATTGATCCCTAAGAAACATCTTACACACCAGGAAAAAAAACACACACACACACACAAAGCAGGCTAAACTCAAAACTATTGTGTTTGCTAACACTTATCGTAAACCACATTTCCTCAAACCATATATGTGAATAAAGGAAAAGGAGGAGATAACTGGCTACTTAATGAACATCTATCTACCTAATAACTTTATACACCCTACTTAATTCTAACAAGTACTTAAGTAGGTATCATGACCTCCATTTTATAGATTAGAAAACTGAAGTTCAGAAACTGAGAAAGAAAATAACCCGTGACAATGAACTTCTCCTTGATTTTGGTCCTATATGGCCTCCCCACTACCACCATCCAACAGCGCCATATTTCAAATCACAATAACTACCCTGCCCTCTTGGGAAAATAGTTTTCTTAAAGGGGGAACAAGACTCATGTAGTAGAGGAGGGAGCTGAAAGGAGACAAGGTTTGGGGAGAGCAATAAAGACAGGAGGCTAATGGACAACCCCAATGGAATAAGAGAGGATAGAATGGAGAATGTGATAATGAAAAACTGAGACAAAAAGGAGCGCTGGATATTCCTCCGAAAGTCTCCACTCTCTTCTTCAACTAGGTAAGGTGTGTGGGAAATGACATCCTCACCCAATAATTCAGTGCTTAGAGGACAGCCACCAAATACTAAGAAATTAGGAAAACTATTTTGTCTGATGTCCTAATATTCCAGTTTAGAACCAAGAAACTACTAAAATAGAACAGAAACAGATCTACAGATGTAAGCAATTGTGATTGAAGCAAAATCTATTCATAAACTGTCCATGGTTTGATTGGGGGAGTTCCTGCTAATGGAGGAAAACAATTAGAATGAAGAAACTCCAAAGAAATCGGACAACCCACAGCCAAAACAAAATGGGTTGAAAATGAAAAGGAAACCACTTTTGGAGCAAACATTACAAAATCTGACCAATCAGGAGATGATTTAAGACCAATGAAAAGCAAAAAATAAAAATATGGTAACTTCTATTGGCAGAAGATCAACATTTTGGTTAAGAATGAACAGGAATTTGAAAAACTGACAAGACCATCAGATTAGGGAACGTAATGGTATTTTCAAAGGATTTAAGAGTTCAGTATTCCATAAGGGCCTCTAGGCTCTATACAATTAAAACAAACAAACAAACAATCTTGGGCCACCTAGGTGGCTTAATCAGGTCAAGATCCTGGAGTCCTGGGACTGAGCCCCACATCGGGCACTCTGGTCAGTGGGGAGTCTGCTTCTCCCTCCCCCTGCCCACCCCTCTGCCCTCCACTTGTGCATGCGTGCTCTCTAATAAACAAATACCATCTTAAAAAAAAAACACTCACAGTCCAGATTAAATATTCTAAAGAAGTGCCAATCACTTGCTGACAGTTTCTCAACCTATAGCTCAGTTCTACCAGTAAATTAGAAAAGGTAATGCCAGCAATAGATACTAAATGACAGATACCAGGTGACAGCTGATAGCCTAAAGAGAGGAGAATTACAAGGTGCAGACACAAAAACTGATTCAAAAAGCAAGACAATAGGAGAGCTTTATCATAAGCCAAGGGCAAATAATTTAAAATATCTCCATTGTTCTCTACCTTCATCACAACACAGTACAGTAACTGATGTTTAAGAAGTCTTGAGTTAACGTGACATAGTTATATTCAATATATATACCAGATATAAATACTATACTGTATACAAATAATTATAAATGATATAAACCATTAACTATATACCTACCACTTAGACTGAAAACGAAGACATTTTAGAATTCATGAAAAAGGTTTAAGTTAAAAAAAAAAAACACACTGCTAAAAAGAGTAGCTTCATCATCCAGAAAATTCACTTAGGCAGAACATTTTTCACCCCAACACTGTATGACAAGAGGTGTTAATAAGCATGGATAAGCTCACTCTAACAAATCAATGAGATAGGACATCAGCCTGAATTAAATGAGAATTTTTTTCTAGAAATCCTTTGTTAAGCTCATTATTTAAAAAATAAAGCAAGTTCCACTTTAAATCAGTTTCATATCTAAAATAATTCTGGATCTACTGCCCAAGATATCAACTGTTCCCAGATTTTTAAAGTTCAATTTACTAAAATTGACTTATATATTCAAAAGTTTTTTTTCTATTATATCTGGAATCTCAAATCTTTAAAATAGCAAGTTCTAAACTTCCTCACCCAAAGATCTTGACCTGAAATCTGACTCAGTTTAAAAAAAAAAAATCTGACTTAATTTTGATCACACTCATTTCAAAACTCTACAGCTTGATTTGTGTTAAGTTTTACTTTTATTCACGATCCAAACTCAGTGCATCTTTATTTCTAGGTCTCTAAACTTCAGGTGCCACCATAAATAATTGCTAGCATTTTAAACATCCATCCCTAATTTCTGTCCTTTATTTTCTAATCTCACACCAACCTAATAAAATCACAGTCTACAGGTTCTAAAGAAACCTTCCTTAAAGACCCTTCGTGCAGTCCACTAGCCAATGTCTGTATTCCTCATTCAAAATCCTTGACAAGTGGCTATCCAGCCTCCACTTCAACAGCAGCTTGAGGTCAAGGACCATCTTCCTTACTTTTGTATTTCCAGTACCTAGCACCATGCCTGGAATATAGCAGGAACTAATAACTATTTGTTGAATAAATTCTGAATGACGGCTTAGCTCATTAATTCCCACGGTGGCCTTTTATCACGTTACTCTGCTACCGTGAAACTGAGAAGACAGGCTCTTTCACATTCAATATCCTTCTACTCCATGAAGTACCAAAGAAGCCCAACAGTCTCTGGGGTGTATTTTTAGAAATCAGATCTACAAATTAAATAATATAAATGATGGGGAAATATATAACACTAACCATGATAAGATGTTGGGATTTAATTTTACCCAACATGTGGTAAGCCATAAACACATTTATAACAACTTACCCTGTGTGTTAAAAACAATTAAGAAAAGCACATATTATACAACAGAAAATTCACAGGCATGCCAGATTTTCTCATCTATTCTGCATTTGTGTCAACATACAAATTAGGTCTTTAAAAAAAGAACAATATAATTAAATGGCACAGCAGTAATGCTACTACTGATCAGGAATAAAAATCAGATACCAAGATATGAGCATCTATCACCTCTTATCTTACCTTTCAAAGTAGGAATGAATAACTTACTCATTTTGTGTAGTTAAACATTAAAATAGAATACATTACTTGGCAAAGGAGAGAAATAGATCACTTAGTATCTTAAGTTAGAGCCTTAAACATCTTAAAATGCCCAACTTCCCCCACCATTATCTACCACAAAATGAACAGATGGCATCCTCATCTGAAACACATAGGAAAATTTTTAGACATATTATTTCATTCCAAAGTTCTTTCTCTAAGTCACTAAACAACAAATAATGTCTATGAAAGCAAAATTTAAACAATTCCAAAATGTATAGAAGAGTTCATCTTAAATAAGTAAACATCAGGAAATGCTTTATGAAAGTTCCTCTAAATTTCGACTTACTATACACACATGATCCTTTGATAATCAGATTTCCTCATAAAGAACTATTGTATTTTGGTGGCACAATGCTTATTAGTCTTACAATGACAAATAATTTAGAGAACTCGATTTCATTTACCAAAAAAAACACAAAACATTTTAGTTGCCATTTTATAGATACAAAAGCAATCCCACTCACTCAGCATTATTCATATATAAACATTCCAATTTGTACTTACATAAATAAATAAATATCCTTTACAATTCTTAGACTTACCTCCAATAATAAACTGCTTTTAGGCGGCACTCTAGTTTTTAATTGCAATTATCAGACTAATATTATCTTTAATGAATAACAAACATTAATGAACTAAAGAAATCGACGTAATACCTCAACATAATGGTGGGACTGCCAAAATCTCACCAAAAATCAAAATTAAATTTTTTTAAATATGTGGAAAATTTATTTTTTAAAACAGAATTTAGGAAGAGCTATAAAAGATAAATGTTTAAATTGTGGTATTCATGAGACAGTAAGCATACAAAGGACTAGCAGACTGGTAAATTTAACAGACTACCCCTCTGATGTGCTTACATAAGAAGCAAAATATAATACATATTAAATATTAAGCATACATTACTTTGTACAAGCCCAACATAAATCATTAGCAACCTTACTAAACACATAACTGAATACATAGCTAAGCAATAGCTTCTTAGGTATATAGTGAATAGACTTGTCAGGATCTTTGTACTGTGTTATTATAATACTAAGCCATTCAAGTGGCCAATAAATGATTTTAGGACACAAAGACACCCTACTACACAGCTGCCAACAACTCCTACTGAAAGAAACTGAATCTCTCACTAAAGGATCAAGTTACCTCAATACTTCCAACATGTTGTGAATGAGTGTTTCAACTGAAATAGGAATAGTGTTGCAAGGTAGCAAATAACTACTTAAGAGACTTTAAGACTTAGCCTTGTGCCTTGCTTCATTGTAATTATTAGATTAATCAACACGATGCAAAACTGAAACAATATGATCTAAGCACCTCCACTAACTTACCAAAGACAGATCTTCAGGAGTTACAGCAACGCCTGCTGCTCCCCCACACTGAAAGATACCACCTATCTCACAAAACCAATTTTAAGTTTAAAGTGCTTAACTATGCTCACAGGAATAGCAAAGGCTCATATTTTTATAAGGTACACTATTATCTGAAATCCTTTATGGAAACAAAACCATGTGAAGTCAGTAGCATGTTATCACTCCCTTTACAATGTGAAGGAAAAGGAGCAAAACTGATAAGTCCTGTTAATAAATTCCAGGTACTTTTAAAAATAATTTTTTTAAGTTTATTTATTTATTTAAGTTCATCTCTATACCCAATGTGGGCCCAGAACTAACAACACCAAGATCAAGAGTCACATGCTCCTTCAACTGAGCCAGCCAGATGCCCCTAAAAATAAAATTTTCTATACTGGAATTCTACAGTGTCCAATCCATTTAATATTACAATAACTTGGCAATCTTCCTGTCATATATGTCTTTTCACCAAAATATCTGTATAAATCTAACATTTTGCTTTTCTATCCCATTTCAGCACATATGCTTTTTTAAAAATTATGATCTCAGATCATTTTCGCCTTCAATTAATGGATATTGACAATATCAAAATGTAGATTAATTTTATTATGTGCAATGTAGTCTATTTTTTTACTTTACTCTATTTCATTTTGTTTGAATGCTGGTGACCCTCTAAATTGATTTCATAACCCTCCTGGCCCTTCTCAACTGGGGTTCTCAAGAGACAAGCCCAAATGCCCCAAGGCATCCATTTTATGCAACGAATTAACTTCACTCTAAAGCATTTAGAATGGTACTATATACCATCTTTAGGAGAACTGATGAAACCTTCACTCAGGTCATTTTCTATAGGGCTTAATTCTCCTTTCATGGAAGCCCAGATGAAAAAGCCTACTACATGAACGACAAATTGCAATTAGATAAACCTTGCTCCAAGTGAACTGTCTTAAAATTGGTCCAAAAGTATTATTTCAACAGCTGGTCCTGTATTAAGAACACCTGTGTACTGTGCCAGTGTTTTTGCACCGATTTACAAAGTATTACATATGTAAAGGAATTATCACTCTATGTTACAATTACAAATTATGAAATTTTGTTTTCTTCTTTGGGCTTCTTTAGGATTTACTACAATGCCTATATTGCTTTCATAATCGCACCAAAAATAACTTTTTGACATGGAATAAAAGTTCTACTGTTACCAAAATGGTCTTTAGTGAGTTTCCTAAACTTTTGTATTCCTTGTCCCCATAACATAAACAAAATATGCACTTATAGTGCTATTTGAAATCTCAAAATAAATTCAATACCATAAATTAAAAAAAAAATGCCACTTCACTTTAAAATTAAAACTGTTTTTATCCTCGAAAATCACTGGTAACTTTATGGGGCTAGAAAGACTTTTCATTCAGTTATTTAAACCTTTATTAAACATCTACCATATTCTAGATTCAGAAACTAGAAGATAAATTCCTGCCCTAGGGGGCCTGGGTTTCATTTTTATGTACATACATCTGTGACCCACTTTTAAGTCTAGAAATCAAAATGAGTTAAAGTAATTTTGTTTTTCCTATTCATTCCTTTTTCTGCCTTGCATAGTGCTGTAATACTTTATCTAGTGATTGAGGCAAACTACACCTTAAGAAAAGGTTTAGAATTTAATCATATATTTTCTTTTCTTTTTTTTTTTTTTTTTTTGCTTTTGCAATCTAATAAGATTTTTAAGTTATTTTATGTTATGATCCTTCATTAGAACAAAATTCTGCATGTGGACAAGATAAAGGTTCTAGCCATTACTAAAGCTATTCCCAAACTAGTTCTACCTCTTAAACAAATTGAGTTCCACTTCCACACTTTCCTCTCCAGAATTCTAAAGAGATTAAAGTTAACCCAATTCTTGATTACTTCCTTGTTCTCCCAGTGGCATAAATTTTAATACATATATAGCTATGAGAACACTATCGGCTGCCTACACATTGATTCAGGTATACCCTTTATCTTCTTCCTTGAAGTTTAATTTTTCCCCATTTCTCAGACCAAAAAGAATAAATTTCTAAGTTCATCATAAGCTTTTTAAAAAAGTGTTAACATTTATAAATGTTTTATCATTTTTTAATGGTAAAAAAAACGAATACAGGCTCTGTAATTTCTAAACCATAAGGGGGCACTATTCCCAAAGCCGTGCTAAGATTTCATTGAACCATCCTTCTAAAACATAATTTGTCCTTACAAACATAATTCTTATAATAGACCTGTTTCAGACTTTTCTTCTTGCGTAACTTCATTTTAGTAAGTAAATATCCAACCAGTATAATTAATGAGTGCAAATAATTAAGAGTACATTTTAACCCAAAACTCAGTTACTTTATTTGTATTAGAAATATCTTCACATAATTCTAGATTAAGTCAAGAAGATGGTTTGGGGGAAGGAAAAGTCCCCAAATATATATTCAATATTTCAATAACAGTTTGAAGCATCACCCTACACTTCTAGACTCTTAACCTCCAAAATGCTTTCACTTCTATTCTCTTATTTGGGTCAGTTATCTCATTCAACAGTTTATCTGCAAATTACATATGTGTTTATTTCCAGATAGAACCATCATTTTTCTAAAAAACTCCAAATATTCTAAAATATAATGCAGTGTTGCTTTTCAAAAATTTATGCAACTATAAAAAGGATTTCACTGAGTGCCTTTGACGTGCGAAGCACTAAACTTACATTCTGGAAAAATAAGAAAAAGTCTCTAAACTCATGAAGTTAATTATTAATTTTAAAAGTTAGACAAAAATATTCATACTAGTCCCCCATATGAGCACAAACAATCTGATTCTAACTTTATCCCCACTTGATCAAAACTTATGCTAATAACAAAATGCAAACTATATCTCTGATATAACAGATTACCACCAAATGTGCCCCAACTGTTACTGGAACACATTTTGTCTCAACACTACTGTTTGTAGTTGCCCATTTTCTCTAGTTTATTTCCTTACCTCATTTAGGTTTGGACTAAGAAATGCACTTCCTAAACAAAAGAAAACCATTTACAAGACGGGAAAAATTTTTTGTACTATTATTCCAGTGACCTCTGCAAAAATGATGAACTGAAAGGAAAATGCAAAACTAAAAACAGCAAAACATATAATGGGCTTTAAAAAAAAGTTTTAGTTGATATCTTTACATCATCTTGTTTGCATTGTAGATAATCTATAGGGTTTTTTTTCTTCTCCTGAGTAAAAACCATAATATTTTACTTACATAAGAGTAATCAAGTCTGAATGTTAGAAATCTAAATTTTACTCTTTTAAAAAAATATCAAGGCATGGGGCACTTGAGTGGTTCAAACCAACTAGGTTAAGTGACTGACTCATGGTTTTGGCTCAGGTCGTGATCTCATGGGTTGTAGGGATGGAGCCCCTATTGGACTTCCCGCTCAGCAAGGGGTCTGGGATACACTCCCTCTGCCTCTCCCCCCACTTCTGAACACAGGTGCACTTGCGCTCATGCGTGCACTCACACTCTTCCTCTCTTGAAAATAAATAAATAAATCTTTTTAAAAAAAAATACATAAGGGCATATACACCATCTTTACCTTAAAGATTGTCAGACACATTCTGTAATAGTAAAGAACCACCTATAACTACAAGGGGGCTTTTCTAACTTGCTTGGAAATAATCTTAAGTAAATATTACCCTCCAAATTTTATTTACAAATGATCAGTTTGCAGGGTACCTAGGTGGCTCAGTTGGCTAAGTGTCTCACTCCTGATTTCGGCTCAGGCCATGATCTCGGGGTCATGGGATCAAGCCCAGCACCAGGCTCCAGGCTTGGCATGGAGTTTGCTTGGGATTCCTCTTGAGATTCCCCCTCTCCCCACTCACACGTGTCCACACTCTCTCTCTCAATAAATAAACTAAAAAAAAAAAAAAAATCAACTTGGGACGCCTGGGTGGCTCAGCGGTTGGGCGGCTGCCTTCAGCCCCAGGGTGTGATCCTGGGGTCCCGGGATCAAGTCCCACATCGGGCTCCCTGGATGGAGCCTGCTTCACTCTCTGCCTGTGTCTCTGCCTCTCTCTCTGTGTGTCTCTCATGAATAAATAAATAAAATATTTTTTTTAAAATGATCAACTTGCTTAGCAACCTTTTATCCATAGACAAAAATGTAAGATCCACAAAATCAGAATTAGATCAAATAAATAATACCCACTGAAGACTGGAAAAGAAATAGGGCATTCTTGCATAGATTCACACATGGTAAAATACAATAACCATATTTCTAACAAAAAGCACAAAAAGCTCTGGTGATATGAAGAAATAAATAGTTTAAGAACACCATTTTGCAAAGCCACCTAGGCAGATCTAAAATCAAATGTGTTTCTTGTCGTGACCTGAGTAAGAAAGAGTTCAAAATATACCTTTGGTTTCTACATAGAGCCAGTTCCTCACTTAGAACACTGACCTTATACCACTTATTTCTCCCATCTAAATATAGCTACTAACTATGCAAATTAAATGTAGCTATTAGTCATGCAAATAGTTTGGTGATCATTACTAATATAATTTCCACCCTTGGAAATAGTTTAACAGTTGCTACATTTCAATCAACTGCCTATTGAGTTTCATAATTTTGTTTTTTCAATCTAAGACAATACTTTGACTATGTAAACTATATAAACATACTGAATTATCAAAATATATTGAATTACATTAGCATTCACAGTAAGCATAAGGTACTTTACATAAGAGATTAATATATTTAGTATACTCTTGTACTTAAAAAAAAAAAAAAAGAGAGAGAGAGAGAGAGAGAGAAAGAAAGAAAGCCTGTCTTGACTTTTTCAAATGAGTTTCCTCTGGGTCTACTTGGTTTGTTTGGCAACCGACTCACTGACTCACAGAAGATAATAAAAAATGTTCCCCAGTCAAGGATATCTCCTAGCCGCCCCCCTCCCAGTTATATACCTTAGTTTATAATTCAAGTTAATACAGTGTTTATGAACCAGTATACTTAGGGAAATTGATAGGAAAAGTTACTGTTTCTCAAAATTCAGTTTCTACTACTAAGTTTGCTTTAGGGAAAAGCTGTGAAAACTACTAGATGTCAAGTCAGAAGAACTGCATTGGACTCCTGACTCCACCACCCACTAGTTATACAACCTGGAACATGTGACCCATCTGGGGCTGGTATCTCATCTGAGAAGCCTTGTTCACAGACCTTCAAGAAAGAACTACCTCACAAAGTTTTAAGGAGTAAACTTTCAAAATATGAAGTGGCAAGCATGATAAACCACTCAAGTATATACATATATATACACATACACATGAAGTCAAAAGTTTTCTTTCCTAAAGATTTGATTACTAGAAATCTTCCTAAATTTCCTTAAATTGCTGAAAATTCACATAAAATTGGAAATACTAACAAAATACACCAAAACACTGAAGTAAATCTGCAAAAAGGTATACATAGCCAAAAGGTGAAGGAAAAAATCTCGGACCTTCCCAAATAAAAAAATGAATTCAAATAAATAATTTCTGAGACAATAAAGGACTACATCCAGATGAAGAATGGTTTCAATTTTACCCAAATCCTGGCACATTCAGTTTCGGTTAAGTAAATTCATCATTTTTCTTTTTAACCTTTATCATTGGCTCTCAGATGCTTTTTCTCACAAACGCAGAGCAGGAATATCAGGCAAAGTAGTTTATCCCAAAAATGCTTATGTTAGAGCAATGAAGATTATTGGAGCAAGAACATCTGGCAAGTAATGTGGTCACCTATGGGCATGTAAGAGTAGGGCTCCTAATTGACTTAGGGCAAGATACCACAAATATCAAAAGGAGCATGCCACGTTTTGAGAATGTAGATAATTTCCAAGCACAAACTTCAGCGTGGGGCCAATCCAGCTGTAAGCAAGTCCTGCAATTTGGGAACTGGCCTGAAGTCAATCCTGCTTTAAAATCAGTCAATAACTGCACATGAACAATATACACTTATCTAGTAGCCACAGGCAAGGAATCTCAAAGTGCTGACCCTTTGGAAATGGCAAGTAGCAAACTATCCTGAATTCGAGTCTAAAATTACCCTCTTGAGCTTCAGAAGCAAATCATAGTTCTAAAACTAAACTGTAACTAAATTTCCCTCAAAACCTTAAAGGTACCATAATAAAGCACATGACACCAAATCTTAGGCTCTAGCCCAAGTTCTAATGTTGCTGTGAATAAGCCTCAGTCATTTAATACGCCTCATTCATTTCGTCTGTGAAGTAGAAAAGGCAGAGATTCTTTCGAGAAATAAAAACTAAGAGTGGAAAATTAGATTCTTAAAATGAAACATGGCCAATCTTTTGTTGTATGAATCAAATAAAATTATACACGTAAAACCGCTCAAGAACATTTGCCACATTGTAAGTGTTAAATAGTGCTAGCTCGTATATGGATTTTAATCAAGTAGAAAAGTATACGTTAAAACCAGATCAACAAACTGGATATTTAATAACCCAAATCTTGTTTTACCCGGGCATTCGAACTCTTAGAATGAAGATCTTCAGATACCAGATAATGTGGTGGAAACATGTTTACGATCTCCATACTGACAGATTTTTATATTAATATTTAGTCTAAAAATATCTTTTTATTCTAAAGCTATCATATTCTTTTAAAGTTATTTCTTTAAAAAAAAAAAAAAACTTGCTTACTGGAATCACAGATTCTTCAGATAAACCTACCTTTTCCATTTATTTCCAATACCAATCAAGCCTAAATACCAGGTACAGAAACAGTGTTAGAAATCCCAGATCTACCTTTGAAAGATGCTGTTTGAAGCCTACAACCAGGATTGTTTTGGCTAGCTATTACACCATTTGCAAATGGAAATAACACCAAAGTGTAAATTATCTCCAGTCCTAGGACAACAACAGATCTAGTCATCAAAAAGCAGGATGTGTGAAAAAGAAAGAGAACATGACTTGAGAAAGAAGCCCCAGATCCCCCACTCCCTGGCTGTATAATCTTAGGAAAGCCACTTGATCTCTCTGAGCCTCATTCTCTTTATCTGTAGAATGGGAATAATCCTACTTCTTGTACTAGGTTGTTTGGAAGATCAAACGAGCACATACACACACACACAGGAAAGCACTTTATAGCCTAAAATGTGTAACACAAACATAACACATTACAGAGACCAGTATTTTTTGTTGTGTTGTGTGAGCAGGAACAGCTTCTTAATGCACAGGTTAAGCAATAGTCTAAATATAGCCTTGATTTCAAAGTGAACCTCTGCCATTATTCAAAATTACTATTTAAACAGAACAAAACAAAACTTGCCTTGGATTGGGTTCTCTTTCCGTTTCTCAGGCTAAATTTCTCCTTCATTTCTTCTAAAATTATCTTCAGTTTCTTTTCTTCAGGTGTCCCTAAGTACTTCTGGTTCACATGGAGATAGCAATGCCATTTGGCGGACTCGAAGCCCCAGTGGCAAGTCCTTTTGTCAGGTGATCTGTGAGAATGCATCACAAATGTCTGGGGTGCAAACATTCCACAGCACTCCAGGCACTGAATGCACGGAGCATCAGGCTGAACGTAAAACTGGGGTGCAAAGAGACCCTGACATTTGCCCAAACATTCATGTTCCACTTCAAAGGCACTGCCAGTTTCCTTTAACTGGGCCAATGAGTTTTTCGCAGGAAGTACGCTACCGTTTTGGGGAAAAGTGCGTGGCCGCAATAAAGCATTACATAGTCTCTGTGCGTCAGTTAACGTGATCAGTCCGCAGGATGGGGCATTGAATGGAAGTATTCCCAGGACCTTTAGGATGTGAAGCTGGTCTGAAGTACACCGTGAACAATAGATGTACAATTCGTCACACACGGTATTTATCTGCTGGAGCGAAAATTCTCGGAGAACCGAATTTAAGACTTGGGGCAAACAGAGTCTCTTTTCTCCTCCAACCTGAAAACAAGAAATGGACTCCCCTTCCAGCACGGTCTGGGTGAGCTCCGTGGAGCTATCCGAAGGGATGAGCAGTGGCCCAGGAAGAACCTGAGGAGACGGAAGAGGCAGAAACACGGTAGGGGACATGCTTTCTTGGGAATACCGAGCAGAAAACGCCGCTGGGCCACCCAGAGAGCTCTGACTGCTCAAATGGAACTGGGCCAAAGTGTGTTTCAAACTGGGGTTTAAATGTAAAGGTTCAGGCACAGAGGCACAGGTTCGCTTGACATGTTCCCCATCAGTTTCCATTGGCACTTCATAGTCATCCAAGTGTTCCTTCTTCACGGTTGGCATCTTGCTGTTGATCATCATTTTCCCGTTTGCGTGAATGTCTGTCATCATTTTTTTCACTGGAGGGCCGCCATCATCTCCCATCCCATTCAGTTTTTTACTGGAGCCCTGAAGCAGGGAAAAACTTGTCTGCAGGTTTGCCATGGCTAAAAACTGTCGTGTTAAATAAGTAAGTCTGAAATGTGCATTGTTCTTTTAGTCACTCATTGGAAGAGAGAAAAGCAGTATGTGTCAATACTTAGGGTAACTTACTCTCACAGAAAATCTCAATGTTCAGAGAAATCCCCTTAATAGATTTTGCAACTTGATCTGGTTCTGCTTCTGCTCTAGTATAATTTCACTGCCAGTGCTATAAGCTTTTTTCTTTTGTCGCTAATAATAGACAATATAATTTTGAGAGGCACACCTATGAAAAAGCCTTTTCTCTTAATTCTTCCAATATATGCATTAAAGTACACTTATCAATTCTCTCAATTCGAGAGGTCCAGAATCAATGCAGTGGTTTGGTTTGGTTTTAGGCAAAACATGTGAAAAGTTTGTGTGATTACTTGTGTCACAAAACCTGGACACAAACACAAATCAAAGAGTCGCTCCCGAAATTAGTTTTTGGCACCGAGGACACCAAAAAAGGAAGAAGGGGGAAAAAAAGTATCTTCTCTAAAAGTGATGATCTGTTGGTCTGTGTTGATAAACTGAAGGCTTGTATAAATCCTCACACCAGTGGGAAGAGCTTTTGACTCCACTTGAACTCCTACAGTTAAAAATGATACCTAAAAAAAAAAAAAAAAAAAGGTTGCCCAGTTATCTTCATGGATTACTGTTCATTCTTCTTTTAATTAATCTGGAAGAGAAAGGGGTGGGGGAGAGTTATATTTGAATTTGCTCCAGAGGCCAAAGGGTCAGTGTGAAACTAGTTTCTTAATCTTAGACTGAGTTCACTTTACCAAAGGTGACGTGAGCGACTTCTTTAAATTTAGCACCAGTTAAGTAGAAGAGCTTCATTTAAACAGGAAAGCAATCTGGAGAATGGGTAAAGGGAGCAATAGTCTTCCTCAAAAGGGAGAGGGAGGGCTACTCCAACTCAGAATAGGAAGAGTCTTTAGATAGATCATCTCACCCAAAACTCAGTGCCAGAGGCTTTCTCAGGTATGCCACTTTACCGTAATCCATTACTTCAGCTCTTAATCGAAAAAAATAAATATATATATATATATATATATACACACCAGTTCCATCCCCCCCAAAAAAAAAAAAATCAGATAGCAGTTAAGATATCTACCACATGGAACTAAGTTACGATTTTAAGTGCATGGATTCACCTAGTCCACGTATGTTATTTTTTTTCTGAAATGACTGTAGGCAAAAATTAACTTTCCCTTTAAAAGGTTAGTGAATGTGCTTCATGGAAGCCAAAAGCTCCCGGACTCCACTCCTGGGAATCTCCATCCTTAACCAGACTAATCCCGGACAAAACACACACACACACACACACACACACACACAAGGCAGACAGACCTCACAAAGAATGCAAATGGAGGAAGAGGGAAAGAGAAAAGCTTCTTCTTCCACTTCCTTCTTGAGCGAGAATCCGAAAGAAATCCAATCAATGGAAATTTCTGCCTCCCCAACTCCCAGCAGTTCACCTTAGGAGGACCCAGGGTGGCGGCCCAAGGCCACGGGGCAGGGCGCGGATCGCCCACCGCGGGCAGGGGGCGGGGGCGGGGGGGGGCGGGGGCCGGACCTGCGGGGGGGCCCCGAGCCCCGAGATCCTCGGCCCGCGCCCGCCCACCCACCCTGCGCGGAGCCGGACGGGGCGCCGAGAGGCGGGCGGGCCGGGACGCCTCGGGCTGTGCACGCCGAGGGGGAGGGGGAGGGGGAGGGGGAGGGGAGGGGGGAGCCCCCAGTCTCGGGGCGACCCCGCGCGCCCTCCCGGCGCTGCCCCCGCTGCGGAAAGCCCCGCGCGCCCCGGCCGCGGGAAGTTGCCGGGCGCTACCCCCGCACCCTCGGGCTGCACCCCCGGCCGCCGGGGCCACGGGGCGGCGGGGTCTGCGGGCGCCCGGGGCGCGAGCCGGGATCCCCGCGCCGCCCGCCGCCCGCCGCCCGGGGCATCCCCGAGGAGCGCAGACGGTCGGGGGGGGGGGGCGGGGAGCGCCGCGCGCCCGGGTCTCGGGGTCCCGACCGCCCGGGTCAAGTGCAGCGCCCTCCCCGCGCCCTCCCCGCGCCCCCGCCCCCGCCCGGGGTCCGCGAGCCGCGACCCGCCGCGGGACCCCCGCCCCGACCGCACCCGGGACCGGGACCGGGACCGGGACCCGCGCGCCCCGCGCCCCCCGCGCCCCTGCCCCGCGCCCCTGCCCCGCGCCGCTCGACGAGCCCTGCCCCGGCCCCAGCGCCCCCCGCCCCCCGCCCCCCGCCGCCGCGTCCCCCGCGCCCCGGGGCCGCACCTGTGCCCGCCGCCGCCGCTCGCCCGCTCCCCTCGGCTGTGCCGGCGCCGCTCCGAACCCCACACACATCGCTACACACAGCCCTCTGACGTCACCGAGCCCTCGGCCCGCCCACGTCACTGCGGAGACACACGGCTTCCCGCAGACGCCGCCGCCGTCTCCGGCCGCCCGGGGGCGGGCAGGGGGGAGGGGACGCGAGCCGAGCCGGCGGCGGCCCCGCGCGCGCGCCCCCGCCGCCCCGCCCCCCGCTCCCCCCCCCCCCGGGCGCGCGCCGTCTGGCTACTGGGGCTCCCGCGCCCGCCCCGCCCCCGCCCCCCGCGCCCGCCCCCCGCGCCCCCGCCCCAGGCGCGCCCCCGCGCCCCGGCCTCCTCGCGCGCCGTCTGGGCGGCTGGCGCGCGGCGCTGTCTGCGGTGCACCCGGCGCAGACAGGATGTGCCCTCCCCGCCCCACCCCCGCCCGCCGCCCGCCGCCCGCCGCCCGCCGCCCGCCCTCCTTCCTTCCTCGAGTCGCCCAGCCGGCTGTCTGGGGCCGCCGCCGCCCCGCCCCGCCCCGCCCGCTGCTCCGCGCTGACGGCCAGACCCGGGGGCGCCCCGGCCGCTCGGCTGCCGCGCGCCGGGGGGAGGGGGAGGGGGAGGGGGACGGGGAGGGGGCGGGGGCGGGGGGCGCGCAGGGGAGGGGAGGGGCGGGGCGGCCGCGCCGTGCACTGTGCGCGACCCCAGCAGCCGGCGGGGCGGAGGCGCCGCCGCCCGAGGTCAGGCACGGGCGACCCTCCCCCCGCGAGGCCGCAGCTGGGCCGCCCCGCCCCGCCCCGGAGGCAGCCGGGTGGCGGCCGCCCTGCAGCGCCCCGCCGGGGGCCCCGCGCCCCGCCCCGCCCGCCCCCCCAGCCCCCCCCGCGGGGCCTCCCGCCAGCTGCCCGCCCCGCCCCGCCCCGCCCCGCCTCGGCGGCCCCCGCCCGGACGCCTTCCCCGGCCTGACCTCCCTCCGCCCTGCGCCCTGCGCCCTCCGGCCCGGCGGGACCCGGAGCGAGCGCGTCTGCCCCCCGCGCCCCCGGGCCCCCCCTCGGCCCCCCCGGGACCCCCCGGCTCCCCGGGACGCCCCCCGCTCCCCGCCGCCCACGGAGGGCTTTCGAGGGGGACACGGAACGCGGTGCAGGCGCGGCCGGGGCGAGTGCGCGGGGCCCCCGGGGCGAGCCGAGGGCCGGGTGGGTGCGCCCCGGGTGGGTGCGCCCCGGGTGGCCGAGCAGCCTGCTGAACTCTGCCGACGTGCTCCGTCCCATTTCGAAACGCCGAGAAATCCCCTTTTCTCCACCCCCACCGCACGATCAGGAACCGAAATAGGCCCCCGAGTTGCACTGCACAGAATTCAGAGGACTCGGGCTTCGTCTCGGGGGGTTGGTTTTCTTTTTTCTTTTCCCCCCCCTTTTCGCCCATTTTTGTCCAATTTCTCCTGGTTTGACCGCTTCGAGGTCGCTTCTGCGGGGTCCGCGGGTGGAGCCAGCCGGCTGCGAAGGGCCCCGGGCTCCGAGGCCTTTTTCCTCCCTGGAGGCCTCCCGGAGGCTCGCAAACCTCCCACGTCCCCTGCCTCCCGCCCCCAGCGTCGTGCTCCCGGGTCGTGCCCCCTCGCCCACCCCCCACCTTCCCCTCCCTCCTGACTGCCTCCTTTGCTGAACATGAATAATTCCGCAGCACTTCCCATCTGTTATTGCCATAGAGACAGAAGCTCGGCAAAGATAATGATGTTCTGTGCAGAACCAGTGGGGGGAGAACAGCATCTGTGAGTCTGGGGGATAGATTTTTCTAACCGCGAGAATATATCTAGAAGGCCCGGCTGCACATCCCAAGTGGAAGACTGGACAGTCCCGAGGCCTGGCGTCCGGTCAACTCTTGGCACCTGGCTCGTGTCCCTCGAGAACAAACAATTTGGGGGGAACCAAAATGACATCTCTCTCTTTTTTTAAAGTGATTCCAAACTGCAATTAATGATAAATGTTTAGTACTCATTCTATCAGCCACAAAAATAATTACTTGCTAGCATGTCCAAAGGCCTAAGGACCAAAATAACTTGGACAGTAAATAGACTTTTGAGAAATCAAACGCATTATCCCCTCTACTGTTCTATTGACTTGCTTTCCCCAGGAATCTGTTTTTTTGAGGGAAGGATCTTTTGTGCCTGTTATTTTATGTACAATGGTTTGAGAAATAGTGACAGGCAAATGTAGCTAGAACCAATCAAGCTTGGAGGGCATTTTTTCCCCCATTATTCATCAAAGTACAAAACGTACCGAATTAAAATTCACTTTGCCCTTGAATTCCCAAGGTCTCGGCCTCAAAGGTACAGGTTTGAACACAAGTGAAACTAAGCAGGGTACATTTACATAGGTCTGAGGCAGATGGGGAGACTCATTCTAAGCCGGATTTTTTGCAGGCCTACGTAAAGATTGTCAGCGATTATCAGCAAAATTGATTGTATACCATGAAATAAAGAACACTGAAGCAGATGATAATGGTTCTTTATCTCAGAATTAAATGGACACAGAATACAATCCTTCGAAAGAAGTAAGCACTGTAAGGTAATGAATATTTTAATTCCCGTATACTGACAGCCTTCGTCAGTGTTGAAAAGTCAACTCAATACTGGTTAGTAAATAGCTATTAGGTAGGTTTCGGATGGCCTCCTACCTCATCTTGTTGGCTGCCAGCAGGAGCCGAGCAAGACCCCTCTAAGTGTGTGCTTGTGTGCAAATAAGAATTCCAAATGATTGGAGGGGAGGAGGAGCCTCCCCATTGTCTCATCTTCCACTAAGCAGTACAGCTCCGAGATCCAAACTAACTGGTACTAGAGGGTCTAGAATTTCTTCTTCGTTAGTTATGCCGCTCTGGTAGTAAGAGAAACCAAGAATTTAGAGGTTATAAATTCAAAGACTCCTGACCTGTGACCTGATAAATGGTTTGGGGCACATGCTCGCCTCTGGTCTCCATTTCCCTATCTATTGGTAATGACCTACCACTATTAATTATGAAGAATATGAAAATGAGAAGGATGGGGGGTAAAGTGCAAACACTCAAGGTAAATTAATTTTATTTTCATGAAGGAGGGGGAAGAAGAAAGGTCAAATAAATGTTAACAGAGCACACAAACACAGGCTTGTGTTTTTGTTTACACCCCCCTTGTGCTCTTTTCCAAGGAAGAAAAACCAGTTGTAGCTTGATGATTCTAGTGCCTCTTCTCCCCTCTTCCTTGATCTTCAACAACAAAAAAGCTTGTTTGACATATTTTCTATCAGCAAATCAGATGCTACAAGGTCCTTCAATTTCACAAAAGAATCTCAACTATTTCCTTTTCCACTTCATTTTTTTCTGTAGCGTTTCATTTATTTCAACTTGTCTGAATTATGACGCAGCTGATGCTCTTTAACTTCCTCCCAGCACTTTAATCTTTGTCCTACCTACCCCCCTCCCCACCCCTCCCGCCCTTACCCCCACCTCCCAGTGCACATTAAGCCTCATATTAGTTTAATGCTACTGTCCCTGCTGGTGCAAAGTGTCTTCCCCTCATTGACTAGGCTTCCTCCTCTTATCTGCCAAATCGATACTATATCTACAAGATCCTAATCCCCATTTTCATGCCTTAAATAAGATGAAAACCAGATGCTTAAAAACTATTAACCTCCTCTTCCTGAATAGTGTCACGCAGCACTTTTTTTTTTTTTTCAGGTTTTAACTTAGGCTCTGTGAAATCGGAAAGGAAGTCTGAGGAAGAAAGCAAAAAGGAATAATAACCAGAGAGGGTAAAACAGAGAAAATCATATTCGAAGTGTGAATTTTCAGTCCTTAAATTGGAACAAACTCTAAAATCAATGTAACAGACACACGAAGTGGATTTCATGGTCAATTCTAGGAATTCCGTGAGTGGTTAGAAAGTGTGGCAAAGTTTGACTTACTGCGAATCAGGCCTTTTCTCTTTTTCAGGAGAAAAAAAAGTCATAATTAGCCCCATATTGCCAAGCTATGATTCAAAACCTGCGAGGCAAGAGGTGTTGTCTAATTGTAGTGCTTGACTATAAGTAGTTCAAAATGCTTCACACTTTCCTATGAGAAATATACAAGAAATTCCCTTTTTAATAAAAGAGAAGTTGAGGCACAGTCTAGGTTACGGGCCAAACCCACCATGCTGATCAGCGGCGGAACAGGGGTCAGTATGACATGCATTTGACCCATATCACTGGAGTTTCCATTCTTCATTTTCTCACTCTTCTTGGTGCTCAGTCCCATAAGCTATAAGGACTGATTCAAATTAGCCAAAAAAGAGCAAATATTAAAACTTATAGGTAGGTAGCATTGTACCAATGCCTGGGGACTATTTATCAGAACCCACAGTAATACTTACCGGTACTATGAAGCATTGCTCTCTGATAGTCTACTCTCTATTCTGTTTCTTTATATTTCATGTCACCACTAATGCATGCAACCCACAATTTAAGAAACAATGCATTAAAGAATAGTAACCGATGTTAACATTTATGTAATATTTACTATTTCTAGGCTCTGTTCTAAGCATTTTATGTATGACTCATTGAACCCTCGAAACCACCCGATAAGGGCAGCCCGGGTGGCTCAATGGTTTAGCACCACCTTCAGCCCAGGGCATGATCCTGGAGTCCTGGGGTCGAGTCCCACATCAGGCTCCCTGCATGGAGCCTCCTTCTCTCTCTGTCTCTGTCTCTCTCTCTCTCTCTCTCTCTCTCTCTCTATCCATCCCTCATGAATAAATAAAATCTTAAAAAAAAAAAACCACCCAATAAAATAGTAGCTATTACAGATGAAGAAACTGGCAGAGAGTTGTGCTCAAGATCATATAGCCAGGTAGATCCTTCCCCTCAAATTGTGAAAAATATTATACACATGATTTTCAAATCTGAATTGTATGTAAGATCAATCTGTATGTAAAAAAATAGGATTAAGGTTTATGTTCTCTGATTCGAAGGTCACAAAGTATTGTATCACCCCCACTGCCTCTCTGATATAGTGTTTGAGATTGCCATGATATTTTTTTTTACTAATATCCAGGTTTAACTGAAAATGTATTGCATATTATTATGATTAATCTCTATCGTTATATAATTATTAATCTCACAACAATGTCTCAAGTTAGGTAATATTACCCCCACTTATCAGATGAGAAAACTGGTATTTTGGCTTTATCTGAAATCTTTACTATGGTTTGCTGTCTATATCGGATTCATCGGTCACCTAGCGGAATCCTATTATAATGGTGCACATGGATAAGGAAACTTTGATCAGAGGAGGATGTAGAAATAGAATGCATTCGTGTATATAGCTCAGGGAGGTTTGAAAGCTCTGGTAAAGGACCAAAGCAGGGAGTTCTGGGCCACCAAATGGTAGAGTGAGAATTATAGTGGCTTCCCATAGAGTTGGCTGCCCAGCATTGTGTCTTTTCCTGGCTCCCGTCCCGCTCTCTGAACCACATGGCCACAACAGCAGGGCTTCTGAAGCTACGGTTGACCTTCCACGCAATCGTAGCCAGCTGGACCAGCAATAGGCACCTGAGCCAAGCTGGGCCAACGAGCACTTCCCAGAGGTGTTTGCAATGGGCACTAAAAGAGTCTGGCCTTAGCCTGGCTGGTGTATTGAATGGAGAAAATAATAACCTTCAGAACTCTTGGGGGTCATGCTTGCTCTATCATGGAAAAGCGGTGTAAGCCGGTAGGCCGGGAGAAACCAAAATGAGGCAGGTGTAAAGAGGAGCTGATAGAGTGCTGGTAAGACTCAAGTCGTAGGCTCCAGTGTGTTCCCATGCGGAGCTGTACTCCTGCCCTTGGATGCTCCTGCAACCTTGAACGGAATCCCCTTTTTTGCTTAAGCTAGTCAGAGCAGGTTTCTGTTCCGTGCAACCAAAAGAGTCAGAAAGAAATGGAAGGATGGGATAGTGGCAGGAACACCTGCCCACTTTAGTTCTACATATCACTGGGCTTAGTTTTAACTACCAGATCTCACTAAATTTAGATTCCTCAAGCAAAAACAAAAATAAAAAAAAAAAAACAACTACTAAAGCATCCCATCTTTTTTGCCTTTGGCATATAAAATATTTAAAAGAACTTCTTGCTGCTTTTACATATAGGGGTCTCCAGGCCAGTGTTGTCCGAGAGAAATTTCTGCAGTGATGGATATATCCTTTATCTACACTGTCCAATCAGAAGCCCATAGCTACATGTGGCTGTTGCATACTGAAAATCGGGCTAATCGAGGAAGATAAAGAATTTTTAGTTTCACTTTAATACATGTAAGTTTAAATAGCCACTGTATGTGGCCAGTGACACTCACAGTAATTAAAAATAGATTTTCTTCTGTGACAAAATACAAATAGTACAGTTGATTTGCAGGGTCAAGATGAGAATCAAAAGAAAACTGGAAGTAGTGCAGAAATAGTGCAGAAACACCCAGGAACAACTGTGAAATGTCTGACTCAGTCACTGTAAACCACATCCCCACCTCCCAACCCATAAGAAGATGGAAAAGGCTAATAGGAATTAACCTGTGAAACAGACAAAAAGAAAGGAACCAAAAAAGGGAAGAAAGGAAGGAGGAAAGCAAGAGAAGCAAAAACGCTTTGAAGACAGAGAATGGTTCTCTGGGGGCTCCTGGGTGCCTCCGTTGGTTAAGCATCCGACTCTTGGTTTTGGCTCAGGTGGTGATCTTGCTGTCCTGGGTTCGAGCCTCCACTGGGCTCAGTGCAGAGTCTGCTTTAGGTTCTTTCTCCTTCTTCCTCTCCTTTCCCCTCTGCCCCTCTCCACTCTCTCTCTCTAATAAATAAATAAAATCTTTAAAGAAATAAAAAATAAACACAAAATAACAAAATAAAATAGTTCTCTGGTCAGAATAAAATTTACCCAATGGCGGGGGCACTGGGCTGGCTCAGTCGGTAGAGCATGTGATTCTTGATATGGGGTTGTGACTTTGAGCCTCACCTTAAGAGCAGAGGTCACTTAAAATTAAAATCTTCAAAAATATTTTTTTACCTGATTGCATTAACAAACCTACAAAACCAAACCTCTCCCTCAGAGGGCATAACTGGCCAGCAAGATTAGCAAGGCTATCTCAATTATGGAGTATGAATGCATCAGCCTTGAAGGATCCAGAAAGCAAATGGAGTATTTCGCCTTCCTTATTCTGAAGCAAATTCCTGATTGTAATTGAGCTTCCCAAACCCCTGGCATGTGGAGAGGTCTGTGTCAATGCAAATGTCCAGTTCCTTTCTAGCTGTAAACAAATGCATGCCGGGCTGATTGTGTGCAGCAGATGCTATGAGTTGGGTTAAAGGGAACTTGCATAAATAAATAAATAAATAAATAAATAAATAAATAAATAAATAAATAAATGGAACTTGCTCACAAACCAGATCCAATCTTGTCTGTTGACAAAATCAAGTGCCTGAACCATCAAGGCAAAGAACTAGGTCCTAATTAACCCAGATAATGTCAACCGGGTCTATCCCTCCCCCCCCCCCCCCCCCCCCCCCCCCCCCCCCCCGGCAGACACCCAAATGGCCTCCTCGCACAATCCCCTCACCTGTCCCAGGGACTTGTCCTCAAAATATTAATTTCTCATGCAGAATCAGGAGAAACTCTGGAGCCCCTCAGTGGATTCTGGCCTGGGCCAATAAGAACAGGAGAACTAGAGAGGTTAGGAGTAGAAGACGGTGAGACACATGAGTTAATTTAAAAGGATGGATAGCAAGAGAAACCAAGGGCCGGCAGCATTCTTATTAGGGAAGTGCTGGGGAAAAAGAGTTCAATTTCTTCTTCAAGATGCATCCAGATTTGGGTGCCCTGGCTAGCACAGTCAGTAGAGCATGCAACTCTTGATCTTGGGGTTGTGTGTTTATTACTGAAGAATAAAATCTTTAAAAAAAAAAAAAATGCATCCAGATCCGACTTACTGAAACAAAGAGTAGTATAACCATTTTTTATAGAAAATTTTTACTTTTTATTTCTGCCCACCCAAGAAGGACCCATTAAGTCCCCAAGCAATTTTTCTCAAAGTGGGGTTTACCAAGCACCTGCACCAGAGTCATCTGAGGAACTTGCTAAAAATCTAGGCTCTTGGGCCCCCGGAATTGCCAAATTCGAATCGCAGGGGTTGGAGTGCAGGAATCAGCACTTTGAAAGAAATGTCCAGACGCATCTCTGCCTTCTCAAGTCGGAGAAGCTTCTACACCAAGGGAAGTCTATAGAAAAGGTAGAGGGGGGATCCCTGGGTGGCTCAGCGGTTGAGCGCCTGCCTTCGGCCCAGGGCGTGATCCTGGAGTCCTGGGATCAAGTCCCTCATCGGGCTCCCTGCATGGGGCCTGCTTCTCCCTTTGCCTGGGTCTCTGCCTCTCTCTGTGTCTCTCATGGATAAATACATAAAATCTGAAAGAAAGAGAAAGAAGAAAGAAAGAGAAAGAAAAGAAAAGAAAAGAAAAGAAAAGAAAAGAAAAAAAAAGAAAGAAAAGAAAAAAGGTAGAGGAAAGAATTCTTCTACCTGAAAGGGTCGAGGGACAGCTATGGCTGCAGAAGCCCTCAGACCAGCCGCTTGGGCAGATAGGACCCTGCTCAAACGTCGCCTTCCCAGGGAGAAAGGAGCCAGGCCCACTTTCCAGCCTCTGTCAGTTTGTCCTACCACACTGAGGCAGTTGGGCTTGTGGTTTTTGTTTCTGTTGTTTTACTCTTTTACAAAATTTGCAAAATTAAGTGAAAAAGAGCACTGGAATTTTATCTTTTTTTTCCCCTCTCTTGGATTCTAGCCTCCCTAGCAGCAGTCAAGCAGCCCTAACCTTTTTCTTGAAGTAAAAAAAAGTTCTAGAGACACGACTGTTTCCCAAAACATAATATTAAAAATCTTTCGCGACATTAAAAATTGATTAAAAATCAATCTTTTGTTTCCAAAAAACAAGGAAGAAAGCAAGGCAGTAAGGCTCAACCATTTTTGTGAGCTGATTGCAGAAGTAAAACTTTTATTTCCTGCATGTTTACACAACGCGGAAAGGAAGAATATTATGTTCTTGGCGTTCAGTAAGTGAAATAGTAAGAGATGAACATATGGTAAAAATGTGGCATGGTTAAATAGCAAAATTAAACATTTTTCAGATCCTTTGACTTAATAGTTACTCTTCTAGAGATGTATCCTAACAGAGTCACTGGAAAAGTACAAAAAGATATGAAACAAGGCTGTACACAAGTGGTGTTTACAATAAAGAAACATTAGAAACTTCTGATATGAACCACATCAACCATGATGCCAGCAACTTCTCCATCCTCTTCTAACAGAACCCATCCTGCTCACAGTCTTTTGCTGTGACCTAGACTATTCCTTGAGCAAAGGGTGGACACCGAATGGATGAGGAATGGGGACCTGAATCATAGGCTGGGCAATAACTGAGACTTAGCCCAACCCCCAAAGTCCTGGTCCAGAGGGGTTGATACTAATTAGGCCAGTTAGACATTCTCCTTTTACAAATTAACAGAAAAATACAGAACTAGCCATTGGAATCGACATATATATTTTTCTTTAGAAATAAATTATAGAGTTATATATTAAGATGTCAGGCAATAAAATGGTTGCTTACAAATATGCCTTATATAAGTACAGAAGTTATGTTCATAAGAAAATATTAACGACACTGTTGTTTTATCCATTAATGTCTCAACCATTTACCAGTTAAATTAGTTACAGTAGGTGGTCAACATCTTCTTTCATTGACAGCATGGGAAATGAGTGTTGATAATAAAGTCTTATAGTCACAAAGTTAAATATCTTGGATTTTAAAGCTCACTAGAATTGGCCTCTGTGGGATATGAATATTGGCTCTGTTACCAAAATCAGAGACTGGATTTCTAATGAATAGGTTTTCTTTACACAGGTAATATAGATTTTAAAGAAACCACATGGGCTCATTAAAGGTTAATATAAATGTGAAATTACTACCCTGAAGTTCCATTAGCCACTCTGTTGATTTTTAAATAAATCAGCTTGTCAAATAAAGCTCTATATAATATTTTCCTCATGTGCTTCAGTCACCTTCTCCTGAATGGACAAACGCCAGGCAGTCAGTATGTTTTACACATTTAAAAATAGGTAAGATAAACACCGCATTACCATAATTTTAGGCAAATGGAGAACAACCTGCCAATAAACGTTACAAAATTATTTCACCCATATCCATACTGGAACTTCCAAGGCCTTCCATGAAGTACTGGGACCCTCCCAACCCTGCGCCCGCTCGGATATTCTATAGAGAGACCTTTCCCTGAACTAGAAGACCTTCCGGCGTCACCTCTCCACGGTTGTCTCTTATGATGCCAACCATAACACCTGCTCCATTTATTGTTCACATATCAAAATGTCAGAAATGTGCATCCACTGTTAATCAGCTGCATCCAATTTCTGCCCTTCAGGATATAACCTCTCTATTCTTTAATTCTTATCAAAAGCACAGTTGTAAGAAATGCTATTCATCAAAGCACAGTTGTGAGGAATGCTATTCATCAAACATTTCCTGGAGAACTGGAAGGCTGTTCAGTCCTCTAGGCATGTTATATTTATTTTTCCCCCTTAGACTTTCTCCTTGGATGAAATGAAACCATCAATGTCCATATTTAAAACAAGGAGAGTCCCTTTCCTCACCAGAATTTGGTATTATGCTCTTCATCTGTGTAGCGGATAATCTAAGAAAGAGCCACGTATCCTTCATTGGTTGAGGATGACGTGGTGTTTCCTTCTTGAGGACCCATGAGAGGTATTTCCGTTGGGCCACGACTGCTTTACTTCTGTCTTACAAATACTCAAAAGGTTGTTCATTAGCCACGTTTCCCCCACCCCACCCCCACCACTCCTTACAAGCTCAGAATCAGATTTGTAGACCACACCCAGTTATAGTCATGTGTTGGCTCTACACCTGGTTTGATTTTTATTTCTCACCTTAAATTTCTCATTGCTCTCATTTCATCCAGGAGACAAGGAAGGAAGGAGGGAGAAAGAGAAGTTGAGAAACTGGGGGCACCTGGGTGGCTCAGGTCATGATCTCCGGGTCCTGGGATGGAGCCCCGCACCAGGCTTCCTGCTCGGTGAGGAGTCTGCTTCTCTCTCTCCTCCCTGCTCCTGCTCTCTCTCTCGCTATCTCTGTCTCTCTTTCTCTCAAATCTAAATAAAAAATTAAAACAGAGAGAGAAAGAGAAACTGGAAGTTCGGATTAACTCATGCTATTTCTCAGTTCCTGTCACATGCAAATGTAAGGGTAATGTCTACCTTCTAAATACGAAGATCACTTTCAAGGTATTTGTACCAAGAGAGCCTCAGTGCCAAGAGAGAGGGCAAAAAGTTGCTATTTCCTTTTATCTTGTCCATGTAATTTCATCAGATGATTTCAACAGATATCCATTCCATTTACTTCAAGGCCCTGAGAGGTGGAGGATTATATGGGCACCATGAACTGGAAACCAGAAAGTCCTCAGGCTCCTACGTAGCCTGGTACCACCTTCATTTCTTCAGAACTTCGACTTACACGTGGCAGCCTTTCATTTGAGATCTGTTCATATCTCTACCTTTAAATAAATCATCAGAAACGAGACTCTCCTGGGCTCTGAATGTCGTTCTAAACTGGGCTACGCTGGTCAGGCCACACCTGGGAGTGACATTCCTGGATCATGTAACCAGCTTTTACCTAACTTGCTGGAACAAAGGTCATGGGCATTAAAACATGACTGCCTAGAAGAGCCTTTGGGCAAGACAGCTCCTTTAGAGGGAATGCAAACAACATCTAGAATATCATGAAAGAGTTAGATAAGAGGGTTCTCTCCTCCCTTTAACACCTACTAAAATTTGGGCCACCCTTCAAAGCTAGTATCATTTCCCAGATCTTTTGTTTTTTTTTAATTTTTATTTATTTTTGATAGTCACACAGAGAGAGAGGCAGAGACACAGGCAGAGGGAGAAGCAGGCTCCATGCACCGGGAGCCCGACGTGGGATTCGATCCCGGGTCTCCAGGATTGGGCCCCGGGCCAAAGGCAGGCGCTAAACTGCTGCGCCACCCAGGGACCCCTTCCCAGATCTTTTGTGAAGATTTGCCTGTGTATCTGTCTCAGCCTTTCCTGGCCTCACAACCATTGATACTTACCACATTATGTATTATAATGTAATTTTATGATCTTAGATCATCACCTGTATGGAAAGATCTGACAGGGCAGGAACTGCATCTTATCCATGTCGATACCCGCCCCCTCCCACTTCCCCCCCCCCCCCCCCAGGGTTTGGTATGGTTCCTCTACACGGTACTGTCAGTATTTGTTCTTGGCAACACAGAAGTGGATACGGTCAGCCTTCCTATTAACCCCCCCACAGAAGTTAATAGTCCTACCAGCAAGACCCTGAAACACACCAAAAATCCTGGGTTTTTTTGGTAATACTTTCCTACCACAGATATTTCTCTGATATTTAGGGGGAATCTCAGAATTATTTTTAAATTGAATAAAAATCAACCAATCACAAGGAAGAAAGAAGTAGGCTTCCTGCCTCTTTCCTAGGCTCTTAATCCTCCTCCCACTGCCCTTTACTCCCTTAGAGTGTCCAGGAAAATCTCTGGTGACTGCAAAGTCTAGACATGCCCTTTGCCTGTGTGTATAAAGGATGCCCTTTGGAGCCAATCGATGTGGCCACAGCCTGTCAGTCCTGACTGGGGCACTTTTGACTCTCCACCAGGATGGATTTCCTGTCTGGCTGACACCCTTGGTGTACAGATTCTTATCATTAGGTCAACACAGACAGGCTCCCTATGGGACGGCCTTTTTCCTGGTAGTGTATTTCCTACCCATTCTTGCTTTGTCAGTTTGATGTGTGAAATATTTTTTAATCCACTCAGACTTGGTCCTAGTCAGAGTTCTCTATTGGCTGTCAAAGAGACAGATATGGCCAAAAGTTGTACTTCCAAGAAAAGTCTAAATTCAACTCAAATATAGGATAAGGTTTACTGCAGGGATCATGAATTGACTAAAGGATAGAGCTTAGACCCGTGTCCTTTGGTCTCCAGTGTTCTCTCTCCTGTGTGTCATTGAATTTGAATGCTTTCAGATAGAGCATGTGCTCTTCAATTTACCATGGCCCCAATACTCCCTATCACTGGCCCTGGCACACATTTTTCACACTCAGCAATTACTACCATTCCCAGTGGCCAGCTATGCTGGATCTTCCTTGGCTCTGAAGACCCAGCCTGACTCCAAGGGCCCACACAGAGCCTTGAGCCCACTCCGTGTGGGCCCCTGGAGTCAGGCTGGGTCTTCAGAGCCAAGGACTGAAGGACTGAAGGACTTGAAGCCAAGACTTCAAGACTTCAGATACTGAGCCACCCAAGTGTCCCCCCAACAGTTTTCTTTCTTTCTTTTTTTTTTTTTTTTTTTAATTTATGATAGTCACACAGAGAGAGAGAGGCAGAGACACAGGCAGAGGGAGAAGCAGGCTCCATGCACCGGGAGCCCGACGTGGGACTCGATCCCGGGTCTCCAGGATCGTGCCCTGAGCCAAAGGCAGGCGCCAAACTGCTGCGCCACCCAGGGATCCGCCCCCAACAGTTTTCAACAAATGATTTCAGAGGCCATTGATGAGCATTGCCTGGATTTATTATTTCATTAGAGGTTGCAATATCATTTACTCCTTCCTCATTTATTAGCTAGCATGTGTTTTTGAAAGAGGAACCCTCCCTCATCATCTGGTGGTTACCCTGAAGTACAAGGGTTTTGTTTTGTTTTGTTTTGTTTTGTTTTCCAGTGGAGGCAGGATGTTTGCCTTTTATAAACTAGTTTTCAGGATAATGAGCATCCTCCAAAGATGGCCAAGGAATATTTTAGATTTTAATCTCTGTGCCCTTATTAATACTTTAGCATATTTTCTGTATCTCAAGTCATTACAGTGTGTTTTTGTGCAAAATGTTCCACTTTTGGGGCACCTGGGTGGCTTAGTGGTTGAGCATCGGCCTTTGGCTCAGGTCATGACCCCGGGGTCCTGGGATCGAGTTCTGCATCAGGCTCCCCGCAGGGAGCCTGCTTCTCCCTCTGCCTGTATCTCTGCCTCAGATAAAATAAATAAAATCTTTAAAAAAAATAAGTTCCACTTTTGTCCACAGGAGCTGCCTTGGTTCTTAGAGATGAATGACCCACAATCACATAAGCATTTACTTTCCCATATGTCTAAGAGCTACTTTCCAGAACTTACAAAATGACTTGTTATGAATTGCTTAATCTAGTATTTGTAGACCAAAATCTGTGTGCTCCTAGAGTGTGAGAGGGCTCTGCTTTCCTCTTGAATGACGATGGTTGGAGTCAGCTCCAGCTGGGAGGAGGAACTTCTCTTCCGTGTGTCACTGGTATTGTAGGGCTCACAGTTTTCAGGTGTGGCTATTCCTGTGTGGCCACTATGACTTTTATTCTACAAGACTGAGGTTGGGCAATATCACATACCTACTACTCGACAAGTAGCCCTCCTGGAAAGATGATCTGTGCATCTTGCTGAGCCCTCATTAAAGGGGAAGTAAATGAATAAACAAGAACAGCAGCAATCACGACGACAAAATGCCAGAGATAAAGACACAGGAGAGAAAGACGAGGCAGATGTGGAAGGGAAGCCCCAGGTGACAAGCATGTTCCAGCTGAGATTAGTGCAGGAGAATGAGAAATGACAGAAAATGACACATTTCTTAATGTTTGAACATATTTTTAAAAGATTTTTATTTATAAATTTGACAGAGAGAGAGAGAGCATAAGTGGGGAACAGCAGACAGAGGGAGAGGGAGAAGCAGGCTCCCCGATGAGCAGGGAGCCTGATGTGGGGCTCGATCCCAGGACCCCGGGATCATGACCTGAGCCACCCAGGTGGCCCTGTTTGAACACACTGGGAGAGCCCTAGTGTGTCGTGAGGAAGTTTGAAGATGAATGAGCGATAAATAGGTATATGGAAAACTAAGCAAAGTTGTTTGGTTCTGTGTTTTTAGGTACTAAATAACTCTAGAAAAAAAGTCATTACAGAATGGAAATTGGGGTGCCTGGGGGCTTAGCGGTTGAACGTCTGCCTTTGGCTTAGGGTGTGATCCCGGGGTCCTGGGATCGAGTCCCGCATCGGGTTCCCTGCAGGGAGCCCGCTTCTCCCTCTGCCTGTGTCTCTGCCTCTCTCTCTGTGTGTCTCATGAATAAATAAATAAAATATTTTTAAAATGGGAATCATAACATATTACCTGGCTCTGCTGTGAATAAAATTGGTATAGTCATAGTCATGTAAATCCTCTATAAATAACCGAAATTATGAATGTACCTATATTGAGAGGAATGAGAGGAGGTAGTGTGTGTGTACATATGGGAGTTGAGCTTTCATCTTCCGTAGTAAGAAGTCCTGAGATAATATATAAAACTCAAAAACTTCAGAAGTAGTATGAATTACCTTATTTAGAAGGTAATTGGAGGTAAATGTGGGAAGAAACGGCTAAAAAAGTTGAAGGTGGTTGTTCCTGAGAAGTGGGAATCTAAAGTGTGAGGTGGGGTGAGGGACTTTTATTTTCATTTCTCTTTGACATTTCAAATTATGTAACTGTGTACATTTTAAATTAAGATATTTTTCCCTAAAATCTTGTTACATTTCGGGGAACCTGGTTGGGTCAGTTGGTTGAGGGTCTGACTTCGGTTCAGGTCATGATCCCGGGGCCCTGGGATCGAGCCCCCACATTGGCCTCCCCACTTAGGGGGGAGCCTGCTTGTCCCTCTTCCTCTGCCCCTCCCCCCATGCTCTCTCTCTCTCAAATACATAAATCGAATCTTAAAATACACACACACACACACACACACACACACACTTGGGGCACCTGGGTGGCTCAGTCGATTAAGTATCTGCCTTCAGCTCAGGTCATGATCCCGAGGTCCTGGGATGGAGCCCTGGTGCCGGCTCCCTGCTCCAGGGGCAACCTGCTTCTCCCTCTCTCTGCCCCTCCCCGTGCTCATGGTCTCTCTTTCTCAATCACACTCTCTCTCTCTCAAATAAATAATAATAATGAAAAGAAGAAAGAGAAAGAAAGAAAGAGAGAGAGAGAGGAAGGAAGGAAGGAAGGAAGGAAGGAAGGAAGGAAGGAAGGAAGGAAGGAAGGAAGGAAGGAAGGAAGGAAGGAAGGAAAGAAGGAAGGGAGGGAGGGAAAGGAAAAGAAAAGAAAGAAAAGAAAAGAAGAAAAGAAAAGAAAAAGAAAGGAAAGGAAAGCAGGCCCCCCACAAGGAGCCCCATGTGGGACTCAGGCCCTGAGCCAAAGGGAGCAGCTCAACGGCTGAGCCACCCAGGCGTCCCAGAACCTGTTTTCTCTCACCTGTAAGGGGGAGGGTGAGCTGGTGGGGAGAGGAGCTACCAAGCAGCATCTAGGGTCTCTCCCTCTACTTTCTCCCCCGTAATCTTTGATTCCAACAAATGACAATTTTGCAATCCTATGCCAAGTTCTATGCACAGATAGCTTTGGGGGCTAGGTCTCCCTGCCTCTCACTTGGCCCCTCTTCCACTTGCTCACCTCCCAAAAAAATTCTGCAGCTACAACTGCCAGCCTTCTTTTTTTTTTTTTTTTTTACTCAAGGTGTAACATTTGTAATATTTTACTTTGGTTGTTATTTATGTAATCTGTGTATTGTTTCCATTTTTATTGTAATTCTGTTTCTCTCGGGTTAAAAGCACCCAGTTCTCCTTCTCTCCAAAGGAGTGTGATAAATATAGGTCCTCTGCCTCATCGGAGCCAGTTCTTTTTTTTTCTTTTTTCTTTTCTTTTTTTTTTTTTTTTAAGATTTTATGTATTTATTAGAGAGAGAGAGAGAGTGTGTGTGTGTGTGCACGAGAGAGAACATGAGGCCAGGGAGGGGCAAAGGGAAAGGGAGAAGCAGACTCCCCAGTGAGCAGGGAGCCCAATACTGGGCTCCATCCCAAGAACATGAGCTCATGTCCTGAGCCAAAGGCAGGTGCTTAACCAACTGAGCCACTCAGACGCCCTCAAGAGCCAGGTCTAAGGTAGCAATTTACAAAGAGACATGTGCACATCTCAGGGGTACACATGGTGATCTTCGGGGTGTGGGAAGAAGATACTGGGGCTTCTATTCATACACTTGCTTGTGATTTTTGTATGTTTTCTAATGTAGGTAAAGTAAACTTCAAACAAAAAAATTTACATTTTGGGGGGGAGTGCATCCTCAAACTATTTAACATTGATGAACTGCGTGATCTAAGATATTTGAGAATTATGTTCTAGGGCAACACTGTCCAGTAGAAATGTGAACCACACATGTGAGCTCCGTGTGTAACTTTAGGCATTCCATAGTCACTTATTTTATTTATTTTATTTTATTTTATTTTATTTATTTTTAAAAGATTTTATTTATTTATTCATGAGAGACAGAGAGAGAGAGGCAGAGACACAGGCAGAGGGAGAAGCAGGCTCCATACATGGAGCCCGACGTGGGACTCAATCCTGGGACTCCAGGACTATACCCTGGGCCAAAGGCAGATGCTTAACTGCTGAGCCATCCAGGGATTCCCAATAGCCACAATTTTAAAAAGCAAAAGTGTTTTACTTTTTAAATAAAAATATATTTATGTAAAATGTATGCATGTAAAACATGTATAAATATATTTTATTTAACATATTATGTCCAAAATATTCTCATTTCAACAGATGACAGATATGAACATTCTTAATACAAATTGTTACTTTTTTTTTTCTTATGGTGTCTTGGAAATCTGGCATGTAGTCTATACTGACAGCTCATCTGAATTTGAACTGGCCTAATGCTCAGTAGTACATGTGGCTCCGGGCCAGCGCATTAGACGGCTCAACTCAAGGGCATCTGACGGGACTCTGAGACCTGCTTCTAAGCGGGGACCTCCTGCGGGTGGGGCAGGAGTGCACCTGCTTCAGCTCTGCAGCACCTCCAAGGCTGGAAGGAAAAGAACTAGTTTATGGAGGAACTACTCTGCACGTCAGCCTGGTTCCTTCCATCCCATTCCATATTCCGTATTTGAGACAGAGATGGTTACACCATATGAGGTGAAGAAACAGGGACTTGGATCATGGAACTCGTAATCCTTCATCCAAAACACCCAGTGTTCCTTCATCCAAAGCCCTGGACTGCACATTCTTCTGAATGGCACCCCATTCCTTCCCCTGAAGCTACCAGACTGATTGCACCCACCGTCGGGTAAGGCGCTTACCTCCTGAGAGCGCCTTCATAGAGCCAGTGAGCAGAATCGACAGCAGGACCCCAGGGCAGTCAGGATGCCCCCCGTCACCCCTTAAGGATCAAAACATGAACATTATACCACAGGCCATTCTCCTGCCCTCTTAGACTCTCCAACTGTTCACTGTCAGATTTCCTAGCGCAGTACTTCCCGGGTTGGGCCTCCCTTATGCGAAGTCAATCTGCAGTAGATTAATTAAACACTGTATTGATTTTCTATTCTCTGGGGTATTTCTAAAAGGGTTATACTCTTGAAACCCCTTCTCCCAGTTAGTAGAACATTTCCCTTTCGGAAATGAGATCCTTGGAACTGTATCACCGTCCGGCCACCCACCCCTGCCGGGACATCACCCCCGCCTCCCCATCTCTTGGCATAAAAGCTAACTTCTTGCCTTTCCCAAAAGACCGTTTGTGGCAAGAAAAGGGGGAGGGAGACCTGCTGGTTTTCAGGTCATGTTGATTTAACACTTCATGATTTATGCATCCTGTCTGTCTTGCTTGTAGATTTTCATTTTTGCATCTTGCTAAATACCTTGCAGGGGTGTTGTTCCTCTTAATTAGTTAATGTTTGTAAGGCACGTTACAGATGAAAGTGCTGTGTCAGTGCTAAATATGAACACTCGGTATCCTCAAGCTGTCCTTTGTCTGCACAGGGGTTTTGGGAATCAGACAAATCATGAGAGATTTGCATTGGAAAAAGGCTCGGGTGTTCTGTCCTGAACTGTAGATTCTTCAACCATACATACTGGGGAACCAAGAGTGGCAATAAACACAGGCCTACTTGCGTTCACACTGTTGTCTGACCCCAATATAACAGCGCTTTCCCCACTTAGTCAAAGTGCTATGATGGTGGGGAGTGAGTGAGAAAAGAACCTGCCTCGTGAATTGTGCTGCCTTAGAGGCAGACCCTCCACCTTCTTGGTACATACCAAGCAATAAGTCATTTTTTGGTTCAGTGAGTGGGTGACTGAAACAATTTAGCTGCATCTCCAATGTGTCTGAGATGGAAAGAAGATTCACTTAAAATTACAGCATATTAAATTAAGTGTTGAGTAACGTTTCACCAAGAAAGAAATTTTTAAATACCAGTTTCATTGGCGTTTGCGAACACAGTCACTAAAACTGACGTTATCACATTTCTAAACGTGTAAAGAATCCTGTTCGGCGTCCTCATTAAGGTATTGATTTCAGTGGCCCATCTTTGAACACAAATTTAAAAATGTGTTCTTTAAGAAGGCCCAGCGGCCTTCCATTCTTTATTGCTTTCTAATCCTCACCCTTTAAGCCAGATTTGTATTTTAGAATAAGAGAACTGCTGGAGATGGAACCGAGAAAGTTGCAAGCTTGTATTTTAACAGCAAGGGTTTATGAAAAATGTGCTTGGGGGGGGTAATCAATCATTTTCTATAAACAAAAAATAAAATGTAAACTCACAGCCTAAAACACACTTTAGATTCCCCCTCACATCCACAAAATAGCTGTTACCTGCAAATAATTTACAGTCATGTTAATAAATATTATTTTTGCTGATCCAGATTTCATGCTAGGACTATATAGCAAATTACCCTTCAGTTCAATTGCTTTTCAATGTAAGAAAATCTTAGATTTATTTTTAATAACCCAAATTCCTAAATGCTCCAACAGGATCCTCCGTCAATGTAAATTTACATAATTCATCTTCTTCCACTCAACTTGTTTTTCTATAATTAGTGCAGCTGTCACCAGGGAGCCACATTCTTGTGGGCAGGTAGCTATGGGTACAGCAGGCAGGCTTCAGTCAAAGATTTCCTTTTAAACCATCCATCAGTTTTTTCCTTCATTTCAAATAAATCTGGTTCTTTAGAAAAGAATTCATTTCTTACCTAGCAGATTGCCCTGTTCAAATTTTGACTATTATTGCGTAACTTACAATTCCTTCTCCGGGTTCACTTAGCCCAGAAGATATAAACAAATGTCTGAAGAATTTCTTGATCAGGTCAACCGCTAGCCTGCATAGATGATTTTTCTCTTTATAGCTGCCATATTTTTATCAAGACAGATCCTCACTTCATAATGTAGTTATGATGCTGTGAAAAGCACAGCCACGCCACATTAAAAGTACAATGGTAAAAAAATAAACAAATAAATAAAATTTTAAAAAGTACAATGGTAAAGCAAGCTTCAGAATAGTACAATAAATATCTACCTTTCTATCTTTCTCGTATATATAGTCTTTAAACTGCTTTTCTCTTTAGTTTTAGGGCTATATATTTAGCCTTTGCTATTGTCTGTTCTTTCATTGCTTCATTTGTAATACTTTTTTTTTAAAGATTTTATTTATTTATTTATGAGAGAGAGAGAGGCAGAGACACAGGCAGAGGGAGAAGCAGGCTCCCTGCAGGGAGCCCGACGTGGGACTCGATCTCAGGTCTCCAGGATCACACCCTGGGCTGAAGGCAGCACCAAACCGCTGAGCCACCTGAGCTGCCCTGTAATACTTATTTTAAGGACTGAGTAGCCAATGCTTAAGTTCTCTAAATCTTCACTATAAAAAGAATTTCCCAGGGCCTCTGGGTGGCTCAGTTGGTTAAGCATCCAACCCTTGATTTTGGCTCAGGTCCTGATCTCAGGTTTTTTTAATTTATTTATTTTTATTTTTTTATTTTTTCTGATCTCAGGGTTGTGAGATGGAGCCAGTGTCCGGCCCCGTGCTGAGCATGGAGTCTGCTTAGGATTCTCTCTCTCTCCTTCTCCCTCTGCTTCTCCCTACCCTCACTCTCGCTCCCTCTCTCTCTTAAAAAAAAAAAAAAAAAAGTTACTGAGATGTTATAAGAAAAAAATAATAATTTCCCTTAAAATAAAAAGTGGATGAGTAAAAAGCTAGTATGGATAACATTTAGTGAGTGCTTAGTGTATACTAGGTGCCGCGGAGTAAATGAAGAAGTATATATGTGCCACAATGCTTAGGTTGTAATAAGATACTCATTAAATATAGATCATGGGTTTCCAACTTAGATGGGGAGGGGGAAGCAGATCACCTACGTTAAAAAAAAAAAATCCTGGGGGGGCAGCCTGGGTGGCTCAGCGGTTTAGTGCTGCCTTCAGCCCAGGGTATGATCCTGGAGACCCAGGATCGAGTCCCACGTTGGGCTCCCTGCAGGGAGCCTGCTTCTCCCTCTGCCTGTGTCTCTGCCTCTCTCTCTCTCTCCTCTCTGTGTTTCTCACGAATGAGTAAATAAAATCTTTTTTAAAAAAATCCTGGGGTACTGGGGGGCTCAGTAGGTTAAGCATCTGCCTTCGGCCCAGGTCATGACCCCAGGATCCTGGGGTCGAGCCCCACATTGGGCTCCCTGCTCAGTGGGGAGCCTGCTTCCCCCTCTCCTGCCTCTCCCCCTGATTGTGCTCTCTCCCTCTCTGTCAAATAAATAAATAAAATCTTAAAAGACAAATCCCACCATTACAAGACTGTTGACGTGGGTCAAAGTGACAGTAAAGATTCCGCCGGAGAGTACCTTATGTGTCTGTGTCTTCTGAACGGCTTAGGCCGCAGATTTCCAGTTAGGGAGCTCCTCGCAGGAAGGAGGCGCTAGGCCCTCGGCGCAGGGGCAGCCCCGGAGCGAAAGGCCGAGTGTGTCTGAGTGTGCAAGGGACGACGTGGAGAAGGCCAAGGCAGCAGTGGGCCCGGAGGGAGACGCACGAGGGGGAGAGCAAAGCGCCAGAGCCAAGGGGAGGCCGCGACGGGGCAGCGGCCCAGCCCTACTGCGTTAGGAGGACACCGGCCGGGCCAGAAGCCTGGGAGCCCGGGAGCCCGGGAGCCGGGCCGGGGCCGGGACGCGCAGGCGGCAGATCCCGGGTAGCGCGGAGAGGCGGGAGCCTGAGGCCTCAAGGGGGCACGGAGGAGAGCGAGCGAAAGAAGGAGCTGGAAGTCCAGCTGCGGGACAGAGCAGCTGCAGCCGCCGACCCTCTGCTCGTCAGGTCACGGCGTCCCACCTGGGCTGTCGCAGTCTGCAACATATGCTGCCGTCCCTCCCAGGGCCAGTCCAGGGCCTCCCGTGTGATGTGACTCAATCTCAAAGCACTCCTGGAGGCCGCTGGCGGGCCACCAGCTGATCTATCGGCCTCCTCCATAGGCGCCCAGCGGCCTGGCCTTGCCCAGCCTCCCCTGCTTCAGGCCAGAGGACGGAGTTCGAGCCCACGTGAGGGGAGCCCAAGCGAGGCAAGCGACCGCAGGCCCTGGGCATCACGCCTCCCACGAATACACCTCCCAGCCTTCCCCCTTCCTGGGGCGGGCCGATGCAGAGCCACCACCAGCCGGGGGCCCTGAGCGTCAGTGGGACACACAGAACCCCATCCTTCCAGCTCCAGACCCGGAGCACCTGCCCTGGCCTAGTCAGAGAGGGAGGAAGACCCTTCCCTTACCTCACGAGTCTAACTGTTAGAGCTGCGTAGCCCGCCTTTAAGTGATGATACTCAGGGAGGCCACGGATTCGCCAAGGCCCCCCAAGGACTGTCACAGAGAGAATGGCCCAGAGCGTCGCCCTCATGTGTGCTGTGTGTATGACCACCCATGCATACACACAGAGGCTGTTTCCACGGTAACACGAGGTCTACTAGTCTGCTTGTCTGTCCTTATTTGGAACATAGAAGATCTTTCCCCACGTAGATGGTGTCAGAAATGGCAGTTGGGTCCTCACACCTACACTTGTTTGACCTACGATACCAAAAGCAATAATTCAATACGGTCCACCATCATTTATAACATCTCTGTCTGCTGTCAGAGGGTGAAGAAAACAGGAAATTGAGAAGGGGAAATCAGACGTGGTTTCTGTTAAACTCACATTAATAGAAAAGGACTTGGTAATGTTACTCCAGGTTTTAAAAGGAGACAGATGCTCCTTAAGTCCCAAAGGTCCAAGAAGCACGCAAGCAGGGAGAGTAGGACTCTTAATTGTAGACCTGGACACGTAGCCACGGGATATTTAATCCTCACGGATGCAGGATGTCTGATTTTTTTTAGAAAAAAGAATTTAGAAGTGACCTGAAACAACACAAACCAAAACCAAAGACACAGCAAACAAAGGCAAGGCCATTGCAATTCTTTTCTGCCCTCCTCCAGCCCCGAAAATGCCTGTTTCCCCCACCCGTCTCAGCAGCCGAGGTGGGATGTGGGGTACGAATGACGTTATGCATGTGGTAAGGGTGGAGGGTGAGGAGAGAAAAGGGGGTTCCTGCTATCATAGAGAGCAACCATGTGAGAACACCCCCGGGCCTGTGGCTGAGACCCTGCAATGTGAAGCTTCTAGGGCCAGGATTCCAAACTGGAGGTGCAAGGCCTCTCTTCTCATGCCCACATCCCAACTCTCTGAAATCCTGTTTTGAGCGGCCGGGAGTACAGCACTAATTAAATATTCTTCTGGGTTCTGCAAATATAGGCTTAGAAGAGCTTTGGAAGTGCACCCTCTCCACCCTCTGGCTCACAGCGAGCACCTAAGGTACTTCCAGTGGGCTCAGGGTGAAGACAAAGGACACAGCTTTGGGGAATCATTGTGCTGGACAGAAAAAAAAAAAAATGTGTTCTCTAGGTCATCATTTCTTCTCCCCTGAGAAGAACTCAAGTCTTCCTCCGTGGGCCAACGAGAAGAAACAGCCTGTCCTATTTACCTCGAAGTCCTACCTCGAAGTCCTTCCAGCTGAGATCTTCCATCAGGCGGGAGGAAGGAGGGGAAATTTGGGTCCAGATTTCCAGAAAAATATTTCCCAGATTTGCCACCCACGTTAGACTTGACTCCCAATAGCTTTTGAGTATTTCTGAGAATCAAACCCAACTGCAAAGCATGAAAGGTGCTGCTGCTGAGGATTTTCACTAGGATCCACCCGGTTAGGGCAATCGAGGCAATCTATAAACTAAAATCGTCCTCCCCTACATTCTTCCTATGAAAACAGAAAACCAGTAATCAACCGAATCAGTCTATGCTTTGCAGTCTCCTCAGTATTTCAGGAGGCCCCTTTGCCCAGATTTCCACTTATTACCTGAGAAATTTAGGGCCTTCTCTAAAAGCTTCCGTTTACATCAGTGCTGGGGAATCCCACAAAACCCCAGAATGATTCACCTTCCCAACTGCAGCAACTCGTTTCTTTAGCCTAGGTCAGCATTCGGCGTGTGGGTGAAGGCCTTTTCCCAGCTCAGCTGCCCCGTCTTTATTAAAGCATAAAAACCATCTGCGTGGTCTCTTCGAAAGTCCCGGTTCCTTAGCCCTGACGCTGCAGGAGTGACGAGAGCCACCCTGCCACTCTGTCGTAGGGAAACCACGAGCCACCGGGAGCTTCCTCTTTCCCAAGTACAGAGCTAATGTTTGCTCACTCGCCCCCTTATTCATTCCCTTAAGGAAGATTTCTGGAGGGTCCGAGGGCCCAGCGCTGTTCCAGGTGCTAGGACTCCCGTGGTCCCTGGGGTTGGCGGGGCCCCTGTCCTCATGGAGCCCCCAGATTGGTGGAAGTGACAGGCCAGCAAGTACCTACTTGCAGGTCTTGAGTGATGCTGTGAAGGGAACAAACCAGGGCAGGGACAGAGAATAGTGGACGGGCGGCCAGACGGGGTGGCCCGAGCTTGTCCTCTCCGTAGAAGTGACACATGTGCCTCAAGGACGTAAGGTGCCCATCCTGGGGGGTGGGTATCTTGGGGACAGCGTGCGTTAAGGTCCCTGGGTGGCAGCAGGCCTGGGAGGAAGAAGACTGGTAAAAAAGAAGGGATGAGGGCGCCCAGGGGGGCTCAGCGGTTGAGCATCTGCCTTCGGCTCAGGGCGTGACCCCGGGGTCCCCGGATCGAGTCCCCCATCGGGATCCCAGCAGGGGGCCTGCTTCTCCCTCTGCCTGTGTCTCTGCCTCTCTCTCTGTGTGTCTCATGAATAATACATAAAATCTTGAAGGAAGGGAGGGAGGGAGGGAGGGAGGGAGGAAGGAAGGAAGGAAGGAAGGAAGGAAGGAAGGAAGGAAGGAAGGAAGGAAGGAAGGAAGGGGGGGAGGGAGTTGGCGTTTGGCTGGATGTCGGATCCCGAACCTGCCGAGACACTGAAGGCCCCGCGGCCACAGGCCTTAGGGTAGAGAGGGCAGCACGCCAGGTGCCAAGTCGCCCCTGGATGGAATGGAATAGGCAGGAGCCCCGAAGAAGTGGGACTTTCCTACTGGGCTGGGGGAGTAATAGGACGCAGTGGACTGAAGGAGCCAGAAGGCCGCCCCCCGCACCCCCCCCTCCCCCCCCCCCAGCCTGGACCATCAGGAGAACAGCATGAGACGGTGGCGGGGCGGAGGGGGGGGGGGGGAGTCAGAGGGGAAGGGACATGTGAGGAATCGGCTGGGACCATGGATGCTGGGGACCCAGGAGGGAGGGTCCCCGAGACACAGGACACAGAGCAGGAGGGAAGGGAGGCCTAGGCAGAGTCTGGCAGGGCTGAGAGCAAAGACGGGGAGTGGGCATGGAGCAGGCCTCCTTCCTGGAGCCACACGGTGGTTCTCAGCACCGATCACCGGCATGGGGGGGGACAAGAAGCCCCCAGATACGGGAAAGAAGCAGCCGCCGCGGCCACCTGGTGCATTAGAGGCCGGTGTGTTCCCGGGAATCAGCAGCACCCTGCACGGCCTGATCGAGGGTGTCCCGGCTGGGTGACGGAGGCTTGGGAGGAAGGGGTCCTGGGCGCTCTGTGAAGGGGGGACCTAAGCTGTGGAAGGATGGAGCATCCCCCCAGGGGCTGGTGGCCTGGAGCTGACCCGGATGCAGAGAGCGGATCGAGGCATTCAACAGACCCCCGAGACGGCCCTCGACTTGGCAGGACAGAATTTGGAGACCAGTGGATTCGTCGTGTGGAATTTCTCAGGAGACTGATACTTTACAGTTAACTTCATATAAATTCTTTCTGAGAAGAGGTCCCGAAGCCATAAGGACCTTGAGCAGGTTATTTCCTAAATCTCTCTTTTTTTTTTTTTTTCATCTGTGGAATGGGTGATAATAGTGCCTATTAATACAGGTAGTGGTTCTCAAAATTTAAACTGAGACCAGTCTGAGATGCTGGTCTGAAGTCCCACCTCCAGGATCTCAGGTTAGTAGCTCTAGGGGGGAAGCACGGCCAGAGGAGCCTTCGGATCCAATGCAAAATGGTTAGCATATGCCTGGCCCAGGCCACCCGTTAAAATCCATAATTTCCTTTCCGGGATGGACCCAACATCCAGGAAATTTAACTTCCTCTGGCATCACTGAAAATCAAACAGAAGGCCTCATAAGGTACGAGCTTTCCCCTCTATTTGACAAAACAAAAAGGAATCCTTTTAAGAATACTTTGCAAGTGGGTGGATATGGTACTTCCTAGTTACTCTTACTACCACGTTACATTGTGCAGATCATAAAGCGGCGTCAACAACACAACCAGTCTAAAAAAGTTGATGAAAAACCTGTGAAGGAGAAGGTGTGAGGTTGTTTGATGCAACTGACGGCGCATCGTACAGTTATTTTGGGCAATGAAGTAAATACCTGCCTGGAAGGGAGGCATGGTGGAAATTAATTTTCAACAGGACTAACAAGAAAATGCCTTTTCTTGGCAGATCGGTGCTCTCAACTGTTTACCTCCAGTACAAAAGTGTTGTGTTTTCAAAATATAGCAAGAGTCAAAAATTCTCCTGAAGTCATGTTTTTAGTGGACAATCTGAGCGTCCACAAACATTCACGGGTCAGAGGCACGATGCCAGGCGGTATTTGATACAGAAAGGTCCACAACTAAAGAATGTGGACAATGTCTTGGATTTGGTTTTCACTGAATTTCTCAGTATTTAAATGACTAAAGACCAGCCCTCGTTTTACTTTCAGCTAAAGATACCCTCCAGAGGGCGCCTGGGTGGCTCATTGGTTAAGTGGCTGCCTTGGGGTCAGGTGGTGATCCCAGAGTCCTGGGATCGAGCCCCACGTTGGGCTCCCCGCTCATGGGGGGTCCTGCTCCTCCTCTCCCTGGTCCCTGCTCGTGCTCTCTCTCACTATCTCTCTCAAATAAATAAATAAGGTCTTTAAAAAAAAAAAAAAAAAGATACCCTCCAGGTGGGGGGTGGGAGGGGGGATGCCCGGATAGCACGAAATATGCTATGACTAAGTTCTTGCTTGCTAGATCCCCATGCCTGGCCCATAGTGGGTGCCCACTTGTGTTGGATAAATATCCAAGTTCTAACCCCCAGAGGCAAAGCATTTTTATGAAGATTTGCCAGACTCCCAGATAACGTATTTGTGGTTTCCTCCAGAAGAGCAATTCAAATGTTGATTTCCCCATAGTTCTATAAAATCAAAATGCACAGGTGTAGCACCAGCGAAATTCTGGAACCTCTTGTTAACTGGCCTGTAGTGAATACACTTGCCTCTCCCAGAGGGCTGAGGTGTTGCTGACAGTGACCTCGATTACAGCAGCAGACTGGCCCCTGGTGGTGGTAAAGTGGATAGAGTCATCATCCGGAGACGTGGCTACACCGCGGTCTCCCAATGCCACATGTTTCAGACCTCACGACCTGGGGGACACCGATCATTTTTAATCGTCGGATCTATCCCCTACCTAAAGGGACAACACGCACACGGACTTTTCTTTTGAACCTAGGCCAACTTTTCCGAATGAAATTTATTCTTCGTATCACAAAAAATTCCTCGTAATAAAAAACAATTTAAAAATTAAAAAATAAAAAATAATTCCTCATAATGAGATCTTTCTAAATCCTGCAGGAGTGGCATAGTGCTAGACACGTCGTAACACCTCCAAAAATATCATTTAAAAATTTAAACTTAACGAATAATTCAGCAAAATATCGGGCCTTTGCCACAGTGATTTAGATTTCCTCATTAAATCATGGTTTCAAACTGGGTAAACTTCCGAACTGTTCACAAATGCACATCCTTTCGTGATCCTTAAATGTAAAAACCTGACTTTTCAGTAAAAACCTAGAGTGCCTAGAAGAAAATCTTGCTTAGGAAGAAAATGTTCTGTAAAAGGCCATGAAATGTGAGTTTGAATAGGTTCCTGTACTGAACTGCCTTTACCTGATTTTCCCCTAAATATGTTATGAATAATGTAAAAAGTCACCCAGTATAACCACCCACATTGCAGACAGTTTATATCATGTAAGTTTTAAATCTCGTTACGTGGCACTACCTCTAGACACCCAGTACTTACCTTTTATGGGAAGTTTAAAAACCAGCATCCAGTTTTTCAAGGATTTCATGAGAGCTTTTCAACTGGCTCTTTCTTTTTCCTTTTCTAACAGGTTTTCCTACATAATTAGAATTTGCTTCTGATCAGCTAAACTGTCAATGAAAAGCTAAAGCTTCCTCAAATCTCAAATCCATCTGGGATGGGTTTTAACTTTCAGACATCCTGTAAAAGATCACACCAAGCAATCACTTAACCCTTAGAAAAATTTTCATCTCATTTTCTTCAATAAAAACATTAAGAATAGTAGAGTAAAAATAGTGTTAATGCCAGTAAGGCACACATTGCTACATGAAGGTGAACTGGCTGCTGGAAATCACTCTCAGATTCTGAGCTGGATTCATTTTAATCATAAATTTCAGAGATGGGGGTGCCTGGGTGGCTCAGTCAGTTGAATTCGGTCATGAACCTCCGGAGTCATGGGATCAGCTCTGCCTTGGGCTCCCTGCTCAGTGGGGAGTCTGCTTCTCCCTCTTTCTCTGCCTGCTGCTTGCTCCCCTCCTCCCTGGCTTGTGCTCTGTCAAATAAATAAAATCTTAAAAAAAAAAAATTTCAGGGGCCCCTGGGTGGCTCAGTCCATTAAAGCGTCTGCCTCCGGCTCAGGTCATGATCCCAGGGTCCTGGAATTGAGCCCTGCATCAGGCTCCTTGCTCAGTGGAGAGCCTGCTTCTCCCTCCCACTCTGCTGCCCCCACTCCTTGTGCTAACATAAAATATGTTAAATATTTTTCTGTCAAATAAATAAAATCTTCAAAAAATAAATTTCAGAGATGAATTGTACAAAAAATCTAATCTAAGCAGAAGCATCTAACAAGTTCCTCTCCCATTCATATTTCTGGGCACAAAAGCCAAAACAAATATAAATATACCAAAATACATATGTATATATGAATTCTTATTGTATATAAATGAATTCCTAGTGTGTATGTATGAATTCGGAAAGCTTCGTGGAGTCTACCATAAATCTGAAAAATGTCTAGCATAAATTACATGCAAATGTCAAGTAAAACTCATACACATTTCATTGGTGAGGCTGATAAACTAGCAGGACTACGTACTATTTTATTGCATTTATTTGGCTCCTGCCATTGGACTACCTGTTGTAGCCATGAACAGTTATGTCCATTCCTCAGCTTGAATGTCAAGGCCAGAGATGGTTTTTTAGCACCATTCATAGTAAATTACAGTATATTCTGGAACAATAAACTATGGATACAAACTCCTCAGCCTATCTGGGCCTTAACCGGTTCCTTAAATGCTAGGGCAGAGGAAGGTAAATCTAGGAAGGGAAATACACCATCAATATACCAAACGACTCACCTTTGGGTGTTGTCTAGAAATTAAGATGAATTTTATTTTATTTTTTTAAGATTTATCCATTCATGAGACATAGCGAGAGGCAGAGACATAGGCAGAGAGAGAAGCAGGCTCCATGCAGGGAGCCCGATGTGGGACTCGATCCCAGGACCCCGGGATCATGACCTGAGCCAAAGTCAGATGCTCAACTGCTGAGCCACCCAGGTGCCCCTAAGCTGTTGTATTTTAAAGATTGGAGGTTGGCTTCACCTTTCAGGGAGAAACAGGTTGCCCTACTGACAACTATACAATTTCCTTAAAGCTTCAAACACCTCTTTGGATTGTTTTGGGATTTTACTGTCTCAAGGAAAACAATCAGATTTGTGATTTGATACAGGGGCTAGCCTTCGGCAATACTGCCTATAACTCCATTTTAAGCAAGAATTGAAATTAGGATAAAATAATAAGACGTAGGTGGTGCCGGGGTGGCTTAGTTGGTAGGGCATGTGACTCTTGACCTCGGGGTTGTAAGTCTGATCTCCATGTTGGGTGTAGAGATTACTTTTAAAATAAAATCTTAAAATAAGATACAGAAGATTAGTCTTTGGTGGTTTTAACATACAAGCCCTAGCACTCTAGCAAGTCCACTGAGAAAAAAAGAAAAGGCACTTCAGCTCTCATTCTCCTTGAGAAAGGAAGGAGGTTTGTAAGTGTGGGGTGCCAGGCTCACAGCTGTTATATAAAGACACCAGCTATATCTGAGAAAGGAGAAGTTCTGGAACTTTAGATCACTGTACAATCTAATTTAGGAATAATCTGTTGTGAATGTTTAAATTTGCTTGTTTTAAAACTAGTTAAAATGCTCTATGTTCAGCTTTTTACTCATTTGTTTTCCAACAGAAGAAAGGAACACATTGAAGGGCAAGTTTAAAAATACACTGAACAATATTTTCTAAGATTTTATTTATTTGGTGGAGAGAGAGAGAGAGAGAGAGAGAGAGAGCAAGGATGAAGAGTGGCAGAGGGAGAGGAAGAAGCAGACTCCCCACTGAGCAGGGAACCCGATGTGGGGCTCGATCCCAGGACCCGGGGACCATGACCTGAGGAAAGGCAGACGGTTAATGGACTGAGCCACCCGATGCTCCTGTGATACAGCATTTGTACTACCAGAATGCTGCTTTAAGTATAGCAAGATTCCATACTCAAAAATGTTACTGTCTTTCTTGAACATATTTTGATGCACTCTGTTCTTACACAAATTTCTGAAATGCTACAGATTGATAAACATGTTCCAGAGGTGCCTGCTTTTCCCTCTGTGTGTGTGCATGCTCTCTCTCAAATCAATCTTAATAAAAAAAATAAACTAAATCTTAAAAAAAAAGTTCCAAAGTTCCAGTCTTGATGAGTATTAAACATTTTATTTAAAGATTTTAAAGTAAAAAAAAAAAGGGTACACAAATACAGATTACATAATGATGACCAACGCAGTATTCTACAAGACAAAAATCAAAACAAAATTTTAAAAGTAAATGTACAGGTACTAAACAAGCATCATACCTGATATGCAATTCAGGCTGCATACACATAAAATGATCTGACCACGTACATGCTTAAACAAAATAAATTTTTTCTTAGAACACCAAAATTCCATTCTGTCAACTGCCTTATTCCCGTTGAGTAGTTTGAGGGAACTTCTTTATAATATAAAAGGAATTGGCATGGCACTTAAAAACTACAAAAAACAGAATGTAATTAAAAACATATTTGTAATGCAATTTTGTATAAAATATACATGGTAATCTTATTAGTTAAAAAAAATATTTTAAAAACAAGACAACCCTGAATAATGGTTAAAACCTCATCACAGAAAAATGCTCATTATTTGTAACATTATTGATAGAAAACAGATGGGATGGGGGGGAGAGATCTTTAACTTGGAAGTCATTCAAAATTTATTTAAAATTGTAGATAAGATGTAGTAACTCATCGCCTACCCCCTTCTCAAAACTTATCATAATATTCTAATATATAACTATAGGACAAAATCAAAGAATAGCTCAAAGAAAGTGTTTCTTAAAATAAGGTTCAAAGACCCAACAGAATTCTAAGGTGGGCCCAGCAATGTGCATTTTAAATAAAATGTCCCAGGTGATTGTTCCCCGTTTCTGAAATTTGAGAACTAATGCCCTAGGAAAACAGTACCAATTAAAGCAAGATCATAAATATATTTCTGATATGTCAGAATTTTCTATGAGTTTATGGTTTGAAGTGAATATTGCTTCTTGAAACAAGTTTCAGGTATTAAGAAAAACATATATACTTGTTACATAAGCATGGGAAGGTATATAAACTTTTGAGGTTTTCATTGCTTTCAGGTTTCGTTATTTCAAGGAAAAAAAATGAGTATTTGGCCAGAAACTTTAGAAAAATTACATTTCTAATAAAATGTAGCATCCAAAAAAATTTATTAAATGCCTATAAAATTTAAATCATTCTAAATTTAAGACTAGATAGCTTTCCTCCAAATTCAATTTTACTAAGATTGGACAAGTGTTAAGTAAACTTAGATGATTATGGTTACTTTTTACATCCCTTTTCATTAAAAAAATTATTCAAAATAAACAGATGCTATCACTGGCATCCCTTTAAATAATTGCTAAACACTAATATTAATAAAAAATAATCTGAAGAACTCTGCCCCTGAAATGTATTCCCCTCTGATTACATGTGTTATCTACTTAACAAAATCTTACTTAAGGAGCTAGAACATATACATATGTGTGTGTTCTTGATATTTATTCATGTTCACTTTATTTTTTAAAATTTCACTGAAGACTCCATAAACAAGAGTCCAAAAGTATGCATAATCTGGTTTTGGTGAAGAAAGGTTAAGACACTATTTGGAAGATAAATACTTTTTCTATATACTAAATTATAAGGGAAAAAAATAGAATACATTCTGTCTCCACTGGAAAATGGAATGTTTTTGCAAGTCTGATAACGAGCACTTCTTTATTATCTAAATCAAACCACAAAAATAACTGTGGGATTTCCTAATAAGAAATCTCGCCATTGCACTTTTCTGTATCTATTTTATATTTGTTTTTTTTTCCTTTCTATATACTGAGAAATGCCCCCATTCGACTGCATCCTGGGCTCTCTGATTACATTTATTAACATTCCAGTTAAAGTTCTGGCTAAAGGGTTATTAGCTCAGAAGCCAGAGCCCCTATATACTAAGAAATCAATCTCATTGGTTTTTCAAAAACAGCTAATGATTTGGAATCTAATGCTTAATAAAATGTGCCTGGTTTCTTCCCTCAAGGAGAATTTGTATTCTCTAATTCTAAGCAAGCAACATCTTTTATTACCAATTTAATGACTGTTGCCTTAAAAAAATCAATAATTTAATTATCCAAGGCAATACAATTTACAGCTGAATCTTTACACACAACTCAGAAAGTAATAGGGTAATATAATAAATTGCTGTATTTTTGAATTATTCTTTTATACCAAAATTAAACACTTCAAGGTGAAGTGAATGAAGAATGACAAAACTCACGGGAGGCTTATGACGTAATCCCACCAGGTGCCTTAATGCAACGGATACTCTGTTTAAAGCAGTGGTATTTCCTCTAAACAAAAAGGACAACTTCATTACTCATCAGCAGGCTGCTGGGTTACCAGTATAGCTAAGTGTTGACACGACTGTCTGGAATCTAGTTTCATTTTCTTTTTCATAGTTAGATGTAATAATTGACTCTAATAGCCAACAACAGAAGATATTGAGTGCTTTTTGTAGGTGAAAAATATAAAATGGTTCATTGTATCCAGGCTGGTAACAAGTTTATTCATGCATTAAATGGCAACACAAGCAAAATGCATAGTTGGAAAATGAAGATCAAACACATTCTTCTGCAGACATCAAAAGAGGATTGATGTACTCAAAACCTTCAAATTCAGACTGATCAATCTTCCTCACAATGTCGCTGTTGAGAGAAAAATAAATTACTTTTCATAATCTAGATTTCAACTTTTTAAAATAAGATTTTACCATTTAATTTACATAAATCATGGAGAAAAAAATCTCTAAGTATTTAGATTAATTCTAAAACATTTTCTAGAAAAATCAAGAGTACTGAAAATAAGACTAACGATCCCTCAATCAAGTTTAGAACTTTAGTTCTAAGTGCTCCAAAATTGAAGGCTAGGAATAAAAAAGTCATAAATTGTCACAATTCTAGTTAATCTTAACTTTTGACCTGAACAACATTCATACTTATAGGTGAATATATCCAAGTCTGAAGTAGCATGCAATACTAATTAGGAGTCACCTCCATAGGAAGATGGTGATGACAAGGCCCAGAAGGAGTTAACCAAAAGAAAAAGGCCATAGGGACAAGTACAGAGAAAGACCTGAAATAAGGAGAGGACCCCGCAGGGAGGTAATGGGTCACAGGGTGTAGAGATGTTAGCATTCCATTAGAATGGGCTCCTAATTTAATAGGCAGGAAATCTTAATACTTAAATGCACACACCAGACTGCAGAGCAGTTACACAAGATCCCAGTCCCCTCCTTCAAGGAGGAAGGTACCTCATACAAAGAAAAGCTCTCAGAGAAAGCACTACCTGCATACAGGGCAGCTAAGTCCTTATCTAACAACAGTTCTTAAAAAAATAAAATGGGGGACTTTTGGTTGGGAGAAATCCAGAATGCTAGCACTCATTGCATAAACACATACTGAACGAAATATGAAGGATGATGTTTGGTCTGAGAAAATGCGAGTAATTTATTTGAGGCCAAAGCATGGGAACAGAAGCATGTCAAATGGCAGATGATCTGGAAGCAAATGGCTAGCTCAAAGAAGCCAATGCTGTTTACACTAAGGAGCTTCACCTTGATTCATCAAAGGTCTGGCTGCATCTGAGGCAGCTCAGAAAGATGGAGAAGATTCCAACATGTAAAAATGATGGAGGCACACGGAGGAACGGCAGGACCCAAGGTAAGAGCAGCACACCACCGGGACATGGAGAGTCATGGAGACGGGTCAGAACACAGCATCTGTGTTAGAGCACGCTGAGAGAGGGCCCGGGAGTCAGGCAGGAGGAGGGGGTGGGAGGCCGCAATTGCTGGCCAAAGGGACAGATTTTATCTGCCAGGCGAGCAGGAGGTTCCTAGAAGCTTCCGACAAGGGGGGTTGCAGAACTGGGAGTGCTCCTTCATGAGATGTGCAGAATGGGTTGCCAAGCAAAGATGCCCAGTGAGGAGGATGGTGTACTATTCTGGGTATGATCTGCAAGAGAGGTGAACTGGGCTCATGGCAATGGGAACAGAATTGAAGGATCTGCTGCACGTAATGAAGTAAAGGAAGAACAGACAAGGACTTGGCAGCTGCACATATGTTATAGTTTGTTAAGGAACAGGAAGAGCCAATAGTCACGGACATTCTGAATCTGAACGGATACGTGATGGCATAATGAGCAGAAAAGGGTAAACAGAAATAAGGAACTGATTGAGAACGACAGAAAAAGAGACCATAAAAAGTAACGACTTTTCTTTTTTGGGGGGCTCGAAATCATGACCCTGAGGTCAAGGGTCACATGCTCCACTGACTGACCCAGCCAGGACCCGAAGAAGAGTCATTACTAAAAGTATTTTAGAATTTTGTATGTTTGAGGTACTTATCTGATGAGCTAGGGGAGATGTTTAAGCAAGCAGATAGAAATGCAGCTCGAGAGATACTGGGTGGAGGCTAGGGGCTTGAGAACCATGGTTCATTTATTCTCCGCAGCAGCCGTGTGACGTAGGCGGTAAGAGAACAAAGAGGCTCAGAGAAGTTATGAAATTCAAACCCAGGTTATCCAGTTGGTTAAGAGGTGGTATCAGGATTCAAATTCCTGTCTTCTGATTGAATCCAGTGTTCTTTCTAATACATGATGCTGTCAAAAGTAATGATTTTGGTACATATCTCTCTCCTTTGGTAGACAGGAAACTTTCTGTGAGATTGACCCACATCTTAATCTTCTTTGAATGTCTAATACTTAGCACAGTGCCTTTTGCTCAACAACTGTTTGCCAATTTAGCTGGGAGTCATTTAAAAAGCTGGTATCAATATTGTGGGCCTGGCTGAAAGTTCCCAAGCCCCAACTGCAGGTAGTGAAGAGAAGGCTGTCATGGACTGTGGAACATCCCAGTCTCAAGGGGACAGGGAAAGAAGGATGACAAGTGGTCACAGAGATGAAGCGGAACCAGGATGGCCAGAGCCAACCAAAGCAAGGCCGCGAGCGCCAAGTGCTGTACAGACATCAGGGGACATGAGGACTGATCAAAGTGCGCTTTAAAAATCAGAAATTAACAAGTCAGTTCAACCTTCAGACACTGAAGGAACAGGTTAAATTAAATTGTAAGGAGTTCAAGTGCTGGTAGTGAGAAAGTCCATGGCAATTAGTGTTGACCAATCTGAAGGAGTTTGACAGAGATGCTGTGTATTTATTCTTCTTTTACCATGAGCATCTATTAATTATTTTGAAAAGAAGATGAAGGGAAGAAAATGTGATGGTTCAAAGATGTGCTAGGATTTAGGGGGAAAAAAAAATCAGGATTTCTGAGCATGTTGATAAGTAGAAGAAAAGCAGCAGGGAAGGAGAAAGTAAAGGAGGTAGAGGAATGGGCAGAAAGCCTGGCAGAAACGAAGGAGGCAGATGTAGGCAAATGGGGCACCCCCTGCAAACGAGATATCCGAGACTAGGGAAGAAGAAAAGGCGGTAAGAGAGCAACTGTGAGATGCAAGGTGGTCTGATGAGAGCAGAAAAGGGAGCCAGCGCAGGCCGGGGAGGCTCCAACCCTTGCAGTTGAGGTACGGCAAGGCTGATCCTCTAACGGTGGTGGATGCGGGCTCAGGGCTGAAGGCTTGACACGTTTGCAACAGCTGCACGAGCAACGTGATAGAAACTGACAACACAGAAGCAAAAACACTACGGAGGAGGTAGGGCCTCCTTGAGATCAGAGAGCGAATCTGTAATGACAGGTAAACGATCAAATATCTCCAAATTATTCTAAATCATATTTTTAAACGATGCAGCATCAACATAAAAAAAAAAAATAGGTCAGAGTACTGCTGGCTGGACCTGGTAGGGTAATATCATCTTTTTAAAAAAGCAATCTGGCAATAAATATCAAGAGCTTTAAGCATTTCATCTCCTGGGACCTGATTTCCTTTCTAGGCATCTATCTTAATGTAACGCGCAGGGACTCAGACAAAGACGGCCATCCGCATGACGGGGCAGGGCAGTGCCGTGGCAAGAGCGCGGGCCTCGGGCACGCTTGGCTTTGCACCCTGACTCTGCTGCCTGGCAGCTGTGAAACTTTGCTTGACCTCTCTGAGCCCCAGTTTCCTCGTCTGTAAGACGAAGAGGACAGTAAGCAGATTTACAAGGTTGTCGTGAGGATTCAAGATAAGGCATGGAAAGGAAAGGAGAAGAGGACAGTTGCTATAATTTATGTAAAAGTGTCGTAGATTCGAACATCCCATAACTGAATGGCTAAATAAGTTAAACTACCATTAGCAGTGAAGCACTGTGCAGCCACTAACATCGAAACTTTCAAAGAACTTTAGGAATATTTCAGTCTAGCGGCGCCTGGGCGGTTCAGCTGGTTAAGCGCTGCCTCCTACTCAGGTCATGATCTCGGGGTCCTAGGATCAAGCTCAGCATCGGGCTCCCTGCTCAGTGTGGAACCTGCCTCTGCCCCCCTGCTTGTGCTCCATTGCTCGCTCACTCTCTCTCTCAAATAAATAAATAAAATCTTAAAAAAAAAAAAAGAAATATTTCAGTCTATGGAATTACTTACTCGTCATCTGGAGTGAGCTGGACAGGTTCATTAGTAAACTGAGAATCAAAGTTGTCCAAACCAAATTCCCCAGAAATATTTGGTTTAAAGGGAGGTACCACCTGCTTTTGCTCCATCTAGAAAAGACGTATTAGATGACAGCTCAAGCCTACATTCTTAGAAAAAAATTCCACCTCTACATTTCTCCTCTGCCCTCAGATGCCTCCTCGTCCCATCCCAGTGGGTTCTTAGCAATGGTTCTACAGTATTCAGTGTTGGAAATCATTTACAGAACTGAACACAGACGCAGGCCTTACTGATGCTATAACCTGCTCCATTAAATTAATATCCTAAGCTTTTATCTTAAAGGCTTTTTAAAAAGCACTTTAGAGAGTGCTTTTCAGTTACTGAAGCCATGATATATTTTTCAACATTCTTTTAAGATAATTAAATTTGGCCCAAGATAATAATGAAACCTAATAGAGAAAACAATGAAATTTTACAGACCATATCCCAATCGACATTTCGAAAGAATGGGTGTCCCTGAATATCAGCAAATCCTGTTTGAGGATGACAACCCAGCCGTTCCTTTGGGTCCTGTGGTGGGAAGAAAGGTTTCAAGAAATGGGTGGATGTCAACCTTTAAGGATAAATCATCTTTGTGACCTGGGTTTTGTGTCTATTATGTCTGAAATCAGAATGGTCTGCCTTTCATTTCTACACAGTACAACACTAGACTCAGATGAGTATCTGAAGCTTGTGACAAGTAAGATTTCCTCACGGCTCTTTCTCCAGCTATCATGTGATTATAGCTGATACAGGTCACTACTCCTTACTAAAGAAAAATGGGAGGAAAAAGCAGCAGAATCGTTTGAGCAGCACCCTGATGTTTCTCTGGCCTAGGTTAGAGTGCTGGTCAAATCCCAAACTTCACAAGTTTGTTCTTAGCTCATTTTAAAATCCCTATGCTCAATTACAGCAACAAACCATAATCTGTGTATACTACTTACTACTACTACCATTATGTGAACCACTAGACAGAAAGGGGCTGCAACTTATAAAAAGTCATGGCTTACTCATTATTGTGAATGAGAACATGTTACCATTTTCCTTTCCAACGAAAGGCATTTTATTTTGAATATTAAAACCTCTCATCTTCAATTTTCAGTGTGTTAATACTTAGGTTTCCACTTTAAATCTTTCCTCATATAAAGTACTCAAAAGCTTCAATTTCTTATTTTATTAAAATTCATCTTATTTATATATTTCCCTTAGAAGGTAAATGCACATCAACCTTTCTAACCTACAACTTATTTAAAATAAGATTTATGATTCCCAAGATCTCTGTGATATGTAAGAAGCAGATCTGGTGTCTGTCCCAGGTTCTCAACAAAGAGCTTCTGAAACCCTTACAATTTGAAGAGTCGTAGAAGGGTCTTTCATTATTCATAACAAGTCCCTTTCAATTATACCTTAGTTTATACTAATGAGGGGACTCTTAGTGGGCCTGTAATAGCTTCAGGATGGGATCTGGTTGCTGGAGGAACCAACCATGTGTTTAGAGTTTAACTTTCAGCCTCATTTTCAGAGGGGCTGGAAATTGAGTTCAATCACCGATGGCCAGGGATTTAATCAACCATGCCAATGTAATGAAACCTCCATAAAAGCCTCTGAACCCTGGGGTTCGGAGCACTTCTGGGTTAGTGAACACATCCACGTGATGTGAGGGTGGTGCACCCCAACTCCATAGGAACAGAAGCTCCTATGCTCAGGAACCTTCTGGATCTCACCCTGTGTACCTTTTCATCTGGTTGTCCATTTGTATCCTTTAAAGCAAACCAGTGATAGTAGATAAACCATTTTCCGGAATTCTGTGAGCCATTCCAGCAAATTATTGAACCTGAAATGGGAGGGCTGTGGGAACCCCCAACTTTGTAGCCAAGTCAGACGAAGTATGGATATTCAGCACCTGTGACTGGCATCTGAAGTGATCACAGTCTTGTGGGACAGAGAGCCCTTAAACCCCTGGAATCTGATGCTAACTCTGGGTAGTTAGTGTCAGAAATAAATTGAATTGTAGGACACCCAGTATGTCTGGAGAGTCGGAGAATTGGTTGTTGGTGTGGAAAAAACCTCCATGTTTAGTGTTAGAAGTGTTAGGAGTAAAAACTGTTCAGAATCAATCTTGGATCTTAAAACTCTTCTACCAACCACAACAAATAATTGAATGATTTGTTAAGACCAAGGACAGCATTTCATTTCTTCCGAATTTTATCTAGGGCTTTTGACATGATAATCTGTAGGGAACACTACTGCCAAGTGCTCAGTAAGTAATGAGTTTCTATGAATAATGATCCAAAGAAAACTGAATATCAGTGTGGTTGAGGCTATCCCCAAAGAAGTCATTTTTCCCTAATTGTGTACATGGTATGTATCATTTACATTAAAAACATCATATGTAATATATAGCTGGGGGTGAATTACATTCCCAAAATGGAAAGGACAGCTCATCTCAGGATCTAAGGCTGTCAAATTACTCTTTGGTTAAGAGACAAATTCCAGATCTAACTAAAAAAATTATATACACTGATGTTTTGGAACTCTATACTGCCTGAATATTTACAGTTTCATTTATAAACAGATAAACTGCTAAAGATTTTTATATGCAACTTATACCTTGTTGAGAAAACTCTTCAGAACACTTGCAGCTTTTACAGACAGAGAACGTGGTATGCGTATTTGTTTTTCCAAAATAACTAGAAAGATAAAATTATGGCATTATTTAACTTTTACATGGTTTCAATCTTTGCATTTTTATTATACAAAGGCATTCTAGCAGAAAAACAGACATTATGTATATTACTTTAGCTTATGCCTGTTTTTCTTCAGTTTGATTCTTTGTATTTCCAATCATGGGCCCTTTTTTTCCATCTTTTGATTCTCTTACACTCTTGGTACCTACTTTTTTTCCATATTGTTCTTGGACTTATGCACTCACCCCTGGGGTCCATGTAAAGAGACTGTCCTCTCTAGACACAGGATTCCTTCCTCCAACCTCTGTGATACACAATCTGAAGGAACCTCTTTGTATATTTTTGAGTTTGAGAAGGTAGTTGGCAAATGGACTGAAGGTATGGAGGTAGGAAGATATATTTTTTAAAAAACTGAAGACTCATGTATTAAGAAGTATACTGTCCAGATTATTTTCCCCTTTCTTACTCAAATTAAAAATGTGAGGCATCCTCATTCATGCTCTAGAGTAGGTTATTCACAGAGAATCTCTGTAAAATATTGTAAATTACCTTGGAAGAGATAATCCTCTGTGTTTTGATCCGGGTTATCAGAGCTTCCAACAATATCAAATGGAGATCTCCCTGCCATCATCTCAAACATTAGTACTCCAAGGGCCCACCAGTCAACACTGAAACCTTCAGTAAAAAAAAAATTTTTGAAGCAACAAATAATCTGTTCTGCACTCTTGAAAGTCAGTAACTTGAAAGTCATTATATAATTTAAAAACAAACATTATTAAAAAAACTAAACTCTAAACGTATTAGAACTATCGTGGTAGGCACTGAAGATTACAGGAACAATTTACTTAACAATGGGGAGGTACCCAAAAGATAACTTTAAAAATAAAATATTGGAGGGGTGCCTGGGTGGTTTAGTCAGTTAAGCACTCAGCTCTTAGCTTTAGCTCAGGTCGTGATCTCAGGGGTCATGAGTTTGAGCCCTGCATTGGTTCACGGTCAGTGCAGTCGGTTTGGGATTCTTTCCCTCTTCTTCTCCCTCCCCTTCTGTACCTCCCTCTATCTGCACAGGCTCCTGCTTTCTCTCTCCCTAAAATAAATAAAATCTTTAAAAATAAATGAAATACTGGAAATTAAACATGTTTCTTTTCCCAAATATGCCTGCAATTTCAGATTCCTGACCTATATCTAATATGTTGTTTTTGAGGATATAATTAAATTGTATTTGAGGACAACTTTCCTAGGTCTGAAATCTGATCTTTTGCTAGCCGATTAAAGATCTTTGAAGGACCTTGGAATCAGATTATGAACAGCTGTTGGAAGTACCCATCCTCCTATACATCTGCTGAAATCAGAGGGCCAGACCCAAAAAGTCAAATGTATTCTTAAGATAAATATATCCTCTGGTTCCTGACAAGCAGTCAATCTTTCCCTCATTTTTCAGATTCCTGAAGGAAACATCCCAGGAAATGTGGACAATCAGTCAGGACTCTGGAGTTACATGGCTAAAATGTAAATCCCTACTCTGCCACTTTCTAGCTGTATGACCTCAGGCAAGTTATTTAAACTTCCTGTAAAATGGGAATTAGTGCTTACTTCCTAGGATTATTGAGAGGCCTAATTAATATGTGTAAACTGCTTATAATAGCGCCTTATACTTTTAGTGTTGCCATTAATAAAAAATATTATCCATATCTGTACTCCTAAATACTGCTAAGGCCCCTATTGTCTCCGATTTCATAGTTTACATAAGCTTTCATGCAGATTTTAAGGGGATAAAGTGTATAAGATTAACATTTAAATACTATAGTGTACTATAATGCAATCAATACCACATTTTTAACCACCCATCTAGCATGCACATAGCTAAAAATATTTATTTATTACCATAATCTTCTCCTCTTAAAATTTCAGGAGCAATGTAATTGGGAGTTCCACAGAAAGTGCTGGTTGTATCTCCTGGCCGTAACCCTTCCTTTTATAAAAAAGAAAAAAAAAGATGTAGTAAGATAGAAAATTATCTTCTAAATTCATCTCTTTTATTTCACCTATTATATAAGCTCAGCATTTACAGGTAATATATTCAGCTTAAATAAAATATCACTAGCACGGTTGTCCATATTAAAATCACAAGTAACCACTAAATAGCTTATAGAAAATCTGTCCTTATTAGATGTTGGTAGAGTTCAATTAAGACAAAAATTACTCTTGATATAATTTATATTCAAGTAAAAATGTAATACAAAAATTTAAATTGTATGAGTAAAAGGAATCATATTTTATGAAGAAAAGCACTGTGTATCCCATCTCCTAACACAAGCACTCCAGCATTATGATGTTTCCTTCTGGTTGTTTTCCTAAAACACAAATTTTTTGATTTTGTATTTCAATAGATATCGGGTGGAAAAAATTAAGACAAAACATCCTGATGTGTATAAACAGAGAAACTACACAATAACAATGGAACAATCACCAAAAAGTTATAACAAACTTGTATGTGCCGAACAACACAGTCTCAAAATACAAAGAGTAAAAATAGACAAATTAGAAAATTGGAATGAACATTTTTATGCCCCCAAAGTTCATATGCTGAAGACCTAATATGATAGCACTGGGAGATGGGGGCCTTTGGGAGGTAATCCTTTTTTTTTTTTTTTTAAAGATTTTATATATTTATTCATGATAGACACAGAGAGAGAGAGGCAGAGACACGGGCAGAGGGAGAAGCAGGCTCCATGCAGGGAGCTCGACGTGGGACTCGATCCCAGGTCTCCAGGATCACGCTCTGGGCCAAAGGCGGCGCTAAACTGCTGAGCTACCGGGGCTACCCCTTTGGGAGGTAATCCTGATGGGATCAGTGTCTTTATAAGAAAAAGAGAGTTCTCTCTTTCTCCTTCTGCCATGTGAGGATACAACAAAAAGACACATCTGCAAACCATGAAGAGTGCCCTTCACCAGACCCTGGTTCTTCTAGTACCTTGATCTTGGACTTCCCAGCCTCCAGAACCATGAGAAATAAATGTTTATTATTTAAACCACCTAGTCTATACTGTATTAATATAGCACCCTGAACTGGTAATACAATCCCCAATCATGACAGGTGATTTTAACACATCTATATCAGAAAATGATATACAGATCAAAAAAATTAGTAAGTGGAAAAAGCTAGAGCTAAATATATATATAATATATATACTTACAGAATATGTATAATCTATGTACATGTGAGAAGAGGAGGAAGAAAAGAAGAGTGTGAAGGAGAGAGACTCCTTGCGTGAAAACAAGAGATTACATATTCTTTTTTAAGTACATGTAGGATACTGATCAAATACTAAGTCACAAAGGAACTCTGAATATATTTTCAAAGAACCTGTATCATTCAAACCATTTTCTGGCCACAAGGCAATTAAATAAGAAATTAACATCTAAAAATAAGCTAAGTAATATTAAATATACAATCAAGCAACCAAGAGAAAGACAATTCAGTTTTGCGAGTTTCACTGTTTAAGTAATGCATGCCCATTATGTGATGCTATAAAATAGAGCAACACATATATAATTGAACAATGCTATATTTTAGAACTTTATTTAATGTTATATTATAAACATTGTACTTTGTTATGAACTCTTGGTAAACATCTTCTTAATGACTTCATAATCCTATGTTCTGTGGTCATACCATAATTTCCCTAATCATTCTCCCTAACAATGGCCATTTAGATTATTTATAATATTTATCACAAACTACAAAAAAAAAATTTGGTCATAAAGCCTTCCTCACAGACCAAAATATTTACTCAAAACATCCCAGAGGCAGAAGTATTAGATAAGAGTGTGGCTGTACATCTTGAAGAATCCTGATACAACCAACTGCTTTCCAAAAGATTGTAACACTGCATATATTCATCAATGATACAAAAGAATACTCATTTCTTTAAACCTGATAATCAGACTATTATAATTTTAAAAAATAGTATTTGGCATGCAAAAATGAAGTCTTATTATTAAAATGTGTACACTTTGTAACAAGGTTAGTATTCTTCATGGGTTTTTTTTTTTTTTTTTGCTATTGTTATTCAGCTTTTCTTTTGACAAATTATAGACTTTTATGTTATTGTCATTTTTCTTCTGAAATAAGAAAAAAATCCACTGGGAAAAAAGTGACAGGGGTGCCTGGGTGACTCAGTCGATAAAGTGTCTGCCTTCAGCTCATGTCATGATCCCAGAGTCCCGGGGTCAGGCTGTGTTGGGCTACCTACTCAGCAGGAAGTCTGCTTCTTCTTCTCTGTCTGCCCCTCTCCCCCTCTCTCCTCTGGTGCTTGCTCGCCCTCTCAATCAACAAAATCTTTAAAAAAAAATTACGGATAAAAAAGGTATTACAAATTTCAGTGATGGGTACGTAGGGATTTGCCTATTGAATCTCTGTTTATGAATAAAGATTTGCATATTAGAAAACTGTAAGGAAACAGAAATTTAATATAAAAAAAGATGAGGGCAGCCCGGGTGGCTCAGCAGTTTAACACTGCCTTCAGCCCAGGGCCTGATCCTAGAGACCCAGGATTGAGTCCCACGTCAGGCTCTCTGCATGGGGCCTGTTTCTCCCTCTGCCTGTGTCTCTGCCTCTCTCTCTGTCTCTCTGTGTCTCTCATGAATAAATAAATAAAATATTTTTTAAAAATAAAATAATAAAATAAAATAAGATGAATGTCTGAGTTATGTACCTAAAAGTTATGTACCTAAAAGCAAAAATACTTTAGGTAAAGATTTTCTTTTCTAATGTTGAACAGATAATAAGGTTAAATCTTCAATACTTAGAATGTCTTACTTATGTTAGCATTTAAATAATCTCCAAGCTCTGGAGGCACTTCCCTCAGGTGAATGGGAGTGTAACTCACACATTTACATGCTTGTTGCCATATAATTGTCCCCCCCGCCTTGCCATATAATTGTATGAGGATAATTATATCTCACTTTTTTTTAAAAGATCTTCTTTATTTATTTGAGAGAGAGAAAGAGGGCACACAAGCAGGGGGGTGGGGTGGGAGAGGAAGAAGCCAACTCCCAGCTGAGCAGAGAGGCCAACGCAGGGTTCAATCCCAGGACCCTGGGATGATGACCTGTTCTGAAGACAGATGCTTAACCAGCTGAGCCACCCAGGTGCCCCTGTCTCAGCTATTTGTAACAAGGAGAGCAGCTCCCTACACATTTCGTGGAAAAACACTGGACCCTTAAATGAAACACTGTTAGAAAAAGAATAAAGTACTAAAAAATAAAAGACATGTCCTGAGAGTTAACAGAAATTCTCATTTTGTTCTACTGTACTTTATGTCAAATGTTTAAACTTTACATATAAAAAATGATAGATTTCCTAGGAAAATCTTGAATGCATTATCAAGAATTACAATTAAATGGCAAAAACTGGTAGGTGACATGCAAGTAGTTGCGCTGAAGTCATGGGATTGCAAACAATTTTCATTTCCAAATTTTCTTCAATAGTATCACAACATTCAAGATAAAAAGTTACAGACATAAAAAGAAATAAACTCTTATTATAGTACATATAACACTCACAGAAAATATGGAATTTTATAAATGGTTAGAAAATACATACATCTGTCTTTGTGCTAAAATTCCAAAAAGTATCCCAAACAAAGCAGCAATCACTTCACCTTTAATAATACTGTTATTTTACCAAAACAATTTTATGAGCTGCTAAGAGCTTCTGATTAACTAGAAATTTCCCTCACCTTACACATGCCGTAGTCAGTGAGCTTAATGTGTCCTTCTGAGTCCAACAATACATTGTCCAATTTCAAATCTCTATAAATTATCCCTCGTTCATGAAGATAATTTAATGCTAGGCTGATTTCTGCAGAGTAAAATCTAAAAATGAAAAATAATTCATTTGATTCAAATCTTTAAATTGTGATAAATTTCTAGAAGTTCATCCCCCATCTGCAAATGATAACACCAAAATCATGTCAAAAGATTTTTTATCTCCCAGTGTTTTTAGAAACAACACCAAAACACAAATTGAAGTACCACTTTAAAGTATCTGAGCCCAAAACACAATTATAAAAGTTCTAGTTTACATTAAACTCATACTTTTCATAAAATTATTTATTTGCAAGTCTCTATAGAAGTTCTTTTTTTTTTTTTTTTTTTTTTTATTTATGATAGTCACACAGAGAGAGAGAGAGAGAGAGGCAGAGACACAGGCAGAGGGAGAAGCAGGCTCCATGCACCGGGAGCCTGACGTGGGATTCGATCCCAGGTCTCCAGGATCGCGCCCTGGGCCAAAGGCAGGTGCCAAACCGCTGCACCACCCAGGGATCCCCTCTATAGAAGTTCTTAATCTAAGTCCTTGGATAGACTTCAGGCAGTCCATACTGCTACAACCAGAGGCACAGTTGTGCATACATGTGTACATGTATATCTTCTATAAGGGTTTCCATAGCTTTCAGCACTTCTCTAAGAGACAAATGATCTCCCCAAATGCTAAGAATCACTAGAATAGAGAAAATACTAAAAGTTCTACTCAAACTATAAAATCCATACCAAAATTTTAGGGAGGGAATTAAAATTATTATACAATCATACTATTTGATATTAAAAAGCTTTTTAGAACTGCCACTAACTCATTGGTGATAACCAGAACTTTTGACCTGAATGATGAAAATGAAACACCCAAGTTGGTTCATTGCTACTTTGATGAATGTTATCAAGATCATGTATGGAGGTGCATATAACACATACCTTCTCAGCTACTTAATTCTATGAATAAAGAACTTGAGTCTTTATTTTGTACTTTGGTTCCCAGAAAAGCAAAGATGAAATAAAACCAGAACTGACACTTGAATACCATAAAAACTACTTTCCACCAGGTCCAACTGAACAAACGAGAACAAATACAGGCTATGGTCACAATTAGAAATATCATTTGTGGCTCTGCCATGAAGGGTGATCATTTACTAAAGACTAAATACAGGAAATGAACATACAGGAAACTAAAAAAACAAGAAACAAAATCACAATGTGGCCTGAGATTGGATTAGTACTATTTCTACCTTCTGATAAAATTGAAGGATACTATCTCTTTTGACAAGAAATAATCAATGTACCAGCAAGATCTCCATTAAATAAGTATCTATAAAAATAAAAATTTTAACCTTTATTACATGCATATACAAACTCATATGCTTCATTTTGGCATTACTTTTGTGGAACACAAAAGGGTAAGAATTATTGCTAATTATGAGTATGAATTGAACTTATCCAAGATGATCCTTCCCCACCTAATTCCTCCAACATATAAGCAATTTACAATCTTACATAATAACATCAAATTAAAGACATAATATTTAATGATATATTTCTCTTAAATATCAACAGGTATGAGATCAGAGTTAAAAAAAAAAAAAAAAAAGCCAAAGGTAGAACAATTCAAAAAGTATCATCACAAGAATAGTCAGAATTACATAATAGTTTAAGAAGAATTGCTTTATTACTCTCAAGCTTTTACAAATAGTATTGAAAAACTGTTAGAGATCACTGTAAGCCTTAGATAAATGTTTGTAAAGTCATCAATTATTTCAATTATGGATGCTGAATAGACAAAATATTTGTAAATAATTGGGTTCTTCCTTTAACACTGTTTATACTTTTCAACTGCCTATATTTATATATATGTTACATGTTATACATTATAATGTAAACTAGCTTTTGGCTTAGCTCCTACAGGACTTAAAAAAAAAATAGCATCGAAATAAGTGATTTATCTACTCTTTTCAACCACTGACACATAAAAAGTCCCACAGCATTGTCAATTTCCCTCGGCCTCCTCTCTGCACCCCCACACCAGCCTCACCTCCAGCAAAAATCCAACACAAACAGTACACATTTACCTGGCATGTTCTTCAGGAAGTTTTCTTTGTCGCTGCATATGAAACATTAGATCTCCTCCATTTACATACTCTATGACAAAGAACAATCTAAAACACAGGAGAGATAAGAAACAAAACAAATGAACATGGGGGGTGGCAAACCAAGAAACACTCTTAACAAACTGATGGTTACTAGAAGGGAAGTGGGTGGGGGGGATGTGAAATAGGTGATGGGGATTAAGGACAGCACTTGTGAGGAGCAGCAGGTGTTGTGTGGAAGGGTTGATACACCATATTGTACACCTGAAACTAATATTACACTTTATGTTAACTAACTGGAATTTGAATAAAAACTTTAAAGGAAAAAAAAGTATTTTGTAACTAAAAAAAAAAAAAAAAAAAATCAGCAGGACTTAAATCCAGGAACTTGACATGTCAGCAGGCTTAAAAAAATAAACACAGGAGAGAGCACATGAAACCAAGATCCAAAATTAGGCAGTGTGGGATCCCTAGGTGGCGCAGCGGTTTGGCGCCTGCCTTCGGCCTAGGGCGCGATCCTGGAGACCCGGGATCGAATCCCACATCGGGCTCCCAGTGCATGGAGCCTGCTTCTCCCTCTGCCTGTGTCTCTGCCTCTCTCTCTCTCTGTGACTATCATAAATAAATAAAAATTAAAAAAAAAGTAAAAAAAAAAAAAAAAAAAAAAAAAAAACAAAATTAGGCAGTGTAACTTGGCATTTTAAACATGACAGAGTGCTCGCTTTGGCAGCACATATACTGAACACTACAGAGACCAGTTGTAGAAGACATTCTATAGATTTAACCTTAACAAATATTCCAGGAATTTGGTGGAAACAAAGGGTAGCTGAAGGAGAAAGCTGTTAATCACAGAAGATACAAGAAAATAAATCAGCATAATTGTGTAAACAGTTTCTTCTATTTGAAAGTAGTACCACTAGAATTCAGAGCCTCATTCTTACCCCAATTTTAGCATTTACAGGGTAAGTCATTTGCAACTGTTAACTTAAGATAAAGAGGTTAGGATTTCCCCCTCTAGTTAAACTCTAGGAAACTAAGTACTAAAACTAGACTCTTAGAGATATGTATGACCTAGTTTTGTTTTGTTTTGTTTTTGCCTAATAAAGCCAGTAATTTCTTAATGATGATCCAATGTTAAAATATCACTGACTGGGGCATGAGTAGTAGGAAATTTTAAGCATAGTACTGTTGTGTCCATCTCCATGTCTTCCACTTCCGGCTTATAGTAGAAAGCAGTTCTCATTGTGTGATATACCAAAATGTGTAAAGCCCCGTAATCATCCCATTATCTTTCAATCTTACCTGCTTTCTGTCTGAAAGCAAGAATGCAGCCCAACAAGAAAAGGATGATTGGATGCCTGCTCGAAAACATGTTTCTCTGTCTGGACCCAATCAATATCCTATTTCAAAATATGAAAGAAATCGATGTCAAACTGAATTATCAAACTGTGGTTAATTTGTTCTTAGTACTTCAATTACCATAAACACAATTAGTAATAGGCTAGATATCAAAAGCATTGATAATCATGAACAAGAGCTTATGTACAAAGAGAAAAATACCACCAATAAATCTTTCAGTATTATGAAACGGTCTAGAAAACTTTTACGAAGCTCACGTACTTTCCCTTAATAATATGGTTTTTTATTTTTTAAAAATCTAGTAATCATCATATTACATGAAATATATCTTATGTAATCTGTTTGAAGCATATATTTAGAAAAGTAGACTGAAATTACAAGACACAAACATTGAGGTTTCCTCTGAAATAGTATACTCAAGCCAATTTAACGGTTCAGAAATAATAAAACATTATTGGGCTTACCTCATCATCATTGACCAGCTCTTTTTTCACAACTTTCATTGCATAAATACGATCTGTTTTTTTTAATCGCACCAACAGAACTTTGGCATAACTTCCTCTGCCTATTACCCGAAGCAAATCAAAATCCTGAAGACCTAAACTGGATGAAGCTTTGCCACTTTCCCTGGTATTCATTGCCTGTCGAGAACAATTATATCAAAGTTATACCTGGAGGAATTTTGCATAATCCATTATATTTCTAACACCTGGTTATACCTAATGTGATTTTAAAATATCTTCTAAGTTCTTCATTATTCTTTTCTTAACTCATTCCAAACAATAAAATCAAATTACTCAAGAGGTAGGATAGATTCATGAGTTGAGGTCAGAGGGATAGTGATAGGAAGTTGAAATCTGAGAAGTGTTAAAGGGTATCGTAAGATCTGATAAATTTGGGGTATGGAGGCAATGAAGATACATGAATTTAAAAAATGACACTAACTTTGATGACTGGGAGACTGAAGGTATACTGACAAAATAACAAAGTATGCACACCAGATAAGATCGACAGATCTGGTGAGATAATAGACTTGGTTTTTCATACTGAAGACATAAGCTACAATGGGATATCAGGAATAAAGAGTCTACTGGAAGTTTGATACATGAAATCTGAACTAATGGGAGGACACGCTCAGAAACATTTTTAGAAGCTATAGACAGAAAATAAGCATGAGGCAGCTTAACTAATAGAAAACATTCTTTTCTACACAATGTCAAGGCTCCTTTGGAATGACAAAATCACCCTTATAATTCACTTACAACTAGAAACTTAGGCTTCTGGTGATTTATAGAGAAGACTGAAGATAGTTTTGTTTTGTTTTGTTTTTAAGATTATATTTATTCATGAGAGGTACCCAGGTACCCCGAAGATAATCTTTTTTTAACATATCTGCAAAATCCCCTGCATACAATCAACAGATGTACTCATAAGAATTAAATATGAATTTCTTCAAGTGAAGAGTATCAAGACACCAAAGAACAGATTTTGAGAAAAACTGTAAGCACAAAAGTATTAAGGAAACTGAAGGAGAATGATGTTTCAAGAAAAGGGTCACTTACAAAAATCTAGAAATAATAATCTGATGTGGTAACAAGGATAAATAAAGAGGAGTAAAAGAAATTGAATGGTAAGAAGATAAGGCAATATACAGACTTCAAATGTGTTTAACTGGAAACTATAAAAGAGAATTACATGGAACAAAAGCACAATACCTTCACAAAATCAGTAACAAGGCAGCAGTGAGAAATCAGTGGAATGTCACCCTCAAAGGATCTAAAAAATAACCCTGCTGATCTATAAAAATAGCCTTCAAAATGAAAGTGCAATAAAAACATTTTTCAGGGCAGCTCTGGTGGCGCAACGGTTTAGCGCCGCCTGCAGCCCAGGGTGTGATCCTGGAGACCCGGGATCGAGTCCCACATCAGGCTCCCTGCATGGTGCCTGCTTCTCCCTCTGCCTGTGTCTCTGCCTCTCTCTCTCTAGCTGTGTCTCTATGAATAAATAAATAAAATCTTTAAAAAAAATTTTTTTTTTCAGACAAACACAAACTAAAATCTAACAGTAGTAGCCTCTCACTAAAAGAAATAGAGTTCTTCAAGAAGAAAGATAATTTTAGGGACGCTTGGGTGGCTCAGTGGTTGAGCACCTGCCTTCAGCTCAGGGAATGATCCCAAGGTCCTGAGATCGAGTCCTGCCTCAGGTTCCTTGTGGGGAGCCTGCTTTTCCCTCTGTGTCTCTGCCTCTCTCTCTGTCTCTCATGACTAAATAAATAAAATCTTTATTAAAAAAAAGATAATTTTATATAAAGGACAGACATACAAGAAGGAATGCAGAGCAAAAATATAGTGTGGATAAACCTAAATAATGACTGTTTAAAAACACTAGTACGGGGCACCTGAGTGGCTCAGTTGGTTAGACATCTGCCTTCAGCTCAGGTCATGATCCCGGGGATATGGGATTGAACCCTGAGTTGGTATCCCTGTTCAGCCAAGAGTCTGCTTCTCCTTTTTTCTCTGCTCCCTTACCCACTCATGCTCTCTAATAAATAATTTTTTTTAAAAAAAGCACTAGTACATATAAACAAAGCATACATAGAATTTTAAAATATGTAAGAAAAAATTTGAATACGAAAGAAGTAACACCAAAGACAAGGAGGGAGAGTGAGTAAATTTAAAGCATTCCTATGGTCCTTGCATATCCAGGGAAGTGGTAAAAGTATCATTAATAATTTGCATTGAATTTAAGTAAGCTAAAGATGTAAGATACAATCTCTAGAACATCCAGTAATTGAGTAGGAAAGAATGTCAAACAAGCTAAAAGAGATGAAGAGGTAATAATAAATAACCCAAAAGAAGGCAAAAATAAGTAGCAAAGAGTGGGGACATAGAAAACATAGTAAAATGGAGAATGTTTTTAAAAGATTTATTTGAGAGAGAGAGAGCAGGAGTGGGAGGGGGGAAAGGAGAGGGAGAGAGAATCCGAAACTGGCTCCATGCTGAGCTGAAGAGCCCGATGCAGGGCTCCATCTCACAATCTTTTGAGATCACGACCTGAGCCAAAACCAACAGTTGGACGCTCAACCAACTGCACCACTCAAGTGCCCCATAAATGGAGGATTTAAACACAAATCAGTAATTCATTTAAATATAAATACATTAAATGTAAAATATACACAAATAGTAAAATACATTAAATACTATAGCTAAGGACTGTCAAACTAAAGAGGGGGGGATGCTCAACAATATGATGTTAACAAGGCATACCTAGAGTATATGGGTACAGAAAGATTAAAACAATTTAAACATGTATATATATAACATGTAATCACTAACCAAGACCGCTGTAGCTAACATGTAATATATATAACCAAGACTGCTGTAGCTAAACCAATAAGACAAAGTAGTTGTAGCCTACTATGGTAGGCTGACTCTAAGATGTCTCCCAGTACTCCCCACCATCTAGTATTCATGCCTTTGTGTTATCCCTTCCCCTTGAGTATGGGCTAAATGTAGCGACTTGCTTCTTTTTTTTTTTTTTTAATTAATTAATTTATTTATGATAGTCATCAGAGAGCGAGAGAGAGAGAGAGAGAGAGAGAGAGAGAGAGGCAGAGACACAGGCAGAGGGAGAAGCAGGCTCCATGCACCGGGAGCCCGATGTGGGATTCGATCCCGGGTCTCCAGGATCGCACCCTGGGCCAAAGGCAGGCGCTAAACCGCTGCGCCACCCAGGGATCCCCGCGACTTGCTTCTAATTAAAGAAATCTGGCAAAAGTGATAGGATGTCACTTCTGAAATTAGGTTACAAAAGACTGTGAGTTCTATTTTGCTAGCCTTCAGGCTCTCTGGATCTTACTGCTTAGCTCTGATGAAATAAATCAAGTTACTTTGTTATGAGTTGCCATACAGTGAGGTCCATGTGGTAAGAAATAGAATCCTGCCAACAATTAGGGAAGTATATAAGCAGCTTCTTTCCCAGTCAAGCTTTGAGGGAACAGCGGTCCTTGCCAGCACCTTGACTGTAGCTTGTATGGGATTCTGAGGCAAAGGACACAGATAAGTCATGCTTGGATTCCTGACCCATGGAAACTATGACATTATAAATCCTGTTTAAAGTCACTACATTTTGAGGTTATTTGTGACATAGCAATTACCTAACATAATGACTTTAAGGCAAAAAGCATTACCTATAAACAGAAAGGGGTATTTCATGATGAAAAGGGGTTAATCCAATTATAGATATTATGATTCTAAATTTGTATGTACTTAATAACATGGCCTCAAAATATATAAGGCAAAAGCTAACAAAACAAAAAAGGAACAGATATATCCACAATGTAACTTTGTGGTAGGCAAAGAACAAACAGCCAGTGAGGTAACAGAGATGGAATAACATCAATAATCTTGACCTAACTGACCTGTACAGAACGCCACACCCAACAACCATAAAACATACTGTATTTGAAAATACATATGGAACATACACTAATGCCTATGTGCTTGGCCTTCAGGCAAGTTTCAAAAAAAAAATTCAAAGGGCAGAGATCACACACAACGCATTTTCTAATTTGTAGTGGAATTAAGTTAGAAGTTAAAAATTTTCCCAAATATGTAAAAAGAAGTATACTTTAAAATAATGCTCTGATCAAAGAAGAAATCACAATAGAGATTAAGATTTATTTTACAGTGGATGACAAAAAAGCCTAAGGAGATAGTCAGAGGAGAAATCAATGCATTAAAAGAGCAAATAAGGATTCAATAGAGAAGAGCTAATTCTCCAAAAAGATTAATAAATTAATAACCCCCCAGGAAGACTGATGAAGAAAAAGAGAATACACAACTATATAAAAAGAGATCCACAACTATATAAAAAAATCATATATCATGACACATGGAGTTTATTCCAGAAATGAAAAATAGGCTTATCATTTGAAAATTAATAAAGTTTACATATGACCAACTCCAACTCCACAAATGTCACAAAATGTTTCTGATAAAATTCAATTATCTTGTCATGATAAAGACAAAAATCTTAGCAAACTAGAAATAAACTCCCTCTATAAAATGAAAAGCTGTAGCAAACATCAATATTAGATTTCCCACTGAGATGTAAAACAAGACAATGATATCTGATCACTACTTTTTTTTTTGATCACTACTTTTTTTCAACGTCATTTTGGTCATCTGTAGAGGTCTTTTCTAATTCAATAAGGAAACTATAAATCTTTAAGATTTGAAAATGAAGGAATGACACTTATTCATAGATAAGATGATCATACAGAAAATCTAAAAGGATTTGTGGATAAGCTATCAGAATTAATAGGCAAATTTAGCAAAGTGTCAGGATACAAAGTAATTTAGGAAAAACCTTATTCTATATAAGAGTATTAAATAGACGATCATATTTTAAAATAATACCATTTACATCAAATACCTATAGTTCAAGGACTCTGAAAAATACACTGACATAATTTAAAGAAATCCTAAATAAATGAAGGATTATATCATGCTCGTGGTTTGAAGATTTCATATTGTAAAGATGTCTTTTTCTGAAATGTACCAGTAGGTTTGGTTTATCTCTTGATTTTGTGGAAACCAGCAAGCTGATTCTAAAATTTACATGAAATTTAAAAAGCCAGAAAGAGTAGCCAAGATAATCCCCAGAAGAGCAAAGACTTAATTTTACTACAAAGACTTATTATTATAAAACTATAATAATCATGAAGCATGATATCCGATAATAATAAAATAACAAAAGAGAATCCAGAGTGAGATCATGTAATGAGCATATTAACTGATGAAGAGATAGCTTTTCAGAGTAATGAGGGAAGGTACAGCCTTTTCAATATCTTCAATAGGCTTGGGAAAGACAGAGGTTTCTTAAGGCCCAAAACCACTACCCAAAAAGGAAAAGATAAATGTATTTCACTACATTAAAAATCTGAACTTCTATTCATCAAAAGAAACCATTAACAGTGAAAATACATAGAATGGGAGTTATATATTTGCAATATGTAACTAATAAAAGGCTAATAATGTTGAGAAATACAAAGAACTTCCATAAATCAACACAACAAAGCCAGACCCCCTCGTTTAAAAAAAACAGACACCTAACTAAAGATGATACTCAAATGGCCAATAAATACATGAAAAGTTGAATAGCAAGGAAATGAGCATTAAAAAATTATGAGATACCACTACACATTCAAAAGATTCACTAAAATTAAAAGACTATACAAAGTGCTGACAAAGATTTGTGGAGCCAAACTTACACATTATTGGTGAAAGTATAAACTAATACAAGTACTTTGGAAAACTGTTTGGTAATTATCTACTAAAGTTCAGTTACACATGACTCAGGAATTCCCACTAATTATATACCTAACAGAAATGTTTATAAATGTTCATAACAACATATCATAAAAATCCCAATCAGGGGGAAAAAAATCAACAGACTAGATAAATTGAAACGACAGTGAAAATAAATGAAATACTACTTCATGAGACATGACTGAATCTCACAAACACAATATTGAGCAAAAGAAGCCAGAAACAAAAAAAATACATACTAAATGAATCCACTCATATGAAGTTTGGGGGAAAAAACAAAACTAACCTCTGGTGTTAGACAATGATTACTTACAGGGAGAAGAGGGTGTTAGTGATTGGGAGATGGCACAAGATGGGCTTCTGAGATATTAGTAGATCCTATTTCCTGATCTGGGTGGTCATTACACAGTATCCACTCTGAAAATTCACCTAGCTATATGCTCGTGATTTGTGTACTTCACTGTATGTTATTCTTCAATTTTAAAATATATTAAAAATCTTGATGATACAAGCAATGAGCCTTTGGTAAACAACCAAACCAATAAATAATAATAATAAAGGCAATGAGAAACTCCAAAAAAGGAACAAAAAGCCATAAAGGAGCATCAAGAATTGAAAAGAAAGAAGTATTAGCAATTCGTGATGTTAGAAGAATAGAGAATTCATTTCTCATTATCAGGAATTTCTTCTTTTGAATGATTCACTCAACTTATGAACAAAATATGGAAGATGTAGTTACAGATGCAAGAAAGATTATAAATGTTAACAACCTTGGCAATGTAAAAATAAATATGTACGTAAAAGAGGAAAGTTAGAAGAGAAGGATGGGTAAAGGAAAGTCAAGGTACTGACTTAAATAGAACAAAAAAACTAAGATAGGAGATTAAGTTGTAATCAACAGATGTGCTTCCAGATAATACAGGAATGCAGGCAGCGGGTAGACAAAACAACACTAGCCTATACTGATAACTGTTTTATCTGGGTAATAGAAACAGGGGCTTTGTTATACTACTGCTTACTTTTAATTATTTTTGAAATTTTCCATAATAAAAAGTTGGGGTTTTCCTAAAGGTATCCAAGAGTAAAACATAATGCATCTTTCAAACTTGGAAAGAGAAGCGAAAAGGGGGAGGTATTGTGAATTAAATCTTTATGGCCTGAAATATATAAAGCTGGAAAATTGAAAAACAGAGTTATAAACATTATAGGCACAAACAGAAATTATTAAAAAGAGTTGTCTCTCAGAAGTCAAAGTGGGTGTGGAAAGTGTGAGGCATGATAAATCTTTTATACTATGAGCTTATTTCAAAAATTATCATTTTAATTATATATTTTAATTAAAAGCCTATTGTTGTAAAAGCTAAAAAATCTAAGCAACTGCCATATTTTTAAACTCTCAAGTCTTATTAAAAAGCTGATGAGAAAGAAAAAAAAAAAAGCTGATGAAAAAATAAAAAAGCTGATGACGTAATGTACAATAAAGCTAATTATCTTACCTCCTTTTCTTCACCAACTTGGTCCAAACTCTCATGACTTGAAGGATTATATGGAATTACTGAAAATCCAATCCCAAACATGAAAAAAAAAAAAAGAGAGAGAGAGAGAAACATAATACCCGTTAACGGAGTTTGACTTAAAATGTTCTCCTGATTTGATTAAGTTATCATTTTGGAATAAGTTTTACTTAAAATTGAGTATCTGTCCTACTAGTAATAAACTGCATGTATTTATGAGTTAAAACCTAATCTTAAATGAGAATGAGGAGCAAGAACCAATTAGCAGCCTAGTACTGATTTTAACAGATATTTTTGGTATTTTAAAAATATTTCACCTCTTCACCAATTAATCAATTCCTTCTATAAGGGTAACTCTATAAATCTTATTCAATTATTTTAGTATGACTAAGGCATAGAGAGAGGGAACTTTTGGGTTTTACTCCTCACTTCCTTCATACTCAAAACGTTCCTAACTACCATACCACATAGGTCAAGTATAGAATTGAAAAGACTGAACTCTAGGTTTCTATTCCTTAAAGCTACTTGGGGCACACACAAAAAAGCCCATGTTTCATATAACCGGCTTCTTGCATGAACAAGAGACTACATTCTGTCCTTCTAGGAAAACTCCCTCACTTTCCCTTTCTTGATTCATCCAAGATCACAATGCTCCACTCAGTTAATCACTTTCCAAATTGAGCAGATACATATTTAAGGTTTTGTGTTTATTTGATGTTTGAACTCACATGATCTTTTTTAAATTTTCTATATTGCATCTCTGTATCTCTTACATAATTTTTATTTCTGATAATAAAACTTTTAATCAAAACAGATCACCCGGGATCCCTGGGTGGCGCAGCGGTTTGGCGCCTGCCTTTGGCCCAGGGCGCGATCCTGGAGACCCGGGATCGAATCCCACGTCAGGCTCCCGGTGCATGGAGCCTGCTTCTCCTTCTGCCTATGTCTCCGCCTCTCTCTCTCTCTGTGTGACTATCATAAATAAATAAAAATTAAAAAAAAAAAAAAAAAAAAAAAAACAGATCACCCAAACAGCTAACATGGCCCACAAAATCTGTTTTCATTATTGAAAAATGAGGTTTGCTGAATTTTTAAAAAGTCTCAGAAGAAATTTATCTGAATTAGAGGAAAGAATCATTTGTTATAGTTTACGTAGCTGTCTTCTTAAAATGCCAAAGGTATATATTAAGTATTGTAACTGATAGTACCACTGCAAAATAATGTTAACTAACTTTTATTTGGGAAGAACATAAATGGTTTTAAACTTAAGTTAAAGAGTCACCTAAAGAAGTATTTAAAGATACTTGTTGATGAACAATGGTCCTGCCAGTGTCATTCTTACCTGTCTGTACATGATCTGAAGGCATGGGTGACTGGTCCATAGGCATCATTGGTTCCTATAAACATTTCCAAAGACACAGTAACTCAGTGGGTTCTTTTTAAATCCCAATACCACTATAAATGCAGAAACAACTTTGTTTCGATGAGACATAGCATATTAAAATTTAAACTTGAAAGAAACTTAGTAAGTGAAAACTGTATTACTTTATTTTAATTATATAAAACCATGCAATATTCCTGTGAATGAGCTAAACATTAGTCATGTTTTACGGATAACAAAAATCATGTTTTACAGATAACAAAAGAAACAGAAAACTAATTTCAGACTACCCATTAGAAATCAAATAAAAAAAAAAAGAAATCAAATGAAACTTCTATATACTTTGATTCATTTCTCTTCTACACTATGTATTCTTCCTTTCAGCTCCATACACTCTCTTCAATCTTTGGCAAAAGGAGTCTCTAGTACATAAGTTCCTTAGCTGAGTTTAGAAATGAACTTCAAAAATGGTCTAGAAACCTAAAATTTTGTGGGTTTCCCACCTTTCTAAAGATTCTCAAAGGTGCCAGTGACTCAAACAAGGAGAAGAAATACCTTCTAGAAACTGACTTACTCAACTAACTGCCAATAACTTCAGGAAAAATGTTAATTCAAACCAAAATATTACTAATTCATTAATCTTGGACCCAGGGTTTAATGAATACCAGCAAGAAACGGTAAAGTTGAGAAAGAGCAGTAGTTAACACAGTTATAATTTCTTTGTTTAAAAGACTTTATATTTAAGTAATCTCAACATCCAGTGTGGGGCTCAAACTCAAAACTCCGAGATCAAGAGTCACACAAACTCTACCAGCTGCACCAGCCAGGTGTCCCTACATAGTTATAATTTTAAGGGTGCCTTACAGATAGGCTCCTGGATTTTACAATACATTTAGTGATTATTAACATAATCACTGTACATGGTCTGAAGTCATTCTATCACCTAAGAATATTCAGGAATATCAACAGTAACCTAAATAAATTATGTTCAGAATTTTTGGCCTTGATCATTTCCTTAAGATGGGATTTTCACCTCCCTAACAACAAACCCATTCCCTTTTTTTTTTTTTTTTTAATTTTTATTTATTTATGATAGTCACATAGAGAGAGAGAGAGGGGGGCAGAGACAGGCAGAGGGAGAAGCAGGCTCCATGCACCGGGAGCCCGATGTGGGATTCGATCCCAGGTCTCCAGGATCGCGCCCTGGGCCAAAGGCAGGCGCCAAACCACTGCGCCACCCAGGGATCCCAACAAACCCATTCCTGAGCTTATATGAACTAGTTAAATAATTCTAATACCAACAAGTCACCAATAATAACCTATATTCACAATGTGCAAAGAAGATACTATGAATAAACATGGTATACTCATTCTAGAAGACAATTTAGAAAGATGCATTTAGCTTATTTATTTATTTATTTATTTATTTATTTATTTATTTATTAATTAGAGGGAATGGGGCAGAGGGAAAGGGAGAGAAAGAGTCCTACGCAGGCTCCACACCCAGAGCAGAGCCCAGCACAGGGCTCGATCTCACGACCCTGAGATCATGACCTGAACTGAAATCAAGAGTCGGATGCTTAATCAACTGAGCCCACCCAAGGGCCTTTGCATCCAGATCTTTTTAAAAATGCATATCCTTTAAGCCAGTAATTCTACTTCTAGTTTCTTAAGGAAATAATATTTACTTATCAGAAAGTTCATGATTTTCTTTATAGGAAAATGTAGAAAACAACTCAAATGTATAATCATGGGGAACAGTTAAGTAAATCATGACCTAGGTATATAACAAAATACCATGCTAACATTGATAAGGATATAGACAGATATAGAAAGGTGACTAAAATATATAGTTAAGTGAAAAAATAGGTTAGAAAACAGTATATATACATCTGTGATCTCATTTTTGTTAAAAAGTATGTAAAAGAATAAGACCCAGTCAAACACTATGTGCATTCTGATGGATAAACGCTCCACCTTCTATGAAGCAGTCTCAAAAACAACCTAGAAGAACCAAAAACCAGAATCTAAATTAAACTTCTACATCCAGCTATAATATAACACAGAAGATAATGAGGACAGGGGAACATTTTAAACAATACCATGAAAGCAAAGAGAAGAGTATTCCAATGCTTTAAATGACAACATAATTTCTTTTTTTTTTTTTAACATAATTTCTTCTACATTGAAATTTTAAAGGGGAAAAAAGCCAGTGAGTGACAGAGATAGAAGAATCAGTAAATTAAAAAATATCTAGGCCACATATCAGTCAACTGCAAATATGGACTTCATTTGGATCCTGATTCACAATGAACACTAAAAACAAAATTGTCTCATTTATGAGGCAACTGAAATTTGAACACTGCCTAGATGAATATTTGATATAAAGAATTGCTTTTTAGTTTTTGACGAGTCCTTATCTTTTAGATTTGTTTCAAAATACAGGATGAGAGCAGGTTACATGGGTGGGGGTGTAGCTGAAATAAGACTGGTCATGAGTTGTTACCTACTGAAGCTGGGTGATTGGCTTATGGCAGTTCATTATACTATTATATCTACTCTTAAATAGATTTAAAATTTTTCCAAATAGAAAATGAAATTTTTATTGTTTTAATATTTATATAAAATTATTTAAAATTGAATTATATAACTTATATTTTAGTTATATAATTAACTTTAATTTATATGAATAATTATATAAAATTTAATAAATTTTCTATATTTATACATATAAATTTGCAAAAGAAAAAGTTCTAGAAGGATATACACCAGAAGACAATTACCTTTAGACAGTAGATTTCATGGGGTATTTTTATTTAATTTTTCTTTATTTATCTGTATGCTCTATAATGAAGATGTTATAATTGTGTATTTGAAAGAGAAAGTAAAAATAAAATTTTAAGTTAGGGATCCCTGGGTGGCGCAGCGGTTTGGCGCCTGCCTTTGGCCCAGGGCGTGATCCTGGAGACCCGGGATCGAATCCCACGTCGGGCTCCCGGCATGGAGCCTGCTTCTCCCTCTGCCTGTGTCTCTGCCTCTCTCTCTCTCTCTCTGTGTGACTACCATAAATAAATAAAAATTTAAAAAAAAAAATTTTAAGTTAAAAGACTCCCCAGTAATTTCACACTTTAAATAGCAACTATGAAACCTCTGACTCTTCTTACCTGATCTGTTTAGTGTGGTTGCTAATACAACAGGAGCTACAAATTAGTTTATCTAAAGAGAAAAAGGTCTCTTAAATAGTTCTCCCTACCTCTTCCTCATTTAGACCAGATGATTTTTGTAGCAGATTAAATCAAGAAGTTAACTACATAATATAAACAAATTTATAATAACAATTCAAAACTCACAATATGTCAACTGGACTGTAAAGTTACATTCTATAACACTGTTGACCTGTGATTCCTTAGTACCTGTATTTCAGTCCTCTGCTCTAGTATTGTTACTGAAAATGTTCTATTAAAAAAAGACAATTGTGTCTTACCGGTGGCATAGAATGCCGCCCACATTCGATTGTGACGAGTTTGTGGCACTTCTTATGAACCAGGAGTTTGCAGTTGATGCATTTATATCCCTGACGTCCAAGTCCCCATATTCGGTCGGTACAGATGGCACAGTGGGCACGCTGGAAAGAGTAATTCAACAGTATTTTCTTAGCAGAAAAAAAGATCATAATCTCTTGCCAACAGTTTAATGATAAAATAGTGAAAATAAGGGGTGCCTGTGCCTAACTCTGGATTTCAGCTCAGGTCACAATCTCAGGGTTATGGGATCAAGACCTGACTCCAGCTACACACTGGGTATGGGGTCTGCTTGGGATTCTCTCTTCCTCTCCTTCCGCCCTCCCACCCCAACTCGCTTACATGCTCTCTCTCTCAAAAAAAAATTTTTTTTAAGTGAAAATATGTAGCTTTCTTCTCTAACTCAATTCCTTTTTCTTTATATAAAACTTTTCCAAAACTATCATAGTTATGGAAAAAATAAACAGAAAAAGTGTTTTGTTTGCAAGAGTGAAATTTGCAACCATATTGTTTTGTTACATATTCAAGAATTTCTATTCTTCACATAAATTCAGAGTACTGAAAAGAGTAAAAGTGAATTAAACTTGAAAAACATACAGCAGAAAAAGCTATGCAAGGACTCCCAAGCAAACATAAACCTTCCAGACTGTTCAGAGGTCAAACCAAAGCCCTGCTCTCTAAAAGAGCAATATCAAAGTGACCATTCATTTCAAAGCTTTTTAAATATCAGTGCTACTGAATAAAAGGATTTTGGGAGGGATCCCTGGGTGGCGCAGCGGTTTGGCGCCTGCCTTTGGCCCAGGGCGCGATCCTGGAGACCCGGGATCGAATCCCACATCGGGCTCCCCGGTGCATGGAGCCTGCTTCTCCCTCTGCCTGTCTCTGCGCCTCTCTCTCTCTGTGACTATCATAAATAAATAAAATTAAAAAAAAAAAAAAAAAAAAAGGATTTTCGGAACCTCAGGTAGTAGCTTTTATTTACTTTAATGAATTCAGAACATGCTACTAGCTTTACAATGGAAATTGAGTCCATATATTTGTAGTTATCGAGAGTAGTTAAGAACATGGACTTCTGGGGATCCCTGGGTGGCAGGAGCCTGCTTCTCCCTCTGCCCCTCTCTCTCTTTCTTTCTCTCTCTCTCTCTCTCTTTCTCTGTGTCTCTCATGAATGAATGAATGAATGAATGAATGAATAAATAAATAAATCTTTAAAAACAAACAAAAAAACAACACGGACTTCTGGAAATAGACTTCTTTCAAGCCTTATTAGTTCTGCCACTTACTAGCTATGTCATCTTGGGCAACTTACCTAAGCGCCCCACACCTCAGCCCTTTCATCTGTGAAACAGAAATATATAGTACCCATCTCACAAGGCTGTTGTAAAGATTAAATGGGTCAATATGTGTCAAACATTTGGAAAAGCACCTGCTACGTAGTAAAAGCTAGGTAAGTGTTTTGCAATTATTATTTTTGAAATAGTGAAAGTTAAAATTACATTAAATGGTTTGCAAAATAAACTTTGCTTATTTTCTGGTTGTCTGGAATTATATTTAAAAAACCAACATTCAGGACGCTTGGGTGGCTCAAAGTTGAGCATTTGCCTTAGGCTCAGGGCGTGGTCCTATAGTCCCAGGATCAAACCCTGCATTGGGCTCCTTGCAGGGAGCCTGTATCTCTTTCTGTCTGTGTCTCTGCCGCTCTCTGTCCCTCATGAATAAATAAAATCTTTAAAAAAAAAAAAAAAAAAAAAAAACAACTTTCTTTCAGCTAAGGTAACCATACAATTCAATAGGGGGTATTTTTAAGAGTGAAAGGAGATGTTATTAAAAATTACCTCAAGATAACTGGGATACTGTCCCAGGCAAACTGGAAAAGGTGTCACCTTACTTATTTCTTTAAAAGGGAAAATAAGACTACCTTTCTTTTACAGTAGTAGAGTAAAAAAAGACTCAAATTATTAGTATTTAACAAATTAAGGCTTACCCTGTTGAAACGCTTGGCTTGAAAAGTGTGGCCATTTGCACAATAAAGCTTTCTCCATCGGCGTGCACCTCTGCGGTAGATGGATTCTAAGAGATAAAAAAAAAAAAAAAAAAGTAAAAAAAAAAAAAGAGTAAGTCCAAATAAAAGTCTTTATAATTAAATCTGTGGGTTTTTTCATGATATTCACTTTGAGAAAAAAACGATTCTGATAAAAACCTGAAAGTGAAAAAATAAAATGAATTCCTCAAGGGACTAAATGAAAACAAAGCCCACGGAGCAAAATGTATTAAAAATTACTATTTGGGCTTTTCGTTTTTTTCCCCCCTCAACTTTTAATTTTGAAAAATGTTAAGCCCATAGAAAAGTTGACAGAATAGAATAAACAGCTGCATCCTTCCCGGAGACTTACCAATTACCAACATTATGCCACGTTTGCTTTCCTCTCTATACACTTGCCTTTTTTCCCCCTGAATCATTTAAGAGTAAGTTGCAGACATAACACTTCACCCTTAAATACCTAAGGATTCACTCACCGCCTTAGAATAAGGGTGTTTCCCCTAATTCTACTTAACGGCAATACCATTACCATGTCTTAGAAAATCAACATTGATTCAATATCACCTAACAGAAGCTCATATGCAAATTCCCCTATTTACCCTCAAAGTATCTTTCATAGCTTTCTTTTTCTCTCCAAGATCTAATCAAGATTCAAGCACTGAATCTTTGGTTGCTAGACCTTTTTTCTCTCTAATGTATGCTGAAACATTCCCACTGCCGTATTTGTTTATTCCTTGTGATGTTGATTTTTTTTCTTTTTTTTTTTGTGAAACAGTCCAGGCAGCTGTCTTATATTATGTCCTACATTCTAGATTTGTCTGCTTCCTTACTAGAATCAATATCAAATACTCTTGGCAAAAATAATATATAGGTGATATGTATTGCTTACTGTATTATATCAAGAGATACACAAATGTCAGATTGCTGACTCCCACTACTAGCATTCAAGAACTCTGTTAAAGGCAGTGATTGCTTGTTCTCTTCGTTGTAAAGGTACATTTTACTTTTTATAGATGCCCTAAAAGGGACATTCTGTAGCCATAAGAATATTATCTTCTCCATTAATCTTTTCTTTTTTAGAGGGGGAAGAGGAACAGAGGGAGAGAATCTTAAGCAGGCTCCACACCCAGCCCTGAGCCCAAGGTGGGGCTGATCTCACAACCCTGAGATCATGACCTAATCAAGAGTCAGACAGTAACCAACAGAGACTCCCAGATGCTCCTCTCCATTAATCTTTAATCAAATGGTTTTTATATTAATACTTTTTCTAAACAAACTAAGAGGTTCCATGAGACCAAATCTAGTTGACCTGAGTAATTTTAGTTAACTCAATCACTATTATACATATGGTCTATTAGTCATTAATATTAATATTCCATAGTGATAGTTAATACTGTAAAAGGATTCCATTAGGTTTCTAAACTCCTATTTTAAAGCAGATGTAGCACTGGGTTTACTATTTAAAATTACCATAGAAAAGACTAGTTGAAATGCTCTGAATCAGAAATCTTAACATAATAGCACAATACAGAACCTTAAATACAGATGCTTTTTTTTTTTTTTTTAATTTATTTATGATAGTCACAGAGAGAGAGAGAGAGAGAGAGAGAGGCAGAGACACAGGCAGAGAGAAGCAGGCTCCATGCACCGGGAGCCTGACATGGGATTCGATCCCGGGTCTCCAGGACCGCACCCTGGGCCAAAGGCAGGCGCCAAACCGCTGCGCCACCCAGGGATCCCCTGATGCTTTTTTTTTTTTTTAATTTATTTATTCTGTTAGGAATAACCAAAGCAGAAAATTTCTGTTAATAATATTTTAACCTAGGGTGCCTAGGTGGCTCAGTCGATTGAGCATTCAACTCTTGATTTTGGACCAGGTCATGAGTTCAGGGTTGTGGGATCAAGTCCCACATTCAGCACTCAGTGGAGAGTCGGCCTGAGATTCTCTCTCTCTCTCTCTCTCCCTTCCCTCTGCCTCATCTTATTTAAAAGATTTATTTATTTATTTGACAGAGAATGAGAGAGAGAGAGTACAAGCAGGGGGAGCAGCAGACACAGAGCCACTGACTAAGCCACCCAGGTGCCCCTCAAATAAGTAAATAAATCTTTAAAAAAATAGTAATAATATCTTAACCTAAAAAAATTTCCTATTTTATAAGCTTTCATGAACTACAACTTGATATACCTTAAATTCAAACATATTAATGCTGCCTAGGAATTAAAAGAGCCAAGAGACTATATTAGTGGTCATCAATTTTCCTCCATGCTCTATTTTAATAATACTTATTATACTGGGGAAGCAGTGGTATCAAATTTCTACCAGCAAATTTTACACAGGGAAAGTGAGCATGAAATATAGTGAAAAGTTAGGAAATGATTATTTTATCTGGAAAGTGTACTATAGATCCATAATTCATTTGTAGATAGGACTCTGAAACCAGGACCTGCTATAATGGCAAGTCTTTCAAAACTCTGGCCTGGACAAAGAATTTACATAGTTGCTTCTCCAACAGCCCTATAAAGGCAGCCTATGCTGGCTTGGATCCATCCATCATCAGAACTCTGGTAAAACATTCTTAGCTGAATCCAGACCTAAATTTTTCATTATTGTTTCAGGGTTCTACCTACTTCCTTAAATTTCCCCATCTTCCTATATAGTACATGGCCCCCATTCAACTCTATACATAAAGACTCAGAGCTCTTTAATTTTTTATTTTCATCAAGTTGCATAAAGAGTCAAGGAACTGGGGCGCCTGGGTGGCTCAGTCAGTTAAGCATCTGCCTTCAGCTCAGGTCATGATCCCAGGGTCCTGGGATGGAGCCCCACATCCGGGTCCCTGCTCAGCGAGAAGTTGGTTTCTCCCTCTCCCTGCCTGTGCTCTCTCTCTCTGTCAAATAAATAAAATTTTCATCAATCAATAAAGCATGTTTCTTATGTATATACATGTCTATGTGTGAACACATACAGACACAGAGGTAAAGCAAACACAGAGAATGTTAATAACTGGTGAATAAAGGCAAATGGTATCTTCAAAATTAAGTGACAAGACACATGTCAGTAACTTGCAACTATGAACTACCTGATTTTTTTTTTTTACGATTTTATTTATTTATTCATGAGAGACACATAGAGGGGCAGAGACATAGGCAGAGGGAGAAGCAAGCTCCCTAACGGGAGCATGATGTGGGACTTGATCCTAGGACTCTGGGATCACACCTGAGCTGAAGGCAGATGCTCAACCACTGAGCCACCCAGGCATCCCAAACCATCTGATTTCCATCTGGCAAAGGAAAAGAGTTTAGGCAGATGCTAATATAGTCTAAATTAGACTGAAGAATAGAAAAGAAATCAGATGGACTAAAAATTCTATTTCTTTTTTTTTTTTTTTTTTAGATTTTATTTATTTATCTGAGGGGGTAGAGAAAGAGCGACAACATGAGTGGAGGGGAGGAGCAGAGGGAGAGGGAGTAGCAGACTTCTCGCTGAGCAGGGAGTGTGACGTGGGGCTCCTGGGTGGGGCTCCATCCCAGGACTCCGGGATCATGACCTGAGCCGAAGGCAGATGCTTAACCAACTGAGCCACTGAAGTAGCCCTAAAAGTTCTGATTTCCTTTCACTTGTGCAATTGTGCCATAAATAACCCTATACTCAAAGATATGAAGTATATACACACTCACTGTCTTCTCCTGGACAGGGCATTCCAGGACGTTCTGGTACACAAGGGAAGACTGAAAGAAAATAAACTAAAATCAATACAGGAAATTTAAAACACATAAATTATAGAGAATTTCAAATTCTAAAATAAAAAAACTGACCCAAATTTTAACCCTCTCTTGACACAAGATACTTAGCGTATACTCAGTAATATTTTTTCAAGGGATTCATTTACCAAGACTACATGAAAGAGGTTTTCATGAAAGTGAACAACCAAAATCAAATGCATTAGAAGCTCAAATTATTCATTCTAGTCCCTGTTATATTACTAATTGGTTTTTTTTATTCTAAGAGAAGTCATTAACTACTATTTTCCTTAAATTTTTGTTGTAGTATCAAGTCGGCTACTATGAAGAATTAAAACTGAACTACAAAAATGTATACAAGTATGAACGTAAACCATTATAGTTTTTATTTTTTACTTATTTTTTAAATTAGTTTATTCTTTTTTTTTTTTAAGATTTCATTTATCTATTCATGAGAGACACAGAGAGAAGCATCTGTTAAGTGTTGATGATATTTGATCTAAGCATTGCATTTTATAATAATTCTCTGATACAGGGCAGCCCGGGTGGCTCAGCGGTTTAGCACCGCCTTCAGCCCAGGGCGTGATCCTGGAGTCCAGGGATCGAGTCCCATGTCAGGCTCCCTGCATGGAGCCTGCTTTTCCCTCTGCCTGTGTCCCTGCCTTTCTTTCTTTCTCTCTCTTTCTCTCTCTTATGAATAAATAAATAAAATCTTTAAAAATAATAATTCTCTGATACTATATCACTCATCTTAAAAGCTAGAATGTGGTATACATGATCAAATATGCTAAGTATTACTGTTAACTGAAACTATTATAAGACTGTGTTTTGCAATGGGAGCTAATAAATGTCCTATTTGAATAAACATTCTCAGCTATTTAAAAAAAAGGGCGGGGGGGCAGCCCGGGAGGCTCAGCAGTTTAGCACCTAGCCTTCAGCCCTGGGTGTGATCTTGGGGACCCAGGATCGAGTCCCACATCAGGCTCCCTGCGTGGGGCCTGCTTCTCCCTCTGCCTGTGTCTCTGCCTCTCTCTCTCTGGGTCTCTCATAAATAAATAAATAAAATCTTAAAAAAATAAATAAATATTGCTTATATGCTTTAAAAAAAAAAAAAAGAGAGAGAGAGAGACAAAAGCAGAGGGAGAAGCAGGCTCCCTGTGGGGACCCCGATGCCAGACTTGATCCCAGAACCCCAGGGTCACACCCTGAGCCAAAGGCAGACGCTCAAACACTGAGCCACCCAGGTGTCCCCCATTATAGTTTTTAAAAGATGTATACTAACTTTAGGAAAAAATTTATACCACTAAGAGTATCCAAATCCAAAAAACTGTAAGTTTTATCTTAGGAACTATAAATTTATAAACATGCTAATCCAGGCCATTTTTATAAACAGAATATAAAACTAGTAGTCTATGACGTACAAAAGGACATGGCTTAAAAAGAACACAAAGTATGAGATGCACAGTTCCTAATATATTCCTAAAAGTTGAAATATAAGGTAGTTTCTGAAAAATAGTTCTGTAATATGATACAAAAATAATGAATTGATCAATCACTTCTTTAAACATTCATTGTAGTTTTATTCCAGAAAGAGATGGTTCCAGATATGGATGACTTCTGAAGTTCTGTAAGGACCTCAACAAATTAGATTATGGATCCCTTACGAGTCACTCACTATGTCAAACTCTGAAGGCAGGGAAATATTAAACTACTGATTTTTTAAAAACACACTGTGAACAAAAGTACAAGGGAATAATAACAAAGTGTTGACTCATTATACTTATGGGAGATTTATATTTGTTCAAGTTTTAAAGAGTCCTCTAGGTCTGATCTCCTCAAAATGTTACATGAAATACTGCCAATGAATTTCAATTAAATGCGATATGTATCTGTTTTAAGATTTTATTTGAGAGAGAGAGAATGAGAGAGAGAGAGCATGAGCAAGGAAGAGGTAGAGGGAGAAGCAGACTCCTTGTTGAGCAGGGAGCCTGATGTGGAACTCGATCATGGGATTCCAGGATCATGACCTGAGCCAAAGGCAGGCGCTTAACCAATGGAGCCACCCAAGAGTCTTTAAATGTGATATATTAAGTGGGTTTTACATAACGTAAAAAATTTGAGGGGTAGCACAGTAGAATGAAAAGAACACAGACATGGAACCAGAATACCTAGTTTCTATACCCCGGTCTACAATGCACCAGTTATATGACAGCTGACTTTGGGCTCTTCTACTCTACCACTATCCTGCTTATGGGCCTGCAGATGTTTGACACACTAATCTAATTATGTAAATAGTTTCACTGTTAGCCCTCATATAAAAGAAAGGACATTTCGGATACCTTCTCTTTGGAGATCATTATTTGCATACATTACAGAACTGTAGGGTGATGATTTAGGAGAATACTACTAAACACGAGAGATAATCAGTTTAATATCCATGAAGGCATTCCCAAATAACAAATTTCCCAAGATTTTAAGATGATTGATTTTATTTTCTCTAGCATTTGAGAAACTACTGAATATGAACAATTACAAAGCAATGACGGATAGAGATTTTAAAAAATGACATCAGGATTATGTTTTAAAATGATCAAGAATATAGGGTTATTTGAAAGAAAATTATAGCTCTAGAAGAGTAAGAAATGATTACTCCTTTACCATGAATTAAGAGTTCAGAATCCTTATTCAGCTCATAAAGCCTAAAGGCTTCTTCTAACTCCAACTGAGATGATACTGTACACGGGTCTCCTAAAAAAAATATAAAAAGTAAAGTAAAGCTCACTTTTTAAATCTTCTAAAATGTAATGTTTAATAAACAATTTTCATTACATAAAATCTTGAGAAAAGACCATTTCTACTATATAAAATCTTGAGAAAAACTATTATATATGCACATAGAGAAGTATTTGAGAAGGACAAATATATTTCTTTAGACAATTCTATTTTCTAAAGTTGGTAACATAACTTTCTTTACGGTTTCTACAAAATATTACATGAGGTTCATTTAAACCAAGTTTGGTACATATAAAAACAATTTAATTCTCAGTAACATATATATTCAAAGTATAACAAACAGAATCTACTCTGACTACACTTGGATTCTTACTACAATATGACTAATGGCCAGGGACAAGCTTTCTGTTACTTACCTCTTTAAAGGAGGAAGTGAAAGTGGTTTCACTGCCACAATATGGTTGGTTAGAGGTCTCCATGTAATCATTTTGTCAAAATTTTCCTTTACCTGAGAACCTTTCCTCACCCAAGAGGCTCACAGAAAGGAAGCACAGCCACTAAAGTATTCTGGACTGAAGAGTAGCTCTACTTGAGCTGTTTCCAAATGTGAATAGATAGTTTTAGTAAACCTACTCACAGAAAGGCTAAGGGAAAAATACCTCCCTAGTCAACCAGCCAAAGAACTGAGTCATCCCTGGCAAACAATGAGATGGCACATCTCCCCCTAAGATGGCATTCCTCAATGAAAAAGTCATCTTGATCATAGTTGGGGCCTGAGCTGGGTCCTCCACACTGCAATGCTTTTGCTCATTCCTGTGGTACACCAAATGTTACCACACACAAGATGCCACCAACCTGATCCAAACCTCAATCATTCTCAGCAGAGAACTATGTCTGTTATTCAAGAGAGAAAAACGAAGCCATCTCCTTTCCTCCACTCTCAAAGAAATGAATGCCTCTATACCTTTCTCCAACTTGGGGAATCCCTTAATGAATCTCTTCCTTTTCTCTTCTCTGGGCCTTATCCCATATCCCCCCTCAGTTCCATTTCCATTTTTTCCTTCCTTCCACTAGCTCTTCTCAGGCAAAGGCATGTGTGAGTTTCCTTCTCAATAATCTCCCTCACATTCAGGTTGCCATTCCATTCATTCAGTAGCCACACATCTCAAGAGCAAACTAGACTGAAAGTGGAGGGGGTGGGTGAGAAGAAGGGCAAGAAAAAAGGGGAGGGCCTTTGATCTTTGACACCATACTTTAGTACTTTTTAAATCATAGGTTTATAATCTTTTAGATTTATTAGAAATAACTTCTTAATATCAAGAGTGACCTCCCTCTCCCCCATTTTCTCCATGTTCCTATCCTCCAGGAGTATCTCAAAATTCTGCTAACCAGTTTGAGTCCACATACTTTACTAAAACTGCTATATCCAAGGTCATGGAAAGAGCTGGTAAAATCAAAAGCTCCTTTTCTATCTTTATTCTAATTGACCTCTCTATAGCATCTAATAGAAACTCTGCATCTAGGTTTCTTTTTTGTTAACTTATTTTATTTAAATTCAATTAGTTAACATATAGTTAACATATCATTAGTTTCAGATGTAAAGGTCAAGTAATTCCTCAGTTGCATATAACACCCAATGCTTATTATATCAACATGCCCTCCTTAATGCCCATCACCCAGTTACCCCATCCCTCCACCAACATGCATCTAGGTTTCTAAATACCATTCTCCTGGTTTACTACCTTTTAACTTTTCATTCTGGAAATTTCCTTTTTCTTTTTTTTTTTTTAAAGTAGGCTCCACTCCCAACATGGAGCCCAACGTAGGACTTGAACTCATGACCCTGACATCAAGACCTCAGCTGATATCAAGAGTCACTTAATCAACTAAGCCACCCAAGTGCCCCTCATTTTGGAAATTTTCAAACATATTGCCAAATCTGGCTTCCCCCTACACTTATTCCCTTCTACTGTATCATTCTGAACAAATCCCTGTAACTCTCGATTAAAATTCCTTAATATAATCACAATACCATCATAAACCTATAAAAACTAACAAAAATTCACTATAAAATATCCAAACATAACCATACGCATAAGAATAAAGTTGAACTTTAATCTTACACAGTAAACAAAAATTAACTCAAAATGGATCAAAGACTTAACTGTAAGAGTTATAAAACTGTTAGAAGAAACATTGGGGAGAAAGCTTCATGACACTGGATTTGGCAATGATTTATTGGATCTGACACCACAGGCACAGGCAAGAAAAAAAATTAACAGTTCTCAAAAGATATACAAATGGTCAATAAGCACAGGAAAAGCTGCTCAACATCACTAATCATTAAGAAAATGAAAATCAATGAAATACCACTTCCTTGTGATGAGACTATATAAAGAGGCAGAAAAAACCGACTATACCAGCATCCCAGGTGAGCCTCCACATGGACTCCAGGCCCAGTTGCCCTCTGATTGCCACTGCATGAGGTTTCTCATGAGACCAGCAGAGCTAGTCAACTTATAGATGTGTGAGAGATTATAAAGTGGTGGGTTTTTTTAAAGCTATTGTGCTTTGAGATGATTTGTTATGGAACAAGCATCTTACTATTATTTTTCAAGTTGAATCTTGAAATTCTCTGAATCTTTACAAGACCCAGGACAAATGCCACCTCTTTGGAACAGCCTTACCTAAGGAGCTAATATTTCACATTTTATTAAAAGCCTAAAGATAACCTAATTTTTAATAATAGCTTTATTGAGGTATAATTCACATAGCATTCAGTTTACCCATTTGAAGTGTACAATGGTTGTCAGTATGTTCAGAGTTGTCAATTATCAATATAATCAATTTTAGAACATTTTGATGATCTCCTCCTCAAAAAAGCCCCTTGCCCATAATGATCACTCCCCATTTCCCCCCAACCTCTCCTCCTACTGCCAGACCTAGGCAACCACTAATCTATTTTCAGTATCTACAGATTTGCCTTTTCTGTACATTTCATATAAATGGAATCATACAATATGTAGTTTTCATGTTTGTCTTTTTTCCCTGAGCATGTTTTCAAGTTGTTTTCAATCCATGCTGTAGTATGTATCAGCACTTCAGTCTTTTTTATTAGAGAATAATATAGCAAATATTTCTGAACTGAAGTGTTTGTATGTTTGAATAATTTCTGATAATTTCCTAAAAGTGCGATGGATTAAAGGTGCCCATTTGGGGCGCCTGGGTGGCTCAGCTGGTTAAGTGTCCCACTCTTGTTTTCAGCTCAAGTCATGATCTCAGGGCTATGAAATCCAGCCATGCGTTGGGCTCCACACTCCGCATGGAGTCTGAAATTCTCTATTCTTCTCCCTCTCACTCTGCCCCCTCCCTGTTTCTGCTCCTTCTCTCTTTATATATATAATAATCTTAAAAAATAAAAGAAAGTGTCCTCATTAAAAATTTTGAGTTATTCCAAATTTTAGAATGACAGGAACTCCAAAAGGTTATTATATACACAACCAACCGTGTATCTTTCCTAATTCTCTGTAATTATTAATTTTTTTTTTAAGATTTTATTCATTCATTCATGAGAGACACAGAGAGAGAGAGAGAGGCAGAGACACAGGCAGAGGGAGAAGCAGGGTCCATGCAAGGAGCCTGATGTGGGACTTGATCCAAGGACCCCAGGATCATGACCTGAGTCAAAGGCAGACCCTCAACCATTGAGCCACCCAGGGATCCCAGTAATTATTAAATTTTAAATATCTCCTAATCTGATAGGTGAAAATGTCTTATTTTTAAATCTTTGGTTTTTTAATTATTAGTAATTTTTGAGGGTTTTTTTTTTCCATTTAGGAATTAGCTATCTACACTTCTTTAAGTAGATTTTTCATCAATTTCTTTTTGACCTAATTATATTAGAAATAGCAATCCTAGATTTTTAAAAAACTGTGTGTTGTTATTATGGATGAAATCTTTTCTTCCAATATACTTTCAGACTGAGTATAATCTACATAAAAAAAGACTGGCTCTCTCATATACCCACTTTATAACTCAGTACTACTGGTATCTTAAAAGATGCTAGATGAAAAATACTGAGGTCAAATGTTTCAACCAGCTTACAGAGATAAACAGCTTTTGGATCAACACTCAATACACTGATGTTAAGTAACAAGTATTGGTGAGGATGTAGAGAAACTGGAATCAATCCCCATATACGTTTGTAAAATGGTGCCTCCACTTTAGCAGTCTAGCAGTTCCTCAAAAGATTAAACATAGTTACCATATGACCCAGCAATTCTACTCCCAAGTATATATCCAAGAGAAATGAAAACATATGGTTGCACAGAAAGTTGTAACCAAATGTTCATAGCAGTACTACTCTTAACAGCCAAAAAGTGGAAATAACCCAAATGTCCGTCAATTGAACAAATATTGCAATGACACATCTAGATTAAGCAAATCTATAGAAACATGAAGTAGACTAGTGGTTACCTAGGCCTAAGAGCTTTACCTAGGCGTAAGAGCTGTGGGGGATAAAGAGCTTACGAGGAATTAGGTAGTGAATTTTAATAAGCATGGGATTTATTTTTGGGGTGATGAAAGGTTTTTTAAATTGCGGTGATGGGTTGTACAACTCTGAATATCCTAAAAACCACTTTAAATGATAAACTGTATCTCAATGAAGCTGTTTTAGAAAAACTGTTTACTGCAGCACTTTTATAAAAGTGACTCTGATAACAAAGTAACATTCTAGTCCAAAAGCAAGGCCTGTCTTAGTTTGCCTCAAAGAAATAAATTCACTCATTCATAGACTCACTTTCTCAGTTACTCAAATTTCTCCCATTTTGCCACATTTATGAAAGTGAAAGCCAATATAATTATATATCATTTTTGACATAGGTTAAAAAAACGTTTGTTTCTACAGATTTAAGTATAAAAATAAAAAAGCAACAAAAATAATGAAAATTTCACACATCAGTAAGTGTAAATTATTCTTTCAGTTAGACAAACAAGCCAGTTGACTAAATTAATTCTAAATAATGAAATATTCAAAGAATTCTAGAAGTAGGGGATCCCTGGGTGGCGCAGCGGTTTGGCGCCTGCCTTTGGCCCAGGGCGCGATCCTGGAGACCCGGGATCGAATTCGTCGGGCTCCCGGTGCATGGAGCCTGCTTCTCCCTCTACCTGTGTCTCTGCCTCTCTGTGTGTGTGTGTGTGTGTGTGTGTGTGTGTGTGTGTGACTATCATAAAAAAAAAAGAATTCTAGAAGTAGATTGAGTCTGAAAATTAATTAACACTTCAATACCAATTTTCTAGGTGAGGAAACTGAATCCACGCTGGCAAATACATTTAAACTAACCTCAGGTTGTTTTTAAACAATGAGAAACATATGTGTCATTCATATGTATATATATTATATGTGTATATATAAATATTTATCTCTCTCTGCAGAGGGCTGTTACCTATATTGTAAGGATGATGGGAAAACTAAAGATCATATATTTAAAGTGACTCATAGTATGCTTGGTCCATTATACATGTGGCTTTTATTATTGTGCTTTGACTAAATGCCCTGAATGGAATTAACTATTGTTAAAGGTACATTATAACCGTCTTTTTTTTTTTTAAAAAATAATCAATCTTTCCCTTCTGCTAGATATTGTCTTTTTGCCAGACTAGTACACTGGATAATGTACCTGCATTCAGTATTAAACTAGAGACTCTTTTGAATAATCACAAGGAAGTGTGAAAATAGTTAATTACTGACATTGTGGATATTCAAATCTATTTTGTTTTTATTGGACTGAATATCTGTGGTTCAAGTATTACCTTTTTGGGCCAACTGTTTAATGCCTGATAAAGCAGGCTACATGACTCAGAAGTAAAAAATTCCATGAAGAGTCATCACGAAACAAAGATAGGAGGAAAAGCTATTTCTCAAAGCCCACTGTATTACTAAAGTCCAAATTCACATCCTGAAACAGGCATACAGCCAGAGTGAGATCTGCTCAGATCAATGAATTTCACAGTAATAAAATGTATATATTATAACCAGCAGATCAAGTCTTTTTTTCAATGCATGTACATTTTCTTTCACCTATAAAAAGAATGAACCAAATTAGGGCATTAGACCTCAAGTGTTTGATAAATATGCAAGATTCAGTTATTTATGAGATAATCTGACAAGATACAGAACTTAAAACACATATATAACACTAGTTATATTAGGTATTTCAGCATATGACTCAATTCAGTGCCGCACACTTGAAAGAATCAACACAGCATAAAACCAAAGATGGCAACCTTTAACATTTGCCTGAGATAGCATCACCACACTCCTCTCCCTGATGCTGGAGTCTGCTGTAGATTTACAGACTCACTCTGTTCCCACCAGACCTTCCTACTGCCAGCCCATCACTGGATACTGGATTCAGAACACTACACAGCATCTGTGAAAGTTCCTACACTCCCTACTCTGAAGAGGAATTGCATTGCTTAAAATACAGATTTGCAAAAATCTTCCAAGAATGCTATCTTTATTAAGTGGTCATCCTTTCAATATTAGGCCCAATCACAATAGTAATGGATTTCTGGCTTTTTGCTTCCTATTTTCTAGGACGGAAGAATCAGTGGTTACAGAAGTATATGCTATCCTATCAAGCTGCCCATCCTCAACTTCCTCTTCTGGAGATGATGAGGTAATAGGAATTGTTAACCTAAAACACACAAAAAAAAACCTACACTAAACAAGTGAAAAAAAAAAAAGATTCAAAATACTGGAAATAAATAACAAAGGGTCAACTGTTTTTTGTTTTTTTTTTAAAAAAGATTTTATTTATTTATTCATGAGAGGCACACAGAGAGAAAGAGGCAGAGACACAGGCAGAGGGAGAAGCAGGCTCCATGCAGGGAGCCTGATGCAGGACTCGATCCTGGGACTCCAGGGTCAAACCCCGGGCTGAAGGCGGCGCTAAACTACTGAGCCACCGGGGCTGCTCGGGTCAGCTGTTTTTAAGTAATTTAAATGCATTCCTGAATAAAACCCAGAAATATTTATAAAAATACAAATAAAATATATCCAACACCCAATAACACCAATGTCACAATGTCCAGGATTCAATAAAATATACCCAGGCATAAAGAGCAGGAAAATATGACCCACACCAGGAGAAACATCAATCAATTGAAATTCACGCTGAATTGAAAGATGAAAGAATTTGTAGAAACAGATATTAAAGGTTATTATAATTATATCCAATGTGCTCAAGAAGCTGAAAGAATTGGGCATGTCCAGTATACATGGAAGATACTTTAAAAGGCCCAAATTGAACTATACTAGATAGATTAATGCCAGAAGAAAGACTAGTGAATTTAAATAGATAGCAATAAAACTACCCAAAATGAAATACAGATTAAAAGACCGGAAAAAAATGAACAGAGCATTAGTGAGCTTTATGACATCTCAAGAGGCCTAATATACATGTAATTGGAATCCCTAGAGGAGGGGTCTGGTGACAGAAAAAACATTTCTGAAGTGATTATGGCCAAAATTTTTCCAACAATAAAGAGAAAAATCTTAAAAGCAGCCAAAGAGACACATTAAATAGAGAACAAAGGTCACTGACTGCCGATTTGCATCAGACACAACAAAAGCTAGAAGACAGTGTATAGAATGCAAAAAAGACCCTGCCAACCTAGAATTATTTGCCCAGCAAAATTATCTTTCAAAATCAAAAGTGACCTAGAGAGCAAGAAGCCAGAAAATCCATTTCATTGAGAAATTCATAGGGACAAAAAGATTCATAGAGACAGAAAGTATGAGAGAGTCATGTGAAGAGGAGGAGCTGGAGAAAGGGAAAGGGGGAACTATTTTTTTATTTAAATTTAATTAGGGGGGCAGCCCCGGTGGCGCAGCGGTTTGGCACCGCCTGCAGCCTGGGGTGTGATCCTGGACACCTGGGATTGAGTCCCACATCGGGCTCCCTGCGTGGAGCCTGCTTCTCCCTCTGCCTCTCTCTCTGTGTGTCTATGAATAAATAAATAAAATACTTAAAAATAAATAAATAAATTCAATTAGGGGATTAATTATTTAATAAGCATAGAGTCTGGGATGATAAGAAAAGATTCTGGAATAGGGTAGGGGGGATATTTGCATAAAATCATGACTATGCTTAATGTCCCTAAATTATACACTTAAAAAAGATTAAAATTTTATGTCAGATATATATTTTTCCACAATAGAAAAAGATTTTAAAAAAGTACACTAGTTCTCTATGCACATGAATAGACCTCAATAATGTCCAGTGAAAAAAGGGAAGTTTCAGAATATGTGCTAATACCACTTATATGAATTTAAAAGCACATAATACTATATTTTGTTATTTATATATATAGAATAATGACAGAAAACAGAGCAGTGGTTCCCTGGGGATGGAGGAATGTGAGTGAGAAAGAGTTTGGCTTCTAAACTTATCCCATGATAGTAGTTGCCTCTTAGCAAGGGAAGGAAGACAATGTAATTGGAGGTGGGGATGCCAACAGGGACAGAGCAGTGCACAAGGTGGGAGTTTGGGATCCCCGGTGCCAAATAAGGCTCTTACAGCCTCTCTTGTCTCACCTCTCAACTCATCTCCACCCCACCACCCCAAGGATTTCTCCCAGTGGGCCTCAGTCTGATCCCTCTGCCTTTCAGGCATCTCCATGGCCTATTGTATAAATGGCAGCAGCCCAGGGTTTACTCAACAGAATGCCTGGAGCACAGAGTCGGGGCAGAGGCCAGAACTAAAAGAAGTGCTTGAGGACTTCTCTAAGTCAGCTAGTTGTCTTCTACATGGGGTGCTCTACCCCTGGGAGACTTACAGTTTTTAAAAGGTATCAAATTCCATATCCTTAACTTCCATATAAATTCCTTTCTAAAACTCATCAGCCCAAGAATGTACCTAGGGTGTAGTACCCCACCTTATCTCCTTTTCAAATATTTCTTTTCCTATTTTATTTTTAAAAAAGGATATATACCTGCCATATGATCTAACCATTCTACTTCTAGGTATTTGCCCATGAGAAAATATATATCTATACAAAGACTTATACATCATTGCCATAGAGCTTTTATTTGTGATAGCTCCAAACTGTAAACAACCTCCATTTCCATCACCAGAGAAATAGATAAACAAATTGTGGTACATCCACATAAAGGAATACCACTCAGCAATAAAAAGAAATGAACACAACACATGTTATCAATGATTTTGCTGAGTGAAAGAAGCCAGACCAGTTCCCTCCCCACAGAGTACATACTGTATGATTCCACACCTATAAAACTCTAGAAAATGCAAACTAATCTATAATGACAGAAAACAAATTAGTAGTTGTTTAGCATGGAGGGGTAGGAATGAGGAAATGCAAAGCACACTGAAACACTTGGGCGTAATGGATATGGTCTCTATCTTACTTGTGATGATGGTTTCCTGGGTGTCCAAACTCAACAAATTGCACACTTTTAATATGTACAATATATTGTGTGTCAATTAATTTCAATAAAGCTTTTTAAATTTATTTTCCTTTTTCTTTTTTTTTTAAAGGAGGCTCCAACACCCAGCATGGAGCCAACACAGGAGCTTAAACTCATGACCCTGAGATCAGGACCTGAGCTGTTATCAAGAGTCAGATGCTTAATAAACTGAGCCACCCAGGCGTCCCATAAAGCTGTTTTGTTTTTTGTTTTTTTTAAAGGTGAAATAAAGATATGAAAACGAGGGAAGAAGTGATCAAACACAAACCTCTACTACAGGAAATGTTTAAAAGTTCTCAAAGTAAAAGGAAAATGTCAGTTCAAAATAAGATCCGCTCCAGGAGTAGAATTTTTATTGATGTTGATTTTCATTTTTCTAATTTTTAGGTTTAGATCCATAATACTGCTATCTAAATAAGTGACATGACACTTAATTCAGTCAAAAAATTTTCTCCTCACAGTTTCTTCTGACATGATTACCAGTGTCAATATACAGTGTTACGTGAGGGAGAAAAAGTATAAAGAGTAATTTGCTATTTCAGTTCCTAATATACCAGCTAAAAGTACATCAGATTAAAGATGTTTGGAAAGCTTCACATACGATAAGTATGTTTCTTACCATTCTAAATGTGGTTTTGTTACATCTTGACAATTTTCCCGTGAATGCATCAGATTTGATAATGCAAAGAGGAAGAATTTTAACCTTGTAGAATTCAGAAACACTCCAACATACTCTTTATGTCAAAAAATGGTTACATGCGTTTCAAATTTCCATGAATTTCACCTACTGAAGCCAACAGGATATGAATTAAAGAATCACATCCAAAAATCCTCTCCTACTCTCTGCAAATCACTTACTTTCTCCCCACACATAACCTTGTATAAGGCGTAAATAAAATAATAATTTATATATGTCATTGGTAAAAAGTATAACAAAAGGTACAATATTTTTGGAGGTCAATTTGGTACCACCTATTATTATCAAGGACACATCCCATTTCAGGGAATTTACTCTATAAATAACAATACAGGTGCCCCAAAAATATACAAAAAGATACACAAAAATATTCTCTGTCCTAATATTTTTATACACTACAAATAATCTAAATATCTATCAAAGGAGAATTGGTTAAATAAATTATTATGGTACCACCATGGTATATATACATTACATAAACCACATTATATAAATCTACATACATTGCTATGGAAAGATAATCCACAAGATGTTAAGTTAAAAGGCAGGTTAAATAACAGCTTGTACAATGTTCAGCTATTTGTAAGAAAGAAAAAAAGTTACCCTATCCCTTCTAGTTGTATATTCACAGAAAAAGACATCACCAATTTGTTTATAGGAGCTATTTGGGTGAAATCTGAGGATCCTCAGAGATATTTTTTCCTTCAAACAAATCAATATTTTTGTTAAAAAGCATGCACTAGGGATCCCTAGGTGGCTCAGACATTTGGTGCCTGCCTTCAGTCCAGGGTGTGATCCTGGAGTCCCGGGGTCGGGTCCCGCATCAGGTTCCCTGCATGGAGCCTGCTTCTCCCTCTGCCTATGTCTCTGTCTCTGTCTCTCTCTCTCTCTCTGTATCTCTCATGAATAAATAAAATATTAAAAAAAAAAAAGCATGCACTACTCTTAATAAAATAACTTAATTAAGAAATAAAATATCCAAAGGCTAGTTTCTAATAAAAGAGACATGACAAAATAGAAACAGTTAAATCAGATTTGGAATAAATTAAAAACTAATAAAATTAGAAATTTAGAAAATACTTAATATTAGATTGTAAATATTTAAAAAAGCATATCCTTATGGAAAAACAGTCACAATTAAAATATGATGAACTAAAAAGTCATTTATCATTCTCTGTCCCATACTCTTTCCTCACTTGAGAAGGGAGGTATAATTGTTACAAAATTACTATTCATCCTAAAATGTTTAATTAAATTAAGCAAACCAGTTTCTCCACAGACACATCAAAACAAATCAGTAAAACTGGTTTTGAACACAAGGAAAAAGAACAGCCGTCATACATCTACTTAAAGAAATGAAGTAAGCTTATGATCATTATATGCTCTAATATTTTAAAAATCCCATAATTGAAAGCTTAGCTTCTAGACAGTGTTGCTCATAAACCAGAGAAATCATAATCCTGTGTTCCATAAATTCTAGAGAGAATTTTTTCTCTAGATAAGCATGCCCCAATGCCTACATGGCTAAAAATAAAGGTAACAAAATTACAACTGAAAAATAATTGCAAGGAACTTAAAAATAATTACTATTGGCTCTGTATGCCTAAAATTAAGAAGAGACTCGTATCAAAATTAACGAGGGTAAGAAGGATCACAGGGGAATCAATAGACTTTAATAGAAAGTTTAACCTTTTAGTTGAATGAGGCTATAGTCTCACAATTTTCCCCAGAAAATTAGGACACTTAATAGCTATTTAGAGACAACTTTGAATTGCATTATAAAAGGATAAGACTGTTTCACCAGAGAATTAATTTAATTTACTACATGACTCTGTTAATTAAAATATGCTATAATGTTAAGAAAAAATAGAATAAATCACAACTCCCAACGCTTAAATCTCCAATAATGAACATAAAACTATACTGTGAAAAGGCCTATCAGCTTTTTCTAGAATTCGTAAATGTTTTCTGAGCATACTATTATTGAGTACTGCTCAAAACACTGCACTGGAGCTCCAGAGCAAAGACAAGATCTCCATTCTCATGGAGCTTACATCCAACCATATAAACAAGATACAAAGGGAACAGGAGTGAAAGGCTTCTTGGAGGACAGGACATCTGAGTACCTGAATGACGGGAAAGAGCCATGTAACAATCTGGGAACAGAACTCCCCAGGTAAAGACAATACAAGGTATAGGGTACTATAAAATTAACTAATTATTTTATTTATTTATCTTATTATTTTTTTGAGAGAGAGAGGGAGGGAGGGACGGGGGAGAGAAAGAGAAAGAGAGATGAGGGAGGAGAGGGAGAAAGAACCTTTTATTTTTTTAATTTAAATTCAATTAATTAACATATAATGTATTATTGGTTTCAGAGGTAGAGGTCAGTGATTCATCAGTCTTCTACAACCCAGTGCTTATTACATCACATGCCCTCCTTAATGCCCATCACCCAGTTACCCGATCCCCCTGCCCCCTCCCCTCCAGTGACCCTCAGGTTTGTTTCCTATGATTAAAAGTCTCGTATGGTTTGTCTCCCTCTCTGATTTTGTCTTGTTTTATTTTTTCCCCTCTTCCCCTATAATCCTGTTTTGATTCTTAAATTCCACATGCGAGTGAGATCATATGATGATTGTCTTTCTTTAATTGACTTATTTTGCTGAGCATAATATCTTAAAAGCAGGCTCTGTGCCCAACCCAGGGCTTGATCTCACAGCACTGAGATCATGACCTGAGCTGAAATCAAGAGTCGGACACTAAGTGACTGAGCCACCCAGGCACCCCGAGTACTAGAACATTTTTTAATGGCTCATCTCTAAATAAATTTCTCTTAATAAAATGTGTTATCTATGATTCCCTATGTGCACTAGTTAGAAAACCATTGATTGAAGAAAATCCTAAATGGCATGAAATGATCAGGACAGGATTAAAATGAGAATAACACTGGGGCGCCTGGCGGGCTCATTTGGTAGAGCATGAGACTCTTGATCTTGCGGTCATGAGCTCAAGTCCCACATGAGGCACAGAGCTTACTTTTAAAAAATGAGAATAACATTAGTTCATGATAAGAATCAACTTACTGATGCTAATTATATTGTATATACTGTGCTAAATTATATAGTCTCATTTTCAGGCAGAAGATATACTGTGAGATAACCACATCATTTAGAATTAATATTATTTAAACTACCTTTGTGATCAAAAGTGGATGAAGAGAAAGATAGTCTTATCCTTAAATAATACAGAATTTAAAATACCAAGCTAGTATTTCCATTACTGGACTTCAAAAAATGTTAAGGCTCATAATATCTCAGGTGAGGGGAAGAACAAATGGATGCTCTCATTCAATGTAGTTGTGCCATAAACTGGTTTAAACTTTTTTGATAGCACATGGTCACTAGCTTTATGGCAACAAATTGTCATCAAACTTTATGATGTGAATATTCTATGACCTTGCTACAGAGTCCCATACAATAGCACAAAATCACATATTAAGATATTCGTTATGTATTGCTTATAGTAGCAAAAAACAAAAAACAAAACAAAACAAAAAAAACCCTGGTAATAGTCCAAACATCCATCAATAAGGGATTAAATAAATCATGAAGTACTTACAATGTGGGATATTATACAGCGTCTAAAAAGGTAATGCTATAGGGGTGCCTGGCTGGCTCAGTAGGTGAGCATGTGACTCGATCTTGGGGTTGTGAGTTCAAGCCCCACGTTGGGTATAGAGATTACTTTAAAAAAACAAATCTTAAAAAATATATATAATGATATAATTTCATGCACACCGAAATGAAAAAAATTTAAAATGTCTAATTCACAATGTAAAAGGAAAATATCACTTAACGGTTTGTATGATTTAATTCTTTTTGTATAAAAAAGTGTGCTTATAAATAATGTACAGAAACAAAAATGTTTGTGTATCCAGAGAAAATACCTCAAAGTTGTTACCAGTGATTTTCTCTCTTACACCTGGGATTGGTGAGGAAGGAAAGAAGAGAAAGGGCAAACAGAAGACTGCCTTTAAATTTCAAAACAGGGATCCCTGGGTGGCGCAGCGGTTTGGCACCTGCCTTTGGCCCAGGGCGCAATCCTGGAGTCCTAGGATCGAGTCCCACGTCGGGCTCCCTGCATAGAGCCTGCTTCTCCTTCTGCCTGTCTCTCTGCCTCTCTCTCTCTCTATGTCTATCATGAATAAATAATAAATAAAATCTTTAAAAAATAAAAAATAAAAATAAAAAATAAATTTCAAAACATTTGTACTACTTTTTTTCCCAAACAATGAACATGGATTACTTTAGAGAAACTTCTTAAAAATGTCTTTAAAGGGGCACGTGGCTGGCTCAGTTGGAGGAGCACGGGACTCCTGATCTCGGGGTCATGAGTTTGAGCCCCACAGTGGGTAGAGAGATTGCACAAATAAAACTTTTTTTTTAATGTCTTTAAAAAGTAAAATGAGTGTTGAGTTTACATATAGCTTGGATCTAGGATATCTTCCCAGGGCTCTTCATATCAGGAAACAAAGAAATGGCCCCAAATACTGAGCTACATATTATAATGACATTCCTTAAAACGAAATTCCATTCCCATTACAATCAGTAGAAGCCCATAATACAAAACTAGTATATTTAGGGTATCTTTAAGCTATACTTCAATGACGTTCCATCGTGTAAAATAAAGTCTCATTCTCATGTCTTTCGCAAAGCCTTCCAGGATTGAGTCCAAAACTTGTCAAAGTTTAATATTCACGCAACTCACCTAGAGCTCCTGTTAAAATGTAGATTCAGATCCAGGAGTCTGTGTTGGGGCCTTTTCTAAAAGTTCTGCAGACCACACTCTGAGGAGCAAGGGTCTAACCTCGGTTCATACCGCACCACTCCCCACACTTCAATTTAGTAAATTACTGCTCTTTCACAAACACCATGTTCTTCATACCTCTGCCCTTTTTCTATCTTATTCTTCGTCAAAAAATGGCTTTCCCCTCACCTCTTCCACTTCAAAAACTTCTACTCTTTGTTACTATTTTAGTCCAAATGTCACAAATACTTCAGGCACATGTAGATGATGCTTCTTTTGCATTCCAAGATCCCTATGCATTTATGTTCAACTTATCATATTTGTTATTTACATGTCCATCTCCCTATGAGACAATGAATTTGGGGATAGAAAATATCTATCTTCAGCACACAGATATTCAATAAATGTTTTCTGAGTCCAAGTCATTAAGATATTGAGTTTCTGCCACCACCTTTGAAATCATGGTTGTCACAATTACTTTTATTCTGTAATATTTTCTCTGAAGTAATATTCAGCAAAAAATACTGCCAAATTATTGAGGGTAATCTCTAAAATATAAAACAACATTCAAATTCAAAATTGAGGTAAAATATAACACTATTTGATGAGATGTTTATGTTAATGGTGAAAGAAAGTCACATTAATTTTACTCTATTTTGGGGTATAAAGGACAAAACAAAGATTGTATTCTTTGGTATTATTTCAAGTACCTGAAGCAAAATAAAAATAGCATCAAATTTCTAATATACCTAATAGTCTTAATTAATTAGGACTTTATATTTTAAAAAACAAATGACAAAGTAGTATCTTAAATCAAATGCTTACATAGCCCTCTCTTTATCACTCACCTTCCTCATCTATCCATTTCATGGTGAAAAGCTGTTCGTTGTCAAAAGAACACATATCTCGAACTTCATTGCAAAGGCCCTCAAAGGAGATTGAAGGTTCAAAATGTGTTATCATGATATCCCTGAAAAAGAAAAAGAGTTTTAAGTTTGACGATCACTGAAACTAATAATCCTCCACAAACTACCAAATGCCTGACAATCTGATTAACATCAGTTATTTTGGGGATCTCTGGGTGGCTCAGCAGTTTGGTGCCTGCCTCTGGCCCAGGGCAAGATCCTGGAGTCCCGGGATCGAGTCCCGCGTCGGGCTCCCGGCATGGAGCCTGCTTATTCCTCTGCCTGTGTCTCTGCCTCTCTCTCTCTGTCTATCATAAATGGATAAATAATAAATCTTTAAAAAAAAAAAAAAACATCATTTTGTGAGTGCATCAACACGCATTGCTTCCAGTAAACTATCTCTGTAAAGATTTTTAAAAATCCGTATTAATAATGTTTAAAAATAAAAATAGTGGAATGTTAACTAAATTGAATTTAAATTAAAAAATTAATATAGTGGATTTGTGAGAAACTTTAATTCGATCTCCCTCCTCATTCAGGAAGCCCACCCTAACTGCTCTGATGGTTGTCCCACTTTTGCTTTAATATCAGTTTTCAGAAGCACACACTTTTGTGAAGCACCGCACCCCACAGATGAATAGCTCAGTTATTGATAAGCTTCTACATTACATTTAACTGAAATCTGTTCCAATCACTGGTCCAGATCTCCCCTCCCTAAGAAGTCTACCTTTCATCAAAGAGATGGCTCTTCAATTATTTGACAAACATGTGTCATGTCCTCTTCCTCAGCTCTCACATAGATTAACCACCCATGACACTGCCATCCATTCTTTGTATGGTATGATTTTTAGACCTCACACCTTCATTTTTCCCGAAGAATTCCCATTTGCCAAAATTGGTTTTATTTTATTTTTTTTTTTAATTTTTATTTATTTATGATAGGCACACAGTGAGAGAGAGAGAGGCAGAGACACAGGCAGAGGGAGAAGCAGGTTCCATGCACCGGGAGCCCGACGCGGGATTCGATCCCGGATCTCCAGGATCGCGCCCTGGGCCAAAGGCAGGCGCTAAACCGCTGCGCCACCCAGGGATCCCCAAAATTGGTTTTAATATATGACTAATTATTTTAGATACTCAAAAAACATAGGAATAGACATAAATATGTATTTATGTTTGTCTTAAGTGTTAGATAAGCGACAGTATTCAAATAAAACTACCTAGCAGCTACTTATTATATAACTTAAAATTGCAACAAATGTTTTAGAGCAGATGCCTGGAGTTTCCTCCAAGAAGCCAGGAGAAAGTTTCCTACGATCGAATCTCTGCCCAGTAACCAGCCACAGTACCCTTTCAAATATAAGTCAGATAGACTGAATGACTCTGATTTAACAAACTTATAGAGCGATCACTTAGTGTCAGCCTGTTCAACAGTTTTACAAAGTTAATGTAGTTCATGTACTTCCTGTTTTAAACTCTTCAAATGCCTTTCTCATGCAGAATAAAATCCAAAATCCCTAGCAGGGTCTATAAGAGCCAGGCTATCTCTCTGGGCAACTTCTACTACTACTTGAAAAGGTAAACCAATGTTTAGAGTTTACAACCTACCCCAGCTAGAATGTAAGTTTGGTGAAAAAGTAGGGATTTTGTTTTGTCCATTATATTCCCAGTGGCCAACACAGTGCCTAGCACAGAATGGATATTTGAAAAATGTTCACTAAAGGAAAAAAGGAACTGGGAACACACATGGGTAGCTAGAACACAGAACACAGAGTGGGGGGATCCCTGGGTGGTGCAGCGGTTTGGCGCCTGCCTTTGGCCCAGGGCGCGATCCTGGAGACCCGAGATCGAATCCCACATCGGGCTCCCAGTGCATGGAGCCTGCTTCTCCCTCTGCCTGTGTCTCTGCCTCTCTCTCTCTGTGACTATCATAAATAAATAAAAAAAAAATTTTTTAAAAAAATAAAAAAATAAAAATAATAAAAAATAATAAAAAATAAAAAAAAAGAACACAGAGTGGGATATAAGGAATTTAGAATTTTAGTCATCTGTATAAAAAAAAAGTTCAAAAAAACTATAGTCTTTAGGAGCTGTCAAAGGTAAGGAGAGAAAAAAAAAAAAAACAAAGGTAAGGAGAGAGCAGAGCATCAATTTTGATTGGCCTTTTCTTGATAATCATTCTAACCATCTCATCACTTTCTGCCCCTGCCTCTGAGAACCATCTTGCCTTGGCTTTCACAATAGTATGCTTCCCTGGCTCTCTGCTTTTCTCAACTCATGTCTCCTTCAGTCTTCAATCACAAGATACTCTTTACACTTTCTCTCTTGGTTATTGTCTGTCACTCTTCCTTTCTCTTTAAAACCTAGTTCACATTCAATGTTTTAACTACTATCTCCATGGAGGGGTCTCTTAAATCTGTCATTCCAGCTCTCTTTGTAGTAATTAAGTCTGTTGATGATCTGATTCTATTCTCAACTTGAACCCACCTTTGCCAACAAAAACATTCTACTACAGACATCTGGTTTACTCATAACTCAACACAGAAGACCCTAATAATCCAAGTTTTAATTCTGACCTTTCTGCAACTCAAGGCCCAGTTTACACAGGGAGGTGGGGATCAATTCTTTAACAGGTGCTTCAAGATAAACTTCCATTAAACCTTTTTCAACCACACAAGCCCAATGGTCTATACTTCTAAACCTGTCCAACATGTATCCTCTGTTCCATTTTCTGCTGACTCAAATACTGATACAGTCTCAACTAAATTGTACTCAGGAAGACAAAAATTCTCGGACTTTTCCATAGCTTCATATAACTATTAACATAATTAAGGACTCAAACATTTTCTAACTGAATGTTGAAGAAATACTCTCAAGGAGAAACTCATCTTCCAGAAAATGCACTTTTGACAAGGAAATATCACTGTTTATGTTTCTTTTACCTATAAACACTTATAGAATACTGAGTGTGCCCTGGGTGTTTAAATAAACTTTACCTTATGTAAGCTTTACAGTAACTGTCAAACTAGACATACTAATCTATTTTACAAATTTAAAAAGCAAAGTACAAAGAATATTTGCCAGTCTCTCAGTTAAAAAATAGAATATGAATTCAAATCCAAATCTATTAACACCTGTGTCCCCATCTAACCTTCTAAAAGCACGCAGAAGCAACAGATGCTTCTGGTTTAATATGGCAGAGGGAACACATATCTATATCCATTCATTTTAAGGGCCCACTGAAACAACAGAAATCTGAAATAGCAAATTATTTAAGTCTTAGAAAAAAAAAAAAAAAAAAAGGCACCAGAAGCAGACCAGAAAGTGTAAGAAAATCCCAGTTGACTGAAAACAGATGGGATAAAAGTGAGCGAGAAAACATATCAGCCCCAAACAACAAAGTTAAGTGGAACCTTTAAAAGAGAAAAATTGGGCAGCCCTGGTGGCTCAGCAGTTTAGCGCTGCCTTCAGCCCGGGGTGTGATCCTGGAGACCCGGGATCGAGTCCCACGTCGGGCTCCCTGCATGTGGAGTCTGCTGCTCCCTCTGCCTGTGTCTCTGCCTCTCTCTCTCTCTCTCTCTGTGTGCCGCTCATGAATTAAAAAAAAAAAAAAAAAAAAAAAAAAAAACCTTAAATAAAATCTTTAAAAAATAAAAAATAAATAAATAATAAAAAATAAATAAAAGTTTTATTTACATGAGATTACTTTTCCTTCTTTACGCATCTAATCATACTACTTGGCTCTTCTAAGTGCTTGACACCTACATAAGCATTCACTATAAATGCTTTTTTTTTTAAGATTTTTTAAAATTGTTTATTTATTTATTTGAGAAAGCAAAAGAGAGCAAGTACGGGGGTGGGTGAGAAGCAAAGGGATAGGTACAAGCAGACCCCCTGCTGACTGTGACAGAATCCAATGCATGGCTCAAACCCAGACCCCAGAGATCACAACCTGAGCTGAAGTTAGATGCTTAACCAACTGGTCCACCTTGTTGCCCCAGATTTATAATTTAAGTAATCTCTATACCCAATGTGGGGCTCGAACTCACAACCCCGAGATCAAGAGTTGGATGCTCCACCAACTGAGTAGTCAGGTGCCCCTATAAATGTTTTAAATTGGGGACGCCTGGGTGGCTCAGTGGTTGAGCATCTGCCTTGGGCTCCGGGCATGATCCTGGTTTCCAGGGAGCCTGCTTCTCCCTCTGCCTACGTCTCTGCCCCACTCTCTGTGTCTCTCATGAATAAATAAATAAAAATCTTAAAAAAAAAAAAAAGTAAATCTTTTAAAAAATATATTTAAAATTGCTTTAAACAAAACTTTATAAGTTGGGATCCCTGGGTGGCGCAGCAGTTTGGCGCCTGCCTTTGGCCCAGGGCGTGATCCTGGAGACCTGGGATCGAATCCCACATCAGGCTCCCTGTGCATGGAGCCTGCTTCTCCCTCTGCCTGTGTCTCTGCCTCTCTCTCTCTCTCTCCGTGACTATCATAAATAAATAAAAATTAAAAAAAAAAAAAAAAAAAACATTTAAAAAAAAAAAAAAACTTTATAAGTTAAAGAATAGGATGATGTTACAAATTTTTAGAATGTAAAAATTACCTAGAAAATCAAGATGGAGAGAAAGTAGAAGGTGGTATAAATTTAAAATGTTTCTTTCCGAGGTATCTGGGTCCTGAGATTGAGGCCCGCATCACATTGGGTTCCTTGCTCAGTGGGGAGTCTGCTTCTCCCTCTCCCTCTGCTCCTCTCCTCTGCTTGTGCTTTTTCAAATAATAAATAAATAAAATTGTTTTAAATAAATAAATAAAACGTTTCTTCCTATTGGAAAGTCAATACTCTATTTAAAACTAATAATTTAGGGCAGCCCCAGCAGCAGTTTGGCGCCGCCTGCAGCCTGGAGTGTGATCCTGGAGACCCGGATCGAGTCCCACATCGGGCTTCCTGCATGGAGCCTGCTTCTCCCTCTGTCTGTGTCTCTGCCTCTCTTTGTCTGTGTCTATGAATAAATATAAATAAAATATTTTTAAAAAAATAAAAGAAAATAAAACTAATAATTTAAAAATAAAAACAGGGAACAAGAAAAACCCAAATAACTCAAATAAAAGACAAGCAAAGGACTTGGACCAACATTTCTCAGATATACAAAGGGCCAAGGAGCTTATGAAAGGATGCTCAACATCATTAATAATAGGGAGATAGAAATCAAAACCATAATGAAATATCACCTCACACCTATTAGGATAACTATTATCAAAAAAACCCAAAACAGAATAACAAGTGTTGACAAGGATGAGGAGAAACAGAAGCCTTGTACACTGCTGGTGGGTGTGTAAAATGGTGCAGTAGCTATAGAAAACAGTATGGAGGTTCCTCAAAAAAATTAAAAATAGAATTTCCATATGATCCAGTAATTCCACTTCTGAGTAGAGGTCCAAACGAACTGGAAGTAGGGACTCAAACAGATATTTGTATGTCAATGTTCACAGTAGCATTATGTACAATAGCCAAGGATGGAAGCCAACCAAGTATCCATTGACAGAGGAATGGATAAACTGTGATATATGAAAACAAAGGAATATTATTCAGCCTTTAAAAGTAAGGAAATTATGGGGCACCTGGCCAGCTCAGAGAAGCACATGACCCTTGATCTCAGGGTCAAGAGTTCAAGCCCCACACTAGGTGAAGAGATTACTTAAATAAACAAATAAACTTAAATAAATAAATAAATAGAAGTAAAGACATTCTGACACATGGTGAACCTTGAAGACATTATGTTAAGTGAAATGGCCCAGTCATGAAAAGACGGATATGATTCCACTTAATTGGAACAGGGGCTTCCAGAGGTTGGGGGAGAGAAGGAAATGGAGAGTTGTTCAATAGATATACACTTAGTTTTACAAAATAAAAAAGTTCTAGAGGTTGGTTGTAAAACAATGTGAATATGGTTAACACTACTGAACTGTACACTTAAAAATGGTTAAGATGTAGGCACCTGGATGGCTCAGTGGTTGAACTTCTGCCTTCAGCTCAGGGTGTGATCCCGGAGTCCTGGGATCAAGTCCCACAGGGAGCCTGATTCTGCCTCTATGTCTCTGCCTCTCTGTGTCTTTCTTAAATAAATAAAATCTTTAAAAAAAAAAAAAAAAAAGGTTAAGATGTAGGCACCTGTGTGGCTCAGTCAGTTAAGCACACGGTATTAGGCCCCCTGCTCAGCAGGGAATCTGCTTCTCCCTCTGCCTGTCCCCAGCCCTTCATGTGCTCTCCCGCACACAGATGCGCACTCTTTCAAATAAATAAAATCTTTTTTGAAAAAGATTTTTTTTAAATGGTTAAGATATAAGTTTAATTTTTTTTAAGGGATCCCTGGGTGGCGCAGCGGTTTGGCGCCTGCCTTTGGCCCAGGGCGCGATCCTGGAGACCCGGGATCGAATCCCACATCGGGCTCCCGGTGCATGGAGCCTCTTCTCCCTCTGCCTGTGTCTCTGCCTCTCTCTCTCTCTCTCTCTGTGACTATCATAAATAAATAAAAATTAAAAAAAAAAACTAAATTTATTTTGGGGATCCCTGGGTGGCGCAGCGGTTTGGCGCCTGCCTTTGGCCCAGGGCGCGATCCTGGAGACCCGGGATCGAATCCCACATCGGGCTCCCTGCACAGAGCCTGCTTCTCCCTCTGCCTGTGTCTCTGCCTCTCTCTCTCTCTCTCTCTCTCTCTCTCTGTGTGTGTGTGACTATCATAAATAAATAATAAAGAAAAAAAAAAAAAGAATTTTTTTTAACAATTAAAAAGAAAAACAGAAGAAGGTACACTATTTAAGTTACAAACAATCATTAGAGGGATGCCTGGGTGGCTCAGCAGTTTGGTGCCTGCCTTCAGCCCAGGGTGTGATCCTAGAGACCCAGGATCGAGTCCCTCGTTGGGCTCCCTGCATGGAGCCTGCTTCTCCTTCTGCCTGTGTCTCTGCCTCTCTCTCTGTGTCTCTCATGAATAAATAAAACCTTAAAAAATAATAATCAGGGACGCCTCGGTGGCTCAGCGGTTGAGCGTCTGCCTTCAGCTCAGGGCGTGATCCTGGAGTCCCGGGATCGAGTCCCACATCGGGCTCCCTGTATGGAGCCTGCTTCTCTCTTTGTTTTTGCCTCTCTATGTCTCTCATGAATAAATAAATAAATAAAATCTTTAAAAAAAAATCATCATCATCATTAGAACTAAAAATAGGAGAGGCAGTGATGAAGAAGTACTAAATTCCTCATCTTTCATATTGATCAATGGATATAATAAAACAAAGCAAAATTTTAAAGTTTGTTTTCTTTTTGTGAGAGAGCAAGCATGGGAGGGGGGAAGGGGCAGAGGGAGAGAATGTTAAGCAGGTTCCATGCCCAGCATGGGACCTGACACTGGCTTCCTCTCAGGACCCTGAGATCATGACCTAAGCTGAAATCAAGAGTCGGACACTTAATCAACTGATTCACACAGTTGCCCCAAAACAAAACAAAATTTTAAAAGTAATTAACTCTGCATGGTGGAACTGGGGGTTGGGGAGAGGCTGGAGATGGAAAGATGTACTTTGTACTTAGACCCTTCCAAATGGTATAGATGATCATTAATTTCTCTACCATAGAAAAGTATGATTTTATTATAAAATTTACCTTCTAGTTAAAAAATAAAAAATGTTAAATGACTTCTATAAATAAAATTGTTTTGAATATTTTAAATATTAAAAATAAATAAAAACAGAAAATAGCTCCTTCTTCTAACAACATTGGAAGAGAACATGCTTACGTTAAAGCAATTTGGGGGGTATTTATTCCATTTTTTTCTTCTTCCAAGTTTTTATTTAAAACTCACAATAGTTAACATATAATGTAGTTTGGTTTCAGGAGTAAAATTCAGTGATTCATCACTTAAACAGAACAGTCAGTGCTCATCACAGCAATCACTCTCCTTAATACCCATCACCCATTTGGCCAACCCCCACCTACCTTCCCAGAAATTTTTCTTTCAAAATACCCTCAAGGTTATTAGTATGAGGGAGTAAGGGCTGAGAGAATGTTTTTTTAGAATTAGAGCGTTTTTGGTTTTTTTTTTAAGATTTATTTATTTATTCATGAGAGACACACAGAGAAAGGCAGAGGGAAAACCAGGCTCCATCCAAGGATCCTGATGTGGGACTCGATCAGGGACCCTGGGATCACGCCATGAGCTGAAGGCAGACGCTCACCCACTGAGCCACCCACGTGTCCTTGTATTTTAGAATTAAGTAAGAGAAGGAAAAGCTGTCATACAATTTCTCGGGCAAAAAACAAGTATGGCATTATGTTTTTTGAAGGCAGGGGAAAAAAATGAATATCAGACACCATCAAAATATGACTTCCTTATTAAGGTCCACATGAAGTTAAAATTAGCACATATGTAAGCATGTCTGTAAACAATAGGGATTTTTAGGAAATCTCATTTTTCAAGAGCTAAAACATATTTATCAGAACACACAAATATTTTTAAAATAATCCTTAAAAAACATAGTGCAAACATTCTAACGAGACTCAATGAAGGAGTCATGCTTTATCAACTGCCACTCCTTAAGTTCCAGGAACTAAAACATTTAAGGGAGTTTTATATAAACACTTCTCTAAGTAATTGAGAGAGCACCATGTTCATACCCTCTACAAACATCAGATCCTTATTATAGCACTAAAGCTAAAAATGAGCTGCAAAATAAAAATATTACATTCTAAAAGGTATAAAACAAACTGTGACTGAAATATTTTTTTCTGGTTTTAATTTCAGTGTTAGCATAAATTATCTTACCACTGGTCTTCGACAGAATGTAGCCTGCCTCACCACAAAGATTCCCAAAACGGCAAATTTAGATATAGTTTCAGCTGAATTTTTAAAAAAGAAAAAAAAAGGTAGTTTTAATTTTGCTACTGGGCTTCAGAAGACAAACTGCTTTAAGCATTCATTATGTTCCTATGTTCTAAAATACAGAATCTGAAGTTTTTCTGTAGGACTAATTGCTTTTAAAAATAAACCTGAAGTAAGAACCACCAGTTCAATCCTTCTGCTATCTCAAAATAACCTTTTCTCCAAAATTAAATGTAGTATAAAGAGAAAAAAGCCTTATTTGTAATCACTCATATAATAGATTTAGGCAGAATTATCCAGGGACAATGGTAAAATCACTGGGTTAAAGGTTCTGAGGAAAGAGAATATTCACGCAATCTCATAGTATCACTCCTCAAATTGATTGTTATTCGTAAAAATGTCATAAAGCAACTTCCATTTTTTAGTGATCAAGAAGATAGATAGATGGGGCCCCTGGGTGATGCAGTTGGTTGAGTGTCAGACTCTTGGTTTCAGCTCAGGTCATGATCTCAGGGTCATGAGATCGAGCCCCCGTATCAGGCTACAAGCTCAGTTGAGGAGTCTGCTGGAATTTCTCTCTCCCTCTCTCTGCCCCTCCCTGCATTCACTCACTCTCTCATTTTCTCTTTCACTCTCAAGTGAATTAAAGATCTAAAAAAAAAAAAAAGAAGAAGAAGAAGAAGAAGAGAAGAAAATTGGCTCAAAAAGAACTGTGAAATATGAATTTGACAGGAAAGCAAAAAAGTGATTTCAAAAAACCCTATCAGGGCAGCCCCGGTGGCTCAGTGGTTTGGCGCTGCCTTCAGCTCAGGGTATGATCCTGGAGACCCAGGATGGAGTCCCACATCAGGTTCCCTGCATGGAGCCTGCTTCTCCCTCTGCCTATGTCTCTGCCTCTCTCTCTCTCTGTCTCTCTCATGAATAAATAAATAAAATCTTAAAAAAAAAAAAACCTATCAATATAGTAAAAGGAGAAAATTATTTCTCTGAAGGGTGAGACTCAGCTTTGTACTGTGGCTTACTAAGCCTCAAGGCTACCATCCATACAATGCAGATAATGATATCTGCCTCTGAATATTGTCGTGAAAATTAAATAAAAATAAAGGCAAAACACTTATCATAGTTCTTAGAACTGGGTACATAAAAGATTAGTTTCTATGCTCTTTAGTTTAGTTTCTATGCATACCTTAAAGGGGGAAAAGGAGACTGGGTATCTTTGAAGATAATTTGTGAAAGTTTTCTAACTACTGATAATATTTCATTAAAATAAAAGATCACTGCTGAGGAGCCTGGAGTGGCTTAGTCCGTTAAGCGTCCAACTTTTGATTTCCACTCAGATCATGATCTCAGGGTCTTGAGACACAAGCCCGAAGAGGGCTGGGGGCATGGATCCTCTTAAGATTCATTCTCACTCACTCTCTCTCTCTCTTTCTTTCTCTTTCTCTCCCTTTGCCCCTCCCTGCTCCTCCTCTCCCTCTCTTGAAAAAAAAAAAAAAGGGCAGCCCCGGTGGCCCAGCGGTTTGGCACTGCCTGCAGCCCGGGGCGTGATCCTGGAGACCCTGGATCGAGTCCCACGTCGGGCTCTCTGCATGGAGCCTGCTTCTCTCTCTGCCTGTGTCTCTGCCTCTCTCTCTCTCTCTCTCTGCATCTCTATGAATGGATAAATAAAATCTTTAAAAAAAAAAAAAAAAGATAAAAAATCACTGCTAAAGTTCAACTGGTTGGAAAACTTAGCCAAATAGTTAAGAAAAGTGAGATATATAGTAAAGAAGAGGCAAAATTGTTATTTGCAAATGACATTATCTAGCTATAAATTCTAAGACAATTAAGATTTATTAGAATAAGGTGACCAGTTAAACTTAAATATTCAAAAATAGATGGTATATAAAAGGCCTATGAAAACAAAAGATCCAGACGCCTTGGTGGCTCAGTGGATGAGGGTCTGCTTCCGCTCAGATCGTGATCGTGGGATCCTGGAATCAAGTCCCACATCAGGCTGCCCGCAGGGAGCCTGCTTCTCCCTCTGCCTGTGTCTCTGGCTCTCTCTGCATCTCTCATAAATGAATAAATAAAATCTTTTTAAAAAATGAAAAAAGAAAGAAAACAGAAGATCCCATTCACAAAAGCAACAAAACTATAAAACAGCTAAGAATAAATATTATAAAACTATCAGTTCTCACATTAATCTATAAATTCAAAGCAATTCCAAATCAGAATACCAATAAGATTTTTTTTTTCCCTGGGGACATCTAGGTGGCTTAGTCAGTTAAGCACCTGACTCTTGGTTTCGGCTCAGGTCATGATCTCAGGGTCCTGTGATCGAGCCCCGAGTCAGGCTCCACATGGCAACATGGAGTCAGCTTGTCCCTGCTCCTCCCTCTGCTCTATCTCTGGAATAAATAAGTTTTTTAAAATATATAAAAAAATAAAGTAAATTTAAAAAAAATAAAAGATTTTTCTTTCTGAAACCTAGAAAAACCTTCAAAAATTGATCTGGAAGAGAAAATAAATATACAAAAATAGCGAAGAAAATTTGGAAATAGAAAATTAATTAAATGGCTGTTCCATAGCATATATCAAAACTAACTACAATAATGAAAACAATGGTAGTATATATAAAAAAATATTGCTCCGAAAATCAATGAAACAGAATAGAAAGTACTTACATTCATCTGAAAAATTTACTATAGAACAAAGTTGTCCTTCAAATCAGCGGAGAAAGAACCTATTCAGTAACAGTCTTAGAATACATTTTTAAAAAATTAAGTTGTATCAGTACACTACAAATAACTAAACCCCCAAATATCAGATTTATTGAAAAGATAATCACTTGAAAAGCTGCATGGTTATTAGATGAAATATAAAATATGTTTAGATGAGAAATACACATACCTAAGGGAACCCAGAAGCCATATAAAAAAAAAAAAAGGATGGATTTGATTAAATAAAAGTGAAAAACTCCAGGCAAGCAACAGGTTAGGGAAATGCTACAATTTTTTCAAGAGACAAAATGTCAATGTCCCTTAGAACAAATTAATTAAAAAAAGAGATAGAATCCAAGAGAAAAACTGGGCAAAAGACATGAATAAACAAGCCACAAAGGAAATACAAATGATCAGTAATGTATAAAGATAGCTATAAAAAAAGTTAGTACTTGTTGGCTATTCTATTGTGAAAACTTTTAAAGACCCTTAATGTGCAAAGGGAACACAAGGAAAACACTTTATTTGTACACCATTGTTTGGAATGTAAATTGGTAAGTGTTTGGAGGACAATATCAAGTTTTACAATGGGCAAATTTTGGACCATGTTTGTAAGAATATATATTAAATATAAAGATGTTCCTTCAGCATAATTTGAAACAGTGATTTAATGAAAGCAATTTTTTATGCTCCTCAATCAGGAAAAAGATTAAATTATGGTATAGCAAGACAATAGAACACTATATATCACTGATAAAGTAAGCAGATTGCTCTCTATACATGTATATCTATTTATCCCTGACCATCTTAACATGGAAAGATGATCACGAATGAAAAATATCAAGTTGCAGAAACGTGTAGAGATATGAATCTGTTTACTTGAAAAATAAAAGGGTGTGTACACAACATCTATTCTTACAGATACATCAATATAATGGAGTAAATACTCCAAACTATTAACAACGGCTACCATTAGGAAGTGGGAGAGGCTACAAGGGGTACTTTCCACTTTATGTTGTTTGTATTTTTAAATTTTAGTTTTAGTGCCCTGTCTTTGTCATCTACATTTGGTCACTGGTGACATTTTTGTTTCTATCATCCTTCTCAGCCACATTCCTATATAGGTCAGCTGTCGTGTACAGGGCTTGGGAAACACAGCAGGCACACAATAAATGACTGTTAATTCTGAGTATTTCCACCTGGATGCCCCCAAAGCATGATGAACTCAAAATTAGGTTACTTGTTCCACGTAATGAATTACCTCCTCTCGCTAATCTCTTCCTCCTATATTCCCTAGTCTCTCTCAAATAAGAAACCTATTGTTGTCAAACTCCCTTTCTCTTCCCCACAGGCAACCAATCTGTAATTCATACTGATTCTACCTCCTAAAATTGCCCTTCAATCCATATCCTCTTCTCCTCCTCTGATTCTCTCACCTGGACTACTTCAAAAGCCTCCAAATTAGTCCTCACCTACTGCTAATTCATTGCCCATCCTGGTTCCAAGAATAATCTTTTTTTTTTTTTAAGATTTTATTTATTTATTCATGAGAAACAGAGAGGTAGAGACACTGGCAGAGGGAGAAGCAGGCTCCGTGCAGGGAGCCCGACATGGGACTCGATCCTGGGTCTCCAGGATCAGGCCCTGGGCTGAAGGTGGTGCTAAATCGCTGAGCCACCAGAGCTGCCCTATTTTATGTTTGTTTTTTTTTTAAGATTTTATTTATTTATTCATGAGAGACACACACACACACACACACAGAGAGGCAGAGACACAGGCACAGGAGAAGCAGGCTCCATGCAGGGAGCCCAACGTGGGACTCGATCCTGGGTCTCCAGGATCACGCCCTGGGCTGAAGACGGTGCTAAACCGCTGAGCCACCTGGGCGGTCCAAGAGTGATCCTTCTAAGATGAAAATCTAAGCAGGTATCTCTTACTTAAAACCCTCACCAATGAGAAAAAGTCCGCAGCCCCAAGTAGGTTATTCGAGAATCTTCATGAGTAGTGCCTATGAGCTTTCATCTTAGCCTCACTTCTTATCAGTGTCCACTTCACACTTCATGTCCTAATAAGGAATGACTATGGGAGTAACAACTAAACTGATCCGAATTCCCCAAACATACCATGCAGTTGTGCAATGCCTGGAATGATCCCCCCCACCCAACAACTTCATCAACCAGGCAAACCTATTTATCCTTCAAAAGCCTCAAACATTTCATCCTCTGGGAAGGTTTCCTCCGCCCCAAACACCCCCCCAATATCCATGTCTGCAAGTACCTTACGCATCAACACATACACATTCCTTTATTAACTCTTCTATATCTTTCCTCCTGTAAGTTTCTCAGTCCCTTGAGGGCAGAGCCTTAGTTTATCCACCTCTACATGCTCTGTCCACCCTAGTGTCATACGGTACCTAGTACCTTACAGCAGGCAGTAGGTATTTAACAATATTAAAGTGAGTTTAAACACACGTTAGGTAATATGTGAAATCCTAACCAAGACTGGAATTTTAAAAATTCAGGTTTTAATTACACTCATTTCAACTATTTAAAACACACACACACACACACACACACACACACACACGCGACACTCAACTTACCTTAACAAGAGGGTTGGGAGTCATATTAGAAAGCTATCACGGACCTCCAGGAAGAATTTTTTCTGCAGAGAGCTGCTTCCTTCTCCTCTGCTTTCTCAAACCTCACGTTTCCACACGGTTGGTCTTGGCCTCACTAGACTCTCCCTTAACTCTTTAGCTCCAGTCTCCACTGCTAACAAGCAATTTATCTCTATATTATCTGATTCAAATTTCTCAAAGAGCTGTTTTGGTTTTTGGCACCAGGCCACCAAATCCTTTCTCTTTCTCTTGGATCAGTTGTCCTGTGGTTAGCTACCATGCCAGAAGCTCCAGGACCAATCACTAACATTCCCCCAACTTCCAACTCAATATACTATTTGTATTTCCTTAGAACATTATAGAGATATACTTTATATTGCTAAAATTATTTTGCAATACTTTTAAAAACAAGTCTTGCCAAGACTTGTTCACAGAAAAATCCTGCATACTTCTTCACTTAACCAGCTCTACATTCCAAATATACAAGGAGTTAATCTCTTCCGATTTATAGATGCGCACAAAAGAACCCTCTAGATTGTTGTAACTGTTCAATGGCAGTGGTTTAAAAAGCATGTTTACAACCTTTTTTTTTTTAAGATTTTATTTATTAATGAGATACACAGAGAGAGAGACAGAGACAGAGACACAGGCAGAGAGAGAAGCAGGCTTCCCGTAGGGAGCCCTACGTGGGACCCTGATCCTAGAACTCCAGGATCATGCCCCGGGCCAAAGACAGGCTCCAAACTGCTGAGCCATCCAGGGATCCCCCGTTTACAACCTTTTTGCAAAATTTCCCATACATTTATAATGTAAAATGAAATGCGTAGTCTGGACATTTCCTTGTTAAACTCTTATCCCATAATATCAAGTAACTTTAATATAAGGATAAGCACCTACAATAGCAATTTATCACTAACCAACAAAACCTGTTTCTCTTCCTCCTAACACTACTAGGTAATGATTGAAGAGGGAAGGCCACTCACTGACAAGCTCCCATGTTAAGGAAAGAAGGGTATATAGGACATGACACAGGCACTCTTAGGTGGTCTCCAATACAGTCAGATTCTTTTTTTTTTTTTTTTTTTTTTTAAGATTTCTTTTAGAGAAAGAAAGCTCATGTGTGTACTGGGGGAGGGGCAGAGGGACAGGGAGAAAAAAACTCAAGCAGACTCCCCTCTGAGCATGGAGCCCCAGGCTAGGCCCAATCTCACCATCCCAAGATCATGACCTGAGCCAAAATCAAGAGTCTGACAACTAATCAACTGAACCACCCAAGCACCCCCAATACAGTCGGATTCTCGATGCTATTAATCTCCTGCTTAAAAACTAGAAAAAATCTAATTAAATGTCTGTTATATCTAGAGAGACAACACATTTGCCCTAAGAACAAATTTAACTGAATGAGAGAACACCATACACAACTTTAAAGAGGGAACGCAATTTATTTGCTAAAAAATTCTGGTTATTCCAAGATTCAACGTTCACTGGAAAGAAATACTGTTAGAAGGGAGTAAGAAGGCTTTCTGATAACAGCCTTTCATAAGATCTGAAAGAAAAACTTTTTTCAAATGCAGATTGACCCTACATTTCTTGATATAAAGGATTTTTCTATTTAAAAATGAGGTAGGTGTTCTAGTTAGCCAACCTGTTTATTAGCTATCCTCATTGGTGACTCATTTTAGTTTCATCTGTAGTAATGAGCAGCTGACTATGTAATATCAAAACCACCAGTTTAGACTATTGTTAATAAACATATAATCTTAACATCTAATTTCAGGGGACAGAAATTGGAACAATTTAGAGAGTGCTGATGTTGTCTTTAAATGAGGCTTGAAATGAAGGCACTATTAGAAAGCTTTCAACGAATAAAAAGCAATAAAGGTCAAGGGCTAGATTCTTTCATTCCTTAGCAAAAATTCACAGATGTTAAAAAACAAAATGTTAACTTGAGAATGTCTTAGAAAAATTTTAGTCAGGCACTAAAAGTATATGCCCTCTTTTATTTTCTTTTATAACAATAATTATAGTAATAAGCCAAGAAAAGTTGACACCTAACATTCCTTAAATATATTTTTATTTCTTTCTAAAGAAGTTTATAATGATTTTAATTTACTAACTAGGCCTTTTTAGATTTGTCAAACGAATAAAAACAGGAGAAAGAAACCTAATTCCTTCCTCTTCATATTTAAAGTCATCGGAAACTATTTAAATTTAATAAGCCAAGAATTTGCATTGTTTAAAGTCATAAATGTAGACCAGAGAACTGAAAATAATAGCTTAAGAATCAAAAATTGAAAAGCACCAACCAGGAGAAGGACAAGCAAAAGGTAGCATTCACCCAATTTCTCATCTTTCAGTGGAAGGAACCAATAGGTACCACCTAAAGTTGAATCATGAAAGAGAATAAGGTAATAAAGAATAAAGGCAAACCTCCAGAAGAACAGAAATAAACTGTTAACAGTCTACCTCTGGAAGTGGGGAGGATGAGATGGAAGACACTTTTTTTTTTTTTTTTTAAGATTTTATTTGTCAATTCATGAGAGACACAGAGAGAGGCTGAGATACAGGCAGAGGGAGAAGCAGGCTCCCTTCGGGGAGTCTAATGCAGGACTCCATCCCAGGACCCCAGGGTCACGTCCTGAGCAAAAGGCAGAAGCTCAACCACTGAGCCACCCAGGTGCCACGAGAGACACTCACCTTATACCTCTGTACAATTTGCACATTCCTACCATGTGAGTATATTCATTTTTAATCCCATTTTTTTTAACTGTCAATAATGAAACACTTAAAAAAAAAAACACATACTATATATTTCATTCTCTTTGCCTAACAGCTCATGGACTGTCAATTTTATAAAATGGCAACTGAATTAATCTCTTAATTAAAGGTAAGGTAAAGGAAGCAAAGCTTTTTTCCCCCACAGTGCAAAGTTCATTGACCATATTCATGTCAAAACTGCGCTTGTGACCACTACAAACTTAAAAAAAAAAAAACCATACACACACTTCTTAGTATTGTTTTTAAAATGAAGACCTCCTTGATCAATTTAAGCAAAAACGCGGATACTGTCCAAAATAATTCTTGTAAACTATGCTGAATAGGCTAACAAACAAGAGGTCAGCACACAGCAGCGAGTGATTAAGTGGTTACATCAAATCAATAAGACGTTTGACGGCTCCTATTTCCTTTAAAATCAAAACAAGAGAGGTGTTTTGAAAGTTTGCTATCTTCACTGATCCTCTCAGGAATGTACAAGTATGCACTGCAGTCTCAACCTCCTAGTGCTTGAGGGTTTGTTTTTTTCTTTTTTTCTTTCTTTTTTTTTTTTGAGCAATTTACTTCTGCTTGGACAAACAGTAAGACAGGCCAAAGCCATTGGCTTTGCTGTTAACCCTTTGCCTCAAATCTTGGCCTTCACACGACCATTTCACCTTTCTAATGCTACTAAAGGTAATCATCTCAAATTTCAAAACGCAACTGAAAACAAGGGAAGGGGGATACTCCAGGTCACTGATTACAGGGTATGATCTGATACAACAGTATTAGCACTAGGTCCCTCCTGGTAAGCACAGGAGCTCTAAGTTGGGGAATCTGAGTACATAGCACAGATTTTAAAACCACGCCTCGGTTCGACCCCCTCTCTCCTTGCAGCGTCTCCCCCTGTCCAGTAAGTGGTCCCTGAGCCAACACTGACAAAGGAGCGTTCACAAATTTTTAATTCGCACCTATACGACCTGCTCTTGGCGAGACCTGAGTGCCTAATGCACGGCCCTAAAAAGGCAGCAACTTTACCCGTGAGCAGTAACTCCGCGTCTCCGAGGGAGGCAGGCAGGCAGCCGGGCGGGCTCAGAGCAGCGCGCCGACTCCTCTGCGCCGCGAAGGTGGGGCGGCCCCGGAGCAGCCGAGGCTTCGGGCCTTGGGCTGCTGGCGGAGCCGGCGGACTACGGGAGTCCTGGCTTTTCAGCCCGCGGCCACCTTAGCTCGCCCAGGCGCCCCTCGGAACCAGCCCTGAACCCCACACGCACTCGGGCTCAAGGGCGCAAAGCCCCCGCGCGCCTCTTGGCAGGCGGCGGGTCTCGAAGCCACCAGGTGGACCCTCTCCATGCCCAGGCTCCGCCCTGGGACCCTCGCCGGACCCGGGCCGGACCCGGCGGCACCCGGGCGCCCCAGCGCCACCCCGCGACCGCTCGGCGCCCCCCGCCCCGCGCTGCCCTCCCCGCCTCCCGCGACACTCACCCGCGGTAGTAGGCTTTCACCCGGACCTGGTGGGAATGGTCCCCGCTGCCGCCGCCCGCGATCGCGTGAGACATGGCACTGCTGTCCCTCTGGGTCGGCATCTCCCTGCTCCCCCGCCCCAGCGCGGAGGCCGAGGCTGCGGGGGGCGCGCCGGGCGCCGGGGGCGGCGGGGGCGGGGGCGGGCGCGCTCCGCTGCAGAGTCTCCCGCTCGGCCTCCCGCTCGGCCTCCCGCACGGCCTCCCGCTCGGCCACCTGCGCGGTCCGCCCGACCCGAGGGGCGCCTGGCCGGGGCAGCCGGAACCGCGCGGCTCCTCCCGCCGGGCCCAGCACGCCTCCCCTCCGGGTCCTCCCACCTCGCCCGCTCCAAAGGCGCACATTCCGGGGGAGGGCGGGCGCGACCATCCGAGCATCTCCAGGAGCCTCGACGCCGGGCCGAACCATCCTCACGGGGGCCGCGGAGAGGGGGGCGGGAGGATGGCGGCGCCGGGTGGCACATCGGTGGGCCGGGGAGGGGCCTCCGCGGCCCCCGCGACTGAGGGAAGGCCAGAGCTGTCCGCGAAGGGCGCCCTCCCCACGGGGGACACGGGCGGGGGCCCGGGCTGCGGCATCTCACCCCGCGGCCTGACTTGGTCCCGCCCGCCGCCGGCCCGAGCGGGGCTGGGCCGGGTTTCTGGGATTTGCAGTCCCGGTGGGAGGCCGGGCCTGGAGGCTCTCGGCGTCGGAACCCGGCCTCCCCCGCGCAGCCGCCCGAGTCCGAGCCCCGCGTGCGCGCCCCCCGCAGCCTCGGCCAGGGGCTCGCCCGCCTGGAACCCCGGCTGCAGCGTGGGCACCTGAGGTCGCGGCGAACCATTGGGCTTCGTCCCCATCTCTACAGTGGGTTCCCCGATGCAGTCCCCCTTCCAGCTGCATGCTCCAGCTCCAGTGCACGGTGCCTTTTTTGGAGGACGAGACGCTGGTCAACCGGCTGGGCACACGCTCTTTTATGGAAAGACTTTAATAACATATGTAACAAATGTAGTAAAGGAGGAAACTCAGCTAGAAGGTGTGGAAGACAGGCATTGCCTCCTTTGCAGCCCCCCCCCCCCACCACCACCACCGCACCTTGGCCCTGGTATATCGCCATCGCCTGGCACAGGTGCACAGTGGTTATCCGAGCCATCCATCAGCACTATTTTTTTTTTTCTATTCTTTTCTATCACTGGCTAGCCAAAGATGACAGTATAAAGGATCCGTCTTTGTAGCTTAGTCTCTGATCTTCCATTGATCTTGGCTCTGGCACATAGTGCAACTACAAGGAGCATGAATCCAGCTCCGGCTTTGGTCCTGGCACCAGCACATGCTAAAAAAGGTTGGAATAATCAAGACTATAACCTGCTTTACTGTGATAAAATAGGGCTGGAGGATTGACTCATCAGAGTTATGTCTGACACTTCGTCTGCGGTGATGTCCTTTAACTGCTACAAACGTGGATTATAGACTCCTAATAAAAACTGTTGAAAGACCTTGGTATCAGAGTTTTGAGAACTCGGGACTTGCATCCACATGTTAAATATGAATCAATTAGCTGTGGAATATAAACTATTTCTGAAGTGAGATTGTGAAGTTTTAATTGGATTCATAGAAAATGTAGTATGCTTGTGACAAATTTGAAAGATTATATAATGCTATTGGAAAGGAAATTTGCATTATATGGGAAATGAGAATTTAGAACGGTAAGGCGAAGCGGCCGAGATAGCTCAGTTGGGAGAGCGTTAGACTGAAGAAAGGTAAGGCGTGAACACCTGTTTCTTCTGGGTCCTTATTTCTTAGCGGTTTGAAAAATCCTTCATTGGCCTCATTTTCACAGGAGGCTTATTGCCTATATTAAATTTGTCATCAGTAAGAATCTATAAATAGTAAATATGTGTTTCCATGTCTTGGCTATTGTAAATGATGCTTCATGGGGGTGCAGATATCTTTTCAAGGTAGTGTTTTTGTTTTCTTTGGCTAAATAATCAGAACTGAGATTGCTGCATGTTATCATAGTTCTTTTTCTAATTTTGTTGGGAACTTCCATTCTGTTTTCCATAGTGGCTGTGTTAATTTACATTCCCATCCTAATTTCAGTTTTTTTTTTTAAAGATTTATTTATTTATTCATTCAGAGAGAGCGCGAAGAGAGAGGCAGAGACACAGGCAGAGGGAGAAGCAGGCTCCCTGCAGGAAGCCCGATATGGGACTCGATCCTGGGTCTCCAGGATCACACCCCGGACTGCAAGCGGGGCTAAACCGCTGCGCAACCCGGGCCGCCCCTAATTTCAGTTTTTGATTATTCATTGGTGGTGTAGAGAACATTAATTTTGCATATACCTTGTATCCTACAGGCTTGCTGAACTCATTTATTAGTTCTAATGGTGTTTTGATGGATCCCTTAGAATTTCCTATATACCAGATTATGCCATTTTAGAATACAAATTGAGAGGCGCCTGGGTGGCTCAGTTGGGTAAGCATCTGCCTTTGGCTCGGGTCATGCCCAGGACCACGTCCCAGGCTTGAGCCCCACATTGGGCTCCCTGCTCAGCCTGCAGGAGCCTACTTCTCCCTCTGCACACACCAAACACCACTCCCCACCCCCACTCATTCTTGTACTCTTGCTCTCACATACTCAAATACTCAAATAAATAAAATCTTAAAATAAAAAATAAGATGTATATATAGAATACAAATTGATTTACCTCTTTCCAATCTGAATACCTTTTATGGGATCCCTGGGTGGCGCAGCAGTTTAGTGCCTGCCTTTGGCCCAGGGCGCGATCCTGGAGACCAGGGATCGAATCCCACATCGGGCTCCCGGTGCATGGAGCCTGCTTCTCCCTCTCCCTCTGCCTCTCTCTCTCTCTCTCTCTCTCTCTCTCTCTCTGTGTGACTATCATAAATTTAAAAAAAAAAAAAATGAATACCTTTTATTTCTTTTTCTTGCCTAACTGCATTAGCTAGGACTTCTAGTACTATGTTGAATAAAGAGGAGAGTGTGAATATTTTTGTCTTATTCTCAATCTTATGTGGCTACTTTTCAGTCTTACACCATCAAATGTGATAATTACTCTAGATTTTTTTTTTCCAGATGCCCTTTATCAGGTTAAGGAACTTCTATTCCTAGTTTGTTGACTTTCTTTGTTTTTAAAGTAAACTCTATGCTCGACATGGGGCTTGAACTCAAGACACGGAGATCAAAAGTCACATGCTCTACCAACTGAGCCAGCCAGGCGCCAAACTATTTTTATTTTGAAAGAATGTTGGGGTTTGGTTAGCGCCTTTTCTCTATCATGATAATCATGTAGTTTTACTCTTTATTCTATTGATATGGTGTTACTTGATTTTTGGGTGTAGGCCAACTTTGCATTCCTAGGACAAATCCCAACTAGCCATAACATATAATCCTTTTTGTGTGTTGCTCCATTCAGTTTGCTAGTATTTTGTTGAGGAATTTTGGATCCATACTCATAAGCATTATTTCCTTTAGCTCTTTGAACATAATTGTGAGAACTGTTTTGAAGTCTTTGTCTACTAAGCCCAACATCTGTGTCCTCTCAAGGCAGTGTCTGTGTGCATACGTCTCAATTACCTGTTTGTATGTCTCACTATTTTTTTGTTGCAAACTGTACATTTCCATTGTAGCAACTCTGGAGACTGTTCCGGAGTGGCTCCAAGGCTTGTTGTCATTGTTGTTCACTTCTTTATTTGTTTAATGACTTGGCCAGACTAGTTCAATAGAGTTTATTTCCCCCACAGTGTACAGGGTCTGATGTCTCCTCAGTGCTTTGGCATGCACACTGTCACCTTGACTCCTTCTCCCTCTCCTGGGGCATGACAATGGTTTCAGTCAGGTTCTTTCTTTCCCTCATCTCCTATCAAGCCTTTGGCTGGGTTGCCTTTATTGATATCACTTCTAGCTGTTAGCTTCCACTAATTGGCAAATGATTGCTCCTGACTGTCCTAGGGCACAAATGACTCAATGGTTATTTTTTATTAAAAATTTTCACAGTTATGGTTGTTTCACTGGGGAGAATATATAGGGAGCTCCTCATGTTTCCATTCTGGAAGTGCTCTGACATTAGTCTTTAAAATCAATGTGATGCAATTTAAACAGATAAAAGGCACAAAGAGTTATGCCTACAGGAGGATCAGGTTACAGAAATGATGTTATTTTTCAGTAACAAAAAAAAGAAAAACCTTGAAAACTATTGAGTCATCTCTTTAATTCAAAGAAAACAGGACTCTGCAAAAAGATCTAAAAGGAAGGAACCTGGCATCACATTAAATCATATCTTTAGGAAAATTTCACTTCCTTTCTTTAGATTGAGCTGCTCTAACAGAAATAATCAGAAGAGGTTGACCTTTATGTTAAGTCTTAATTAGCCTCACCAGGGTGGCTTGCAGTAAAGATCAAGTATGAAAATTTGTTTGCCGTGTTCTTTATGTTAACTAATAAATCCTGCTACTGTACTTCTGATGCCTCTTCCTCAGTTGAGAATCAAATGGTACAAAATGTAAAAATCAACGTAGACGCTGTGACCAAGTCTCCCACAGCCCATGTTCTTCCTGTAATATTTAAAATGGTGCTTACTAATACCCTCAGCTTCGGGTAAATCTGCTGCTCCTAACCTAGCATTCTTCAGTGATTACACTGAGCATGGGATAATGTCATTAAAAGGAGAAAAAAAGTGTTTAAACTGCAAGTCCTGATCATTTGGGAGAGTGGAGAGGGGACTTTGTGACCTGAAGAGATAAGCAGTGAGCACTGGGCTGAATTACCCTGCCTTTAGCTCACTGACATAACTTTAATAGGAAAAATTAATTAATGCTCAAATCCACGGGCTTAAGAGATTTAAAATATTTTGGCCAACATTTTCTCATTTCTTGATTATAAGAGTACTTGTCCCAACGGGAAGCAAAAATAACCTGCTGGGAAAAGGGTGAATGAGATAATAAATAATAGACATGGGTCCTGTGTGATCATGTCTTAATATCACATTATTGTGCTTAACTTTCTTTTTTTTTTTTAATTTTTATTTATTTATGATAGTTACAGAGAGAGAGAGGCAGAGACACAAGCAGGCTCCATGCACCGGGAGCCCAACATGGGATTTGATCCAGGGTCTCCAGGACCACGCCCCGGGCCAAAGGCAGGCACCAAACCGCTGTACCACCCAGGGATCCCTGTGCTTAACTTTCAAGAGAAGCCTAGACCAAAACCCTTGACTGGAGTCCTGACAGCTGAAGTTAGTGAGAGAGTTTAGTTTTTATTGTGTTAATTTATTTTCCTTTTTAATATTTACTTATTCATGAAAGACACAGAGAGAGAGAGAGGCAGAGACATAGCCAGAGGGAGAAGCAGGGTCCATGTGGGGAGCCTGTTATAGGACTCATCCCAGGACCCCAGGATCATGACCTGAGCCAAAGGCAGATGCTCAACCACTGAGCTACTCAGGCGTCCCTTATTGTGCTAATTAACCTTGCTGATTTAGAAGGGAGAACAGACAGTGCCCCAAGACTTTTCCTTCTCCCTTCTTCTTTGCCCTCTCACTGCCCCGTTGACATGGCCTACTTTATCTCTGAGTCATCTGGGTACTCCCTTCACTCTTGCCTGGCAAACTTATCCCCATTATGTTCCCCAATCTCACTCCCACACTATAGATAATGACATATAGCAGTTTTAGCCTTAACTTATTTAAAATATCCTCACTGGGGGTACCTGGCTGGGGCTCAGGATGTGAGTTCAAGCCCCATGTTGGGTATAGAGATTACTTAAAAGATAAGACCTTTACAAAATAAAATGTCTTCATTTTGAACTTAAAATAATTTTAAGATTCATGCCATGTTCCTTGACATTCACAGAAAAGGAAGGCCATTTATTTATATTGATGACAGCATGTCCCTGTCTTTGCATATATACAGAATGAAATCCCCTCCCAAACTCATTCCCCACCAGTCCTGGCCGACTGCTGCTCTCTTTCTCTAGGAACCATTTACAAACTCACTTCTGCTCCATAGTCCATTCTCTTCATTTTTCCTCTTTCTTGTTCTGCATTCTGTTTATATAACAAATATAGCATGCATTGCATAGTATCATAGTTTATTTTCTTGCCAGCACGTTTGTAAGGCTGGAACTAATTGGTTTATCACTGTGTCCCCTATGCCTAGCCCATATCAGTTTCTCAATAATGTCTAGTGATGCCAAACAATACCACTTTGCTTCATTTTTCTCATCTGTAAGACAAAGATAAGTCTTTGTTTTATTTGATGAGGATGTCCTGAGGCTGGACTAATTATTTAATTCTTAAAATATAAAGTAGCACTCTGTAAATAGAAAAACACACGAAAGAAGAGGTTTGTTTTAATGAGCCATCGATGGAAAATCCCACTGAGCAAAAGAGTCTGTAATGCAAGATATTATAAAACATTTACTTAATGAAAGTTGCTGAATACTCAGAGGCCTATGAAATCTCAACATAATTAACTCCTGTAAGGTTAATTGGAGGCAGGCACTGTTGTCTCCTTTTCAAGAAAGGTATAATCCAAATAGAATGTCAGGACCTATACCAATAAAGAGGGGGAAAAATGCAAAATAGCAAGCTGTGTGCCAATAAGTTGATAAAGAAGAATCATTGCAACAGCTCATGAATACTACCTTGTCTTCTTTGAGAACCAGAAGAACCCACTTGTGTCTGGCTAGATTGAAAGGCACAAGGTTGACTAGTGAAACAACATGTTGAAAGAGCTTCCATCAACACACAGAAACTTTGTTTAGAAGTATCATTGTCTAATGATGTTTGCCTACCCAGGATGCTGTTGCTAATAGCAGTCAACCATTAAATGTAAGCCACCCTCCAATTTGAAAAAGCAAACCTGCTCTTGAGGCTGGCACATTCAGTAGAAAATGTAAACTTTATCTAGTAAATTCTCAGTGCTCCAGTCTCTCACTCACCCCAGCACTGGCCTTTTCAGTGACCCAGTTCTTTTTCACAGTCTCTGGAGTCAACCCCTCTCCCCAACAAGATTGCCAGCCTCTCTCCCCTGCCATGGACGATTGGCTCATTTTCTCTATAGCCTCTGCCTACTTCCTATTCCATTTCTGCTGACCTTGAATTAAACTGTATTCTATTTCAGGCCCAGAGAAATCAGAGGAAAAAGCAGGACTCATAGTCTATAATGATTTCCAGCTACTTAATCACATATACAATGTCAATGGGAGCAAGACTCCAGAGATAAAACTGCCTGTTAGTTCATCTGCACACTGTGCTTATCATCCTGCAACTTGAACGTGAGGTATTTCACTGAATCAGTATGGTTTCTTCTTCCAGATATTAACAAATTACAAATCAGTCTATAATTAAGTCAGCAAAGGGCTCCAGAAACTGAGACTTTTAAAGCAAAGCTACTATCTTTATTAGGTACCTCGAGAGCAGAAATCTTACCTTTTAAATTCTTCTAGTGTTTAGAAAATTCTAGGTGTTCAACATCCATCAAATCATTTAGTTTGATATTTAAATAATTTTACATTGGTTTATGTCCACATAAATACTAAAATTGATCTTAGTGAAAGAGGAAGGAAGCTGGCAACACCAAACCAGCAGAGCAAGTCTTCATTTTCTGTTTGCCTTAGAGCTGTTAAAGCTGTGACCTGAAAAGTTAGTTCAGCTTGCTGAGCAATCTATTTGCTCAAGTCAAACACAGCTTGTAAGGAAGTCACTCTCATTTTACCTAACTTGGAACCTTCCAACTTGAATCACAGGTTGATAGAGTTTACTAGCTAGAAGTTCCTTTATATAATCTCAGTCAGTCTTCTCAAATTTGAATATGCATATGAATTAAGTGGAGAGTTTATTAAAGCTCCAATTCTGAATTAAAAGGTGTGGAATGGGACTGAGATTCTGCATTTCAAACCAGCTTTTGAGGGATCCTTATGCTGCTGGTCTACTGATGAGCTTGAGGAGCAAAACAAGGTCTGGGCCTTGTTTTACAAATGAAGTCCGGAGAAGTGAAATAATAATGAAATGATAATGATTTTATCATTGCTCCAAAGCTTTTCATTCATTAGCATAATTTTTAAATATCATGAATTTGAAACAGGGAATGAGTGATTTCTGGAAGATGAAAAAAAAACTAACTTCTCAACATTCATCATTTTGTTTTTTGTTTTTCATTTGTTTGTTTTCCATGATCTAACCACATATGAAAACGCTGTCTGGATTTGTTGTAATTAGAGAATCACTTTAACCCACACATAATTTTTTCTCATCACAATCAATTAATAGGCTCACTGTATTCCCATAGATGTATGACAGTATACTGAGTATCAAGTCCTGACATATTCATTCTTTCTCGTTTCGCAACCTCTTATTCAGTCTTAATTTAAATTTTTAAATCAGAGTGTCTGGCTGGCTCAGTCAGTAGAGCACAAGATCTTCTATCTCAGGGTTATATATGAACCCTGCGTTGGATGTAGAGGTTACTTAAAAAAACAAACTCTTAAAAAAAAAATAAAAATAAAAATAAAAAAAAAAAACCTCTTTAGAATAAAATAAAATAAAATTTTAACTCAAACAGTCCCAAGATTTTGGTTATGTCTTGCAAGGCACTATGAGGCTAGATATGAGGCTAGATAATTCCATCTTCTTTCTCCATCTCATAACTAGAAAGCAAGCTTGAGATAAGAGAAACGGTGTCTTTCTCTACTTTCCAATTCAGTAATCTAAAACTACTGTTCAGAGTTCCCTTGAGAATTAGTTTAATTTACTCAGTTCTTGGGAAGATTCTACCAATCTTTTTTACTCTTTTAACAGAATTTTAAAACTGTAATAGTAATATTAAGAACTATCTAAATATATATATATATGCACAAATTATTGGGTCTCTAGTCTCTCCATTCCTTGAGGAAAGCAAGTGGAGAGGCACTAAAATATTTCCAAATGAGAGGTGTTTTTCCTTAGAGCCTCTCACCCTGAGCAACTGAGTAAGCTGCCTTATTATCTGTGGAAGGGGGGAAAACAGAATGACACTGAGGCCAACTAGCTTCTTATTTTAAACATGAATTATTTAAATACACAAATAATATCGAGAAACATGTACTGCATGTTCCCTAGATACAAGGCTCTATATTTCATACAATAACATGTAATATCCAATTTTTTGCCCCTAAGTCTAGTTGGAGCAGTCTACTTAGGAGGGTCACACATAAATCTGTGATAAATAACAATTCAAGATTATGTAACAATCTAAAGCAATAGGGCAGTACAGAAGAAATTGCTAATCTTGTGGAAGAGCAAGTATGATCCACAGAAATTCAGAGAAAAGAGTAATTATGTACAGCGAGGGTGGAGGAATTTTGTTTTCCATCTCTGATAGCAGTTATCTCAGAAGATAAGTGTGGTATAAAACAGAAGCAGTTGTCTTTCATCTGGAACGGACTTTATCAAGGACTAACTGAAAAAAATGCTTTATCAAGGACTCGCTGAAAAAATCCTTTGTTAACTTGTAATAGAATGTAATTTCAAAGAGACCTGGGTTCCTCAGCAAATTTACATGAGATAGGCCACCAACTGCTATGTAGCCATTCAAGGTCTGATTTTTCTTGCTGGAAAATGGTGGGGGGGAGGGGTGGATCTGTGATCTCCAAGACCCATTCCAGTCTAGAATCATAGGATTCTGGGACCCCTTTGATCCTTTTTGGTTTGAAAAATTCACTGGACTGTGAAGTTTCTTTAGGTATAAAATCTCTCCAGCAAAGTCTATGGCACTTGGTATTTGTTGGTTGACACTAGGAATCTCCAATCAGCATCTCATTCATTGAACACGTTTATTGAGGGTTTACTATGTCATGGTTCCATGCCTGACATGGAGGTAGGAATACAAATAAACTTGCCCCCAAGAAGTTCACAATAGTAGATATGTGTCAACATTTATTTAAAAACATGTGGTAAGGGGGGTTTCTGGGTGGTTCAGCTGGTTAAGTGTCTACCTTCTGCTCAAGTCATGATCTCAAGTCAATCTCTGCTCAAGTCCTGGGATCAAGCCCCAAGTGAGGCTCCTTGTTCAGTGGGGAGTCTGCTTCTCCCTCTCCATCTGCCCTTCCCCTCTCACTCATGCTCTCTCTCTCTGTCTCTCAAATAAATAAATAAAATCTTAAAAAAAAAAACAAAAAACAAACAAACATGGGGTAAGGGCCAAGCCATTTAAACGGGGGAAATAATTGTTGTTTTAGTTTTTAACAAGTGATATTGGAACAGTTGGGTATCCATATACAAAAAAATGAAGTTGGACCTGTACCCTAACCATTTACAAAAATTAACTCAAAATGGATTAAAGAGCTAAATGTAAGAGCTAAAATTATAAAACTCTTAAAGGAAAACATTGTAAATCTTTGGGGTTTTTTTGTTTGTTTAGTTTTTTGTTTTGGGGGTTTTTTTTTTTCATTGTAAATCTTTGTAAACTAATATTAGGCAATGATTTCTTGGATTGACACCAGAAACACAAATAACAAAAGGAAAAAATAAATTGAACTTCATCAGAATTAAAAACACTAATATATATTTTTTTCTTTTTTTTTTTTTTGGAGAGAGAGAGGGGGCATGCAAACGTGGGGTTGAGAGAGGAGGTGCAAAGAGAGAAGGAGAGAATTTTAAGCAGACTCCATGCCTAACTTGGAACCTGATGCAACATTCAATCTCACAATCCTGGGATCATGACCTGAGTCGAAATCAAGAGTCAGATGCTTAACTGACTGAGCCACCCAGGTGCCCCCCAAAATACTGCTATTTCAAGGACACCATCAAAAAAGTGAAAAATCATCTCATAGAATTTGAGAATATATTTGCAAATCATATATCTGATAAGATGCTAGTTTTCAGATATCTAAGTAACTCAAAACTAATCTATAAGAAGATACATAAACTCACTTTCTTTGTGGGCAAAGAATTTGAAATAATATTTCCCTGAAGAAGACATATGATGGCCAATAAAAATATGAAAAAAATGATCAGTCATTAGGGAAATGTAGATCAAAATCACAATGAGATACACTTCACACCTACTAGATTAACTATAATCAAATGGTGGGTAATAACAAGTGTTGGCAAAGATGGGCAGAAGTTGGAACCCTCATAAATGACTAGTGGAAATCTAAAGTGCTGCAGCTGCTTTAGAAAAAGTTTGACAGGGATCCCTGAGTGGCGCAACGGTTTGGCGCCTGCCTTTGGCCCAGGGCGCGATCCTGGAGACCCGGGATCGAATCCCACGCCGGG